>NW_019154111.1:8600538-9200538 GCF_002288905.1 Enhydra lutris kenyoni
ACAGAATGAGATCACAAGTAGGCAGAGAGGCAGGCAGAGAGAGAGGAAGGGAAGCAGGCTCCCCACTGAGCAGAGAGCCCGACGTGGGACTCGATCCCAGGACCCTGAGATCATGACCTGAGCCGAAGGCAGTGGCTTAACCCACTGAGCCACCCAGGTGCCCCACCTCTGTCCTTTTCTTACGGCTTCCACACTTTCTCTTTTGGCTCATTACCTCTCCCGGCTTCTACCTACCAAAGCACTGGTCTCAGTTCTTATCCTACAGTTAGGACTGCTTGGCAGAGGGTGCAGAAGGATGGAGGGGGCAGAGGTGAGAAGAAAGACAGCTTTGCGGGCATAGTAGAAAGGGTCACGCTGTGGATTTCTCCTGGAGCTGACCTGTCCCTTGTACATGGTTGTCATAATTTCCTGCCACTTGAGATAAGAAGTAGTGGCAAGACCACAGAACAGGTGGAGGGCACAGGTTTTCTAAACCTCGAGCCACAATCTACTAGCGTATCATGAAATCATGTATGGTGCGACCAGGAGTGAATCATGATTGAAAGTAGCACTAAAGTAATCCAGGATATGGGGCACCTGGGTGGCTCAATCGGTTAAGAGTCTTCAACTCAGGTCATGATCCCAGGGTCCTGGGATAGAGCCCTGCATCAGGCTTGCTTAGCAGGGAGCCTACTATCTCCCTCTCCCTCTGCCCCCGCACCCCCTGCTTGTGCGCGCTCTCTCTGTAAAATGAATAAACAAAATCTCAAAAAAAAACAAAAACCCAGAATGTGTAATAGCAGAGTATGCTACACATCATAAGGATGAGAATTACTTTGTCAATATTTTGTTTCTGTTTCATTTACATACATGTGTACAGTATGTGCAGCTATGAGTCACAGTAAAATAATTTGTAGTGGTTAAGAGTTTGGGTGCTACACTCCAACTCTTCGGGTTTAAATCTCGACTATGCCATTTATTTGCCATGAGACCTTAGCAATTTACCTTTCTTCTCAATGCCTCAGTTTCCTACGTAAAATGAATTAATAATAGTACCCACTGGGGCGCCTGGGTGGCTCAGTGGGTTAAAGCCTCTGCCTTCGGCTCAGGTCGTAATCCCAGGGTCCTGGGATCGAGCCCCGCATTGGGTTCCTCACTCAATGGGGAGCCTACTTCCCCCACCCCGCCTCTCTGCTGCCTCTCTGCCTACTTTGATCTCTGTCAAATAAATAAAATAAAATCTTTAAAAAAAAATAATAGTACCCACTGCAAAGAGTGACTGTGAAAATTAAGTGATTCGATGCATAAAATGCTTATAGACTAGCAAGACCTTCCTATAATGTATGTAAAGTGCCTAAGACAGTGCCTGATATATAATAAAGGCCCAATAGTTGTTTGTCATTGTGGAAGAGACTTCCAGTGCTTACTGTATTCGATTACATTCTGTTCTCCTCTGCTTTGAGACTCTCCAGTGCTCTTTGGCTCCCCTGAGGCAGAGCCTGAAGATTTGGATTGGGACAGCAGGGAAACCACAGAAATGTGATAGAACCTATAGCCTGGAACCTTGAGTGACTCTGTGAAGCAGAGCCTACTGACGCCCCCTCACCCCACCGGCCTGTGTTGGACAGACTGCCAGTAACCTTATATATTTGTTTATAACAGCTTTATGGGGATATAATTCACTTACCATAATATTCACCCCATTGAAGTATATGATTTCGTGGTTTTTCATATATTCACAGTTATACCAGATTTCACAGGACCTTGAATGCCAGGCTTAGGAGTTTAAGTTGTATCCTATGGGAATCAGAGAGTTAGTAGGAAAATGTCTTGTAGTTGCAAAACGCATTTAATTAATTAATGATAGTCTGACAAACAGCATTCCCATTTCCTTTGGCTTCTTCCTAACTTTATCTCTATGTCACATGTTTTCTTCATGCGTATAATGAGGCCATATTTACAATTTTGTTCTCTACTTTCACCTTTGTAATATTTCAGGTACACTTTTCTCTATTCATCGTCTTCATTTCCAATGGCTATATCGCGTCTATTGCCATAGCTGGACACTTACAGTTTTACTTTATGTGGTTAGAACTGTTTCTCTCTCTCTCTCACACACACACACACACACACACACACACACACACACACACACACGCACACAGAGCAAGTGAAGTGCCCTAAGTGTCAAGTTTAAGGAGTTGCTCACATCCAGGCGGTATCTGAACGATACTCACTTTCCTTTTCATCCGGTATCAGGGTGAGGCCGTGTGTACGCGTGCGCAAACGCGTTGCTTTTGCCCGGATTTCTTCAGGAGGAGATTACTGGTTCTCATGATGGGATTACTGGTTCAGAAGATGAATATTCTTATTGCTCTTGATAGGAAGTGCTAGAATCGTTCTTGGAAGGATTCCACTGAAGGTTTTTTGAAGCATCATTCTGATAGATGCACAATGGCATTTTTCCAAAGTTGACATGCAGTCTCAGTATGTGCCCGTGATCCTACTGCTGTTGCTATCAAAGGTCCCCAGGTATGACTTTCACGTTTGCATAACCCACACAGACTACTCGCAAGTCACAACTGTAGCTATACCTTCATGCACTCAGCTCTATCCTCAAACATCAGAGAAACAGCCAGATCTTCACACTGCGTGCATGTCCCTAACAGAGGACCCCTCTGTGTATACCAACCTGGTCATTTAAGGTGTTACCATCTCCCCAAGGGATAGCCCTTTGGACAGCAACCTTTGGATATATTCTATCAACAGAAATCTTAAGAATGAAGAGTGTCAGGCTATCGCTGTTTTATTACCAAGTTCCCAGCTGAAGGTGCTAATTAAAATTCTATTGTTTGAGGATAAGCAGCATCAGAATCCGCCAATCAACAGGTTTTTATAAAAGTCAAATGGAAAAGTATCTGGGCTAGTCAGTTGCGTATAAATTTTTCCTCAGGGGCACCTTTTAGAAGTCACCAAGTGGAAAATCACCAGAAAGGAGTTCAGTGAGGCCTGGTTCCTGAGTCATTGCCCTACAGATGTAATTCCCAATCTTGCATGATTAGGAAAGATCAGAGGGTGATGGAGCAAAGAAAGCAGATTTGGGGTAGGATAGAGATCAGGGAGAGAAGTTGTTGAAAAGAAACCAAAACTGTCTTCAAAGCTCTTCCAGCAACTTTCTTTTGGGTGTCTTAGAAAATAATGTCTTCTTCCCTGATAATTAAGGGCAATCAGTTTATTATTTAGCCCATCCTCATTTGAAATACTTGAAACTCCAATATTAAAGTTAACTTTTCTTCTCTGGGTTTCTGCCTATTCACGCTTCTAGAGAGTTTTGTAAAGTTACATTATTGAAACTTGCTTTGATAGTCTTAAAAATTTTCTGAAGACCGAATGTCTTCCGTGGGTTCTGGACCAAGCTCATCCGGGATTCCTAACCTCAGGAGATGCTTGCTGGCTTTTGGAGGAAGGCTTGTTCAACCCCACTCAATGGTACAGACAAAACTCGCACCTAGGGTGGGTTGCCAAGATAGCCTTAAAGAGGGTACATACAGGCTGTAAACTCCAGCCTCCAGTAGGTGTTCTGCGACAATACTGCAAGCCGTTTGTCTAATAGGCACCTTTCTAAAAGAAAAGTGCGCTGCTAACCTGTACTTGGAGTCAGCAGGATTCCTCCAGAACAAGGATAGGACATCAGTCCTATTCTCCAGGAACATGACTGGGGCTGGATCACAGACAAATGTATCCTTCGGGGTCCCTTTTGAAAAAAAAAAAAAGAAAAGAAAAGAAAAGAAAAGAAAAGAAACCCGAACTCCTTCCCAGTCTACTTATTTATAGGATGTCTGGTACTCTCGCTGAAGCATTCCGGTTTCCACGTGCCCCCACTGCTTGGCGAGGTCTCTACCTCCGCCGCCGGTGGGGCGTGGGCGAGCCAGTGGCGCGGCAGAAATCCGGTCCCTCTGGGACCCAGCGGAAGGCGCATCCTCGCGGAGCCCTCGGGCTGCGGCGCCCCCGCCTCGGCACGGGCCGGCCAATCAGAAGCCGCCTTTGCGCAGCCGCGCGTCAATCGGACCCGCCCTTTCTGCCGGCCTCTTGGGCTATTTAAAGGCCTGCGCCGGGGCGGAGCGGCATGGTCTTCGGGAGGGGGTCTGCAGAGTTCAGCCGTCATGGCCAGCCACCTCGTGCTCTACACCGGCGCTAAGATGCCCATCGTGGGGCTGGGCACCTGGAAGGTAAATGCCTTGCGGGGCGTGACCCACGGCTCTTCTCGGGCTCAGCGCGGCCTGGGGCGGTGGGGACCCGCCGTGACCCAGAGCGGCCCCCGCCGAGGACGCCCGGCCTCCCAAGGAGCCATAGTTGGGCTGGCCGGGCCTTGGAGGGACGGGGTGGTCCCCGCGGGGGCCCGGGCACCGGCCTGGCGTCCCGGGGTCTCGGGTGGGGGACCGCTGCTGTAGACACTGGGTAGCTGGGATCCCCAGGCCGCACTTGGAATCCGGTCCCGGCTGGAAAACCACAGAGGGGGGGTTTCCTGAGCCCCGGCGCTCGGGCCCCGGGGGCGGGAACCGGGAGGGTCCAGGCGCTGATGGGGCCGAAAGGGGTGTGGGGCGCGGCCGATCGCCGTCGTTTCGCGTCTGAACCGCACCTGTGGCACCTGCGTCTTTGTCTCTCTTTTTAAATAGTTTTATTCTTAATGGTTTCCGTTTCTGCTCTCTCAGGAATAAGCACTCAGATTAAGCCCGGAGACTGCAGATAATTAAATTAGCTGCCGCGAGTTGGCCCAGGATGCATCTATCTCCGTGTCCCCAAACACGCGACGCTGACCCCTTGTAGCCGAGCTTGCCTCTCGGGGTTGAGGGGGTTTGGGGGGCTGTTGTCGTATGCGGGGCAGACCTTCGCAGAGAATCTGGTCACCGATGGTGACCGCCCAGAGAAAACTGTGCCCCGGCCTCAGTATTAAAACTGAGGAAACCTTAACACCGCTGAAATCTTTCTACAGCGTCTCCAAGAAATGGCTAGGAATAAAAAGGCTAGCCTGATGACCTGGAAAGTAGGGAGCACAGAAGGGTGGTATTATAGGCGCTGGGACAAAACCCGGTGTTTTTGAAAGCTCCGTATAAGTTAGTTTTGGGGCATTGTATATTAACATTCTCCAGCTATGACCCAGGTTTTCCCAGGGACTTTGAATGTGGGCCTGGGCATTGGATATTCACACAGTGATAAGGAAACCTGAGACAAGAGGATTGAGGGCACCGTTAAATGGTTTGATCTAGAACAGAGGGTGGGGCTTACCTCTACTCTAAAAGCTGCAGTTGAAGATAAATAAATATAGGAAATAAGAAAAGGGTCATAGAATTGCTTCACACAAAGTGTTTCTTGGCCAGAGTAATCAGAGTGTGTGTAATTTGTGTGTCCTTCAAGAAGTCCAGTGATGGCTCTAAGGGTGTAATTGAATTAGGACCATGATACCGAGTTAAATTTCAGCTGTTGAGGGTTATTATCTTGGAAGGGATATGAAAAGACACTTTCTTGGCAATAGTAAATTATTGCAGTTTGCATAATGATGCAGGCACGCACAGACGTAAGCGTATAACTGGAACAAAAGATCCATAAAACTACTAGGTGGGATGAATTCCAATATTTTATTCTGTTTTGTGTTTTCAAAAATTTGGTTCCTGACCTTGGCTCATTGTTTGACAATTACTCTTCTAGGGTAAATAAGGAATAAAAGTTCTTAAAAAGGTTTCAAAGTCTTTTAATTTTTTTTTAAAGATTTATTTAGGGAGCATGCAAGCAGGGGCAGAGAAAGAGGGAGAGAATCCTCAAGCAGACTCCCTGTTGAGCTCAGAGCCCAATGTGGGGCTCCATCCCAAGACCCTGAGATCGTGATCTGAGCTGAAACAAAGATCCAGACGCTTAACTGACTGAGCCACCCAGGCGTCCCTATATTTTTATTTTTTAAAAAAGATTTTATTTATTTATTTATTAGAGAGAGGGGGATCACAAGTAGGCAGAGAGGCAGGCAGAGAGAGAAGGGAACTCAGGCTCCCCGCTGAGCAGAGAGCCCGATGCAGGGCTTGATCCCAGGACCCCAAGATCATGACCTGAGCCGAAGGCAGAGGGCTTAACCCACTGAGCCACCCAGGCGTCTCTATTTTTTAATTTTTTACTGAGAGGGCACACATGCAAGTGGGATGGTGAGGAGGGAGAGGGAGAGAGAATCTTAAGCAGGCTCTCCGCCAAGTGCAAACCCTGTTCTCAGGACCCTGAAATCACGACCTGAGCCAAAATCAAGAGTTGGACGCTTAAGCTACTGAGCTACCCAGGCATCCCCTAAACAGAGTTTTAAATACTGCACCTGCACACTTAATGACCCGAAAAGCCACATATTCATTTAAAATAACATTATAAAATCTATACTTAGGTCATTCATTCTGGCAGACTACATTCTTTGAGGGCAAGGGTAGCATTGGTCTCGTTCACAAGTATTTCCAGCATTTCTCACAATGCCTGGTAAAGAGTAGGCCCCCAAAGAAATACGTAGATAGGTGTTGAATTCATAGAAAGAAGTAAGATAACTTTGGATGGTGGCGGAGGTGAGGAGATGAGGTTTGTACAGAATTGTGTTGAGGTGTGATGGGGAGGTAACAGCGTAACAAGTAGCACAAGTATGGGCTTAGAGTGGAATCTTTTTTTTTTTTTTTAAAGTTTAACAGTATAGATCATAGCTATTCCCCCTTTCCCCTTATGTGTGTACATATTTTTTTCAAAGATGCTGGACAAAAGAAGGGGTGACCTAAGAAACATTTCCTGTCATGGCCTCTGTGTTGTACCGTCCAGACCCTTCGCTGGGCTCTAGTGGTCTCTGGTCTGCTGTTGAATCAAAGGTCCTCAACTCTGCCCTTCTGTCTTTGGAGGGGGAGACTTCTGGTCAGTTGGGAGAACATCTCTGCCTCCAACCCCATGTGGCTTAGGGAGTGTTTCTCCCCGGCAAGCTGGCCTTCCCCGTTAGACAGGAAGTAAACCCACCGACATTGTTTTGCTAGGAAGCCGTTAAAACAGATTTCTTCTGATACCCTCTTGCTAGTAAGTGTTCTGACCTTGTGAAAAATTGTTGGTAGTTTGATCATTGTAATGCACCCAGGTGCTGCAAACCGAGGAGGGGAGTGCAACCGCGTTTCTTAACCTCTTTCCCATTTTCTCCATCCCTGCGCCACGCAGGAACCATTGAGACATTTTTCCCTAATTGCTCACCATGTAAAAAATTAACATCAGAAATCAACTGTACATCTGTTCATGTCCTGAAGCCCTTCAGAGGGCCACAGACTGTTGTGTAAGCGAAGATTTATTTGGGTTTTTTTGTCCCCACTGAACCAGTTTTTGCCTCTTTAGGGGTGATAGCTCCCCCTTTAAGAACACACGAGGTAGAAAATAATGTGCTGAGAGAGATTATCTTGTAATGGCCCCAAGAGCCCAGGTTTAGGGAGAGGTGCTGGCATTGGAGCTGAGACAGTAACTTGGTTTTACTGTTCACCTGCCTCCTTTTCCTGCAGGCCTCAACCTCGTCCCTCTTCAAGATCAAAGATATTTAAGTAAGTCTTCCCCAAGCAGGGCCAGTCCTGGTCCATTGCCATCTCAACCAAGTGGAGATAGGAGTGTCTTAGAATTCAGCAGAGATTGATTCAGGTTTTATTAGTTGGTGTGTGTTTGTTGCCAAGCCTGATTATGAGCTTTGATGCCAAATAGTAGCCAGATTAACTGTTTTCATGTGATAATGCAACTAAAAGGGCGGTCAGCTCCTTATCATTTGTACAGAGCTGTAAAATGAGGTGGACGGACTGATCATGAGGTTGGTTTATCTGCCCCAGACATTGAAAATGCACTTTCTGTTGACCGTGGATTGGACACGAGAGGTAGCATGGACTATTCTCTGGACTGTCCCCCATGCTTGGTCTGTTGGAGCCTTAGGAGTACAGCAGACTTTAAGCCTTGTTTATACAAACCACCAGATCCCCTGTCTCCCATTTGTGCTGAGTGGGAGTGTTGGGTGCCCTACAGAGTGAGGAAGCCAGTTTGCTCAGATTTCCCTGAAGTTGATTGAGACTGTGTTGTCCACTGGTTAACTTAGAACAGGCATTAAACGCTTTTGGTCGCCAAAATACCCATGTTCACTGTCAGAATACCTCACTTTTTGTTATCATGATGCTGAATTAGACACCAGAAATTTTATTTGTGAATGAGAATTAGGACAAATCAAGGCTGGGCTTCTTGCCTAATCCCCATTTCTTTGTATGCTCTTCTGGCATAGGAAGGGCTTGGTAAACTACAAGCCACAGACCATTTTTGTAAATAAAGTTTTATTAGAACACACCTCACGTGTACTCGTTACTTATGACTGCTGTGCTGCAGCGACAGAATGGAGCAGGTGCGACCCACCGTTGAGCCCACAAAGCCTCAAGTATTTCCTGTTTGGCATCTTACAGAAAAGGTTTGCCAACTCCTCTTTCAAAAGATTCTAAGTGAATTAATCAGAAGTTGGAATACATTTTTAAGAAGTCACTAATGCCTATTACACTTGCTTGTGGTTGAAATGACTTATACTTAAAACAAACACTTAAAATAGAAAATTATATTGTAAGACCGCTTGTATGTAAACAAACCTAATAATGAAAAATGAGTTTCTCTTAGACGAAGGTTAAGTTTCTCTAAAGTAAAGCTGATTTCATTGGAAGGGGTTAAATAATGTTTGTGGGGACAGCTTTTCTGCGATCACAGTACTTTTAAAGGCTTTAGAGGTTGATGACTGTATTTCTTTATTAAATCTAAGTTCACATCAGAAGTTATGGTTTCCTACTCCTTACTCTAGGATTGGCATTGGCACACTGTTCTCATACATCTTGTCCAGGAATTGTTTTTCCCCAAGGTAAAGTTTCCTTTGGTCCCATCCACACCCCCCCATTGCAACATAATACCTGCTAACTAGAGAAAATTAAAAAAAAAAAACATCAGAAAGAACACAGTCCCCTGTTTCCAGAAATCCCCATGATTAATTCTACAAGGGATTCAGCTCTGAAATATTTTTGTTTTATTACCATTGACGCCATTTTATAATCTGGTTGAACCTTGCAGAGGGAATAGAGGGAGGGTTATTTTTTTAAAGTAACAGGTAAGAGCTACATGTAAAGGGGAAGATAATTAGGTTTTAAAAGTGTGTGTGTCTAAAGGGGGGGGCACTAATATGATCTGAGTTGGTATTAGCTGGCCGCGATAGAGGAGATAGGGAGGCCTATCTTGTGGAGATGGTGGGGGCCTTGGGGGCCGAGAGTTCTCACTGCCGTCCAATGATGCTGTCAGCGCAGACTCTTGTCAGGTTGCTGTCTGAGCCAATGCTCTCGTGAGCTGGAAGGTCCAAGAGAGTTGGGCATGCATGGATTTGCCCAAGTCACAGAGCAGATGATTGGCAGAATCGAGTGAAAACATGATTTAGTCTGTAGGACTTGTACAGTTGGGTCATCTGTAATTTGAATGTTTCCTATAATGGTTTTCTGTAGATTTCCTGTGAAATGTATGGAAATATATCTTCATGATTTATTTTCTTTTCAAAGTTTCAGTTTGGACCACTCCCCTGTGTTTGCATTCATAAATGCAGACCTGAAGTGGAGAGACGGTATAATCACGTACTAGCATTGCCAAGTTTATTGTGTGATTTTTCACCGTGACTTAAATTGGCTGATTCGTTAGTGGTAAGAGAAGTTTGTTTAGTCTCTTTCTGGGAAGGGTCAGCTTGAGGTGATTAGTAGTATAATTCGCGGACTCTGGTACATTTTCATTCTAGAGAATGATCTTTCCAAGCCCAGAACACTTATCCTTTCACTGACCAGTGTCTTGTGCCTCTTAGGCCCACACGGGGGGTCAGATCTCTAGGCAGAGCATGGCTCTAAGGTCCTTCTGGTGAGGTTTGAGTCCTGACCTCTTTGACTGACTGTGTGATCATGGGCCCATTGCCTTCCCTCTCCTTGCCTTACTTTCTCTTGCTATAGAGATAACAGCGTCTGCTGGGCTTGTGTTAGGTTCACCGTATTAATGTATATTAATGTATTGAAGACTGGTAAAAGTGAGTCCGTATTTTCAGTTTGAGCCTGTATGGGTCAAATACCCCACTCGTCTCTTTCCATTCGGTGACATGATCTGCCCTGGCACAAGCCTTCTGGTAACCAGGACGTCTGTTCCAGGGTCAGCCCAGGGGACGGCCATCAGTCCCCCTGTGGCAGAGCATGTGGCCCCTTGTGGCCTTCCCCGTGGCTGCAAAATGTGTCCCCCGAAAGGGGGGGTTGGCATATAGCTCCCATTCTTAGGAGTCTTGTCAGAAATTGCTACAACTCCTGCACGTTGAATTTATAAAATGTCCAACAGTCCTTGCATGTGCTTTTCTTTACCCTTGGAAAGCAGCGTGGTCGGCGTCCCAGCACATGTGTCCTGAGCTGATCTCTTGGTCATCTCTGCTCATGGCTTCTCTGAAAACATAGCATGAACTTTTTTTCAGTTTTGTGCCACTCTTTGGGCAGCCTTGATTATGCTAGTTTACACTTTCTGGCTCCAAGGAGTTGAATAACCAACTCCATGTTGGGTAGAATAAGAAGTATGTCTGAGGTGGGGATTCATGGGCCACAGGTCACCCTGGGGCATACTAGCGTCGAGGCTATGTGATGTCGCTAGGAGCAGTCTCTCTTGACCCTCCTGTCTCTCAGCCCCGCTCTCTTCAAGTAGCTCCTGGCTCCATTCCCCCAGCACTGTGACCCCAGCAGAATGGGAGCTTGTCTGGGTAGTTCCAGAGACTGAGTCTCACGGGCCTGGTTTGGGTCATGCCACTGCCTTTGCATCATTTGCTGTGACAGATGCAACGTGTGGCCAGGCTGGGCCTGGGGAGTGTGCCCGCTCCCTGCCCCGTCTCTTGAATCTTGAGTGGTGGGGAAGGCTGCTCTCATAGCTTCTTCGGTCCTCTAGGGAAAAAGGAGGTCAGTCGTCTGGAGATGTACCCTCTCTTATGCCTGAGCTTAGCAACCTGCCCCCTGCTCCCTCCTTGGGGGTGAACAAGCTCAGTGGGCCAACAGGCTCCGGCCATACCCTTGTTCCCACTGGTTCATAATCTACTACTCCCCCACCGCCCCCCTCCACCAGGCCTCTTAACAACAGCTGATGTCAGAACAGCCAATGTCTGCAGCTGCTCATCGCCCTGGGGAGTTTTCCTTTTCATTCCCTTCTCCCCCAGCTCTCTGGAGGAATGCTCTGTGTTCATTCCACAGGCTGCTGCACATGTGTGTATTTTTCGCCTCTCTGGTCTGAGTAGGATCAGTGAGGAGATGGAGTAAGTGTCCACGTGGTCAGTCTGGGTGCTGGCAGAGCTTGAAGGCTGTGGAGGGGTCGCCTCCTCCCCGACCGCCTGGCTCTGCCCCGTCCGTGTCACAGAGGTGGTCTCGGGGCTTGGGCTCGCACAGCTCATCAGTCTCTTTGCAGCTCTGCCCACACATTTCGAAGCCCATTTTCCCTCTCCTCCCAGCTCCCTTCTGTCTGCTGGTGTCTCAGAGGGGCCGTCTCCCACCCCTGCCTCTTAGAGCAGGTTCTCATGTGGTTGCAAAGAAAGCAGCTGCCTTTGAGTCCGTATCAGTAAGGTTCTTGACTTTATGATCATCTCCCAAAACTACTGAAAAACGAGTGATTGCCAGTGTCCGACTCCACACCCAAAAGGAGAGAGTAAAGCATGGGCGTTCAGTGACAGCTCAGAAGCCAAATGGGCGTTGGGTAAATAGCTACAGCAGTTATTGAAATACTCTGAGCTATTTGAAGGAAATGGCATCCCTTACTGTCTTGGGAACCTAAAAGATTCAGATAGGGTGTTTTTTGTTTGTTTTGTTTTTATACGGTGGTTTGTAAATCAACAGATGTAGAGAAGCCAGGGAGACAGCTGTGGCATGTGTTTTTAGGGTGGGCTGCGGCGAAGTGGTCTGAGGATGCTCAGGTGAAGTCGTGTGGCCTTTCAGCTGGGTCACATGCCCCCCCCTACCCCCACCCCCAGAGCCTGGAAGCTCTGGGGAAGCCGCTGGCCATCCGCAGCCGTGGGAAAGGGGCGGGACCTTCAGCGGGAGGCTCACGCTGAAGGTCCCGCCGCCCTTCGTTCTTCCTGGGTTGCTTCGTTGTTGATTTGAACTCCGTGCCTTCCGGTCCTTTTCCGTTCAGTCCCCTCCAGGCAAAGTGACTGAGGCCGTGAAGATGGCGATTGACCTCGGCTACCGCCACATCGACTGCGCTCACGTTTACCAGAACGAGAACGAGGTGGGGCTGGCCATCCAGGAGAAGCTAAAGGAGCAGGTGGTGAAGCGTGAGGACCTCTTCATCGTCAGCAAGGTGCAGCCCTGCAGGGGAGCCCGGGCCACGGGCCTCTCTCTCCTGTTTGTCCGAGGCCAGCGTGGGTGCAGGAGCCAAGACCATCCTCTGGGGAAATGAGTTGACTACAGGTCATAGAGGGTTCCAGAGCTCACCGGTCCACTGTCTCTTGGATGGTCATTCTGTATAGAGCCATTGGTTAGAGCCCCTTGTCGGCAAGGCTTAGGTTGTGGGTTGGTGCTCCCTCTCCAGGGAGTTCTCTTTGAGGACAGAACTTGGTTTCCGTCTGGAGGCTGGGTCTTCCCGGATGGCCGCCGTCTTTCACCTGGAGGCTGTCCGTGCCCAGAGGAACCCTGGGTGGGAGGGTGAGGCTGACCCCACAGACACAGTCCTGTAGGAAAATGGCCATGGGAGCTCATGTTTAGGGCCCGAGCCTTCCTGACCTGTCCATTCTCATTAGGCCTTCAGTTTGGTCCCTCTGACAGGTTTCCCTGACCCAATGATCCTGCCTTCCTTTGGAAAATTCGATTCCACGGTGTGCAGTGGAAACTCCCTCATCCCCGTTTACAGCATCCCAATAAGAGGGGGTGGGTGGTGTCTTGGAGCCGTCTGGCTGCCGTCTGAGACGTGCTTTCTCGCCGGCCTCAGCTGTGGTGCACGTTCCACGAGAAGAGCATGGTGAAGGGGGCCTGCCAGAAGACGCTCAGCGACCTGAAGCTGGACTACCTGGACCTCTACCTCATTCACTGGCCGACGGGCTTCAAGGTAGGCGGCCGCTGTTGCTCCATGCAGCCCGGGCTGTGTTAGGCTCTCCGGCTTTAGGGTACAGGTGGGCACATGCTCTATGTGAGTCCTTACTGGCCCGGGCACTGTCCCCGGGAGCTGTCAGCCCCCAAGCCACCACGCCTGCTGAATCTGAACCATGGGCGACTCGACTGAACATTACAGAGTTGGAGGAGTGCTGCGCTGTGTCATTTGCCGCTGGTACCGTTTCAAACTGTGGCCGCGCACATGGGTCAGGGGACATTCTGTACGTGGCCCGAAGACCTCCTTGGCTGTCATCTTCTGTACCCACATCAACTTTTGGGTACAGTCCAGCGTTCTGCACAGAGGTCCCATCCCCTGGAAGCCCGAGTCTCTGCACCAAACACACTCTCGTTATGAGTTCTTTCTAGCCACAGGGTCTGTTTTCTGCTTTGTCAGCCAGAGTGAAGGCAATGTGGTTTTTGTCCTCTAGCCCTGTTGTATTGTGCTGGTTCCATCGGACAGTCAGCTGTAACCCAATTGAAAGGAACAGGGTCTGGGGGCTTCAGGAGTTTTCTGCCTGTTAACTTTTCATAGTGGCCCGTGGGTTTGCCCTTGATGATCTTCTGAAAGCTTAGCTATGGTAGTTAAGAGTCATTTTTTTTTTTAGAACTTTGCTTTTAAAGATCCAGGTCTGCAAAGGGCTGTCATTGACCATGTGCTCTTGTAACAACAGCACGGGAAGGAATATTTCCCGCTGGATGGGGAAGGCAATGTGATTCCCAGCGACACCAATTTTGTGGACACGTGGGAGGTAAGGCAGTTGCTGACTCGGTCTTCTCCCTCCTTGCTGGTATCTATTTCTCCTGTGAGTGATCTGCTCTGCTGTGTCTTCCCCTGCATTTTGGTGTTCGGTCACCATTTTTGCTCTTCCTGTCTTCTTAAAGCTAGCCAGGCTTTGGTTTTGGTGTCTCTTGGCTTCTCCGAGCTCTAGTTTGCCGGTGCCGGTTAGTAAGGGCAGGGCCCGTTAAACTGATGGGAGTCAGAGATGCTTTTCTCATCCCTGTCCTCTGGGGCACATGTCAGAAGCAGGCAGCCCCTCTTTTGTCGGTAGGCCATGGAAGAGCTGGTGGAGGAAGGGCTCGTGAAAGCTATTGGAGTCTCCAATTTCAATCATCTCCAAGTCGAGAAGATCTTAAACAAACCTGGCTTAAAATACAAGCCGGCTGTTAACCAGGTAAACATGGTTGGGGGGGAGGTGTGTGTGGGAGGCTGTTCAGTTACTCTCTAAACCTGGCAGTCACTTCCGGTCTGTGTGCCCCAGGGAGCAGCCAGGAGGCAGGTCCCAGTTTGGGACTGAGAATGATGATGACCCACCTGGGAGCCGCACTTGCAGGAGAGACAGGGTGTGAGCCTGGCTTGTGATGACTCAGGCTCTCCAGGATTATCAGCTGGCGGCCCATCACAGTTGATAAATTGGCCAAAGCCAGAACAAACCCTTAGGGCCCATGGCCACAGTCCGTGATAACAACATTATTGTTATTCATATCGAAGACACTTGCTGGGAAATGGGGACTGCTGTTCCAGCATATCTGGGAGCTCAGACATTGGCTATACATCATTTTCTGTTGGGGAGGGGGGGGCTTCCTGTATGTCCTCACAACCATGCCCACACGCTAGCCCCAGCCCTCTGTTTGCATCTGCAGATCGAGTGCCACCCGTATCTCACTCAGGAGAAGTTAATCCAGTACTGCCAGTCCAAGGGCATTGTGGTGACGGCCTACAGTCCCCTCGGCTCTCCTGACAGGCCTTGGTGAGGTTCCCACTGGATTGTGTCCATCGGTGAAGGTTGGAGATGGCTAGAAAGAAAAATTCAGCATCAAGGAAAATGCTTCTGGCGCCACTTATCAGACCTACCCAGGAGCCTCTCATTGGGTTTCCTGCTTGTTTCTTCTAGTAGCAAGATGGCCGTTCTTTTTCCCAAGGATTGGGAGTTTGTACCTGAGCTTCAAATCAGGAGGAGACTGGTGGGCTGCCCTCAAAGGCCCATGGGAGTTAGAGCCACGGGCTGTCCTCAAGTGGAAGTGAGGCTGGGTGCTCACACAGGCCGTCTTTCTGTCTCCAGGGCCAAGCCTGAGGACCCTTCCCTGTTGGAGGATCCCAGGATCAAAGCTATCGCAGCCAAGCACAATAAAACCACAGCGCAGGTACCATCCCCTCCATGTGCCCGAGACTGTTCCCTGAACTCCCTGCATTCATAGTGGTCCCCTTAGTGGGAAGGGAGAGGTGACCAAGCCCAGCCAAGCCCTCCCTGGAAGTGCGGCTTGAGGTCCTGGAGCGGGTGGTAGATGGGGCACATAGACTAGGACGCCAGAAGATGCCCATGTGGTGGGGACGGGGGTGCCAGCCTCCTACCTCCACAGGCCACCCCGGGGCCCGCATTTGCTGAGAATGTGGGAAGCTCCTCTCCCTGCTCACAGGAGAGCACTCAGTACCAGCCACCTAGGAAATGTTCTTTTTCTCCCAAGTGGTAGGATGGCTTCCTCCTTGTGACCAGGACGCTTGGGAGACACAGCAGCACGTGGCATGACTCGGGGGGACCCTGATCTCTCTGAGCCTCCGTTTCCTTACATGTGACATTCTGGAATTTCCGTCTTTGGGGAGTGGATGTAGATGAGACTGAGGGACATGATAATGTAGGTTATTGGTGTACGTACACACTCGGCCCCTCTGTTCGCAGATTCTGATCCGGTTCCCCATTCAGAGGAATTTGGTGGTGATCCCCAAGTCCGTGACACCTGAACGCATTGCTGAGAACTTTCAGGTAAGATCCTGGCTGCTTGGTCAGGGTTTTTACAGCGGAACAGGACAAAGGGCCTTTCCTCTCATGCCTGGACTGTCCCGTGTGGGACCCCCACCATCCTGTCACCTCTCAGAGAGCCAGCCGGTGAAGACAGCAAGTGAGCGCATTTGCCCACAGAGGTCACCAGCAAGTGTCCAGCAGGCTTGATTTCTGGACATTCTGACATGAGGGCCTTCCCCGTCCCCACGTGCGCCGCCCCTGCCAGGCTCACTGGCTGCTGGCCTACCTGACGGCTGAGTTCTTCGCCAGCAGCCCGCGGCCCTCATGGGAATGGTTCCCCTCCTGATGGACTTTTCTTGTCCTCTGTCTAGCTGTGAGGGGCTGCTTAGGCCCATCTCAGGTACCGCCTCTGACAGCACCCTTCAGCCCCCAGCCGGACTTCGTTCTCAATTTCTCTGGCCCCTCTGAGGGTCGTGTAGCGTCTCCCTTCAGCGTGCTGCCGATCGGTCCTTGTGTGGGAGTTGTTGCGTGACCTTTTTCCTTCGCTTCAGTGTAAATGGAAGCGGAGATGCTTGTGATCTGTCATTTTCTTCCCACCTGTGCTCGTCACAGAACTGCTCAGCACTTCTGTGATTGTGACAGTCACAAAATGAACTAAAAAGTCCCATTTTACTCAGAGGCTCTGGAGGGGAGGGCCTGCCCTGTTCCGGGCAGTATCCCGGCGGCCCGTGGCCTTCTGTGAAGAAACTGCGCTTCCGTTTCTCGGACCCTTGTCTTCCCGCCCTCCCCACTCAGGGCAGCCTCTCCTCAGCGGCCGCGCCCGGAGCTGTTTGGATACTTTGTATTCTGGGTTTGACCTTTATTTGAAGAATTTACTGGATTTTCTTTTTTCTTTTGAGGTCTTTGACTTCGAACTGAGCAGCGTGGATATGACCACCTTGCTCAGCTACAACCGGAACTGGCGCGTGTGCGCCTTGGTGAGGTGAGTGCGCGCGGGGAGGGGAGCTAAGGCCGCAGCACGAGGGAAGCTCCCGAAGGCCATGAGGTCCGCGTCCCGTTAGCAGTGGTTCCCACCGGTGCACGTCACCTTGCTGTCTCACCTGTGCACAGTGGGAAACACTTGAACCCATGTCAGCTGAACTGCACACAGCCAAGGGGAGAATGCCAGCCGATGGTTCTAGATCTCTCCTCCCACCCCAGGGGCGCTGTTGGCCTAACCTGCAGCAACTACACATTTTAGCATTAATTTTCAAATCTTAGCGGCTCATCTGAAACCAGATGATCGATGGGGCTCCTGGCCCACCTTCCTGGGAGAATTCGCACGTGACTCTTACCTCATACTGACGTAATCAGAGGGGTTCAGTAGGAAGACTGTGGTGCTTGAGGCTGAGGAAACCTCTCGACCCCTCCCTGACTGATGGTCACCCAGAGCCCTTCCAGCTGCGAATTCGCTGGCTTCTTGTGTTCCCTGCGATTTGTAGTGTGGAAACTGAGGGAGGTGACAAGGAAGGTTGTTGTATCTCTCTCCCCCACCGCCCCCACTCCCCTTTCTCCTACAGTACAGTAACCAAAGTTTAAAAATCATTCTCTCTGCGTTTTAAGAAGAAACCTCCATTTTACAGTGGGGACCAAGAGCTTCCTTTCTCACTATGTGTACGGCCTCTCTTTCTTCCCCATTTCCCAGCAGTTAGTCCTCTGAGCAAGACTTGGCCTTGCCCTGAGGTGGGGTCGCGTGCCAGCCTCCTCTCTCCTGCTTCTGCTCCCTCTCAGTGCCGTTGGCAGTGCTGTTGGCCCCCCCACCCTCGCACCTGTCCGCCGGCTCTGCGTCCTGGGCAAGACTCTCCTGCGCTTGGGTGTGACTGTGCCTGTGAGCACGTGGCCATCACAGACCTCACAGGCCACTAACAGCATATCACTGGCACTGGCACACCAGGCCATTTCTGATGTCCCTGGTTGTGTTAATGCTTAACCTTTAGGCACTAAGATCCTTTTTGAACCAAGTGGGTGAGGGAGAGAAAAGTGAATCATTCAGCAGGTGATGTCTGTTCTCCTGTGAGAGTCTCCATATCATTCATTCACTTCCCACTGCCCTTCCCACTGCTGACACAGCGTATTGGAGCTCTCGGGGCTGACAGACAGCAGTGGTTTTCCGACGGTCCCTTTTCCCTTATACTCCCTCCGCTCTCCAGTGCCACTTCAGAAATAGCTGTCGGATGAGTCTGGGGGCTGCTGATGCTTCATGGGGACGGGTTGGGGCTGGAGTAGGGAGGGAGAGGCTGGCTCCCACATTCCCAGCTCGCCTAGGCCTCTCTCTCACTAGGCGTACATGTCCATTGCCTCTTTTCGGCAGTTCTCGCTCCAGTGAGCCTCTTGCTGAGGGCAGGGTCCTGTTACTCAGGCTTGATGGGAGGCCAGAAAAGGGGCAGACTCTGGGGATGTTTTGAATGACTCCAAATCTTGGAGCGTTCTGGGCCCTGTGCTGGGTTCCCCCTGGGCCTTTCACACTATGCCCCGCCAGCCTTTCCGTTGTGAGTGCCAAAACTTGTTCCAGCACGAGCCATTGGCCATATTCATACATACTCACCCTGACTCTCTCCTCCCCTGTCTCCTGTGTCCCACTCTGCACTGCTCTGTGGAGCTCCCTTCAGCTCCCACTGACCCCAGGCAGCTTCTGTGTCCTCAGAGCACTGGCTCTGTCACATGCAGACTCCTGACCCCTCTCTGGTCACCCTCTTACTGTTTCAGACTATGGGATGCTCTGGTCCTGCCAGTTAGCCTGAGTGACCAGAAGCAGGAACCGCGTCTTGGTGCCCCACTTGCCTCAGGCACAGTGCTGGGCACACGGGGGGCAGGGGGGGTTGCGGTCTGTCACACAGGTGCCAACTGATGACAGCCCATAGTAGAGGAGCCTGGAGGGGGGCTGCGGGGGCCCCCAGCACAGATCCATGACCTGAAGTCTGGACACTGGCTCGTCTCTGAGGCCTGTATTTCTGTCTATAATGAGACTCTCACCATGGCTTTCGGTCCTCTCTTATGGTCGAAATCCCTTCCCTTGTAAAGCTAACATGTTCCTCCTTTTCTCCCAACAGCTGTGCCTCCCACAAGGACTACCCCTTCAACGCAGAGTTTTGAAGCTCTCAGTGCCTCTTCCCCCTCCAGGTGACCTGCCGCTGTGTTCCCCGGGTCACTTTCCCTGTATGTAGTGTAGTGTGGCCTCTGCCTTTCCTGGTGGGTCAGCGACCTGCGGCCAGGCCATGAGGGCTTGGCCCGCTCGGTGTCAGGTCTAAGGAGCAGTATCAGTAGGTTAGAAGCTTCTTCCAGTTCTCTTTGCTCTTCTTCCTGTCCAGCTGGGAAAGTAGGACCTTAGGACTCTTTCCTGACTAAGTTGAATCTACAAAGTTGAAATAGTGCCACTAACAACTGGATTTTGGCTGCCGGGAACTGTTGTAACCCTTTCATCCAGACTTCCTGCCTCAAATAAAAAGTTCTTGTGTGAACTTGTTGCTGTTTGTTTTATTTTGATTTATCGAAACAGTGTACCACCCTCTGTCTCACTCAGCCTTCATCCCCTCTGTAACTGCAAAGCAGCTACTCAGCTGAGCAACACGAAGGCGTACCTGACAGCTTTCCTTCTAGTCGGGGACCCCTCACCCCAGTACCTTGCTCCTTTAGCTTTAGGGAGGTTGGTCTTACCTGGGTGCACATTTGAGTCACCCGGAGAGCCTTTAATGCTAGTGATGCCTGGATCTCACCCCTGGGGACCCATCTGATTGGCCCAGGGTGTCACCAGGTCCCCAAGAGTTTGCAGGCTCCCCAGGGGTTCCTACTGCACAGCCAAGGCTGAGAGCCACCGCTTTAGGGCTGAGAGGGGACGGGAATCCGTTTGTCACTTCACAAGTTACTTTGTTTTTCCTCCTGCGCGCGAAGCCCAAAGTCCTATGTTTTCTAAGCAGCGCTCTTCACAAAGAACCGCTTTCATGAAGCTCATGGTCTAGATGAGAGGGAAGAAGGGAAGCATCAGCGAATGGCATCTGGGTGAGCTCCGGCCACCAGAACAAACGCCGTACACTGAGCGGGCCAAACAGACATTTGTCCCTCCCGGTTCTGGAGGCTGAAGTCTGATCAGGTTGGCCAGCTGGGTCTGGTTCTGGTAAGAACCTTCTCCCTGGGCTGTAGATGGTCCCCTTCTCGCCGTATCTTCACATGACCGTGAAGGAGGAATGCTTTAAATAGGATTACGCAAGTAAAGTTCTGTTTTTAACTTTTACGAATGCTGTTGCTTACTTTTTATTACATTTCCTTTCCTGGAATTAAATTGACAAAGGCTGGGAAAGGCATGAGCTAAGTAAGAGTTGACTTAGGGTTTCATGGAGTTAATGGCTTGGTTGCTGACTTCTTACTGGATGACGGTAGGTCCTACAGGTGATATTCATTGCTGTGCGGGTTACCCACCGGTGAAACGTACCCCCAGGGCTTTAGGGAATTGGGCAACAGTGGTTGCTGGGCCTCCCCGAGGGATGCAGGAGAGAGCCAGGCCCCTGCATGGCAGGGTTTGGGCCAGATGGGGGACTCGGAGCCCCACCCGCTCCCTGCCACCCACAGGCTGCCCCTCTTCCAGCCACCTGTTCCTCACAGCGGTCCAGCCCTGCCAGGTCAGCAGGTCCCACCTTACCCCAGGTCAAGCTGCAGACATCAGCAGTCACCCTCTCAACCAGAGCACACTGTCGTTTTCCTGTAAATTGAGTCAAATAATCTCTTGACTTTGTACCCACCCTATTTCGCCAGTTAGCCCAGAGCTGGTTTTAACATGCTTTGGAAGAACTTTAGGGTGATCACTAGTAAGCGTTCGTACCTGATGCCAGTGTGCTGGATCCCTGCTTTAAGAACACGATCAAAATAAGATAATTTGAAAGTCAGTGGGTTAAGCCTCTGCCTTCTGCTGAGATCATGATCTCAGGGTCCTGGGGTGGAGCCCCACATCGGGCTCTCTGCTCAGCAAGGAGCCTGCTTGTGATCTCTGTCTGTCAAATAATAAATAAATTCTTAAAAAAAAAAAAAAAGATAATTTGAAGGTCAGCAAGAAGCACAAACAAGTTTAAAAAGGGCCCTGTTCTGGCCTTGGTCCCTACTTTGTAGCAGAGACTTGGTTCCTATCTAAGAACATGTCCCTGAGAAAGAGAAGGAGTCTTGGCTTGGGGGGGTGGGGGGGGGATGGGGAGGAGAATGAAAGTTTCTTGATTAAAGAACTCCTGCCTTTTGAAGATTCAAAAGGGGTGTGGGGGGCCGTCAGTGGCCCAATGCAGGTGAGTGTCCCGGCTTGCTGGTGCTGGAATGTGGTGTGAAGGAGCATAGGTGCAGCCGAGCAGACATGGGGTGGGGGTCCTAGAGAGGGGTGCTGCCTTCCCAGTGCGGAGCCCCCTTCTCCCTTCTCGTCGTGCAACTAAAACCCCCGACAGCTTTGCTCATTCCCGGGGTTGGGGGGTAGGAGGGGCAGGTTTACAATCCTGCCTTAGCACTCAGGTGGACTTGTTGCCAATGAAGTGACTCTCCAGGGATCCAAGGCTGTGGGAGTTCTAGAACAACAGTGCCGGTCCCATCTCTGAGGACCTTTGCCAGGGCCTCCAAACACATTCACAAAATAGTTAGACTTTTACCAAAACGAAGTTCCAGCCAAGGAGTAGAATTGTTAATAAGATAATGAGGCCCACTGAAGGACAGAACTAAATTTAACTGAATCACATAGGTGATTAAGACCTGCACTTGAAAACCTCTCTGAACAATGCAGACTTGATTTCAAACAGGGCAATTTCTCAAGGACCAGTTTCACAGAGCACGGTTTCTCAATACTGTCCTGCTTCGCATCGGTACAGTTGTTGAACGAGCTGCTTTGTGCAAAGTCCGGGGTGTCCCCCAGAGGGACCCCAGGAGCTGGCCAGCTAGGAGCAGCATCGTCCGTGCTGGGTCCAACCCCGGAAGGCTACCTCGGCGGGAAACGGGGACTACCTTTGGGGGTTCATGGCTCCCTGGGACCCAGCTCCAGGTTACACCTCGTCTTTCTGTCCCTTGAAGGCATTTTCTAGCTGTGTTCTAAGAAGACCTGGGTCTTCAGGATCCTTAAGGAAACTTGCCTTCCCTCTCCCCTTCCCTCTGCGGAGTTTGGCTACAAGAGGGGGAAGCTACTGATGGCTTCTCAGGTCCTCTTCGACCCAACGCTCAAGCTGGGCCAGAGGGAGCAGAAATCTCTGCTTTCCTTCCCTTTCTGTCCACAGGGCCTACAATGGGGTCAGGGCATAGATTGGGCTCTGTGTGAACGAGTGACCAAATGAACGACGAGCTTTTCTTAGAGCGATGAATTATGACAACCTCCTAGTGTAAAATCAGTGCATTTCCGACCCAAAGAGGGGCTGAAACTGTGGCCTGGAATCCATGAAAGAGGCAAAGGGTTCTTCTACAGATGTAGACGGACCAAGACTTCCTTGCAGCTCTCTTCCTCCTTTTTTTTTTTTTTTTTTTTAAAGATTTTATGTATTTATTTGACAGACAGAGATCACAAGTAGGCAGAGAGGTAGGCCGGGGTTGGGGTGGGGGTGGGTAAGCAGGCTTACCGCGGAGCAGAGAGCCCGATGCGGGGCTCGATCCCAGAACACTGTGATCACGACCTGAGCCGAAGGCAGAGGCTTTAATCCACTGAGCCACCCAAGCACCCCAGCTCTCTTCCTCCTAATCTGCGACTCTGGCAAACCGGTTAGCTTTCCAACCTCGATTCCCCAATCTATAAATTCCTACCTCCTAGTGGTCATGGGGATTGAATGAGGTATATGGAACATAAAACCCATTATCCTGGGCCTTGCCCACACCACTCAGTCCTGCTTGCCCTTATTCTTACAACAGAACATTGGCAACAGGGGCAAATCCGTCCTTTCCCTTACAGCCTGCGGCTGGTGCTGGGGGATGGAGCTCTGCCCAGAGAGCAGCACTTTCTCCACGACCTTGACTCTGGCCACATCACACACAGAAAGAGCAACCCTTGATACACTTCTCAGGGGGCAGTATACTGTGGGCCCTTGTTTCTAATCTCAAGGACAGTATGTCCTTCAAGAAGAGTAGACCCTGAAAAGAATGCTGATGGGCGCCTGTGTGGCTCAGTCAGTTAAGCATTTGACTCTTGATTTTGGCTCAGGTCATGATCTCAGGACTGTGAGATAGAGCCCCGAATCTGGCTTGTGTTGGGCATGGGGCCCTCTCTCCTCCTCCACCCCCGCAAAAAAAAAAAGAAAAGAAAATGCTGCATATGTGTTTGTAAGAAGTATTTTTTTGTATGGATAGATGAAATCATTGAGTGTTGGAGGTCATCTAATCTAATTTATTTTTGGCTGCAGACTTCTCTCTTTGAAAGAATCCCATATGGATCCTCAATATTTAAACCAGATGGCCAGGCTGCTGTGGTTTAAGTCGGGGAGGAGTCTGGGAACCAAGCCAGTTGACACCCTCACAACCCCCTAACCATGAGGGCCTGAACACTGTTGCAAAGACTTGGGATCCAACCTTTGTTGTTTATTTTTAAGAGCTATAAAGATTTCTTCCACACAGTTGTTGGAATTCAAGAATTCCAGAGTGGCTTAACTCGTTGTGGATGGGGGCCTCTCTTGAGGGGGCAGCAAATATGGCGGCTGGGATTGCATCATCTGTAGGCTTGACTGGACTTAGAGGATCTGATTCCAAGGTGGTGCATTCCCTCACAGGCAAGACAGTATTGCTGTTGGCAGGAGGCCCCAATGTTCTCACCTCGTGTACCTTTCCACAAGACTGCTGGAGAGCTCGTGACACAGTGGCTGACTCTTCCTGATGGGTGATCCAAGCAATCACAAACTGGAAGCCATAATGTCTTTCATTATCTAACCTCAGAAGTCACACACCATCATTTCCACAGAGAGATCAGCCCTATCCACTGGGTACACCTTAGAGGCGGGCCACCACAATTTGCAAACCTAGAACTACATTTACTAGGAAGCATTTCAGAAGTAATTACAAATGTGCAAACAATATTTCAAAAGAATGTATGTTCCAATCGTCACGCCCAGCCAAGGCATGGTTTTATAACCACTTTTATAACCATGGTTTTTTTTTTTCTCAATTTTATTATTATTTTTTTTAATTTTATTTTTTATAAACAAATAATATATTTTTATCCCCAGGGGTACAGGTCTGTGAATCGCCAGGTTTACACACTTCACAGCACTCACCATAGCACATACCCTCCCCAATGTCCATAATCCCACCCCCCCAACTCCCCTCCCCCCATCAACCCTCAGTTTGTTTTGTGAGATTAAGAGTCACTTATGGTTTGTCTCCCTCCCAATCCCATCTTGTTTCATTTACTCTTCTCCTACCCCCTTAGCCCCCCATGTTGCATCTCCTCTCCCTCATATCAGGGAGATCATATGATAGTTGTCTTTCTCCGATTGACTTATTTCGCTAAGCATGATACCCTCTAGTTCCATCCACGTCGTCGCAAATGGCAAGATTTCATTTCTTTTGATGGCTGCATAGTATTCCATTGTGTATATATACCACATCTTCTTTATCCATTCGTCTGTTGATGGACATCTACGTTCTTTCCATAGTTTGGCTATTGTAGACATTGCTGCTATAAACATTCGGGTGCACGTGCCCCTTCGGATCACTACGTTCGTATCTTTAGGGTAAATACCCAGCAGTGCAATTGCTGGGTCATAGGGTAGTTCTATTTTCAACATTTTGAGGAACCTCCATGCTGTTTTCCAGAGTGGTTGCACCAGCTTGCATTCCCACCAACAGTGTAGGAGGGTTCCCCTTTCTCCGCATCCTCGCCAGCATCTGTCATTTCCTGACTTGTTAATTTTAGCCATTCTGACTGGTGTGAGGTGGTATCTCATTGTGGTTTTGATTTGTATTTCCCTGATGCCGAGTGATGTGGAGCACTTTTTCATGTGTCTGTTGGCCATCTGGATGTCTTCTTTGCAGAAATGTCTGTTCATGTCCTCTGCCCATTTCTTGATTGGATTATTTGTTCTTTGGGTGTTGAGTTTGCTAAGTTCTTTATAGATTTTGGACACTAGCCCTTTATCTGATATGTCATTTGCAAATATCTTCTCCCATTCTGTCAGTTGTCTTTTGGTTTTGTTAACTGTTTCCTTTGCTGTGCAAAAGCTTTTGATCTTGATAAAATCCCAAGAGTTCATTTTTGCCCTTGCTTCCCTTGCCTTTGGCGATGTTCCTAGGAAGATGTTGCTGCGGCTGAGGTCGAAGAGGTTGCTGCCTGTGTTCTCCTCAAGGATTTTGATGGATTCCTTTCTCACATTGAGATCCTTCATCCATTTTGAGTCTATTTTCGTGTGTGGTGTAAGGAAATGATCCAATTTCATTTTTCTGCATGTGGCTGTCCAATTTTCCCAACACCATTTATTGAAGAGGCTGTCTTTTTTCCATTGGACATTCTTTCCTGCTTTGTCGAAGATGAGTTGACCATAGAGTTGAGGGTCTATTTCTGGGCTCTCTATTCTGTTCCATTGATCTATGTGTCTGTTTTTGTGCCAGTACCATGCTGTCTTGATGATGACAGCTTTGTAATAGAGCTTGAAGTCCGGAATTGTGATGCCACCAACTTTGGCTTTCTTTTTCAATATTGCTTTATAACCATGGTTTTTATAACCCTGACAGTCAAAGAGGTCAAGTGAGCAGCCAAAACTCACAGAGCAATTTAGTGACAGAAATGGACCTAGAATCCAGGTGTCTGGATTGAGTCTATTGCATTACATCATGACATTCCATTTAATAAAAATTACGGAAACTCACACACGTGTATAGCCTGATCACCAGGGAATCAAAGTAACATCAGGTTAACATCAGCTGTAGGTCATATTCATAATATGTGATGAGAACTGCCCTTTACCTCCACAATCTTCTCCCCGCAACCCTATAACCCCAGTCTAATCAGGAGAAAACATGAGACAAATTGTATTTGAGGGACGTTTTATAAATATCTGACCAATACCAATACCACTCAAAACTGTCAAGGTCATCGAAACCTTGAAAAACCTTAGAAAAGTCTAAGAAGCTATCACAACCAAGAGGAGCCTAAGGAGACACGACAACAAATTGTGTGGGATCCTGGGACAGGAATAAAGACATTTAGGTAAAAACTAAGGAAATCAGAATAAAGTTGGGACTTTAGCTAAGAAAAATTTATTCATATCGGGTCACTAATTCTGCCAAATGTACCATATTAATGTAATCTGTTAATAATGGGCAACAAGGTACGAAGTATATGGAAAGTCTGTACTATCTGTGAAATTTTCTATGAAACTATTCAAAAATAAAATGTCTATTAAAAAACTTTATAGATGCGGCACCTGGGTGGCTCAGTGGGTTAAAGCCTCTGCCTTCGGCTCAGGTCATGATCCCAGGGTTCTGGGATCGAGCCCCACATTGGGCTCTCTGCTCAGCAGGAGCCTGCTTCCTCCTCTCTCTCTGCCTGCCTCTCTGCCTACTTGTGACCTCTCTCTCTCTCTCTGTCAAATAAATAAAAAATATCTTAAAAAAAAACTTTATAGAATGCTCAGAAAGAGCTGCTTTTCTAAACAAAATATAACAAGCCTAGGTTATTCACTTGCTTTAAAAATGCTCCCATCTCTCTTAGATCTAGTAAACACCATAACTAGTAAGGGTACAGATTTGAATGACATGATTGCTAACCTTGCTCTTGGAGGGCACGTATTTCCAAGCACATGTGGGACATTTATGAAAATCAGTAATGTGCTGGGACAGAGTGCTGGCCTCAATGAATTTCAACAAATTGATATCCTATGGATCACACTGTCTGACCACAATTTAATAAAAATGTAAAACATTAGCAAAAAAGCATGAACTAGAAACTGTCCATGCCCATAGTCACACACGGAAATTTGAAAACAGACACACAATCAACTCAAGCGTTAAAGAAGAAAAAATAATAGTAAATACTCCATAAGGCATTTACTAATGAATTATGTCCCATGTAGTATTTTATGAGTTTTATGTATTTTTTAAACCTCCAATCAACCCTTTGAGGCTGGTCCTGTCATCATTTCATTTGCAGACGAAGAAACCAGGGACTCACACAGCATGAACAATGCGCTCACGTCAGACAACTGGAAAATGGTGGCACTGGGTCTGTGTGTGGCAATCTGGCTCCAGGGTCTGTATTCTGGTTCTGTTAGGCTGCCTCTTAATATAAAGTAGAAAACACCTGTGGAATGGTAAAAATGAGACATAGCAAAACTTGGGGACGCAGCTAAAGCATGCTTAGGAGTCTTATAATTTAGGAAGTCTTTTTTTTTTTTAAAGATTTTATTTATTTATTTGTCAGAGAGAGAGAGGGAGAGAGAGCGAGAACAGGCAGACAGAATGGCAGGCAGAGGCAGAGGGAGAAGCAGGCTCCCTGACGAGCAAGGAGCCCGATGTGGGACTCGATCCCAGGACACTGGGATCATGACCTGAGCCGAAGGCAGCTGCTTAACCAACTGAGCCACCCAGGCGTCCCTAATTTAGGAAGTCTTAAAAACCAGTGCTGAAGTAGAATAACTATTACAGATATTTCCACAAATACAAGATAAAGATGGTTTTATAGAGGTGTTGTTGGGTATCATAACATTCTAGGTACAGACAATGTCAATCTGACATAACCTGTTCCAGAAAGCAGAACAAGAGGGAATACTTCCAAAATCGTTTTATGCAGCCGGCACAAATCTGATACTCAAATTACCAGCACAGTTCAAGAAAGGAAAATTATAGGCTAATCTCACTGAAGAACAGATAGGTAAAAATTCTAAACAACATAGACTTAATCACACCAGTAATGTATAAATGATCAATGCAATTTTATCACAGGAATGCCATGTTGATTTTATATTAGAAAATCATTAACGTCATCTACCATATTAATAAATTAAAGGCATATGTAGTATTCAAATAAAAAATGTTTGATACTTTAAAATAATTTTATGATAAAATCTTTGGTCAGACTCACAATAGAAGAAAACTTCTTTAAACTTGGTAAAGGGCATCTCCACAGCCATCTCATAGACCTACTATGACGTATCCTTCTGGTATACGATCTACCACTGTTCGCTTTCACATGAACAAATCTCAACAACAGAATATCGAGGCAAGATATCGAGGCAAGAAAAGTCAGTCACAGAGAAATACATACAGTAAGAGTCTACTACTACAGGGGCACAGTCAGTTAAGTGTCCCACTCTTGGTTTTCCTCTGGTCATGATCTCAGGATTGTGGGATCAAGCCTCACGTAGGTCTGCATGCTTAGCGGGAAGCCATGCTCAAGGAGTCTCTTTCTCTCCCCTGCCCCTCTGCTCACACACTCTGTCTCTCCCTGAAATAAATAAATTAATTTTTAAAAATCACAATGAGATAGCACCTCATACCTATTGGAATGGTTATTATAGAAAAGACAAGAGATAATGTGTTGGTGAGGGTGTAGAGAAAGGGAAACCTGCATGGGCTGTTGGTGAGAATGTAAACTGGTGCAGCCATTATGGAAAACAGTATAAACATTCCTCAAAAAATTAAAAACAGAACTATGGCATGGTCTAGCCATCCTACTTTTGGGTATCTATCTAAAGGAGACAAAATCACTGTCTTAGAGAGATGCCTATATCATTGCAGTGTTATTCATGATAGCCGAGACATGGAACAATGTAGGTGTCCATTAATGCATAAATGGATAAAGAAGATGTGGTATCTACATAATGGAATTATTCAGCCATGAGAAAGAAGAAAATCTTGCCACTTGCAACAATTTGGAGGGACCTTGAGGCATTATGCTAAGTGAGATAAGTCAGAGGAAAACAAATTCTATATAATCTCACCTATGTGTGCAACTAAGAACATCGAACCCACAGAAAGAGAGATCAGAGTGGTGGTTGTCAGAATCCGGGGGTGGTAGGGGAGAAGGAGGGGGAAATGGGGAGATGTTGGTCAAAGGACACAAACTTCAGGTGATAAGATGAGTAAGTTCCGGGCATCTCATGTACAGCATGGCAACTTTAGTTAACAATATTGTATTGTATTTTTGAAAGTTGCAATGAGAATAGGGCTTTAATGTTCTCACAGTAACAACAGCAAAATAGTAATTATGTGTAAACTAACCTTATTGTGGTTAACATTTCCCAATATATACCTGCAACAAATCTTCACACTGTACAGCTTAAACTTACACAATGCAACCTGTCCATGATATCACGGTAAAGCTGGAAAAACAAAGACCCCAGAACTGACTGAAGTTACCACCAAAAAAAAAAAAAAAAAAAAAAAAAAAAAAAAAAAAAAAAGTTGGAGGTCAGGTGAGGTTTGATATCAGAAAAGGACATGAAAACATTTCTAAGTTACTACTTATTTTGCCCTGCATTCTGGGAATATGTGTGTTTGTTTTATTTAGTCCTTTAAAGACTTTTTTTTTTTTTTAAGATTTTTTTATTTTATTTATTTGACAGACAGAGATCACAAGTAGGCAGAGAGGCAGGCAGAGAGTGAGGAGGAAGCAGGCTCCCTGTTGAGCAGAGAGCCCGATGTGGGGCTCGATCCCAGGACCCCGGGATCATGACCTGAGCCAAAGGCAGAGGCTTTAACCCACCGAGCCACCCAGGTGCCCCTTATTTAGTCCTTTAAACGGGATACAGAGATCTTACACATTTTTTGTATATATATTTCATAAGAAAACGTAAATGCTGAAAAAAACAAAGGATCTCATTTGATCCTTGCAACACTCCCATGAGACCCATGTATCATGATTCTCATTTTACAGATGATGAACTTTGATGAACTTAAATCGAGAGAAGTTCTTTGCTATGCCAACTATCCCACAGCTAGTCCACAGTTCCGTCTTCTCATTCTGGAACCTTCCTACTCAATCACACTGAAACTAACTTGTACGACTACTTCTTTTATTTTATTTCTTTAAGTTCTATTTATTTAAGTAACTCTACACCCAATATGGGGCTCAAACTCACAACCCAGAAATCAAGAGTCACACACTCTACCAACTGAGCTAGTTAGGCACCTCTTTATGACTGTCTTAACTCTAGACACAGAAAACTCTGAGCACCCAACTGCATGTTATTGAGCAAAATAAAAGACAGGGTTGTTTGCTTGCTTGTTTGTTTAAAACAAAATGGTCTTTTCTTTTTTTTTAAGATTTTATTTTGTTTGTTTGTTTGTTTATTTGAGAGAGAGAGCACAAGCAGGAGCAGTGGCAGAGGGAGAGGGAGAAGCAGAACTCCACTAAACAGGGAGCCTGACTTGGTACTTGATTCCGGGACCCTGGGATCATGATCTAAGCCAAAGGCAGACACTTCACCAAATGAGCCACCCAAGCGCCCCCAGAATTGTGTTTTGAAGACCTATGTTCTTTCCTACTGTTCCTGGTTTGCTATGCTGTGTAGTAAGACAGTAGTTCAGTAGTTCAGTAGTGATAAGCGAGGTATGCTGATTTGCAAACCAGGAACAGTGACAGTGGCATTAGGAGTGAGAGGGGTGGTCAGACATGAGGCAGCAGATTTTGCAAGAGAATTCTCAGTGCCTTTCTTGTGCATGTTAGGTAATCGGTGCTCAGGAAGGAAGGGTCATCCTGAAGACTCAGGATAGAAGTCAGATAGGTTTTCGTGGAACTGGAACACAGGATCAACGGGACCAGAGCAGGGGGCACTGACGGTAGGGGGCAGGTTCCTACCCATAGCTCAGTGTAGTGGGGAGGCCACAAGGACCCAGCAAAGGACCAGGACAGGGAGAGAGGGCAGAGGAGAGGAGGCCATAAACACATTCCTTTTTTATTTTTTTAAGATTTTATTTATTTGAGAGAGAGAGCCCAAGTAGGGTGAAGGACAGAGGGAGAAACAGGCTCTCCGCCAAGCAGGGAGCCCAGTGTGGGGCTCCATCCCAGGACCCTGAGATCATGACCTGAGCCGAAGGAGATGCCTAACCAAGAGCGACTGAGTCACTCAGGTGCCCCTATGAACACATTCCTGTGGCACATTTCCACCTGAGCCTGCTGTGAGGCTCCCAGCCTGGACCTGGGCACTGAGGGAATTGAGTAGGCTTCCCTTCCTGTCACCATAAATCAGCCAATTTGGACAAAAGCACTGGCTCTGGAAGGGCTCCCTGAGGTCATATAGTTTCAGTTTCATTGTGTAGGACAGTCCAAGGGACTCTGTCAAGACCAGCTAGCCAATTGGTGGAACAGCCAGGATCAGAACTCAACGCCTTTGGATGTTTTATCCACTGTTCTCTTCCTACAGGTCACCTACGCTGGTGTTGTCTTAGGCTGGACACATCAGTTTGGAAACCTCAACCCTGCAGTTTATGGCCTCATCTGAACACGACACTACACTCGTTTGTCATCCAAGGGTTTCAAACTGCATTTTTGAGGAAGGTTGGATTTGTGGGTTAGGGCTCAGGGTCAGGAAGGTTGGAACAGGTCTCCTCTTTCCTTCCTCTTCCTGCCTCAACCAGAGTAAATTCCTTTTCATCTGCTTTGTGTGTTGGAAACTGCGTAAGATTTCATTTGTGAAGAAGGTTCTGGCCCTTAAAAGAAAAGTTGCAGAAAAACTAAAATCGTTCAATGGAGAATCAAGTGGGATCTCTTGGGGGCTCTCTCTCTCTCTATCTGCTCATTTCCCAAGTTTTAGTACCTTTCAGTAAGCATTCTTGAAGACTGAGTTCCACTCAGTTCCATGGCTAAGGGCCACCAAAAAGGAGATCACTCCATCCTCAAGGTAGAGATCCGTGAATGATTCCTAGGTTCATCAGTCACTTGGCGGAGGGAAGCACTTTCCCTCAACAACAGTTTAATGAATACTTGTTTGACTTGCCTGTCTCATGCAGTGCTCCTGCCATCCTACTGAATTAATCTCATTTCTGGAATGTTCCAGAAGAGGATTGATGAAGGATAGGGCAATATGGTCATGACTCCAACAACTTGCTAACTCTCTGCCCTTGTAAAACAGGGATGATTTCTCTCTACATGTGTGTAGGTCATCCTAGTTCAAAAGCCCTCCAGATTATTCAGTACAGGACAACATAAGGCAATTAGTTCCTCTTCATGGAAGGAGAGAGGACAGGACAGGATGTCCTAGGTTGGATGTTCCTCAGCTGGGCACAGCCAGTGTGAACACTGTTGGTTCCTGGGACTACCTGGAGGGCAGGTGAACAGGTATATAACAAGATAAGTTTAAAGAGGGAGTAAGTGAGGGTAGACTGGGAGGCCCCCATTGTATGCAGAAGCATTCCCAGGACCCAATTATATGGCTCTCTCCAGTTGCTGCTTGGCTAGGATGGAGTGTGTACAAACAACTAGTCTCTGGCTCTAGCCTGCAGACTTCTCAGAACATCCTGACGGCACCTTGTGGTCTAGAACCGGGACTGGGCAGCCTTCTGAGCACTGGGGCCAAGCAAAGGCGGCAGAAGGAACCTGGCTCGTTGAGTTCATCCTGTGGGAGCAGAAGGAAGTCTCTCCATCCACACACACCACTGCCTGGTCCTCCTCAACCGATAGTATGGTGTTTGCTGCCTCCTGAGGGCCACATGTGAGTCAACCCCAGTGCTTTCCTGACTTGCACGGAGCCCTAGTTCACTGCTGGGAAATGGGTCTTCATCGTGACAGCAATAACCACGAGACTCTTGCTAGAACTCTTGGTGGAGGGCTTATAAAAACATACCAGAGGGGCGCCTGGGTGGCTCAGTGGGTTAAAGCCTCTGCCTTCAGCTCGAGTCATGATCCCAGGGTCCCGGGATCGAGCCCCGCATTGGGCTCTCTGCTCAGCGAGGAGCCTGCTACCTCCTCTCTCTCTGCCTGCCTCTCTGCCTGCTTGTGATCTCTGTCTGTCAAATAAATAAAATCTTAAAAAAAAAATAAATAAAAACATACCAGACACCGCACCAAGCTTTGTATACACATCATCTCGTTTAATCCTTGGAGCAATTTTGTGCCATGGGAATTATTACTCCCACTAAACAGGAGAAACCGAGTCTGTTATACGGTTGTACAAAGTCCATGCTGGCAAACGGCCAGGCTGCGGTTGAGACCCAGGTGTGCCAGAATTCAGAGTCCACATTTGGAGCCACTGTGCGAATCCATGTTCCTGGCAGGCTGCACCCTGGATGGGCTATACTCAGCCTATTCTGTCGACAGAGGCAGTGACAGACCCACAGTGTCTTTTTGTTCCAACCATCCACAACCTGGCAACCTCTCACATTCCCTTTCTCCTCCACCTCGTGTGCCCATCACCAAACCTACAATCATTGCGGTCCTCTTCTTTTCTTTTGATCTTTGTGCAATTTGCCTCCTTCCGTGTGGGCAAACCTTCACCCTAGTGCAGGGGTTTTGAGAGTGGAGTCCACAAGAGGCCTGAATGGAATCACGAGGTCTGTGAACCTGGATAGGGAAAGAATTGTATTCTATAACAGAATATGGAAACCAAGTAGAAATACTGTGACTCGGTCACTAATGGAAATTATAGGCGTTCTGTATCAGGTAGCCATTGTTACAGAGATCTCAAAATATCACTTATGCTCATCACTGCTTTAAAATTACAATAGCTAGCAAACCAGTCACAGATCTGTTAATCACCGATAAAAATATGTATATTACATCACAAATTCATTTTTTCCAATATTTTGAAATATTGAGATATTTCAGCATTCTCTGAAAGTTATGGAATTCCTCCATAATCCTGTATATTTTTAATGTATTAAAAAACTATGCTTGGAAATAAGTCAATCAGAGAAAGACAATTATCGTACGATCTCACTCATACATGGAATTTAAGAAAGAAAATAGAGGATCATAGGGGAAGGGAGGGAATGATAAAACAAGACCAAATCAGAGAGGGAGACAAACCATAAGAGAGTCTGAATCATAGGGAACAAACTGAGGGTTGCTGGCGGGGAGTGGGGTAGGGGGGATGGGGTCACTGGGTGATGGGCAATAAGGAGGGCACGTGATGTAATGAGCACTGGCTGTTATATGCAACTGATGAATCACTGAATTCTACCTCTTGAAACTAATAACACAGTATATGTTAGCTAATTGGATTTAAATTTTTTAAAAATCCCAAAAACCAAAAAACCAAGCAAAACAAAAAAATTATGCTTAAAAGGGGTTCAGAAGATTCTGCAGCCAGCCAAAGGGGTCTTGGCATGAAAAATGAGAGCCACTGCCCTTGATTCCAGGCCAGGCTTTGGTCTTCCGGACGCAGGTCATACATGCTGCAGGGACCAGGGATGGGAGTGTTTGCAGTTCTCCAAAAATGATGACCACATGGTTTCTCTTCCAAACCAGGAGGCTTTTGAATTGAAAGGAGGCACTATTAGTAATTACACTGGGACAGCAAGTGTAAGACCCAAACAGCATGTACCCTGCAACCGGAAGAGTAAGACAGGAAAATGCCAGGTAATTAAATGTAACTTATAAACATCAACATAAAGACTCTATAAATACACTGCCAATAAAACTAGATTACCTCCTAAAGTCCAGAGAAAATGAAGTATAACTAAGATAAAGTACGGGCTTCCCCTGCTATCCAAAAGTAGACTGATCCTTCCTATGAAAACCTTCCTAAGCTGAAAGTGTGTAAATCAAAGGAAAGATTACCGTTAATTCACGTGGAAATTTTCTTGAGCATTCCCAGACCCCAAAAATAACCCCTGCCAAGCTTTTTTGGTCCTTGAGGACACACCTTGCTAGTGGATGGACAAAATCAACCGAGATAAAGCAGGTGCTCAAAGAATTCACAGCTTGATGCCCAGAGGCTGGGTGTCCTTTCCTGGGAGGGGCTCAGGGGGGCCCCCCGCTCACTGTGCGGGGTTCGCCCTACCTCTATAAAGGCTCACTGAACACTGTTGCTGCTCTTTAGCCTTTTCTCGTAAAAGCAAAAATCCTCTTTGGCTTTTTTTTCCCGTTGAAAACAGGTACTAACTCAGGTCTTTTATAAAAGGAAAGTGGTGTAATGAGGACTTTTGAAAAGTGGGGGATACCTGTGTACTGGCTTCGAAGAAATACCTCTGTTAGATAATAATAATATCACTAATGAACCACTTCCATTGGATCATGTGCTGTCTGTAGTCATAGGAATGTACTATGATTATTCCCATCTTAAAAGTGGGGAGGCTGAGCGGAGTCACACAGCCATACCTGCGCCTGGGGCTACGGTCTCCATAGCCTCTTTGAGCCCTTGTAACTTTAGGAATGTTGGTGTTGGGAATGGAGTCCAGCAACAGGATAGATGAAATGCAGAACATGGGTCTGGGTCTCTCCAGCACTGCACAGGTGAGCCACTGCTTTTATTCTCTGTGACTAGCTCCAGTGATGTGAAAAATATTCCCCAGAGAGGAAGGGGAAATCTGGACAGTTCCCATAGAGCGATAGAAAGATTCCTCTGAGACTCCGAAATTTTAAGTAACTGTCCCCAGGCATTCACCTCTTCTCTGACCACAAGCCCCCGGCTCCCCTATGAGACACGGCATGGGGCAGTGATGAGGAGCGTGGGTCTGAAGGTCAAGTCCCGGGCACCTACCTGCCGAGTAACCAGGACGTGGGCAGGTCACATCGCCTCCTGGGACTGACATTTGCTCACCTGCAGAATGCAAATAATAATAAACCTTACAGGTGATGGTGAAGAGTCAATGAGCCCAGAAAATAGACAGAATACCTAGTCATGATTATTATTATTATCATTTTCTAAGTCTCCAACTGATTGATATCCCCAGACGCCATGCTCCTTATTATTCTGAGTACGTCCATGTGTTCAGGAATTTTCAGCGTTGCTTTCTCTTCAAGTTCGTTGGTCCTTCTGTGGCCACCTTCGGATGACTGCTAGAACGTTTGCCTCTGCGGCATTTGTGCCCAGTTTGTTGGGGGAATGTTCTCCTGATTATGGCGCGTTCTCCATCTGCCCACACCCTAATAGCATTTGTGCATGAGCTCCTCATTTGCATTTTGCTGAGCTGATGCGACTTTTTTTTATAAGTTCAGGGGTGTCCAGAGAACGCTTCGGTAAGAATTGAGTTGACAAAAATGGGTTGGATCATTTATCACCTTTACAGAAACAAGATGAATTTCTGTTTTCAACTGAAATAAGAAATTACAAAGGACTGCCGGGCCAGGCCTCATGAAAAATTAAAATGGTACAAAAAAAAGATAATTCAATACAAAAACGGTGAGACACAGCTTGAGAAATGTTTACATCAATATGAAATGAACATAAATATGTTCTTATAAGGCCAACTTTTAAAATTTTGCATAACTACCCAAAACACACTTAAATTGAAACAAAAGTTATGCACAAAAAAACACACTATGCGTGAAATTGTATTTTTATGTAATTCTGATAATATCATCAGACTAAGTTTTGTATGTTTTTAGTCTATTCTATTCTAATTTTTAATGCTCATTACGAGCCATTTAATTGATTTCTTAATTGACTAATGAGCTCTGATTTACAGTTTAAAAAAACAGTGATGTCAAGAGCTCTTATAAATACACTATTGGGGGGTGCCTGGGTGGCTTGGTGAGTTGGGCCTCTGCCTTCGGCTCAAGTCATGATCCCAGGGTCCTGGGATCGAGCCCCGCATCGGGCTCTCTGCTTGGCGGGGAGCCTGCTTCCTCCTTTCTCTCTCTGCCTGCCTCTCTGCCTACTTGTGATCTCTGTCAAATGAATACATAAAATCTTAAAAAAAAAATAAATACATTATTGGGTAAAGAATATACATAGGTACTTCTACATATAACACAATTTTTTATTTTTTCTAAAATATGAAAAAAACACTTTTAAAAGATAGCAAAAATCTCAGCTTCAATACTCACCCAAGAGATACAAATGATAACAAGGATAAAATACAACTGCACTGATTGAATTAGCAAAAAAGAAAAGCAGTGATGCGGTCTAATGCTGATGACATCATAGCAAAGGTTTTCCCTTAAGGCTTTATGTATATCCCCACTTCAGTTCAAAACAAGTTTGAGGTGGCTTTGTGTACTGAAATTAGCAAAGACAATGGGTGGCAGATTCTACTGACGCAATCTTGTTTGGGAAGAAACTGGGTAGTCGGTACATTTGTGGAGTCATAAAAATGTTCATACCCAAAAGTAATTCCACTTCTGGGAATTTATCCCAATGAAGCAGTTCAAAGAAAAAAAAATGCTATACATAACTTTTTATATCATTACTTAAATAGTGACAAATGAAAAGCAGTCTCTACAGCCAAGAATAGCACAATATTTAAATAAGCGATATTACGCTAATTCAAAATATTTTGCAGCCAATAAAATAATTATGGCTATGAAGCAACATGGGAAATGCTCCTGCTAACAAATGCAAGAGTTAAAGAACAAAATGCAGTATGTGTTTCAGTTACCACGGCTGTATAAAAATTACCCTAAAACTCAATGGCATGAGACAACCATTTTTTTTAAAAGATTTTTATTTATTTACTTGACACCGAGAGTGTGAGCGAGAGAGACAGAGAGCAAGCACAAGAAGGGGGAACAGAGGGCAGGGGAGAAGCAGACTCCCCGCTGGGCAGGGCTGAGCAGGGAGCCTGATGTGGGGCTCAATCCCAGGACCCTGGGACCATGACCTAAGCCAAAGGCAGACGCTTAACCAACTGAGCCACCCAGGCACCCCAAAACAATAATTTTTTATGGATCAGTAATTCAGACAGGACACAAGTATATGACTTCTCTGGAGCGACAGTGCTTGGGGCCTCGGCGGAGCCCAGATCCTCATCATCATTTGCTCAGATGTCTGGTTGTCGATGCTGGCTGTCAGCTGAGACCTCAGTTGGACATTTTGGCCAGGACGCCTGTGTGTGGTTTGGGCTTTCTTGAAACCCGGTGGCCGGATGCAAAAGCTGAGAGAGACCCCAGCGGAAGTCAATGCACCTTATATGACCTAGTCTTAAAAATTATGGGCTACCTCTTCTCCATGCATTGAGACTGTCACAAAGTCCCAGGAATTAAAATGACAAAACCTTGGGAATTGTTCCCAGGGGAACCCCACTTTCCTGTATAAAATTCCACTGATCCCACTTGCAGCTGTCAGCGCTCAAGCCCCTGCACGGGCGATGGCCCTCCCATTGATGGGAAGTGGGCCTGGTGCAGAGGCCAAGAACCCAGGGCACGCAAGCATCGCTCACACATGGCACTGTGTTCCTCCAAGCCCATCACCTCCCCAGCTGGGCGGCCTCATCTACAGATGACCTCGCTCCACGGTCACTAAAGGAAGCAGGAGAGGGGGACATGTCTTGGAGAGAGAGGCCCCTTCCTCCTTCACAGAGTCAGTCCCTCCACCTGCTCTCCTGGTCAGTCCTTCTCACGTTCTCCCCAAGACGTCCCGCTCAACCACCGCACCCCGACAGCCAGCCTCTCGTTTTCCTAGCACCTTGACCTTCTCTCCGTGGTGGCATCCCTTCTCTCTGCCCAGGTCTTCCACAGGACTATTCTCACTACCCCTCCTCCGATCGTCATCTGGTGTATTGCCTGCCTCTACCCTACAGACAAGCCCTTCGAAGGACACGCTGACTCCAGCTGTTTCCATCACTCACTCACTCAACACCAGGATCTACCCTGAAGCTCTCTTTCCTGGCACGATTCCCACCTGCTTCTTAAATGTCTCCACACGGTCAAATCAAATGAGCCTGCCTCCACCGTCATCCTCCCTTCTGCTGGCAATGGTGTGGCATTGCTCACCACGGGCTTCCGGAACCCACGTCTCCAAGCTCTGGGACACCATTGGCTCCGGCCTTTCGGCACCTCTCTGCCCACCCGCCCCTCCCCCAGGCTTCTGCTCTCCCTCCACCCCCATTCCTCAGCTACGGCCAGTTACTCTCAGAGCTTCTACTCCCACCTACAGACCCCGCCACCAAGCTGAACATTTAACCCACGTTACATCTAGGATGTGCAGGATCCGAACTGCAATTTTCAAATGACCCACGAAGCTTAATCAGGCTGGGTAACGATCAAGGCCTTTAGGCGTCTGTTCAGCCTTTCTTGGACTAAGATGGTCTGTCTTTCAGCTGCCATGGCCTTTTTCTGCTAGGAGAAGAGGCCCCGTGCCGTGGGGGTGCTCGTCCAGTCCTCCAGTGGGGTCGCTGGCTCTCCAGGGTGATGACCTTGGCCAGCCTCCTGTGTGCCCTGACGGCCTCTGATCTTGCACCACCTGCTGTGGGGTCCGCTCACCTGGGACCCAGTCCGGCTGTTAGATGACAGGGCCCAGTCTTAACCTGTACTTGCTCGCTTAGCCTCCTGCCCGTGATACAGCCACCATCTCCTTCCCCTCCCTTAAATCTCCCCACCCAGCCAGCTTTATATTTTAACCTCCTTAAGTCACATTACCCTCTTCCAGATTTCTACCTGAGCCTAAAATTCGGGACTGGAGCCTAGCTCTTAAGGAATCAACAGGGAAAGAGGGAAGCAGAGGAATTTGTGAACCCTCCTTCAAGATAGCACCCTGGCTTAAAGATTATTGTCCTGCGGTAATCCGATTTTGAATGTCAAAAGTTGAAAGATCAACTTAGTTTTTTCCTGGGCTATCCTTCCATAACAAATTCTCATCTCTTCCCAGACATCTGGTTGCCCAAGGCAGACTGTCTGTGAAGGTCACAGACTCGTGAAGACGAAAGAGAAAAATCGTGTGCAATTTCAAATTGTTCCCCCAGTTATAGTCGTGAATATCGACATCCATCTAGGCCCCAGTGGCTTTCCTGAGCTCGAGCTTCTAATATCTAACTGCCTACTGGACTTCTGCAAACACCTCTAAAGCCGAACTCAGTATCTTCGCTCTAAAACTTGCTCTTTTTATTATGATCCCAGCATCAGAGCTTAAGGAGGCTGAGGACAAATGGGGTCGCGGCGGGGGATGTGGGAAGAACCAGGAATACCTAGGACCAGCTGTTTTTCCAGTGCCATCCAGGGCTCTACCCTTTCATTCCCAGAGATTCTGCATAATGCTTGGGCATCTGAGACTTTTCCAAACAAGCCAGATGATTCTGATACCGATGGAAGTGGCGGTGGGGGAACCACGTTTAGAACTCACGCCCCAAGCCCCGCCACCTGGGAGCCCAACCGAGATGGGGTGGAGCCAAGGCCCCTGCAGAGTCCCCGCCCCTCCTACCGGGCTTGCTTAAGGACATCACCACTTGCCCTGTTGCGAAGCCTGCGAAGCCTCTGGCCTCCCCCTCCCTTCTCACTGCCGCCCCTGGACGACTGGTTGAGCTCCGTCCTCCAAGCAGTTCTAGCATCCATACCCTTCCTGGACCCCCCTGCCCGCACCTGCATGACCCTGTGCCACGTCAGCAGGATGACTGTGTGGTCCCACAGAGAGGTCTCCCCGCCTGGATACCTTCCAGTCCAATCCACCTGCTCCGCGGGCTCCTGAAAGCTCTTATCAAATGAAACTGACCATACGGCCTCCCCTGGAAGGCCCACCGTGGCTGCCATTTCCTCAGACCCTTGTTCCCCCAGTGTCGTCATCTACAAAAGGGAGGCGATGCCAACAGCTATGTCTCATAATTGCTTCGAAGATCAGAAACAATTGATCTGAGGCTCGGCCTGGCCCAGCGTGACTTCAGGGCTACGAAATGCTCTGCGACCTCGCTCCAGATGGTTCTCCGCTGGAATATGAGCCCCTCTTCTGAGCTGCTGCACTGACAGTCCGTTGCCCTGGCTGCAGGCCCTTCGCTGCCCGTCTCATGCCCTTCCATACTAAGGGCACCAGGACCAAGATTTCCTGCAGACAGCCGGACACGGGCTTGGCTAGACAGACACCGGCCTCACCCTGCCCCACAAGCCCCAGCTTGGAGACGGACTCATGGTCCCTCCCCCTGGAATGGCCTCCCCTCCTCTTCATTTGACCAAGTTGTGGCCACCATCTCTGGCCAGCCCACAGGAGCCCCTTCCTCTGGGCCCAGGATGCTCAAGTCTTACTTTGACTCACAGAGCAACTGCATGTAGAAAGGTGCCCAGATCCTGGTCTAGGGCGGAAGCCACAGATCACCCCAGGGATGGAGCAAGATCTGGACTTGGTGAGGCTTAGCAAGCAGGTATCTTGCAAATCAAGTTCAGAGTCAAGTGTCAGAGTAGCCCTGAGGAGAGCCAGATGGTTCTATCTGTGAGCCAGCCCTCACCCCGTGGGGACCTTTGACCCAGAGGAAGCACACTTCTGCCCCATCATCCTGATCAATGCTCAGTCCTGAGAGCGGAACGGGACCCCTAACGCTAGCTGCTCCTGGCTATGGAGAGCCCTGAACACTAGCAGGTGGGTCTCCTGCGAAGGGCTTGGTCAGTAGGCAGAGGCCAGAGTGAATTCAGTACCTCCGTGGGCCCAGGGCTACCAGGGGCGTGAGAAGGACAGGTAGTCGGGGGCCACCAGAATGGACTCACAAACAACCATGAGCACTTTCAGCAAGACTCAGAGAAATGCGGGGCCTGCAGACTGCGTGGGCGCAGCCCGGGGACGCGGAGCTATAAGGTCAAGGTAACCTGGCCTGGATTCACAGGCTGAGATGACCTGAGTTACATTCCCTCTGCATGTCTGACTGTGGGAGTAGCTATAGCAAAGCACCCACCAGCCACCAGAGAACAGAATTTTGGGTATGGCGCTACTTTCCTCTCTTGCCGCTACCCACATGACACCTTTCAGGCTTTTCTACTCTCTAAAGCCACCGAAGGGCCTGGACTGGCTTCTGAGGGGCTCCACGCCAGGTGGCCAGCTCTCAGCACCTCCCAGCCTGACACCCTAGGGTCATCCTGGGCAAAACACTTCTGCCAGGAGGATGAGTTGGACCAGGTGGTCAACACGGTTTTCACCAGATCTGTCACTCTGTAATTCTGGGATCCATTTGGAAAGGAGCACCGATAAAGGTCCTGCCTAAACCCTTGGAGATGTGGCCACTGAAGATTCCTTCTTCAAGGCCCAGCCTCAGACATGGCTTCAGGGGAGGTATCGGGGGCAGCGGAGACCAGGAAGGAAAGACACGGAAGGCCTCAAAGAGGAGTGTTTGTGAGCAGGGCCCCTGTTCAGGTTTGAGGGAAGAGAAGAGATCCCACCAACTCTCTTCCCCCAACTGTGGCCTGCGTTCCGGCCACAGTGGAAATCTACCCTCTGGTGGCATGGGTGGGTATGGTTTTTTTTCTCATACCTTCGTGCTTTTTTGGTTTCCTAAGTTTCTGAGAAAATGTTCCTCTTGGAAAATTCCAACTCAGTCTCAGCTGAACAAAAAAGAATGGGGGTTTTTCCACAAGAGGCTGTGGTGGAAAGGGGGACCCAGAGTCTCCAGCTGATCATTTTCTGAAAGCTGTAAAGAACCAGGAGCTGAGGTCCAGGGGAGGGGCCATCCCGGGAGGGTTGGAGCTGAGGGAGGCCTGGGGGACACCCTGCTCTGCTCTCCCACCATCCTCTCACCCCCGAGAAGTGCAGTTCTCACATGCTGACTTGTTCTTCTTCTAGGACTCAGCATTCGGGCTCCATTGGGACACACATTACCCAACACTTTAATCCAAGGAAGAGGCTGAATGCACCCAGTTTGAATCCCTCCCCCCAAAGGAAAACCCTCTGCCCCGAGTGGGTCCAGCGAATCTTGGACTGTTCTTTCCCTCCTCTTTACCCCTAAGAGCCTACTCTGTGACTGCTTTCTCCTTCTCTTCCTCCTCTTCTTCTGCTTCTGCCTCACCAAGTATCTGAATCTTTTTAAAATTAAGATTAATTCACCAACATAAAATTTTCCATTTTAAAGTGTGTAGTTCAGTGGCTTTTATGATATTCACGATTCCCTGTGACTTCTTATCCCCATTGACATCTTCCCTGGGACAGAGAAGAAGGGAGCTGGGGCTGGACAGCTCTGGAAGTTTCCCTGACTTGTTAGCAAGGCACCCCTGGCTGCTGAGATGGTAAAGGCCTGTTCCACCCGAGTGACACAGCCACACCCCTCTCTGGAATTTCTGGGGAAATCCTGTCCCCGGAGCTGGAATCCTGCCACTAATGCCACCTGTGGGTTCTTAAGCAATGTTTTCCATGTATCAGAGCCTCTTACATCAGTGGCACCAGGATCAACCCATAAGGGGTTGGAGAACCTGGACCCTGCGATGAAGTCAAGCCCTGAGGGTGAGATGAGCAGGTCAGGGCCTCAGGCTGGGGTAGATGATAGGGTCTCAGGACCAATCATCCTGGAGAATAGAGCCTTGGGGATACTGGTAGAGTCCTCAGAGTCATGTAGCTTAACTCCTTCCTCCAACTAATTGAGGAAACCAAAACCCAGAAACCACAATGTTGAACAACCCAGCAATGGCAGACCCAAGACCCAAGACCAGAACCCAACTCTTCTGACCTTGCGCCGCTGCCTTCTGTGCCAGCTAATTCATTCAACAGGCAATGATCATTGAATTTCCCTACTCTGGGATGGGGACTCTGGGTGCTGGACAGGAGTGACCTGGAATTCCACAGAAGGCCACACCCCCTTTCCCAGCTCGAGGCAGCAGACCAGGGAGGACTTCGAGGTAGCCAATCCATGCCCAGTGGAGGGCTAACCTCGAGAGGAAAGATCCAGAGAGAAAACCCCTCGCACCGCCCAGAAGCTGCCTCAGAAAGCCCTCCCCTGAGAGATTATATTAGACACAAAGGAAATAAATACTCAAAACTCATCACCTCCTAATTATTTTACTATGATCTGTACTCTCAGGGTTGTTTACGATTACATCTACACAGTAAAATACTATGAGATCCTGTATCTCTTCTGTGTTCAGTGATGTTAACACCGTGGCTTGAAACAGGCCTCAGTGGGAGTGTTTATGCCACAGAAACAGGCAAATGCTGCAAATGAAGGTTTTGTCTTGTTTTTACTTGTATCAGCCACCAAAAGGTCCATGACGTCCTCCCATGTGCAGATTGTTTGCACATAACTTCTGAGCCTCCATAGTACAGCTGCTCCCTCCCCATCAGCCACTGTGGAAAAGGACCAAGCAGGACTCAAACCAGAGTTGCCATGGGGTAGGTTACAGGGACGGATGGGAGGGGAGAAAAAGAAGAGTATGTTGAAAGGAGAGGGCGAACACATCTGCTCAGCCCCCTCTTCCCTCCCTCCCTCCCTTCCTCCCTCCCTCCTTCTCTTCCTCCCTCCTTCACTCCCTCCCTCCCTCTCTCCTTCCTTCCTTCCTTCCTTCCTTCCTTCCAATCACCTATCCATTCCATTCATCAAACATTTGCAACCACTATCTGTCAGGCCCCTTCCTGGACTCTGGGAGAAAACAAATGCCAAAGAAAGCACTGTTTTCTCTCTCCTTGGAAATAAATACAACCCATCTGGGTCTGCGAGTCCGTCTAATTGAAAACTTGCAAAGCTGGGCAAAGCAGGTCTCAGTTTGGAGGGAGGAGCTAAAGGTCCCCAAACCAGATAACTCAGGGTGAAAACGCGTGGGAAGGACTTCAGCGTAAGTAGCTTAACTCGTACCTGATTTAGCAAAAAAAGTAAGGGTCTTAAAAATCCTGGGTCCCGCAAACAAAACCCCCACCCCCGTTACGTATCCGACCGGCTGCAGTGACAGGACTGTGCGCGCAGTGACAGGACTGTGCGCGCGCGCAGGCTCGTGCACCTGCGGTCTAGGGTACGGTGCTCACCTTTCCCTTTGTTTCTCTCCCTTTTAAACGTAATCATTCTCCTCTGTTCCTTGTCTTGACTTTCTCTTTTTAATAGAATGAGTTCAGGAGACCTTCACAGCTCCTCATCCATTGGCTTCTGTTCACTTTCTGGTCCCAAATTTTAACATTCCCTGGGCTGCTCCCAGTTGCTTGTTAAAAGTGCAGACTGTGGGGGCGCCTGGGTGGCTGAGTGGGTTAAAGCCTCTGCCTTCTGCTCAGGTCATGATCCCAGGGTCCTGGGATTGAGCTCCATATCGGGCTCTCTGCTGAGCAGGGAACCTGCTTCCTCCTCTCTCTCTGCCTGCCTTTTGCCTACTTGTGATCTCTGTCTGTCAAAAAAATAAATAAGATCTTAAAAAAAAAAAAAAAAAAGTGCAGACTCTGAATCCCCAAGCCAGGGGGAGGCTTTTGGCTCGGAGGGTCTGGGGCGGGTTCCGGACTCCGCACCTTTACCAGGCTCTGCAGGTGGTCCCGAGGCAGTTCTGGTAGAAAAACAGCGAGTTGCAGAATGCTTCCCTGCGTCACCGACAAGCCCTAAACAATACAATTATGTATTGGTTTTCCCCCTAGAAAGGATTCATTTCCGCGGCTCCATTCCCACTCTCTTGCCTGCTATCCTCGCTCGCAGTTGTCTGAACTGTGGCCAGTGCCCGCGAGCCAGCTGCCTCAACTACCCTCAGATGAGCCAGGCCTCCGATCAGGTTGCCAGGTTAGTGAGGTTCATGGGCAACCCGCGGGCGACCCTGTCATTTTCAGTTTCACCACTTAGTGGCGCCATTGCTCCACTTTCCAATTCCGGTCACTTTGGCGTCCTCAAGAGTTCCTCCTGTTTTGCTGACCGTTTAGAGGGGATTGTTGTTTTGGTGTTTTTCATCCTTTGTCACAACTTTGATTCAGATACACAGTGACACACTGAGGAGCCTGAAAAGGGACTGCATTTTGTTTCACAGTGGGATTGGGGGATACGTTCTGGATTGATGGAGGGAAGATTGGCCCCAAAGCAGGGACAGAGATTGGGACTGATGACAATCAAGTTGGGAGAGGCTGATCCATTGCCCAGGGTCATGGGGAGTCATTTTTCTGCCTCCCCGCTTGGCCCTAACGCAGAGATTGCATATCGGGTGTAAGGAAGTGACTAGTGTTTGTTGGTCGCCTCCTGTGTGCCAAGCTCCTCATGGGTCACCTCATGTAATCCTCTCACTGATCCTGTATGTTGTTTCTTTCTCGGGAGGGAAAATGGCAGGCCTGAGGACAATGAGACAGAGATCTCTCTAAATCCCGTATATTTTCTGTACACAACATGGTCTTTGCTCCTTCTCTGCTCAAACACTGATAACAAAGCAGATTTGCAAGTAATTCTATTTTAGACAAACCAGTGAACCCTCTGGCCTCTGCCTCCTCTCGGGAAGGAAAACACTGAGCTGGCATAGCTGTGGAGCAGTGGACACAGACTGAGTCACTCCTTTCGCCAAGGGTGGAGCAGATTAAAAAGTTAATGGGAGGGGGCGCCTGGGTGACTCAGTGGGTTAAGGGAGCATCTGCCTTCAGCTCGGGTCGTGATCCTTAAGTCCAGGCATCGAGCCCTGCTCGTGCTCCCTGCTCAGCGGGGAGTCTGCTTCTCCCTCTGCTCATGTTCTTTCTCTCTCTCTCTCTCTCTCTCTCTCTCAAATAAACAGGTAAAATCTTTAAAAAGAAATAAATGGAGGGAGGGAAATGAAGTCTTTTCTAATGAACAAGCAAACAGTCCCACCAGCAGCTGAAAATCAATGAAGCAATAATAGATGGCATTTGAGTAAGCTGGGTTGGAGGCATTCTGGGCCTAGAAGCCCACATCTCCTTCAGTTTCCCAGGGACATCTCCTGTCCCTCTCACATCTGCAGACTTGGCTACGGCTCCAGAAGCCACTGCAGGGGCGTCCAGCGGGGGCCACTTAAACAGATGACGACCTGTCTGTACGGACAATGTGGGCACAGGCGGGGCAGGGTTCCACATTAGTAAAGGCACAAATAGAACTTTTAAAGAGCTAAATTGAGGAATGACATAATGTCATTAGGGGACAGTTAAGAGCAGATATGATCTGGTAGGACACTACCGGGTGACACTGAACAAATTGAGCAAAGAAGTATTGGATACAGCTTTTGATTCTGAACTGGAGATCCAGCAATTCTAGGGACCAGCTAACCTAAGCAGTTAGGACCATCACGATGCTGCAAAGGCAGTTTCTCCTCACTGTGAAGTCTAGCTTCCAGAACGCACATGGATTTGCCCCATCTTGCAGGTAAATTCCCCCAAATGGTCAAGGCTGCAAACATACCCCATTAACCTTGGCTGTTGCATAAGAATCCGCCACTTTGGCCCCCGCTTATCATCTTCTTTGTCTCTTCTCCATTCCTCACTCCCATTCTTCTCAAATCCAACCCCCTTTCGCCTCCCCCTGCTTTCAAATGACTGTTTCAAGTTTAGGCATAAAAGTCCTCAACCTCCGGGTCCAAGATTTGTGTCCGCGTGACACCAGTTTATGGCTGGAGATTATTTCTGTTTTCTGAATCAGCACCTTCCTTTCCTGCCCTTCCTAGGGTGGGCGGCCCCTAGATGCCATGCGTGGTAGACCAGCCCAGCCCAGACCAACCCACTGACTGCTCTGGCTTTTATTGGAGAAACCCCCTCCTCCTGGTAGCCTGTGAAGTAGCCATTTAACAGATGGTATCACATGACTTAGCTTCTACAAAGCCAGTAATAAATTGCATCCCTGGAACATCTATATTTCAGTAGTTGTATTATTTACATTTTTCATTTATTAATCCTATTAGGAATGTTCCCTCCAGGAGAAGAATAAAGGTAGAACAAAATACAACAAGCAACTGTGAAAAAAACATCCCATTCAAAGTCTTGCTGTTTTCTCTATATTTCTCTATATTACCTGTGTGCAAAAAGGACATCTGACTTGGTGCAGACATAAGACCATCTACTGCTCTAAGTATCTCCTGAAACCAACCCCCGCCCCCAACAAAGATGCCAGGAGATCCCAGCCTAAAGAGTCCATTTTTCAAGGAACACTGTATCCAAGCATTTCTTTAAAATTCTGGGGACAGCCCTATCGAATGCTACAAGAAGTGTTGAAAAAATGTTGAAAGCAAAATGTGGTTTTAAAAAGAGCCCAGTGGAAGAGCAAGCAAGTGTGGTTTTGTTGGGTTGGCTGGCTGGTGGTCATGAGTGCGATGGCTACATTCGGACCTGATCGCATTAGCAGTGTGGTGAACGTGATTGCCCTCATTGTAGCCCAGGGCTCGGCACGCAGTAAACCCAGGACCATGAGTTGCTTAGCTTAACTCCTGGGGTTGTCACCGCTGTCCCATCTGTCCAGGATACACGCGAGGGATCAGCACTCCTGCTGCATCTTTGGCAAAGCCTTCCAGTATCTGTGCCTGCCCTAAACGCCTGACAAATTGGGATCCTCTTCTTTTCCCTAATGTGGTATCTTCTCTGCCTATTTTATGTCCCTTTTTGGATGGCTCGCTCTTCCTGAACTACCTTTTGTTCAAACCCCTCCCATGGCATACAGTAGGGGCACAATGAATAAGCGACATGATCATGGAAGTTGACAGGTGCCATATTTTTGTGTGTGTTGGTGGTTCAGTTTCTGCTTCCTGGCTGTTGTATGGTAGCTTCAGACATGGGAGGAAGAGGCAGGGAGAAGTGAAGGGAAATTCTCTTTCTCACTTTTCTTCCTGCTTTAGCCTTCTTGGATTTTGGTCAATTTTTGTAAAAATCAAGAAATGCAACCCATTCTTGGAATATAAGGCAGAGGCGTAACTTCCCTAAGTAGTGATTTTTTTCTCCTCTAAGATAATAATTCCTCTTGTAGCCACCTCACAAGACTATGGAGGCTCAAATAAGATAATGTGCATCTGAAAGCTCTTTGCTAGTGGGAAAGCATGATATGGATATAAGGTATTATTATCCCTTTAATCTTTCTAGTCTCATAATGGAGAAAAATTTCCAAAGACAAATTGGGAGCTCATTTCAGGCTCTCAGCTGCCTCCTGCTACATGAGGTCCATGACAATTAAATGCTGCAGGAGAGTCTGGCTGAATTCAAATAAACAGCAATGTGAAATGCGTAGGTCAAGCCTCAAGCGCTGTTGCAGACTGGCAGAACTCTCCTTCAGGCCTCTGGGACTCCCTGTGGGCTGAGATGCCAATTTGCATAAGACTGCAGATGCCATTCTGGGTAAGACCTTTATTTCATGTGTTCAATTTCCTGCTCTTACCATGCCACCAAGGGTCATTCTGCAGGAGAGTGTGGCTGTGCCTTTTGATCACAGAATGCAGAGCCTCCACCCTTTGGGATTGAGGGACCCATTCTGCCAGCTGATGGGCGTCATGGCAGCTGATGGCTCTCAGTTGAGTCTCAACTGGGGCATTGCCCTAAGCCTAAGAGAGCCCCTTGTTCAAAGCCAATCCCCTCTCATAGCCAGTGACTGGCCAGTGATGGGGAGGGATGGTTTCCTTGGCCTGGCTTCTTTGTCTCAAAATGGACAACACTGAAGGCCCATCCCAGCTCCAGAGCTCCCCATGGCATCTTCTAAGTTCTCAGATTTGGGGCCACTCAACTTTTCCCATTGCCCAGTTCTGTGCCCTTCATCCCTCAAAGTGTTGTTCTCGAAAACACTGCTTGATAAAGCCCCTGTGTGCCAATCTCCAAGAAACTTTACCCAATACACCGCTCAAATGGTGAATGGGTTACTGTTCTGTAGGAATATCAATCCTCTCACCCTTTGGAGAAGGGAGGTTGGTCCCATGTCAGTCCATGCCCACAGGTGAGCTGCCTTGGCCATCAGCAGCATCCTCCACTTACTCTGGGTTGCCATACAAGCATTATTTTCCAGGTCCCATGATAAAAGGTTGGGAAGCGCTAACGTAATATGTGGAACACTCAGAGATAAATCTATATAAATCTATATATATAGTATGGTTGCCTTTCCAATACGCATTCCCTCTCTTCCTTACTAGTGGAACCCTGGCTTTAACTCCAAGCAGTAATTTTCTCAGCTGAAAAAACAAAACAAAACAAAAAGCACGTTTCCCAGGCTGCTCTGCAGCCAGGGAGAGCCATGTACTTAGTTCTTGCTCAGTGGAGAGAAGCAGAAATTTATTACTTTCCTAATAAAGGCATCTCCCCCTCCCCCTTCGTGGTCGTCCTGCCTGGAACAGGAATGGGAGAGGTGACCAAGAGGAAGCCCATGTGTTGAGTGAATTCATAAAAAAGTCATAAAAAAATTGTCCCCAAACTTGGAAACTTAGGACAATTATTGTCTGACAGTTCCTATGGGTGAGAAAACATGGGGACGGGGTCACTATCATGTATTTTCTTGCTAATGCAGCCCAAATGTGTTATAATATGGAGGGCACTACCCAATGATATAAATAAATAGTGAGAGGCGGGGATCATTAGGGACATTATTAGAGGCTGCCTTACCACCATCCAACATTGGGCCCCAGTGTTGCACATCCGTCCCATGGGCAAAAGTTACTTTCTGCCTCCACCTGTAGGAGTCTCATCCCATTCCAGCATCAATGTATAATTCAGAACCACGTCACCTAAGTCAGGTCCAGGTGTGGACGAGGCACCCCAGCAGCTCCCCCAAGACAGTCCCAACCCAACTTATGCGGTCTCTATAGCCCAACACTTTCGTTTCCTGACTTACATGCGACTGTGTCAGAAAGAAGAGAAAAGAAGGATAAGTTGGTAGTTACTTTGACCCGCTGCACACTACACTAGAGTGTGCCTATATGAGCCTGGACATACACACATGCACACTTTCTCCAAAGCACGCTGCGACATGCGGCGCTCTAACCATGTATGTAGGCAAGACAAAGAAGACAGCACTCAAGCAGAAATACCAAAGCAGATGTTTTTGCAGTGAGAACAGCAATGTGATCGGAAATGCTGCTCACATGTGGCCGATTCGGCAGATGCCAACCGAAGACCCAAAGTCGTCTTCTACCATCCCTATAGCTCGCCGTGGAAAGCGGTGATGGAGCAAGAGTGGGCTGGAGCAGGAGGTGTGTGGCCAAGTTAGAACGAGGGCAGTAGAGCTGGGAGAAGGAAAGGAATAACAGAGAAATGTGTAGGGCAGTGTGCCTGTCTCACTTCACCATTCCGAGGAGGCATGGCTCTGCCGATTCACATCACTGAGTGAAACAGTGTTCTGCAAAACGAGGGGCACAGAGCCCCCCACCCACCCCCTGGTGAGAATATCTTCAGTTGCTGAATTGCATAACCATGAGCTGAGGTCCCTCATTCCTGTCTAGCTGATGGCACAGCTTTAGCCTTTGCAGTCTTTTCTAATAACCATCCCAGGTGTGGCCAGCGAAGCACTTTCTCCATTGTGCTATCTGTGTGAAGAGTCACTCTTGAGGGTTCTGGGAGGATGATTCCAGATACAGATAGAAAAGCCAATCCAGAACACCACTCTACTGGCTTTGCCGTCTATGCAGATGTTTCTAGAGATTCAATCACTCTCTGCTTTTAAAGTTCATTCTACAAAATTAACATTAATAACCAACTGAAACTCACTTTTTTTTTTTTCCAACTGAGGCCACCAAACCAGAATTTGAAGTTTAACCCTTTTCATCCTGCACCCAAGTAGGAGAAATTTAAGAACAAAACCACCTTGGCTATTAGTCCCCATCTGATCTAGGTCTCTTGGTTCCAATAATTTCCCCCTGCCTTTTTCCATTTGGCCAAGCCTTTGTCCTGAGCCCTAAATCCTAGCCTTCGTTCCAAGAACTTCAATACATATAAAAACAGGATAGCACCTTCTTTTGTATCCTCTAGGGATTGAAGTCCTATTTGAACCCAAATTCCTAGAGATGGATGTTGCCTTCCTGATGAGAGTCTCCCCTAGTCCCTTCTTGTTCCAAACAGACCCTTATTCCTAAACTTGGGAAGCTCCTAAACTTGGGTTTGCTAGAACTCTAACTGTTCTCAGGTCAAGGTTGGTGGCCTTTCTACTATGCCCTTCATTTGTCAGACCACCTATGAGAACATGGCATTCATGGCTGGAAGGGACTTCAAACATCGTTTAATCCAATAATTCCAACACACCTTGCCTGACGGTAAACTCAGGGAATCATTCATACACGCCTCAGATTCAGAGCTCTCCCCTTATCATGCTAAATAAGAATGGCCTAAAGTCAAACATTCCAAAAAGTTTCTCTCTAGTGCTAAGGGTCAGGGTTGCCTTGAAGGTCTAGGGACATTATTTTTTAGATTGTTTTAAAAACTGACTGGGAAAAGGGTAGAAGAAGCCTGGCCATGACTGTCAGACACACAGAGCCAAGTTGCATATTGCAAAGAAGGGACAGAGAATGAGAAGGAGGCATCCCCAAGTAGTTCTGACTTAGGGCCATGGTCAGCTGGTCCTCTCTGAGGCTGGATGTGGACACCTTAGTTGGCTCCTAATTCAGTCCCAAGACGAGGCCATCTCAAATACTGTAGATGAGGTTTTTGCCTGAACAAGGAGGACCAACCTAACAGTTTTCAGTTTTTCAGATCGTTGATGATCTAGGAGCCTGTGGATCTGAACTGGTCCAGATGGCCCTTTATTATTTTTTTAAAATTTAATTTAATTTTTTGTGTGTGTTCCAAAATTCTTTGATGCACCACACCCAGCGCTCCATGCAATACGTGCCCTCCTTAATACCCACCACCAGTCTCACCCAACCTCCCACCCCCATCCCCTCCAAAACCCTCAGTTTGTTTCTCAGAATCCACAGTCTCTCATGGTTTGTCTCCCCCTCCAATTACCCCCAACTCACTTCTCCTCTCCGTCTCCCCTAGATGGACCTTTGAAATTAAGAGGATCTTTCCTGGACTCATGGGCAGCTAAGGAGCTCTGAGCAGGCCATGGAAGCACACTCCCATCTCCACCCAGAGCTCTGAAGCTACTTTGCAAAGCAACTGCTCTCCCACACTACGCCTAGTAGGTTTGGCCCCGTCTAGTCGTATAGCTGCACCCTGGTCCTTGACCCAGTCCTGGTCCATATGTGTCTGAAATTGCACTCTTACAGACCAGCAAGTGCCCAAGACACCCTGGCAGGCCAGATGGCTAAACACATTAGGGGAAGCTGAGGGTGTGCACACAGTGCTTTTGTAGACATGGAGAAGGCCAATCAAATAAATCTGGAAGCCCCTGAAGTGTGACAGGTTCTGGGCAAAGATGGAATCAACAGGGACACAAATAATTTAAAAGGTGTCATGCTAGGAACACCAAAGTTGATGCTGCTGCTTCTCCTTCATCCTCCTTTTCTTCTTCCTCCTCCTCCTCCTCAACCTCCTTCTCTTTCTCCTTTTCTCCCCTCCTCCCCTCTTCCTCCTCCTCCTCCTCCTTCTTTTTCCCCAGAGCTTCTAATAGGAGGCTCCTTGACTTTACCCAAGCTCCTGAAGGTCAAGGGCACATTTCCCAAGGTGACAGTCAATGGCTGGGCAGAGGGAGAAAGACATGGAAGCCCAAGGACTCAGATGCTTTGGATGGGCCACTTCTAGATTACTTATGGAAGCAGGTAGTTTGGAGGGAGCTAACCAAATAGCCACGAATTACTTAGTTGTTCAACAAGATGGGGTTCACCCAGGACTTTTTGAGGGGCTGTGAGGGGCGATGACATTGTGCAACTCTGAGCCTGTGTGTCATGTGTCATGTGTCAGTACAGAGACCCCTGATGTCTGGGGATGAAAATACTGGTGGGACCCTGAGCAAGGAGAAGACTCTGCGAAGGCCTCTGAGAACCAGGTGCAGAGCTGGCTCCTTCCAGCAGCACCCAGGCAGGCGTGTGGAATCGATGGGGCGCTCTCAGAGACGCGGAACTTCCCCGGGAAAAGCAATTCCAGGAGGAGAAGGCAGGCCTGATTAATGTGCTGCAGCCTTTGAGAAGATTAATGTGTGGACAAGGGGAAACCAATGAATGTAATTTATTTAGACTTTCCAAAAGGCTCCATACTAACAGCTATTTTTAAAAGTCACCGTGCGATCGGGGTTTTAAAGGACTAGCTTTTTGAGGTTAATGCCAATGAGGACACCCCCATTTTCCTGCTGCCACCACCACAGAATATGGATGACATGTGACTTGTACCCGGTGTAGTGGTTTCTGAGCAGATTCCCACCACCTCTCGCTCCTCAAGAAGTGACCTCCCATTCTCTCGCCTCTGAATTCTCAGCTTGTTCCTCTCTTACCTAACACTTCCTATCTTGTGTGGAATTTTACATGTATAGTGCATTCCCTAATAGACTGGAACCCACCCAGGCCAGGGACAGGTCTTAACCATTATTGGATCCTATGCCCTATTCGCACCAGGATTCCTTGACCTTAAGTCAGAAAACACAGGTGACTTCAGACCCAGGAATCTTAACCACTACAGTTTACTCCTGGGAATATTGCACAAGCATCTCCAGTTCAGCCTGGCCTCCTCTGCCCCTGTCATCCCCCACTCCCCATCCACTTGGAAGTGCGACTTCTCTTCATGCCACTGCACCTGGCTTAGCTTAGGCCCTCACGCTCCACCTGTATTATAACACCTCCCAATGGGTCAACCCTTCAGAGGCCCCAAGCCGGGCGGAGGGCCCCTCATGTCCCCTCCTGCTTTCCCCTCCAGGCTCATCCTTTGCACACCCTTTGTCTGGCCTGCCCCAAGCTAGAGCCACTGCCATGCAGAACCTCTGCAGGTGCTTGATAGCTATTGCTAACAATCCCATTGTCACTCCCACTTCCCCTCACTTCTTCCAGCTTCTTCCTGTAGTGAAATCCTGCTTGTCCTTTATATCTCAACTCAAGGGCTGTCTCCTCTGAGAAGACTTTTCTGAATCTTCAGTCTGGATTTATTGCTTTTCCTATGCGCTCATGTATGCATTCCACAAATATTTCTTGAACAGCTACTATGTGGCAGGTGTTGTGGTAGGCCAGGGTGATACAATAATGAACAAGACAGACACAGTCTCTGGTCTCACAGAGCTCAGAATCTAAGGAGGGGCACAGACAATTTTACAAGGAAGTGTAAAATATATAGTAAGTGTTAAAATAAATGCTCCCTCCTGCCACAGGGCCTTTGCATAGGCTACTCACCCACTGCCCTCCCCAGAACTCTGTCTCCCCTTTGTCTAGTACTCCCTCAGATTTAAACTCAATTAGTTCCCCAGGCTAAATCAAATCCCCCTCCTTTATGCTTCCCCCCCCCCACATTTTGTGCTTCTCTATCAAAGCATTTAACACAATATAATTTCATATTTATTTGTATCATTAGCCAATTAATGACTACTAACTCCCGAGACTATAAGCTTCATAAATGCAAGGCCATGTCCATTTTGTTCACCTGGATAAACCTGGAATAACAGAAACTCCATAGGTATTTGTTGTATGAAGAAGTGCTAGGGAAATAATAGAAGTACCAAACCTGATTTAAGTGGGGGCTAGACAAAGCTGCCCAGAAGACGTGATAAATTGGAGACCTTGAAGGGAGTATAAAAATTACGCCCTGAGTCAGTGGGCAGTGAAAGCATTCCAGGCAGCAAACACAGCGATGGGAAGACTGTAGCTAGATGGCCTGATGTTTGTGAGCACAGGTTGTCAAAGGAGGGTGCTTATTCCTGAAGGAGTATGTAAATAATCCATGATGAAGCAGGAAGAAAGAATGGTCACCTACGTACGATGAATTTTTAACAGAGTAAGAAATTAAGCTCTATTATTATCTAATAAATGGGCTGAAGCCAGCAGCTCTCTTAGTGTCAGACGGTCACATGGCATGGGAAGTACATGGTATGTTCTGGAAGCAGAATGGCCGTGACTTGATATGCAGCTCATAATGTGTCTGTTACATGAACTCATGGATTTATTGCTTAGTATAAACCCACACAATATAAAGTGTGGTTTAAAGAGGTTTCTGCAGGGGTGCCTGGGTGGCTCAGTGGTTTAAAGCCTCTGCCTTTGGCTCAGGCCATGATCCCAGAGTCCTGGGATTGAGCCCTGTGTCCGGCTCTCTGTTAGCAGGGAGCCTGCTTCCTCCTCTCTCTCTGCCTGCCTCTCTGCCTACTTGTGATCTCTGTCAAATAAATAAATAAATAAAATCTTTAAAAAAAAGAGGTTTCTGCAAAGAAGACGCAGATTAAAGTTATGTAAGTAGAAGTTAGCAAGAATTTTCTTCTGACCACTAACTTTCTTATACCATACACAAAAATTAACTCAAAATAGATTAAAGATTTGAATGTAAGACCTAAAGGCATCAATCTCCTAGAAGAAAACACGAATGGTAAACTATTTGACATTGATCTTTGCAATGGATTTTTGGATCTGACTTCAAAAGCAAAATAAAAAAATGGGACCATGTCAAACTAAAAAGCTTCTGCATGGCAAAGGAAACCATTAACAAAATGAGAAGACTTACTTACTGGATGGGAGACAATAATGACATATTGATTATATATTCAATATCCAAAATATACAATTCATAAAACATAATAGCAAAAATCAAACAATCCAATTAAAAAATGGGGGAGAATCTGAACAGATATTTTTCCAAAGAAGACATACGGATGACCAGCAGGCACATGAAAAGATGTGATGCTCAAAATCACTCATCATCAGAGAAATGCAAATTAAAACCACAATGAGATATCACCTTACACTGGTTAGAATGGCTATTATCAAAAAAAAACCCCTAAGAAATAGCAATAAAGATGTGGAAGAAACGGGGCCCTTGTACATCGTTAGTAGGAATGTAAGTTGCTGCAACCACTTGGAAAACAGTATGAAGGTTCCTCAAAATATTAAAAATAGAACACCATATTATCTACCAATTCCTTTTCTGGGTATTTATCTAAAGAAAACAAAAGCATAATTTACAAAGATATATGTACCTCTATGTTCATTGTAGCATTACTAACAATAGCCAAAATACAGAGATAACCTAAGTGTCCATCAGTGGATGAATGGATAAAGAAGATGTGGGGTTTATATATAATGGGATACTACTTGGCCATAAAAAGAATGAAATCTTGCCATTTGTGACAACATGGATGGATTTTTTTTTTAAACATGGATGGATCTTAAAGGAGTTCTGCTAAGTGAAATAAGTCAAAGACAAATACTATATGATTTCACTTACATGTGGAATCTAAAAAACAAAACAAGTGAGTAAACAAAACAAAACCAAACCATAGATACAAAGAACAGAATGGTGGTTGCCAGAGGGGAGGCATGTTGGAAAGTGGATAAAACCCATGAAGAAGGTCAAGAGGTACAAACTGCCAATTATAAAATAAGTAAGTCATGGGGATGTAATGTATAGCATGGTGACTGAAGTCAATAATATTCTTGAGTATACTTGGAATTTACCAAGAGAGTAAATCTTAGGGGCGCCTGGGTGGCTCAGTCATTAGGCGTCTTCCTTCAGCCGGGGTTGTGATCTCAGGGTCCTGGGATCGAGCCCCACATTGGGCTCTCTGCTCAGCAGGGAGCCTGCTTCTCCCTCTGCCCCTTCCCCTGCTTTGTTCCCTCTCTTGCTTTGTCTCTGTCAAATAAATGAATAAAATCTTAAAAAATAGTCAAAAAGAGGGTAAATCCTAAAAGCTAAATTTGGATAAATTATGAATGGTAGCTAGACTTATGGTGATCATTTTGCAATGTATACAAAAATTGGATCATTACACTGTACATCTGAAACTGATATAATGTTATCTGTTGATTATAACTCAATTAAATTTTTTTTGAAGATTTACTTATTTATTTGAAAGAGAGAGAGAGAGAGAGGACAAGTGGGAGGGGCAGAGGGAGAGAGAGACAGAATCTCAAGCAGACTTTGCATTGAGTGCAGAGCCTGAGGTAGGGCTCAATCCCATGACCCTGAGATCACAACCTGATATCACGACCTGAGTTGAAATCAAGAGTCTGATGCTTAACTGACCATGCCACACAGGTGTCCCATACCTCAATCAGATTTTTAAATTTTTAAAAAAATTTTAAAAAGATTTTTTTTTATTTATTTGAGAGAGAGAGAGAGACAGCAAGAGAGAGCATGAGAGGGGAGAAGGTCGGAGGGAGAAGCAGACTCCCTGTGGAGGTGGGAGCCCAATGTGGGACTTGATCCAGGGACTCCAGGATCATGACCTGAGCCGAAGGCAGTTACTCAACCTACCGAGCCACCCAGACGCCCAATCAGATTTTTTTTTTTTTAAGAATTTACTTCGGAACTGACACTGCCTCACACAAGTTCTTTGTCAACCACACTATGAGATAAAAACAATTATTAATCAGATCTGACAAGAAGTCTGCCAAAAGAATACAGAATTATCACCAAGGACTTCTGAAATCTGTATTTGCATCCTCTGTTATCAGTGTCAAATCTTTCCCTATTTATAGTTCTCCTTGTCTTGATCTATTAGTTAATGGTGATAGTATATGTATATAATTTATAAATATACATATCTTGGAGTGTAATCTATGTGTGTGTGTGTGTGTGTGTGTGTGTGTGTGTGTGTGTACCTGGAAGATTTTTGCTTATTTATCTGTTGTATTCTAATTGTGGTGTACAACCAAGACTTTGGAAACTGTTCCATTAAAGAAAGAAAAGTCAGTATAGTAGAACTAGAGAGTAAGGGAAGACAGTATTGAGAAACTGCACTGAGGAGGTAAATAGGGAACATATCTCTATATAATATTTATATACTATTCATAATTATTTATTTTAGGGGTTCATAACCTGGAAATTATACTCAATAACTCATGTTTATAAGCATTTTGTGGAGATGATTCATAACCTTCTTACAATTCCCTAAAGGTTTATATCTTAGTGAATGTTAAGAAATATTGATTTAGTTAATGGTCTACCTTCCCCAACTAAACTGTGTTCTGTTGTCAAAGCCTCTCATCTTTTGGGTCATCATCGTGATAGATATAAAACAGGGCCTCGATCATTATTAAATGACTCAGTAATCTACCTATTGCTTTCTCTTCCAGTACTGGAAGACAAAGCAACCAGAAAACCCCGTGCCACTAAAAGTTGATTCTTTCATGAAAAGAGAATTTTTTATAGATTCTATTCAACATACACTTACATGACACAAACTGTGTGCAGATAGAGTCTAAGTCTTTTAGTGATGTAAACTCATTCAGTCCTCATCATGAGTCACTGTCCCATTTTAGGGATGAGAAGCTGGGATACAGAGAGGTTAAATGGCCTGCCACAAGCATACACCTGCTAAGTGGGAGAGGCAGGGATCAAACCCACACAATCTGGCTGCAGACTCTGTGCTTGTGACCATTATCCCACGGCATGACCTGCATGTCAGCCCACATGATGACAGGGTCAGTGTTATCAGAAGACGTTCAGTGTGACCTGACAGTTAAGACATTTGAGACACCTACTGTAACCTCCCTCTGTACTGTAACCTACTGTACCTCCCTCCCAACTTGGCAAAAAATGCCCTTCAAAAGCCAAATAGGGAAAAGCCGAGTTAGATCCAAAGGGCTTGAATTCATACAGCTACAAATGATAAGAGTTGAGTGGATAGCTCTACTTTTTAAGACAGCAAAGTGCTCACAGAGGTGTGAGATTTCTTTATGAGAATCCTCAAACATATCCAGAAGTGTAAAGAAAAATACAATGAGCCTCAATTTACCCATTACCTGGCCCCAACAATTACCAATACATGACCAATCATGTTTCATCCATACTCTCACTTGTTCCCCCACTTTATTCTTTTTTAAGTAAGCTCCTCATATATGATTTCATAATGGAACTTTAAAATACTGTATTACTCACTTAGAAACTGTCTAGGATTGAAATCAGGGAACCTGAGTCTGAGTCTTGCCTCTATAATTTTCCAGCTGTCATTGGGTAACTTCTCTGAGCTTCAGTTGCAACTTCAATAAATTATAGATGATAAGGGAAACATAGGCAAAAATGAACTATTGGGACTTCATCAAGACAGAAAGCTTTTGCATAGCAAAGGAAACAGTCAACAAAACCAAAAGACAACTGACAGAATGGGAGAAGATATATTCAAACGACATATCAGATAAAGGTCTAGTATCCAAAATCTATAAAGAACTTAGCAAACTCAACACCCAAAGAACAAATAACCCAATCAAAAAATGGGCAGAAGACATGAACAGACATTTCTCCAAAAAAGACATCCAAATGGCCAACAGACACATGAAAAAGTACTCCACGTCGTTCGGCATCAGGGAAATACAAATCAAAACCACAATGAGATACCACTTTGCACCAGTCAGAATGGCTAAAATTAACAAGTCAGGAAGCAACAGATGTTGGTGAGGATGTAGAGAAAGGGGAACTCTCCTACACTGTTGGTGGGAATGCAAGCTGGGGCAGCCACTCTGGAAAACAGTATGGCGGTTCCTCAAAAAGTTGAAAATAGAGCTACACTGCAACCAGCAATCGCACTACTGGATATTTACCCCAAAGATTCAAATGTAGTGATCTGAAGGGGCGTTTGCACCCCAATGTTTATAGCAACAATGTCCACAATAGCCAAACTGTGGACATCATACATATGTATGACGTCCATCAACAGATGAATGGATAAAGAAGATGTGATATATTTATATACAATAGAATACTATTTCCATCAAAAAAAATGAAATCTTCCATTTGCAATTATGTGGATGGAACTAGAGGATATTATGCTAAATGAAGTAAGTCAACCAGGGAAAGAATTACCGCATGATCTCACTCATATGTGGAATTTAAGAAACAAAACAGAGCATCACAGGGGAAGGGAGGGGGAAAAGAAAAAAAGACGAAACCAGAAAGGGAGGCAAACCATAAGAGATTCTTAATCTCAGGAAACAAACTGAGGGTTGTTGGAGGGCGGGGGGTGGGGAGGAAGGGATAACTGGATGATGGATATTTGGAGGACACATAATGTAATAAGTACTGGGTATTTTATGAGACTGATCAATCACTGAACTCTACCTCTGAAACTAATAATGCACTATATGTTAATTAATTGAATTTAAAGAAAAAAATTTTTAAAAATAAAAAATAAAGTTTGGGTAAAATAGTAAATAAACAACAACAAAAAATTATGGACGATAATGCCTATTTTACATATGCTTTTGAGGAATAGAAAAGTCAATGTGTATGAGAGTAATTTTTCAACTGTAAGTTTCTTGACTGAACCTCAGCCTAACTCTGTTTTCATCTTGCTACACCACAAGGAGTGTGATGGTTAATTTTAAGTGTCAGCTGGACAGGACTATAGTGGCCAGATATTTTGGCCAACACCAGTCTACATATTGCTGTGAATGTATTTTTCTTTTCTTTTCTTTTTTAAAGATTTATTTATTATTTGACAGACAGAGATCACAAGCAGGCAGAGAGGCAGGCAGAGAGAGAGGAGGAAGCACGCTCCCTGCTGAGCAGAGAGCCCGATGCAGGGCTCCATCCCAGGACCCCGGGATCATGACCTGAGCTGAAGGCAGAGGCTCAACCCACTGAGCCACCCAGGTGCCCCCGTGAATGTATTTTTCAAATGTGATTAACATTCCCTGTCTCATGATTTTGAATAAAGCAGATTACCGTCTGTAATCTGGGTGAGCCCCATCCAATCAGTTGAAGATATATCTCCAGAGCAAAAATCGATGTTTCCGGAAAAGAAAAACACTCTGCCTCCAGACTGTAGCATGGAAACTCTGCCTGAGTTTTCCGCCTTTGGACTCAAGACTGCAACATCAACTCTAACTCAAATTTTCAGCCTGCCAACTGCCTTTATTTTGGACTTGCCGGTCACATAGTCATGTCTGGCTTCGAACTGGGGTAAACCGAGTGGCTCTCAGCAGCAGGGACTGGAGGGGGAAAAAAGAGGGGGGTCAGGGCATTTATTCCCACGGCTCTTTCCTGGTAGCTGTTGTACATCTCTACCACAGTGCTCCTCTCCCCACTGACCGGGTTCAGTACTGCTTTCTTCAGTCCTCTCCAGATGATGGGGTGACGCGTTCCCTGCGTTGTTCCCAGCCCTGAGCGCTGTTTCTTGTGGTTTCCTCACACTGCCCACGCCACTGCAGTCTCTTCATGAAGCTCCCCGAGTTCCCCAATGTGAGGGCTCCATCTGTTTCCTTCTGGGACTCTAAGTGATACAGATGCTGGAGAAAGCCATTTAACAGAGACTCCATGTTAGGTATGTGGATTAAATATTTCACTAAGATTTCTATTAGGAAAACTTCAAGTGCTCATCAGTATCGCTTTTCCCAAGTCCCCAAACTGTCTTGTCGTAAGCTGTCCCGCTCTCTGGGACACTCAGCTCATAATGCCTGCCTCCTCCCCATCCTCCATCCTCTTCCTTACAAAGGTTTCCCCAGCTGGGGGCTGGACTCACTCAGGTCCTTCAAGTCTGCCCCATGACCTTTCATGGCATCTTAGCATGGAGGGGCGGGGGGAAGGACACTACAGGACAAACGTCTCCCCTTTTCCATAGTATCCCTTCATCTCCTTCCTTCCACAACACCCGCATCCTCTTTCCTGTCCTCTGAGCCATGCTCCCTCTTGCAGCCTCTAACCCACAGCGTCTGAAGCCAGCTCAGTCGCAGCCAGTGGTTCCCCCATCGGCCCTAATGATCCGTATGGACCAACCTCACAGGCACATGCAAAATTCTTCGGTTATTTGAATTGCTATTGTCACTTTCCTTTTAGACGTGGTCGATTCACCAGCTCAGCCCTTTCCGCAGCACTGCATGGTTAATTTCCACCCCAAGCTAATGGGATATCCTATCATGTCCTCCACAAGTCCCCTAGCGTGGTTCCCCACCCCTGCCCCCATAAATGCTTACAACTACACCCCAAATATTTACAGTATGCTTTAAAAAAACACATCCAATTTTACCAGGATGCTTCTATTATATTCACAGCCAGTCACAGCCTTTCCTTCCTTGGCAGCTTATCTTGCAAGCAGGAAAACAACCTTTCTTGTCTCTCTCTCTCTATATATTTAAAAAATAATAAAAATAAAAACTTGACTTCCATTCACCAGCTCAACGGTGTGTGGAAATTTTGCTTTAAATAATTAAAAACACTGATAAACTACAAAGTAGCCCTTCTCTCCTGCTATACCAAGAGATGTCCATTTTAACGAGGCATTGATACGATACAGCCATTCTGATGCTTCCCCTGATTCCATGAAAACAGGATTATGTATGGTGGCTGTGTGTAGCCAGAAGAGCAAACTCAAAGACCAAAAAGTACAAAAGCCATTTGAAAGCTAATTAAAATGGCCTCCAGGATTCAGGAGGGAGGGATACAGTAAACAGCATCTCCCGGCCAACCACCCCTTCTGTCACAGACATACAGGATGTAGTTAGCCAACCTTTCTGCTTTTGGGTGTATAACTCCGCTGGTTAATGACCTGTGCACACGAAGGTTACCCACCCCGGAGTCACCAGTCTTCTGGGACCTCTTTGACTTCTTTGTCCCCCAACTCTCCATGAGAGGCCATGGCTCCTGGCAATGGGGGACCTTCCCTGAGCAAACCCACCCCGCTTATGCAGCCTGGGAAGGATTCTCTACTCAATCGTGAGGCGATGTAGCCTGGGACAAAGCTGAGAGTCTCTGGGAGTCAGGCCTCCTGAGGACCAGAGCCCAGATCTGGGTATCCGGGCCCAGCCGGACCCCACCCTGGCCTCACTGACCCCCCAGAAGAGGAAACAGCAACCAGAGGGCCCACACGATCCTCACAGCTTCCAAGAGGAAAGTTGGCTTTCCTTTGTCCTTCTTAGTCACCAGCCTCCCTCCTATGGGAACCGTTTAGGAACAGTGGGTGAGGAGTAAAGAAATCTGCCTCAATTTGCCTGTCTCTGACACATTTCACTACCCTGCTCTCTAAACCTTCCTTCCTTCACTTTCTCCACCCCTCCCCCCTCCCCACACCCACGAAGACAGAGGGCATCCATCAGCCAGAGGAAGGAAAAGGTTTCACCTGGAAATATTGGTCTTTCCTATTTTGTTTCTGGAATTAAACAGCAAAGTTGTGTGGAAGCACATTCATTGGGACGTTCGGTCTTCCTTAGTAGTTTGTCTTCATGTATCTGGGGAAGGAACGAGGCTCCAGGGTCAGGAAGACATGGTCACTGGATGACTTCAGGATGGTATTTGACCTCTCTACATCTGCAGTTCCTCATTTGTCTATAGGAACAACAGTAAGGCCTAATAATGGGACCATTAGAGGATCAACATAGTTAATGAGTGTAAAGGAACTTCAGGTAGGACTTGCAATGTATCAGGTCTTCAAGACACCACGTTATCTGCTCGAATCATTATAGGAGCCCAGAATTCATGTTTTCTTGGAAACCAATAGTTAAGGCTTGTTCTGTATGTAGAAATCATGACAGTTACCAAGAGGGAAACCCCAGCCTGGGAACTCTGAGGGACACGCAGAGTAGTTTCACCAAAATGCTAGGCTTCCAACCACTCTAATGAGAATTAAATTCTTCCCCCATGTTTCCTTTCTCTCACCTGCACTGGGAGCCAATCCCTTCTTTTAAATGGACCAGAACCTCAAATGAGGACATGATCCTGTTTCTGGGTCTAGCCAGGACAATTCTTCCCACCAACTTAAATTAGGTCTTCTGGTTCCATTTTTCCTCATGCTACAGTCTATTCTTCTCCCAAACATGAGAGGAATTTTCTTAAAAATAAATTAGGCAGTGACACTGCTCTGCTCATGATCTCCCAAGGGCTCCTCATCTCACTCAGGGTAAAATCCCAATTCTTCGTGGTGATCAGTAAGGTGCTCTATGACCCCATCAGTAAGGTGCTCCCCACCCTATCTCTACTATCTTTTCAAGCTCACATATGCCAACTACACTGCCATCAAGCCCACTAAACATATGTCAGCCACAGGAACTTTGCATGTGCTTCCCTTAACCTGAAAAGTCCCCCCCCCACTAGAAGTCTAAATGATTTGCTTCGTCATTTCTTTTAAGACTTTTCAAACACCACCTCATCTGCTATTAACATTGGGGTACAGATGGCCCTTCTTTTCACTACATCTCTATCTTTAGGGTAAATACCCAGTAGTTCAATTGCAGGGTCATAGGGAAGCTCTATTTTTAATTTCTTGAGGAATCTCCACATTGTTCTCCAAAGTGGCTGCACCAACTTGCATTCCCACCAACAGTGTAAGAGGGTTCCCCTTTCTCCACATCCCCTCCAACACATGTTATTTCCTGTCTTGCTAATTTTGGCCATTCTAAGTGGTGTAAGGTGGTATCTCAATGTGGTTTTAATTTGAATCTCCCTGATGGCTAGTGATGATGAACATTTTTTCATGTGTCGGATAGCCATTTGTATGTCTTCATTGGAGAAGTGTCTGTTCATATCTTCTGCCCATTTTTTTATATGATTGTCTGTTTTGTGTGTGTTGAGTTTGAGGAGTTCTTTATAGATCCTGGATATCAACCTTTTGTCTGTACTGTCATTTGCAAATATCTTCTCCCATTCCGTGGGTTGCCTCTTTGTTTTGTTGACTGTGTCCTTTGCTGTGCAGAAGCTTTTGATTTTGATGAAGTCCCAAAAGTTCATTTTCACTTTTGTTTCCTTTGCCTTTGGAGACATATCTTGAAAGAAGTTGCTGTGACTGATATCGAAGAGGTTACTGCCTATATTCTCCTCTAGGATTCTGATGGATTCCTGTCTCACGTTGAGGTCTTTTATCCATTTTGAGTTTATCTTTGTGTACGGTGTAAGAGAATGGTCGGGTTTCATTCTTCTACATATAGCTGTCCAGTTTTCCCAGCACCATTTATTGAAGAGACTGTCTTTTTTCCACTGTATATTTTTTCCTGTTTTGTCGAAGATTATTTGACCATAGAGTTGAGGGTCCATATCTGGGCTCTCTACTCTGTTCCACTGGTGTTTGTGTCTGTTTTTATGCCAGTACCATGCTGTCTTGGTGATCACATCTTTGTAGTAAAGCTTGAAATCAGGTAACGTGATGCCGCCAGTTTTATTTTTGTTTTTCAATATTTCCTTAGCGATTCGGGGTCTCTTCTGATTCCATACAAATTTTAGGATTATTTGCTCCAGCTCTTTGAAAAATACTGGTGGAATTTTGATCGGAATGGCATTAAAAGTATAGATCGGACGAATGGATAAGGAAGATGTGGTCCATATACACTATGGAGTATTATGCCTCCATCAGAAAGGATGAATACCAACTTTTGTAGCAACATGGACGGGACTGGAAGAGATTATGCTGAGTGAAATAAGTCAAGCAGAGAGAGTCAATTATCATATGGTTTCACTGATTTGTGGAGCATAACAAATGGCATGGAGGACAAGGGGAGTTAGAGAGGAGAAGGGAGTTGAGGGAAATTGGAAGGGGAGATGAACCATGAGAGACTATGGACTCTGAAAAACAATCTGAGGGTTTTGAAGGGGCGGGAGGGTGGGAGGTTGGGGGAACCAGGTGGTGGGTATTGGAGAGGGCATGGATTGCATGGAGCACTAGGTGTGGTGCAAAAACAATGAATACTGTTACGCTGAAAATAAATTTAAAAAATTAAAAAAATAGCAACAAAAATGTCTACAGATAATGAAAGTGTGTGTCCATTCCCCTTCCCACAAAATAAAAATGATTTTTCTCATTTAAAAAAAAAACAAACGTAAAAACAAAAAACATCACCTCATCAGTGAGGTCATCCCTAACTTTAACCTAAAAAATAAAATAGTTTGTAACACTTACATACTTCTATACTATGTGTTGCTCTAATATTCTTCACAGTACACATCATCATCTAACATACTATGCATTTTTAAATAGACTTTAATCTAGAGAAGTTTACAGAAAATTTGAGCAGAAAGTACAGAGTTTTCATATGCTTCTCCCCACCCAGTTTCCCTATTACTAACATCTTGCATTAATATGGTACATCAGTTACAGTTGATGAACCAATACTGATACATTGTTATTAACTAAAGTCCACAGTTTACATGAGGATTCACTCTTTGGGTTATGCAGTTCTTTGGGTTTTGACAAATGGATCACGTCTTGTAACCTCCAACACGGTATCATACAGAATAGTTTCACTGCCCTAAAAACCCTGGGCTCCACTCGTTCTTTCCTTTGCTTTCCCTGCAAACCCCTGGCAACCACGAATCTTTTTACTGACTCCATAGTTTTGCCTTTTTCAGAATGTCCTATAGCTGGAATCCGATAGTAGTTAGCCTTTTCAGACTGGCTTCTTTCATTTGGCAATGCACATTTCACTTCCTCTCCCCCATGTCTTTTGTAGCCTAATTGCTCGTTTCTTTTTTTTTTTTTAATCACCGAATAATATTCTACAGTATGAGGGTATCACAGTTTGTTTACCCATTCACCTGTGGAAGGATGTTATGACTGCTTCCAATTCTTGGCAATTATTAACAAAGATGCTATAAACATTCATGTGCAGATTTTTATGTGGACATAAGCCTTCAGCTCATTTGGGTAAATGGCAAGAAGCGTGATTACTGGATCACGTAGCAAGAATATGATTAGCTTTGTAAGAAACTGCCGAACTTTCTCCAAAGTTGCTGTATCATTTTGCATTCCCGCCAGCACTGAGTGAGAATTCCTATCACTCCCTATCCTCACCAGCGTTTGGTGTGGTCAGTGTTTGGGATTTTAGCATTCTAACAGATATGTGAGGAAACCTGTTGTTTTAATTTGCAGTTCCCTGCCGTCATTGGATGTTGAACATGCCTTTATATTTTTATTCCTAGTTCATCCCCCCTACAGCATCTTTTAAATGTTTGCGAAACAGATGAATGAATTCATCTTAAGAAGAGCAGGTTTTAGAACTTTTAGTTTTCAGTCACACCCCATGTCCAAGGAAACCCCTAATGTCTTGTGGGTACGGGGCTTCCAGCCACGGACCATCGCAGACTGACTTCGTGGGGCTAAACACAGCTCCAAAAGGGGGTAGGGTGACAAGGGCACGTTCTTATATCTTGGGGACTCTACTGAGCTGAATAATAATGCCCTAGAGGTGCCCACATCCTCATCCCCAGAACCTGTGAGTGTGTTGCCTTATATGATAGAAGGGATTTTGCAGGTGTGATTAAATTAAGCCTCCTGAGGTGGGGAGAGGAGCGGGACTCAGCCAGGTGTATCCAACATAATCACAAGGATCCTTATAAGAGGAAGGCAGGTGGGTCCGACTGGGAAAGAGGGTCATGTAATGACAGAAGCAGCGGTGGGAGTCTTGCAGAAACAAGCCAAGAAATATTGGCAGGCTCTAGAAGCTGGAAAAGGCAAAGAAACGGATTCTTCCCTGGAGCTTCCAGAAGGAACACAGCTCTGCTGGCTCATTTTCGACTCCTGACCTCCAGAACTGTAAGAGAATAAATTCATGTTGCTGTAAGCCACGAAGTTAGTAGTAATTTGTTTCAGCATCCATAGTAAACATACAGGGAGCAACAGCATAGAAGAAAATGGGAAAATGTATGAGAAATGCTAGAATTGAGACTAATCTCTCTGAAGGACTGATCTCGAAGATGAAGAGAAGCTCTGCCTCCCAGCAGTGTGCTCAGAAGGTAAGGAGAAAGAAGGGGTCAGTCCCCTGGATCCCAGCCCACCAGTGGGGCAGAGAAGGAAGGGTTCTATTCTTGTAGATGGCATGTTGGTTGCCTCTGTGTGCCCAGAGCCTGGAGTGGCTTCAGGCACAGATCCGTGCTCAGTGAATGTGTGCGGGATGAGTGGTGTGGCATGGAATGGAGCAGAAGAGAAAACTAGGACAGAGGCAGAGGGCCTTCTGGAAACTGTAGAGATTTGGTAACTAGCAGCTGTTCAGGTGTTGAGGCCCTTCTGAGCCTGCCGAGGCCCCTCCTTGAAGAGGGAAGGAAATGGTACTTCAAAGATGGTCAGAGGAGGTGGTCGCTGGTGTCCGTTTCCAGTAGTTCCTAAGCTGGATCTACCCTGGGCTGCAGACCTATCTGAGCTCACCTTCAGCCCTGATGGGGCACAGCTGCTTGGGGTTCATTTGCATAATCAAGGACCAGATAGGCTGCTCAGGTTTGATTTCAAAGGCAAGAAACCCAGTCTCGCTGTACAGATGGACCTGGTCTATCTCCCCTTCTTTTACCTGTGTCTGTGACCTCTGTTTTGCCCAGAGTGGGCATTTACACCATCAGCCCTATTCACTGGTTTCCATTAGAAATCCAATCGAAGCAAGCGTTTTATGCTTTTTAATAATATTGGCAAAGATGAATCCCACTGTGCAACACATGGTCTCCACCACCCATCTTATTCTTCCTCTGTTTTTATTCTCCTCTTTCCCTTCTCCAAGACAAAATAAAAACATAAATTGTTTGCTTATGCAGAATAACTTTGGCTCTTGCTCTGAAACCTTGGCACTGGATCCTAAGATAAATTCTTCTACTAGCTAGTAAGTGGGTGACCTTTTCCCCATCTCATTATGCCTGGGAACTGTACCTGAGGGCAATAGGCATCTGTCACACAGACCATCTCTTTGGCAAATCAAATTTCAGCTATTTCATCGTCCTCTCCGCGGGACTCTGAGAACACAAGACACCACCATATTGGATCTGGCATCTCTGGGCTGGTGGGAGAGCGGGGCTTCAGAAGTGCTTCAGGACAACTCCCTTGCTTAGCTAGATGGCCTTCACATCAGCTGAGTGGTGACCGAGGTGGAGAATCCTTGCCTAGGTGTTGTTTTGGAGTTGGCCCAATCTGGTGTCATCCAATTAACAGGAAATGGAAAGCTGAAAATGCCACTGTGTAGCCAGGATAACTAATGCACAGAGTTCACAGGAGACCCCCTCACCTTCAGGGTGTCTTGAATGCTCCAGGAGGAACTTGAGCACTAAAAAGATTAACTGTCCTGGGTTCTCAGCAGGAGTGACCTATCAGGGGCCTCTCTGTCCAATTTCTGTAACAAATGGGAAATAATCCATGAAACAAAACATGTGCTTTGTGAATTTGTCTTCCATGGCACATAGCAGTGTATCTTGTCTTGCTCAAGGTTATTTAAGAATAACTTCAAAGTGTGGAGGAAATTGAGCTTGGCTTCACTGTTCTCCCATCTCCCTCTCTCCTTCCTCTTTGAGGGACATGAGTATGGAGACAGTAGTTCTTTTTGCTCATTCAGGAAAGGACAGAGAACGTTCCATCTCTAACTAAAGATTAGACTCCTCGGATTTTCATAACGATGAAAATTCCTTCATCCTTCATCTTAGCCAGATCTCCCAGGTGACTCAGATGATACCTGTGAGCTAAGATCTTGGTGCCTATGGATAAGTGAGGCTGAAGCTACTTCCGTTAGGCTAGACCTTCTGTTCCCTTAAATCCACATCAAGCCAGTGGCTTTACAGCCTGCTGAATCCTATAGTCATTTTCCAGAGTTGAGTTGGAGCCCTTTCTTCCATCTGTCTCATACTCCTTGTGTTGTCATCAATATCCTTCTCAACTCTTTAAGATGTAAGTAGATGAGCCACAAATTGAGGAAGACGAGAAATATACTGGAAAGGAGTTGCCAGGTCAATGCTGTTGTAAGCTTTACCTGGTGTCAATGCCAATTTGTTTAATCCAATGATCTGCATTGGGAAGAAGCATAAAGAGGACAAGAAAGTTGTGTTCATGGTTATAATTCTTGTACTTGAGTTCATAGGTACCAGCAGCTTCCATGGAGACCCTCTTGTCTCTGCCTGGCTCTCTCCTGGTGCTCAGAGCCATTTAAGCAATTCCCCTGTGCAACACTGCCTCCAGATAGAGGTCACCCAGGGGCAGCAGCTCCCTCTGACCTCATGCCATCTTCCTCCTCCTCACAATTGCTGCTTCCTCCCTGGCACACAGAAATGGGGTTCTGATAGACTTCCCAAAGGCTGGATGTTTGGACAAGGTCCTTTCTTTCTCCTAAAGCTGAATTTCAAGTATTTCTTTGGACCCCACTTGCCTTCTCTTGTTTCCATCAAACTTCTGTGGGTTTCCTGTTCTGTGGGTTCCTTTGTACTTTTAACCCACTTCCAATATCTGTAGTTTTCCCTCATAGTGTGCATCATTTAATTTTTTTAAAGATTTTATTCATTTATGTGACAGACAGAGATCACAAGTAGGCGGGGGTGGGGGTGGGGAGCAGGCTTCTTGCTGAGCAGAGAGCCTGATGTGGGCCTCGATCCCAGGACCCTGAGATCATGACCTGAGCTGAAGGCAGAGGCTTTAACACACTGAGCCACCCAGGTACCCATCATTTAATTTTTTTATTAAGATTTTATTTATTCATTTAAGACCGAGCACAAGCAGAGGCAGAGGGAGAGGGAGAAGCAGACTCCTTGCTGAGCTGGGAGCCTGACACGGGGCTCAATTCCAGGACCTGAGATCATGACCTGAGCTGAAAGCAGACGCTTAACCATCTGAGCCACCCAGGCACCCAGCATCATTTAATTTTTCAGTGCTTTTTATTTTATCTTCTTCTTCTTCTTCTTCTTTTTTTTTTAGAGAAAGAATGTATGCAAGGAGGTGGGGAAGGGCAGAGGGCGAGGGAGAGGGTCTTAAGCAGGCTCCATGCCCAGCACACAGCCGGATGCTAGGCTGGATCTTATGACCGTGAGCGTATGACATGAGCCAAAATCCAGAGTCTGACACTTAAACGACTGAGCCACCCAGGTGCCCCTAATATTTTTTATTCTTATTTCTCTGTCTTACACACACATTGACACAGAGTGCCTATACCCAATATCTCATCTCGTAGAGCTCCTTTTACCTACACAGTTATACACTTCCCATCTCCCTTTCTACTGCCTATAATCAGAACCTTAGACTTAAAAGGACCACAGTCTTTTATACCAAGTAAAACTGGCTACTATTTGTTGAGATCCATGGAATCCCTGAGCTAGAGATGAGGAACTTGGGAGTCAGAACGTTTGAGAAAACTGTCTGGCAGGTGGTAGAGCTGGGACTAACGTCGGGGTCTTTTTGACTCTAGATCATGTTGTCTTAACTCGTGGCTGGTTCTGGCACTGAGTCTTTGAATTCAGTACTGACACTAGCATCTGATTGCTCTACTACTCCCCATATATTTCCAGACTCCCCATTTTTCGTATCATACCTGTATGTTTGGAAGGATTGGGGTGGGGGGATCCTTGCCCATTCTGTTCCAGTTTGACATTGCCGGCTCCCGGTGTTCGGGGCTTACTCCCAACTAACAGTCCCCCCAGGCCATGCTTCCATCATCAAGTCCTTTCATTCATAGGCCAGATGAAATACCTTCCTTTTATTTCTAGACCCTAGGTATAGAACTTCGGGTCATTCTAGCGGTCACTTTGGAAATCGTTCATCAGTGGGAGTGTTTATCCTTGACCAACAAAGTTAAAATTTGAACCTGGCCTTCCCAAACTTCCCAGCCTGAAAGTGAGGAATACTTAAGGACTGAAAATAATCAAAAGGATTTATAATGACTCACGCATGCCAAATTCCTTTTGTGATTAAAATAGATATTTTTGGAATGAATAACAAAATTCACTAAATACACATGATCCTGTCTGAATAAGATCCAAAGGTATTTTTGTTTTAGGGTTTCACTATTTTTCTGGGCTTGTATCAAGGGGCGCAAGGGCAATTGATTCTCAACCTGTCTTTCTGCGAATTGATTTAGAGGTCTGTGCGTCAAAGAGGCAAAAGGAGCTAGAGCTGGGACTGAAAAGTTGTGAATTCCAGACTGAGCGCATTTAGTATTTCAATAAAGTACCAGGGTGACGAAGGCTCTTTTTATATTGATGTCCGTCTGCTTTCAAAATAACTTCTATGTTGTTTGGATGAATTTAATATTACTAGAATGTTTTCAAAATGATCTTAACTATTCTCACTTCTTCTCCACATGAGCCTTATCATTACACCTCTGATTTCTTAAAAAAAAAAAAAAAAAAGGGACCATCAGAATGTTGACTGGGTCTTTAATAAATAGATATGCTAAATTGGGAAGAATTAACACTTTTTCTGGTATTCGGTCTTATTACCTAGAAGTGTGTGTCCCCATCTTTTCAAGACCTAAATTTATAAGTGGTGAGCATATTTTGTTGTTTTACCTCCAAGTTATAGTAATTTTCTGCTTTTTAAAGAATGATTTCTGGTTTTACCACTGCCATTTTATTCCTTCTACTTTCTTAAGATTTGTTTCATTCTTATTATTCTCTTTTTTTCCTCCAATTAAGAACATTGTTTGCATCCATGAGTTTTCCTATTTGCAGAGCTTTGGCTGCTTTCCATTAGACACCATAGGTGACCGATATAACTTTCCCATTGTCTTGTAATCAGAGTTTTAATCTTCTGTTTGATTCAATAGTTTGTTAAGAATGTTTTATTTTATCTTAACAATAGAGTTTAGGGGAGTTTAGGTTAGTTTCTTTAAACTTTTACTACTTGGGGTAAGAGAAGATGTGACCCAAAATGACACTTAGTAATAATACCAAAAGCTAACCTGTAGGGAGTGGTTATTACGTGCCAGCCGCTATAATAATAAGCTCTGTAGAAACTCATTTACTCCTCACAATACCCATAGAAGTTAGCTATTCACATTTTACAGATTAAGGAACCAAGGTTAATAAGCCAGAATGTGACCCCAGAGTTTCTGCATTGTGTTTTCAATCCTTATAATAATTTTCACTCATTTGAATTTGTCAGTGTTATTAGGGCTTGGATAGCCCCCGGTGGGGCCTTTCCTCATTGTCCTCTTACTGCTGACTGTGTCTCCATCAAACTCTGAGCTGTAAGAAGGCGGAGAGGTCTGCCCTCTTTGTGTCTTCTGCGTCCAGCACGGTGAGCAGGAGCAGGGAGGACGTTAATGGCTCTGTGGGGTGGAGAAGTTTAGGAGATGGCTCTATGGGTGGGATCCTGCCATGTATGCAGGAAAGAGGAAAAAAGAGCTACTTTGTGAGGATGAGTTGAAAAGCTCCAAAAACTCCACCACCTTCAAAGGCTCCCAGACGCCTTTACCACTGTGTTTGAAAACTTCCACTTTAGTGTTCTTTGTTAGAAGTACTGGTTCCAGAAGGATAAAGCTGAACTGCACTGATGTTTGCTGGCATAGAGAACCTATTAGCACACATTATTACAATGGCACAAATACAAAGAATTACTAATAGGTGTCTTCTACATTTGCAGCACTTTGACTTATAAATGATGTAAGTTCCTTGAGGGTTTGAACTGTCTTTACGTATGTTTTTGTTTTGTTCCATCCCAGCAAAGTTCCTGAACATAATACGTGCGCAATAAAAGAATGTTGAGTAAATGAATGAGTGACTTGCAAACTTGTTATCTCCTTAAATGCTCACCTACAAAACCCAACACCAGGAGAGACCTTGACTATAAACCTCCTGATGTCATTTACCGAAAGGAATGGGCTATTGAGAACCAGAGAGGAGATGACCCAAGATGACACACTTGTCTGATGGGTGTGCATGCTCACTCACAAACTGGGGCTGGCAGGAATAAACTTCGTGAAGAGGAAGGACTGTGATGGATTTACCTGAACCCAAGATAGGTGCTGAGATACCTCTTCCGAATCCTGCCGATTCAGCAAGGGGTTAATGGAAGCTTTCAAGCAAGCTAGATAATTAACGGGATTAAATCTCTACCTGTCAATTAAGCCAATATATTTGAGTATAATGCTATTTAATTCTGTACCAGGAACAGTGCAATAAATCAAAGTTTACAGATGTCTTCAGCAAGCCCTTGATGGATGAAACACTGTAACTCAGAGGTGCATAGAAAATCTCAAATAAGATAACCTCCCATGTGATTAATATAGCTGTCTGCATTGGCATTGGCTCCAGAAGGTTCTAATCCAAACATGTTTAACATCACATACTTTATTGTGACAGATTTAGACACCTGAACTAACTAACCAGGCAAATGGTGCTTAATTATACTGACTCATTATGGACCTCAGCAATAAAGCTGGGACACAGAAGTATGTGTTAATTCCCATCTCACACAGTCACATACAGCATAAGCAACTCCGTGTCCAGAGGGCTTTACAGGTCTGGTACACAAAGCACAGGGCAGAGAGCTATCTGATTCCTCCAAGGGATGCTTTCCTTCTCTCTGTTCAGTGGTGCTTGTCCACATGCATTGTTTAGACTGATTGGCAGCAAATGCATATCATTGGTCACAGGGGGAAAGAGGCGATGTGTCTATGAACATCTCCCCACTTAAAAACCAAAAGAATTGAGGTTCCAGTCTTTTTTTTTCCATACACAAAGGATGGCACTTATGAAAGTACATGTGCATGTCTGGAGCTCGTGTTTAAGAGGCCAAACCAAATGCTTATCAACCCTCTGCATTGATTCTGGAATGGAATGACCTCCATACAGGTACATGGATTTAAAGTTATCAGAAGTAAGCTCAAAACTCCCAGAAACAAAATTCAACTTTTCCAATAGGATCAAGTTGTTTGACTCCTTCTGTGCTAATGTCACAGTGGAACCAAGAGGAGTGGGTCTCTGTCATGGCCTGCTGATTGACTGAAAGATCGGTAAAGTGTGCCAAATGTGTAAAGATGGTGTTGGACAGAAATGAAGCATAACAATAGTCTCTGCTCTCAAAACCTACCTCATTTCTTTGGGAAGAGCAGCTCAACTCATACCAAGGATCACAATTATGGTGTTGGCTATACATGAAACAAAAATTCATTGAAGAGAGACCGGCATACGCTGGAATTAGCCAAGAAAGCCTTCATGAAGAAGGTGAGTTTGAGACAAACGTTTGAGGGATTTGGACCAGCAGAGAAGATGGAGTAGAATTCAAGATGAGAGAAACTACCTAGAAGTACGGAAGCAGGAGTTGATGTGCTGGGTGAGCGAGGCAGTGAGGGGAGCTATTTAAAGAGTGAAGACTGTCTAGGAGTGGTGAATGGGATTAGCACAACAAAACACTTCTGGAAAAACACCCAGAGATGTCTGAACCCAAGACCAATGACATGAGAAGGACATTAATCATAATTGCCTATAGATGTGACAACATGAGAAGAGGATTTTAAGAAACTTGATCAAGGGTGCCTGGGTGGCTCAGTGGGTTAAGCCTCTGCCTTCAGCTCAGGTCCTGATCTCAGGGTCCTGGGATCAAGCGCTGCATCAGGCTCTCTGCTCAGCAGGGAGCCTGCTTCCCCCTCTCTCTCTGCCTGCCTCTCTGCCTACTTGTGATCTCTCGCTCTCTCTCTTTGTGCCAAATAAATAAAATTTGTTTAAAAAAAAAAGAAACTTGATCAAGCAGAGGCATATGGACTGGAGAAAAATGAGATGAGCTGGAAGAGGCAGATGAGAAGTTATTGCAGAATTGATGAATAAAAGCGTGAGTACCTTTAGCATCTTTAACACAGTAACATTGGTAGTGTGGGAAGTATTAAGACAAAAGGAATCAACTCAGCAGAACCAAAAGGGAGAAAATGCCCCAGTATGTCTCTTTCTTCTACTGTAAATTGGAAATAGAGCTGATAACTTCTGCGATAGACTCCCCAACATCCACTCTACCCAAACACTCCTTGTCTCAAACCTGCTCTAATGGTTCTAAGTCAATCCTGACAATTCTGTTCTCACCAGTGATGGTTTCAGGACTGCACATGTGACCACTTCAGGCAGATGAGCAGTGGCTTAGGAGAAATCCTTCCTCTCTTTAAGAGAGAAACACAGGATGAGATAATCTATCTTCTCCCTTTGAGCATTGTCTCATGTGGATGTGATGTTGGAACTGCTACACTGCCTCGTTATCAACTTTGGAAAATCTGAATCCTTGAACTGCCGAATGACTTAACCCTGAACCCCACAAAATCTCCAGACTTTTGATAATGTGAGATAATTCACATCCTTTCTGTTGCACTAGTTTTGGGTTGGGGACTTTTGCTATTTATAGCCAGAAACATCCTAACTGATCGATAGTTGTGTCTTCTTGAGTAGAAAACTTTTATAATGCACTCTACAATGAAAAGGTACGGAAAAAAGGAAGGGGGAGTAATAATTCATAAGTTATAACACAATTTAAGTTGCAACTTGTTTTTAAGTTTTATTTCATGAGACTATTGTTAAACAAAACAAAAAATTAAATTATGGCACAAGAAACTGAAATTCTTCTTCAGATCTGCCAAAATCGGTATTTTTCTATTTCCATCAACAGCAGTGCCACTAATCACATAGGGATTAGTGTCTTCCTCGTTACCTTATGTGAACAGTTGTTAATGATGGCAATAGATATTTTTGTTATTCCTTAAGAATGTTGTGAGATGGTGGCTGGACATTTAACTTTTAGTATGCTGTGTGATTTCAGTTTGTTTTGAGTGTTGACAAAAAGCTATAGTCAGCTAAAAGCACACAGTGTACCAGTTAAGATAAGCTAGATGATGCTGTAGTAATAACACCAATATCTCAGGGGCTTAACAATAAACAGTTTGCTTTGGATCTGGAAAACTCTCCAGGTAGCTCTTCTCCATGTGGTGGCTCAGTGATACCAGACACTTGGCTGTTATGACCTTCTCAACACAGGATTCCATGATCACCATGGCAGGAGAAAAGAGAGCTGGAGTTTCTCACCCCAGCAAATAAGCATTCAGCCCTGATAGGATACCTCATTTGCAGCCCGTTGGCCAGCACTCATCATACATGGACAGCCATCAGCAAGGATCACAAGACGTGTAGCCCATCCACATGCCCCTAGGAATGGGTGAGCACCAGAGTCTCTGCCACACATACTAACATGTTGTAAACTTCTGAAGGGCATTGCCCAGTCCTGCTGGTTAGAATCTGATGAGAAATGCAAGACCTTACAGGGTCATTAAAGAAAATAGACATAAATTGGCAGTCAGAACCACTCCAACGAGGGGGTTCTTGGTGGACTTGCGAAAAACTGCCTTTCCACTATTAAGTCCCCTGGCTTGAACTGTTGTCCCCCTTGACCATTGTCTTCACTGTGGCTCTTAATTCCTCAAGCTCAGTACCTCGTAAGGAAAATAGAATCAGGGAAATAGTAAACACAGATGGAACGGGATCTACCATGAGTAGGGGAGGTATTGGGAATAAATACCCAAGGACACCAGACATCCCACACTCTAAAAAGCTGTACGACATGGAAAATGTCCGAGTCTAGGCAGGCACTGCTCCAGATTCGCCCACTGACAAACTGTGAAACTCTGTCCGTTGCTTTGTGAACGGACATAATGTAAGGTGGTAGATTCTCTCCCAAACTGCTCAGTATTTGGAGCAAAAGAGCTGTTCAGGAAAAGTCAGCTTCTACTCCAATGGGCTTCACACTAGCAGGAAAGTTTCTCTAACCAAATTCTTGCAACATGGCCCTCAAAAATGTCATTTCCACTTGGTACTTACCAGCATCACATTTTACCCAAATATTTGCATTTCCCTGGCAATCTTTCCTTTACATTGTTAATAAAAATATAGGATAATATCAGCTCTCTGAGGTTTGAGGGATTTTACTTTTAAAAAAAGATTTTATTTATTTGTCAGGGAGAACATAAACAAGAGGACAAGGGGAGCAGCAGGCAGAGGGAGAAGCAGGCTCCCCACTGAGCATGGAGCCTGATGCAGGTCTGGATCCCAGGATCTTGGGATCATGACTTGGATTGAAGGCAGACACATAACTGACTGAGCCTCCCAGGCATCCCTGGGAGATTTCAGTCATTATACTCCTGCTAGAGTCCAAGGGAGATGTTGCTCAGATAGGAGTGTGTAGATGGGCAGTACAGGAGAGGTAGGAGGGATTTCTCTGCCCACCCTGGCATTGTATTTCCACCTCTGATCTCTTTGTGTTCTCCTTCCTAGCTTCTCCTCCCCAAGGCTTGACTGATCAGAGAATAGGACATTCATTAAGTGCATATTGGCGGAAGTTAGGATATGTGCATCTGGGCTCCACTTTCTCTCCTGCTTCTTGGGGCCTTAGCCAACCATCAATAAAGTGAGAAGTGGGTGGGAAAAGACACCAAGAGTGACCTCTTCTCTCCCTGCAAGCGGCTAGTGTCTACAGAACAGGAAGTAGATAGAAAACTCCTGAGACAAGGTCCAAGAGACATCTATTCCATATTTAAGGGAAGTTAATTTGCTGAATATGTGACAAAAATCTCAAGGGGGGTGCCTGTCGCTTAATAGATGCTCACTAAACATTTCTGAACAAATAACTGAGTACATTAATTGCATCTGGTGATTGTTTTTCTTTCATAATTGAAACAGGCCTTCTGTGAATCTCAGCAGCTCTCCAACTTGCTTTGAGGCCTTGGGCAAGTTATTGAGCCTCTCTGAGATTAGTCTTCTCATTTATCAAATGGAAATTATGATGATAGTTTTAATACCCCACAGTGTTATTGAGAGGATCAAGTGAGACAAAGTATATAAAATGCCTGATAACTATGATAATAATTCAACTATAATAATGATAATAAGCCTTAAATGCTCTCTCCATCCTCTTTCCACAATTAATGGATTCGAATGAAGCATTTATTTGGTAGCTCATTTCCAAGTTCCTATTAACAGCGGAGCACTATTGTCATATAGGAAACTGTGAGTTTTCCCCAGGCCCTTTGTCACTAGAATCTCAATGCTATCATTGGTCATTTGGTAAACTGAGTCAGCTTCCATCTCCACACTGTAATTTCCAGTGTTTACTTGACAGCAGAATCCCAAGAAGAGAACTAGTCTTGTTTTTCGTTTTTTTTTTTTTTTTACTTTTTTTCTTTTTTTTAGTATATTAACATATAATGTAGTATTTGTTTCAGGGGTGCAGGTCTGTGAATCATCAGTCTTACACAATTCATAGCACTCACCATAGCACATACCCTCCCAAATGTCCATCACCCCGCCACCCCCCTCCTGGCCCTCCAGCAACCTTCAGTTTGTCTCCTGAGATTAAGGGTTTCTTAGGGTTTGTCTCCCTCGTCGATCCCATCTTGTTTCATTTTTATTTATTATTTTGGTGTAGGCAGTAGATAGGGTGAAATATCTAAATGAGTAAAAAGCCATACATTGAACAGGCTAACTCTGTCCCTGTCCTCACCTCCCCCTTCCCCAGCTTTGGGCCCTCTCTGGTAATTATTTGTATTATTTTCTTATATTTTCAGTTTGTTCCTTTCCATACACTGAAGGTAGCTCTGAATCTTGCTTTTATCACCTAACAATGCATCCAAGCCTCTTCTGTGTTAAAACATATGGAGTTACTTAGATGCTCGCCTCCTTGCTTGCTTCTTTTCTTTCCTTTTCTTCCTTCCCTTCCCCTCCTTTCCTTCTTCTGCATGGGATTCCACTGTATGCATGTACCATGGTTTAATTAACCAAATGCCCTATTGTAAACACTTAACGCTATTTCTAAACTTTTGTTTTTACCAATAATACTGCAATAAATAATTTCATACTTACCTATTTCATGGGTGTGGAGGTGCTAAATTCTCAGAAGTGGTTTTGCCAGCCCAAAGGGTAAGTGTACTTAAGATTTTGATAGATACTGCCAATGTGGTCTTTACATGAATTCTACCATCTTCCACTCCCAGCAGAAATGTCTAAAAGGGTGAAAGAAGCATGCTTAAACCAATTTAGCAAAGGATAAATGAAGATTAATAATAAAAGCAAGCATGGGGCGCCTGGGTGGCTCAGTGGGTTAAGCCTCTGCTGCCTTCAGCTCAGATCATGATCCTAGGGTCCTGGGCTCGAGCCCCACATCGGGCTCTCTGTTCAGCAGGGAGCCTGCTTCCCCCCCTTTCTCTCTGCCTGCCTCTCTGCCTACTTGTGATCTGTCCATCTGTCAAATAAATAAATAAAATCTTTAAAAAAAAATAATAGAAGCAAGCAGAACCATGGGTCAAGAGCCCCCAGGAGTGGTGGTGCCCTCAGGGACTCGGGATCCTAGCTCCTTCTCTTTCTCTAGGAGACAGAACCAGCCTCGAGAATCAAATGACATAAAGCTCCATGGGGTCTGCCTGTGGTGCAGATATTTCTACGGAACAAAAATGAAGACTCACTGGAGAGCCATCCTTCATGGCCTGCAAGTTCCACTTCCTCTGCCCTTGAACACCTTCTTCTCTTTTTCTTAGGGCTCCAGTCCCTGCACCCCTGGAAGCTGCAGAGAAAGTGGGCTCAATCACAACTGCATCTCAACCCACACCAGTTTGTGGAATGACCCATGGTCTTTAATGCCTGAGTGTGGATTCCAGGTGAGCCCTGGGAAAAAAAGGCTTGAATGATCCATGTTATAATGGATTAACGTCGGCAACTTCAGTATGAACTCATGTTTGTTTAGTGTGGGTACAGATGGATACATATAGAGGTATTTGTAGGTATGTATATATACATGGGTTGGTACACACGCATATGTGTCCTTGCTCTGTTAGCTAAGAGAACCCAGAAGCAAGGACACTGCAGCAGAAATGAGCACATGTAGACATCGGATTTTGGTTTCTAATACCATTCTAGTTAAAAGAAGCAAGGCTCCTTGCAGAAATGGTCAAGTCCAGAACTGGGGCAGGAAATACAGAATGAATCTGAACACCCTGTAGTGCCAAAAACCACGGAGGTGCTGAAAAAACAGAGGCAGAACCAGGAAACCATAATGATAACTTCCTCAGTGAAAGAGAACGGGGGGGGGGGTCTTCCGCCAGCTAGCCGCGGCCTCAAACCAGTGAGCAGCCAGCTGGTGGATGGTTGGAGGCGATGAGGGCATCTGGAGTTACCATGGGGCTCTGCTCGATGACCAATGTGGGGGTGTTTCCTCAAAATCTGAGCCTGCTCTGGAGAGTGTTGAAAAGAGACCTTCCCATTTGGCTTGACTGAGGACCAGTGGCTGCATTCTGTGTTAGGGTACAATGAATTTGCTCCAACAAGAAAACCAATGCGCAGTGGAGTTAATTGTGAAGGAATGTGTTTCTTTGTGACTACTAGGTCTAGGGTGGGCTTTTGTAGCTGGAGGGGCAGCTCTGTTCCATCCACCTCCTCCTTGCTTGCTGTCCCACCGTGCTGTCAGGCACTGGGTCTGTATGGCCAAAGCCGAGTTGCCTCACCTACCTCCCTGCTTGCAGAAATATAGGAAGAGGAATTTTTTTTAAAGCAACTGTCACAGATGAGGGGGGAGGTGTTGAAACTGCCGTCTCCACACCCACCTCAGCCAATTATCCTCCATTCCCCTCTCCTTGGTAGTTCCACACCAAGGGTCGGTGCTACTGGTCAAGGAACGCCAGGAACCCAGAGGACCTGGGGGCAGGTGCACTACCATAAATGGGGGCAGAGTGGAGCATCCACAGTGACCAGCTGTTTTCAATATGCCAGTGAGAACAGAATATAAAGTATAGACTTAAAATTCAGTACGGAGACACATAATTGATAGAAGAGGGGGATGTGGTAGACAAGGGGTTAAAACACGCCAGCTGTGACACTGGGAACTGCTCTAGAATCATCTTTCCTGCAGGCCTTCAAAACCTGATCATTTCTGCCTGGAAACCAGAAGCCGGGCAAGGAAAACCCTTGAACTCCCTCCAGATTTATGATTCTTATTACTGCCGCCCCTAATGGGCTTGTCATCCCCCCGCCTCCCCAGACCAAAAGGCGGGGAGGGAACCAACTTAAAAAATAGTCTGTGTAAAGAGAAATGCTATCTGAGGGGAAAAAAAATCAATTCCTAGGTAATTCCACCTTTGTGTTAAGGAATTCTGTTCCTTTTATTTTTCTGACTTAAACTATTTGCATGGAAAAGGAATCACAGATGAGCTCCTTTGCTGGTGCCATTTCTCTGTGTGTTCATATTCTTGTCTTCCCTGTGACATGACAATCAGTCACCGTGGAGATGACTACATGTGTCAAGAATAGAAAATTTCATAATTTCAGGGGCAGGATGATGGCTCCATCCTTGGCTGATAGCTTCTCTGATCATTTTGGCTCCTCTGCTGCTCTTGTAAGAGCAGGAAAGATCTCCTTTTGAAAAGAATTCTTCTGATTAATGTTTTAAAAACCTATTTAATTCTTTTCTCACTCTGGACTCATAGATTGGTACCCAGGTAAAGTCACTGTCACTTTGCTGTTGTGGCAATTCCAAAAGCCTGTCCCCCAGTTTTTAGTCTTGCAGAAAATGAGAATATGCATTCGGGAACAAAACATCACCGTTTCCCAAGGTTAGCAGACATCTGGCAGAAGCCTAGAAGGTAATTTATTTCAAGGCTCTGGGTAGATCTCTGTCTCTCCCAAAACATATTTCTCAATCACATGAAATTTCATAATTAAAAATTCCTTCCTTGGATACCTGCTGAAAGGCAAATGCTATCTTTGAGCTCCCGCTACTCACCCAATTACCTGGAAAGGCCACAAAGAATAGGGACTCTGGGGAAGTAGAATGGGTAGGGAAATGCATGAAGCACAGGGAGAGAGAGAAGGGGGAAGCTGGGGATACAGAAACCAACATCCCTTTCTTAGAGTTTTCCCTGAAGACAAGAAGAGCATATGGCAGAAGCTGACAGAGCCCACTCATCTCTTCTCTGCGCACCTGAAGTCCTCTGGGAAGCTCAGTGGGAAGTTCCCACACAGGTGATGGCTAAGCCCATCAAGCACCCGTTTCTCTTGCGGGTTTCTTCCCGCCTCATACTAGGAGCACATAAAGCTTACTCATGGGGAGACCAGTTGTGCACCAGAGTTAAAGCCCAGGAGCAAATTCCAAGTCAGCAAGATGGGAATTGGATGAACCAAAACCTTGGCTTCCAGCTGCCTGAAGTCTTACTCACAGCTGCATCACCATTCATCATCAGCCTTCATTGGAATGCTTTCTTCTCTTTGATAAATGCAGGATTGTTTTTTTTTCCCCCAGCTTTATTTTTAGATGCTTACCTGTTTGGGCAGTGAGGTCTAACTTTGGACTGAACCTTCTCGTGCTTCATCTAAGACTTGATGTAAGGATACTTGTGAAGTTTGAATAAAATTCCATTACTCATTTTTAGTTGAGCGTGAAGAAAAAGTGATTGTATGTTTAAAAACCACAATTGTTCATTTTGTGATAAATGATCGATTCCATGAAAAAAGAACACTTGAGTGTTCCTCAAGTCTGAGGACCCCATGGGCTGAAGCGCCATTTGCCCACGGTACCAACCCTCTCATTAATGCACCTGCATTGGCTTTCCCTCACCCATCTCACTTTCCCACTTGTTCACCATGCTTCCTGAGATCACTTCCTGAATAAACTACTTCTTCCCCTTGCCTCACTCAAGGTGTGCTTTGGAGGGAACCCAAACCATGACAGCACATCTTCTCAAACTACAGCAACTCATTCATATCCCAGCAGGCCACCCCCCAGCCTACATCAAGTCCTCACAAGTTCCTACAGAAAAACATCTGTGTCAGACACACCCTTTCCCTGCTGTCCCCTGAGGCCCATCTGGACCCACATCCACATCTTTCTTCACACTCTTGGTTTCCCCGGAAGATGATTCCCTGGCTTTTCTCCATGCTTAACTCCTTCAAGACCCATGATGCCGGTCCTTGATGTTTCTGACAAGGTGATTTGCCAACATTGTAAATTCCTGGTGGGTTCATGTCATCTACTTTTCCTTATGACCATTTCTCTGTTTGATTGCATCATTAGATATAAGTCTGTGCCAAAGATCCTATCAGAAGGTGCAAGAAAAAAATCCACCCTTGGCTTAACCTGATGACCAATGGCCTCTCTGTACCCTCAAATGACAAATGCTAGTAACAAAGACACCTGCAGAGATAAGCATGATAAAGACGAGGGGATCATACCAGGGGGGTGCATGACTCTGTGAGAGGAGGCAATAGTGGGTTCTTATTTTCGATCTTAATGAAAAACTGTAAATTTCACACTCTTTCAGAACAAATAGAACTGTGACTTAGGCTTCAAAATTTATGTAATTGATTACTTGGATTTTTGACAGTTTGCTCGTGCTTTCAACAAATACCCCTTTCCTCCGTAGGAAGTTCATCATATGGTGGTAGAGGGAGTGGTTCAGGGACCCCCGATTATTTTTCTTTCTTTCAACTGCAAGGCAATTACTGCCTAAAACATTTATTTGGCACTTAGCTGAAGCCACGTTGCATTTTAAATTCCTTTTCCTACTCACAAAAGCCCAGCTTCCCCAGGAAGGCATCTTGCCTTGTACTTCTCCTAGGATCTGATAATTGCCAGGCATCTAAAAATAGAAAAATAAAATTTTCTCATTATTGACGAGAATGTTGACACTTTTCTGAAAAGTATTATGAAATTGTCTGCCTTCTTGAAGAGAGATGCCGGCAGAACTGGATCTCAGCAAAGGCACCATGCCCTAATACGGTTCTACCCTGAGTTTTGATTCTCTGCCTTCTTCCTCAGCATGAGGCTGTTAGCCAGCTCTCCCACCCCATAACACCCATTTCAAATACCTCCCTTTCTGCACTACAGATCCCTTCCCAATTCCCAGATTATAATCTGCAGCAATTTAAGAATCCAATATCCCAGGTGGGATTTGGCATGAAGGGGAGAAGTCACCAGGTACCTGCCCTTTGCTCCACAGCTCTGTATGTCCATATGGATGGACATATCCAGTGCTCGCAGATTGTTCCCTTCTTGTTTTCAGGTTGGGGCTGTCAGTTGCAGAAGGCCAACATCCCTATGTACACGAGGTCTTGGGCAAGTGTGGACAGTGCCTGGTCAATGTTAAGTAACACAGACAAAGGAATCATTGATGCCCTAAAAGCCAACATGAAAACCTCCTGTGCATAGCTGTGACTCATGCAATTCCACTCCCAGCCTTGGTTTCCAGAACTGGAAAAACAGAAGAGATCTCACGTCCTGAGAATTCAGAAACACTTGTGACCAGCATCAGCTTTGCCCACACAGGACAACCTTCCTCAGTGCTCACTTCCATCAACTTTGCTTTGGCCTGTGGCCTGAGAACCTCACTCCTTGCAGGCAACCTCGGACAGCCATCCTGGATCAACCATGGAAATTAACTGCAACCCGTGTCCTTCTCGAGATGTTATAATAGTATCAAAATGTGCATTCCAGTGGGAAACAATAACAGCAACATAAAATTCATTTTAAAAATGATCACTAGGGGCGCCTTGGTGGTGTAGTCGGTTGAGTGTCCAACTCTTGGTTTTGACTCAGCATATGATCTCAGGGTCATGGGATTGCGTCCTGCATTGGGCTCCATGCTCAGTGTGGAGTCTGGTTGAGATTCTCTGTGCCTCTCCTTCTGCTCATGCTCTCTCTCTCTCTCTCAAATAAATCCTTAAAAAATAGTTTGCTATCTTTGTCTTTTCTACAATTGTTTGTTCTATAGGCAATGTGCCATTGCACACCAATAGAGAGGCCCATCTAGCTGAACAACTGATTGTGTTTGTAATACAAGATCTTGGGAAATTTGAGTTAGCTCATTAGACACTGGGTTTCTCCATTTTAATGGACTTAGCCATCACAACACTGGATACACATGTCCCCTCCCGCAGTATTGAATCCCTACCAGAAAAGCTTGCTCTGGTAGAAAGAGAACCGAGTAGCAGCGTTGGTCTACTTTGATGGAAAATCCCAGAAAGTTCATTCTTCTGGCTATTTGAAGTGTTATACATGCCCAGTCAACCAACCTGAGGAGTCTGCTACTACTGTGCTGGTAGTGAGTGTCAGTGGAAAGTTTCTGCAGTTGAATCCAGTCAGCTAAAGAATGTTCCATGTCAATAATGGCTCAGCTGTTGTTGGAAAATAGCAGTGAAACCAGCAATTCCTGGAAAAAATTCACCAGCTTTTTGGTAGTCCAAAAAGCTATGCATGCAGGTGTAAAGAATTCAGTGTTAAGCCAAGGTCTACCTGGAGATCCCATGACTACTAGGCTGGCCAACAAGCAATATGGCACCTCAAATATACTTTGTGTGGACAAAGATGAGGCCAACTGTATCTCACAACCTAGGGTAGGTATTTCTTATTTGCATTTTATAAATGAGTCTCAGAAGATTTAAACAATCTGCCTAAGGTCATCCAACTAGTAAGAATTGGGACCAACATTAAAATGTTTGATTTTTCCACTGAAACTTCTACACCTTCTGAAGAAGAGGTCTATTCAGAAATGAATCTTCTGGTAATACAAATTCTCCTCCTGTGTTGATATTCCAAATACTGACCAAAGCCTATGCCAGGGCATTGACCAATTGGAAGAGACCTAGCAGTTATTGTGTACAACCAGATGGGAGCATGTCCACTAAATACCTGCCCCTCCAAATTAGTCCATGAATGAGACTCAGAAAAGTGCATGAAAGGTCATTGCCATCAGAATAATTTCAAATGGTATTTTTGATGATAAATGTAGGTTGCATAAAATCATAAAATATTTAAAAGTATAAAGGAAAAAAACAAAAATTTCATGTAATTCACACAGACCCTTGCTATAGGTAGGCTCTTGCCTTTTTCACTTATAAACATGTTTTCATGTCATTAAGAAAATCTCTGGTGACTTCATATTGATAGCTATTTAATTTTAGAGGTAACTGATTTCATCCTCTTATTGTAAATTTTGAGGATTTCAAAGCTTTCATTTATCTAAATAATGTGTTGATAAATATCTTTGTGTGGCTGAACTTCTGTTTGCCTTTAAGTTTATGTCCTTAGGAAAATTCCTAGAACAATTACTGGTAAAGATGATCACAGAACCACCTTTCATTCAAGACAGCTACCATCAATACCAATAATTATCATCCTCATCCTTATGGTTATTACCTTTATGTGATCTCTCACCTAACCCCATCATGTTGTCTCACATCCCTGCCGGCTCCCCCTTCCTGGTTCCCCCCTGCTACTAGGATAAGATTCAGTCTCCTTCACATAGTTTACAAGGCCATGCATGAGCTAACCTTGTCTTGCCCTCTCTGTTTCTGTCTCATCTCTTGCTATTTTATTCTTGAACTTCATGTTCTAGCAACATTACACAACTTGCCATTTCCTGAGCATACAGGAAGGTCTCCAAAATTTGCATATGTAGGTTTCTTGCCTGGGCCACTTTCTTAACCACCAACCCCCGAATTCACCCTCTGAGTTCTTACCAATGTCTCCCATTTATGCTTTGGTATTTTCTTTAGTAAAGAAGCTGAGTCATCACATGGCACCTCATCCCAGGACCTCCTTATGCTCCCACCGCACTGGGTAATCATTTGTCTTGCTGCAGTGTAACTGACTATCTTCCCCACCAAATACTAAGCTCCTTGGAAATAGGGACTGTGTCATGCTGGCTGTTTTGTCCTCAGGCTTTTGCAGGTCTGACCTCTGGTAGGCCGGGAATAGATATTTGTTGAGTGAACAGAACACCATCCATGAGTAAAGTGTTGGTTTGCTGCTCTGATTGAACAAATCTGAGAAGGTACTCAAGAGCTGAGCTGTTGTGGACCCTGGAAGGGGGCCATTTTCTTGAAGGATTTTTTTTTCTGATTAGAAAATAATGTATCTCAGCAGAAATGGCAAGAAAGTCAAACCAAATGTGTAAGGCCCTGGTTAGCACAAAGGCACGGAGCGAGGAGGAAGGTACAACCACCTGTCATCCCACCCTAAGTTTAGATGGTAGGTCTAGATGGTAGGTCTAAATGCTAAGTTCGAATAGGAAATTCCCATTCTTATGAATTGACAGTTCAGGAATGGATGGATGATTCCTACTTTCAAAAGCCCACAGTATGGAGATCATCATCCCATCATGGTCCGAGGAGCAAAAAAACAAAACAAAACAAAACAAAAACCATGTCCAGGGAGGTGTCCTCTCACACTTTCCATACCTGCTTTCCAGTACTAAAAGGAAATGTCTTCTCATGTGTACCCAACACCTACGGATGAGCTACCAGAATGAGCTACCAGATTCCAGCACTTTCTAGACTCTTCAGAGGAGACAGGCTTGTGGTGACTCATTCTGCTGTGATCTGCCATTTCTACTCACCCTTGAGCTGATGTGTCAGTACAAATACTTCAGAGCTGGCCAGCCTCCAAGCTATCAGAAAGATGGACAGTGCAGTGGAAGAATACAGAATTGGACATCAAATGACCTGAATTCTGGTCCAAGGTTTGTAAGTAACTTGATTGTATCTATTTCTCTATGTGTCTGTTTCCTCACCTGGAAGTAGAGGCATTTGGGTATAGTCCTTCCTGAGATCACCTCCTAACTCACAGATTTTTCTAATTTGACTCCTGCACAGCCCTGTGCTTGGCACTGTTGGGAATCATTGAAATATACAATATGATTTCAGTCCCTAGGCAAATTTGGGGGGGTGGGGAGGACAACCTGGAGTGGTTTACACATTCTTCCATTTTTGTAAATGCTAAATAAAGGGTTATTGTCACACCATTGGACATAAAGGAAAGGCTTCAGGAATGGACAGAATTTGAGCCTGTCCTTAAAGTAACCCACTTAGCAAAGGCCCTTGGCAAGAAATAGTCCCTGCCATAAGCCACAGCCAAAGTCCTTATGTCATAAAATGGACCCTCCACAAGGGGCCTAGAGGAGCACTAAGAGAGTGGGTGCTCAGTAAAGCTTGTGAGATGCAATAAGACAGGTGTACTCTTGTCCAATCTGCTCTACCACCATACTTGTCTGTAATACCTTATCCAGAGACTGAGTCTCTGTGACCCCACTATTAATACTTTTATTTTTTTAAAAAGATTTTATTTATTCATTTGACAGACAGAGATCACAAGTAGGCAGAGAGGCAGGCAGAGAGAGAGGAAGGGAAGCAGGCTCCCTGCTGAGCCAGGACCCTGGGATCATGACCTGAGCCGAAGGCAGAGGCTTAACCCACTGAGCCACCCAGGCGCCCCACTATTAGTACTTTTAAAGATTGTTTTAGCTTAGCATTGTATGGCATGTCTATATTTCCAAAAGGTGTTGCCATTAGTCCGTGAAAATGGAGTCTTCATCTCTGACCCTTCATCTTGGAGGAAAGAGGGGTTGAGAACAAAAGCTGGGCAGGCACTAAGTCGGGATTAAACTGTACAGCCCTTCCATGACTCATACCTCCCCCACCTCTCTCCCCATTTGGACCTCCTGTTATCCAAATGAGTCATCTACTACTGCTTGACTCATCTGGTAGGTTAGTTGCCCAACGAACCATGGAACTTTAAAGGCTAAGAAAATTTCCAATGGTTCACCATGTACACCCATCACATAAAATTGTGCTTCCCGTGTTCACCTTTGGATTTTTAAAGGGAAAAGGAAATGGTGTGGGGGCACATAGAAATGGAAGAGAGGGGAAACAAGGTAAGAAAAGGTAAGAAGGGGTGTTCTGGAATGTTTATCTGGCTTGGAAGTAGGGGACGGACATGAAACCAGTGGAGGACCATCTCTGTGCCACTCCAACTGGCCCCATGTCCCACCTAAAGCTTCAAGTCTCCATTGTGTACCTGGTCGCTGGAGAAGTAGCAGGATGATCTGTAAATCATGCAATGTGGATTCACTTTCCTAATTGCATTTTTCATATGCTATTAAAATGAATTTGGACTTGAATTATTAAACAACAGGGAATTCTCACAGGTTCTTAGTCAAGGGAAATACTTGAACACAGCAGTGTACATTTTGTGTCTGCCAGAATCATGGCAGGAAACAAAAGGCACATTCCAAAGGGTTGTTTGATGAAAGCTCACCAGTGGGACAATACCCAATGATGTGGGTGGATGTAGGGAAGCCAGCAACGGAGAATGGAGGAGACCTGGAATGGCCACTGTGACTGGATGGAGCTCTAGCTTTGGGAGGTAGACAGCTGCCTGCCAGAAGCTGTTGGTAAAGGATCGCAGCGTGGCTGGAAGGGAGGGAGCTGGTGGACTGGCTCTGATGTCCCTTTCCTCTCAACTTCTAGTCCCCCATGAAAGCCTCCTATTGGCTGAACACAATGAGATCCATGGAGAGAGCAGGAGACCCCTGGAAACTGTCCATTCAAGCCAGATTCCCAGCATCACAACAGGGTGCAGATGGGAGGGGCTGGGTCTGCAGGGGCAAACAGAGAACACCTAGCCTATCTCTGTGTAGTATATTATGATATCCAGAGATCTAGATCTATAGATAGAGCTCTATTTTGTAATCTCATTTGGTCCTTACCATAATCCTAAAGGGTTTTCTCATTTTTCAAACAAGGTCAGCTTGACTCTCAGAGATCAAATCACTGACCCATTTAGAAGAGGTGGCAAAGTGAGGACATCAATCCAGGTTTTGACTCTTTGAGATGTCACTCCGGCCTTTTCTCAAATTCTACTGTCCCCCTTTTCTTTGCCCACCCAGAGTTTACCTGGGCTTCATGTTTAATTCAAACCTACTTGAATGAAGTCGCTCTGTCAATCCTGTTCCTTCTGGTTGGCACTTGGTGGTGGTCAACACCAAAGAACGTAACAGCCGTTAGTTTGTATTGTTCTGAGGTGTTGGTCCCTGAGTTCCAGAGTCTTCTTAAGATCAAGAGAAGATTCCTTTGGACACAACCTCCATCAGCACTGGGCACATCCTACTGCTCAGCAAACGATCAATAAATACTACCTAAATTTAAATAAGCAGCATGGGAAGGTAGTCAGGAAATTGCGTGTGAACAAAAGTACACACACGTCTGCCACGATTCAAAGCAGGACACAGAGTCACTCTGACCGAAAGGGACTGGATAGCAGGAATCCGGCACTCTCGTAATTATCGGGTGGGCAGAAGTAAGGGGGCCATCGTTAGATCAGATTACTCTAGTTGTGTTCAGGGGTCAGGGAGCTGTTGCTACTAATGACCCCAACGCAACGCCTCGCACTTCCCAAGTGGGGACCAGACCCTGGGAGTGGAGCGAAACCACCACACACGTTCACCTCTGACTGACCTTCTTCCAACAGCTGCACGAGCAGGCAGACAGCCTTGGCTTGCTTCTCCATTACTCACGCAAATTCACTTCACTGGCTCAGCCTGAATTACACCGAGACCCCCCCTAGCTGTAAGAAAGAGTGGGAAGGCAGTTTTTGGCCTCTCCTCCCTTGCAGTATTGAAGGGAGCAGAGAGGGGAGTGGGAATGGATTCTAAGTGCTAACAGACTGCCTGGCTATGAGGTGCAGATAGACATAGGGCGTCTAGGTGCCGCCATGATCCAGAAACTAAGATGGTGTCATGGCGGCTGGATACCTAGGAGGGTCGATAGGCTTGGTACAGATTATTTTGAGGTGTTTTATATTGAGTGCTTTTATTCCATTCTGTGAATTTGGTGGGTCCTTCAAGATCAGCCTTGGAAGGGAAGCACTGTTAAAGAAACAATCTGTAACACAAAGGTATGGAGAGGAAAGGCAACTAGCCTTCCCTGGGAGCCGGCAGGGGTGTAGAGGGGTGAGGTCAGCATACCTGGTGCTTTTAGGAAGATGAACCTAAGTCTCTTGAGCACCATCAACTCATTCAAAGTTCCCTCTCAAGCCCTCCACTCCCCTCAGCAGTCAAACCCAGAGCCAATGGGGGAGGGGGGTGTCACTGTCTTGAGCCTTTCTTGGTCAATGGGGCCCCCTAGTGGTGTAGCAAAAACACTGTGTTTTCTGTAGGGTCGCAGCAAGTCAGCTCAGTTGGAACTCAACTTTTAGATGGAAAATCCCCCCCCCAAATCTAAGTGAGACCATGAGCAAATTGGATCTGGAACTCCTAACACTTAGCTCACAGCAACAGGCGCAGCATTCACCTCTCCTCCTGATGTACCAGGCTGACTTTAGCTAGTCATGACTTAGTGGTTCTCAGCGGGGGCTGTTCTGCCCCACAAAGGCTCATTTGGCAAAGCCAGGAAACGCTTGATTGTCACTACTTAGGAGAGGGTGCTACAACCCATCAAAATGCCAGTAGTCCCTGAGTGGAGAAATTCTGCCTCGGAAGAGGACAGTTTTCCCCTCAGGATGTCACCAGGCTCAAACCCTCTGCATTGCTTCCAGTTATCCTCAAACCCAAGACCCTGAGAGAGATACAAAAAGAAAAGGGCTAAAGCCCACAAACTTCACAGTCATTAGGATGGTAGGATGGCTATTATTTTAAAAAAGGTGGGGAGGGGGTGCGGAGACAGAGACAAGCATTGGTGAGGACACTGGCAGGAATGTAACATGGTGCAGTTTCTGGGGAAAATGATATAATGTTTCCTCCAAAAGTGCAACATAGAATCACAGGATACAATCCAGGAACCAGCAGACAACCCAAGAGCCAAAAGCAGGGACTCAAACCGACACTTGTACAAACCACTGTTTATGAAAGCGTTACTCACGATGACCCAACAGAGGATACGGCCCAAATGTCCATCAACAGAGGAATGGGTAAACAAAACGTGATCTCTGCAGACAATGTCATTTTATTCAGGTTTTGGAAGTGATGAAACTCTGAGATCTGCTATAACAGATAAATTTGAAAACAGTAAGTGAACTAAGCCAGACACAAAAGGACAGATATTGTGTGATTCCCCACTCATATGTGGTACCCAGGATAGGCAGATTCATAAACACAGAAAGCAGAACCGTGGTTGCCAGGGACTGAGAGAGAGAGAGAGGAATAGGGAGTTCTTGTTTCATACAGAGTTTCTGTTTGGAAAGACGAAATAATTCTGGAAATGGGTAGTGGCATTGCTCAAAAACACTAATGCCACTGAATTGTACACTTGAAAATGGTTAAAATAGTAAATTTTATATTATGCATATTTTATCACAATCACCCCCTCCAAACTTGGGTGGGTCACAGCTCTTTTAGCTCAAATAGCAGCCAAGGTCAGCAGGGTCCCCCGCTTGCCAAGACCCTCTGCCTGACCCACAAAGGCCCAAGCGTGGGTTTGCCAGGACTTAAGCCAGGGCCTGACATATTAACTGAGGATTTGCTGCACATGGCTTTGACTGCCCAGGGCTCAGATTGGATTTCCCAGGGTTGGGGACAGCTGGCAGCAATGCCGCTGCCCCTTTGGTCACCAGGAGGGCATCACTCAAAAGTCTGGAATGGACGCACAAGGAGCTTCCCGGAAGGCCTTTTGGCTTCCATTGCGGATTCAGCAGGACCGTCTTTCCGTGGGAAAGAAGATAAGAGAGCAGGGCTGGAAGGAGGACAGTGCCAAGTCCTTCTGGTGGCCCCCGAGTCTCTGCTGCACACGTGAGAGGTCAGCTCAGCTCAGCTCAAGACAAAGCCACTTCACTTCTCTTAGTCCATGGCACTAAGGGGGCATCTCAGGCTTTGTGGGCGTGTGTATGCACACCTGGGAGGTTTGTTTCCCATTGTCCTCTGAGTGAATGATCTCGGGCTTTAGAACACAGGAGGATGATTCTAAGGCTGTGGGTTCAATTCTATTTACAAACCAGATAGCATTACATAGTGAAAACTGCTTTGGGTCTCAGAGAACACTCTGGTCTCCGACTGGCCAGCTGGCACAGGGAAATCAGTAAAGGAATAGAGAAGAGTCTGGACAAGATGTCCACACCCAGCCTTGCCCCGGCCCTGCAGGAGATGGAAGCCTTTGTACAGCAGGGAGCGGTGCCTAGGGATATTGGTATCTGGCATGGCGCACATGCTGATTTTCACTCAGAGGATGCTGCAGACCCCAAGGATACCCTGTTGGCGGTAGTCAGCACTTCTGACAGCTGAGTTAACTTCATGATTCTCTTTTTGAAGTTGCAGGCAGGGTGTGCTGTGTATACCCTCAACTTTCTCCCAATAACCCTTCGGGGATCCCCATTGAGAGGAGTCAGTAGCCAGTGAGGGTGGTAGCATGGCGAATGTGGGTCCTCAGCTCTCAGGACTGAGGATATCCGTATGTCCAGCCCCTGCAGAATTCACAGGCCATGGGGCCACTCTCCTGGTGGAGACCTTGACTGGCAGTGTTAACTGGGTGGCGGGGTTCTCCTCAGACAACCGCAGAAAACCCTTCACCCCGGGACCAAGAATAGGGTCACAAAAGCCATGATTCTCTAACACCTGGACGCTAGGGGTAAGGCCACACCCTGGTGCGTCCATCAAGCATGTCCTTGTCCATTGCCTACTTGTGCAAAGTTTGTGGCAATATGAGAAACAACCAATCTCTTGAAATCTCTTTACCTCTCCACCCAAAATTCAGTGTAGTAATTCCCATCCCTGTGTTGTGTTCGTGTTATTCTCCCTGAACAGATTGCCTTCCCATTCTCACTCATTTATTCGATGTCTCTTGGTTTCCACCCATCTTTGTCCGTCCTGTTATTTAAGCAAGCCATCATATAAAACGGGTTTCTTCTAGAACCGATTATGTGCAACTCCAAAGTCTGCCACCAGGTGGCGACAGCACGCTGCGCTTTGCTATCCCGGGTCTCAGGGGGAACTGACGTTTGCCAGGAACCTACCTGGGGCCAGAAGTTCACTTTACCCTACAATGACCTTAGCTAGGTATTACCACCCCCACTTCACAGATGAGGAGACTGATATTCTGAGAGGCTAAATAACCAGCCCAAGAGCACGTCTGGCTGCTTTAAAAGCCCAGAGTGTTTACATTGAGTTGTGCTCTCGAGGCAGAGTTTCTTTTCTTTAATTTTAATTTTTTAAAAATTTCTTTTCAGTGTTCCAGAATTCATTGTTTATGCACCACACCCAGTGCTCCATGCAATACATGCCCTCCTTAATACCCAGCACCAGGCTCACCCAACCTCCCACCCTCCTCCCCTCCAAAACCCTCAGTTTGTTTCTCAGAGTCCACAGTCTCTCATGGTTCTTCTCCCCCTCCCATTTCCCCCAACTCCCTTCTCCTCTCCATCTCCCCATGTCAGAAGCTCCTTACTCTCTGCTGTCTTTCTTGTCCTCGTGTGTGCGGCACACTTTGCATGCAGTCAAGGCCCTCTCTGTTCCCGGCTGGCCCCTACCCTGGGAACTAGACTGCCACTTTCCATGTTCTGAACCTCCCCCGCCTTCCAGGCTCCATGGGACTCTCAGAAAGGGTTCAACCCCTTGTAAGGGCCTGACTGGTGTGACTTTCAGCGTGGGGGGAAGGGGGACGTGGATGCTTACTAAACTCTAGCTCTAGGGGGTAAAGTTGCCAGGGCTGCCAGGTGGAGGAGGAGGGGGGTGAGACTGTGCGGTGGGGGTTCAACCTGTCCGCGCCATCCAAGATAGCTGCTGTCCAGCTCCAAGAGTGACCTGAAAACCCACCAGCCTCCCCAGCTTCCCTTGGGCACTAGCAGAGGGAGATAGGGTGCTAAGAGAAGTAGCAAGGCTTCCGGTCAGTATCTTGGACATGAAGAAGCCAGCGAGTGTGGCCTCTTCTCAGTCTGGTGGCGATGATCCTCTCATGCTGGAGACTCTCTTCTTACTTCGCGGTGTCCTTTCCACTAGGGATGATCCTGACCTAGTACCACTTACTCAAATGCCCCGCCCCCAGGAGGGCAGAGTCCGACAGCTGGCCAGGGGCTTCTGCCAGGCTGGTGTGGGATGCTTTTCCCTCAATATCTGGATGATAACAAAAGTAGAGGCAAACGCAGTCAAGAGCCAAGCTCTGAGTGGAGCGTGAAAATGCAGGAGGTGGGAGTGGGGAGCTTACAGGGCAAGAAGGGGCAAGAAAGGGCAAGAAGCAGAAAGAGAACACGGGGCTGGAACCAGGAATCCACCGTGAAAGCAGCAGGAGCAGGGTGCTAGTGGGAAATAAGGGGAGACCCCGCTTCCAGGAGGTGCTGTTCCAGGAGGTGTCCCTCTGATGTGGCTCAGGAGGGCTGTTGACAGGGCAAGTCAGCAAAGCACACGAGCTGCGTTGGACCCCACAAATGGAAAACGAGGTTCTGGAGATTGGCTTCTAACAGCGGTCTCTGATCCTAAGAAGAAACTCCCAAAGTGGGCCCCCCAAATGCCAGGGCTCCCAGACTCCACCTGAGATAACCCACAGCTCTTGGGCATCGTCATTTAAAGTGGTACGTGGTGTGGGCAGCAAAACCACCGAACGCTGGCGCTCTGGGAAAATACCGCAAAAGCTACTGGGGCTTCCAACGTGGCTGGACTGGGATTTGGCTGGAATTTGATGGCGGTGTAAATAGTGACTTCCTTTTTTTCCCCCCCTTAAGATTTATTTACTTATTTTAGAGGGAGTCAGAAGGAGAGAGAGAGAGCACAAGTGGGAGGGGCAAGGGAGAGGGAGAAGCAGGCTTCCCACCGAGGGCAGAGCCTGATGCCAGGACTTGGTTCCAGGAGCCTGAGATCAGGACCTGAGCTGAAACCAGGAAGCCAAGGGGAAGGCGCCAGAAAGAAGAAGAATACAAACACCAAATAGGACAGATAGACACCAGCTTGCTCCCACCTTCTGCCACCATTGCTGTCACCAAAAGAGACCAGCCAGAGTATCCTCTTCCTGCCACTCCTTTAGCCGTCAAACCGCTCTGTTGTAGAGAGAGAATATTTAACCCCTCTAAGAAGAATCTCCGATAGGAACCCCTACTGTTTGAGCAGCCATAGTCAAACCATCTTTCTTATATCATTTCAATATTATTAGGAAGCAGAGAAAATCAAGTGTCCAACTCAGCCGTGTGTTACTGTGTGGTTATATCCCGCCCACAGGCTCCAGAGTCTGGGTGCGGCTGCCGTCTGCCTGTCTCCTGACAACTCAGGAAGCCCTTTCCCACGCAGAGTCTTGCTTGAGGCTCATAGTGGTGGTGGAGTAAACCAAGGCCTAGGGACTGGAGGTGACCCAGCCCAAGCCACGGAGCTGATGGGTGAGTCAGAACTTGAACCTGGGTCCTTTAATTCCAAATATCGCCCCCACCTCATTTCCTCTCTCTCTCTCTCTCTTTCTTTTGATAGGTTGGGGACAAGTGATATAAAATAAGATCAGTTTGAGCAGTTTTTAAAAAGCTAAAATTTTCATTTTGGAAGATTGTTCTATATTCTGTGACAATTTCTTTCCTGCCTTTTTTTTTTTTTTTTTTTGGCATTGAAATGTCCTTTCTTGACAAAATGATGCTGATTGTGGATGGTAGAGTAACGCTTTTTTAATTCAAGCCTTACTTGTCAGGATTCAAAAATGACAGCCCTATGTTAGCTTCCAAAATTTGTATTGGAAACTTCTCTGGTGTTTGACATCTGAGAGCCCCAGGGACAGTAGCCTGGGGTACACAGTGGTCTCAGACTTCCAGGTGCTTGCAACAGCTGGGAACCCTGCCAAGTCCAAGTTTTCAGACTGTCCCCACTCTAGTCCACGTCAGGGATGCTGCTTCTTTGCCGAGGGAGTGACAGCGCTTCGGCTCCATGGCTGCTGCCCGTGTTAGCCCTGTCACCACCTCGTGGGTGTCACCAGGGATGGGAAAGTCTCCCCTCAGGTCAAGCAGGTGGCAGATCCTTCCAGGAGCTGCAGCTGCTTGCTGGCTCTTGGGAGAGAAAAGGACCTCGCCGTACGTCTTGGGCAACTTTGTTACCTCAAATATTCTGTTATGCAAAATGGACTCAGTACTGCACCATTTGGAAGAGAGGTTTGCGAACCACTAGATCTCAGCTGTGTACTCGCTTGGGCTGTAACCTTCCCATGCTTCCTCTATGCCTACACATTAAAATGGAAAATCTTAAATTTGGGTCATGCCCAGGCACAGTTTGGCCCTATTGCCCTTTCCAGGAAACCCCAGCACTCCCCGCCACCATTCCACAGTAGTCATGGAAGCCGGTCCATTCTCCAGCACCCCCACAATTTGTCCCATCCCACTCCTCACCTGTCATCACAAACTTTTTTTTTTTTTTTTTTTTTTTTTTTTTTTTTTTTTTAGAGAGGGAGAGAGGTAGAGAAGGGTAGAGGGAGAGGGAGAGACTCTTAAGCAGGTTCCACGCTCGGCATGGAGCCCAAAGCGGGGCTCAGTCTTGTGACCCTGAGATCATGAGCGGAGCTGAAATTAGGAGTTGGACGCTTAACTGACTGAGCCACTCAGGCACCCCCCCAAACTTTTTTAAAAAGTAAGCTTTACACCCAGTGTGGGGCTTGAACTCGTGACCCTAAGATCGAAAGTCTCATGATCCACCGAAGAGCCAGCCAGGCACCCCTGCCTTCACAATTTTATGCTGAGTGGGGAGGAAGGATGGAGCTGTAGCTCAATCCCTCAATCATCCAAGGACGTCTGCCATATTGGGGATGTACTCAGCATCTCCCAATTGTGATGCTATGCAAATGTTTGCCTTTTTTTTTTAAATGACTAAACTCCACCAAACTACCCCCAATCAGATGTCAACATTTCCAGGGACCATTTACTAAGAGAGTTGTAAGAGAGGATATTTGTGAATGGAATATGACTTGATTTGCTTTATGTCTAATCTAAAAGCTGGGGTGTTGTGTGGGCTCCAGAACTCCCCTGCAATCCACTCTGGCCCCTTAAATAGGTGATACATGCTCATCTAGGCTTGGGGATTTGTTGGCAACCCCTTCGGCTGAAGTCCCTCACACTGAGAATCTTATGTGGTCCCTTGGTCTGATGACTTCACCTCCCCAAGTCCTTCTGTGCAGTGACACTCCCCCATCCCCCACCCCTACCCAGGAGGACTGTGCTGGAGAGATGTCTGTTCTCTAGACTCTTAGTGTTTGAAGACAAGGCTCCTTCAGAACCACTCACCTGAGCACCCAAGCTGTGATGCCTCACTGGATCCTTGTGGTACCCACTGTCCTTGCTGAAGGATCAAAGCCACCAAGCTCTTCTCTTTGCTGTAAACCTTCTGTGATTGTCCTTCCCACTTCCTGCTGTGGCCAGGGCGATGGCCTCCCCAGCCCCACTGCTAGGGTTGCTCACTTCCTGCATCCCATGTCTGCTTGAGAAAACGCTGCTGTCCTGTTGAAGCTGGCCCACCACTGTCTCCCTTGAGAGTGGACAGACCCCAGGGAGAATCTTCTCGTTTTTCCTATCTCAGGCAGATGGGAGAAGAGACCTTGAAATACTATGTCCCCTGGGACTAGACCTGACTTGGGAGTCAAACAGTGTTGCCTGTCATTCTGAGAACCTCAAAAGGTTGTCCCATGTTTTCACTATCTCCCATAGGAAAATATGAGCCAGGGCTCCTCCATAGGGAGTCACGGGAACAATCGGCTCAATTCACCCAAAATCAGTTTCCTCAGCCCCACACACAGCAGCTGAACCGAGGTGACTCGCGTCACTAAAAGTGTACCCAGATGTACCTTGCTGATACCCACTCTCCATGATGTGCTGTAGAGAACAATGTCCTCTAAAGCATCTTCCCCAGAATTAGCCAAACTCAAGGTTAAGGGCGCAGGAGTCCAAGATGCCAAGTTAAGTCTGCCCAAGATTTCTGGCACCAAATGCAAGCTTGGGGTTTTCCCAAAACCATCCTCAGTTTTCGTCATTCACTAGAATGACTCACGGAACTCAGGAAAGTGCTATATTTACACTTACAGTCTTTTTTTCATAGCACAGAGAAATAAAACAGAGCCAACCAAAGAAAGATACACAGGGCAAAGTCTGGCAGACTCCCAAATGTGAAGCTCTTGTGTCTTCAGGAACATGTTACCCTCTTGTCCTCAATGTGGACAACACAGTGTCTTGCCAGTGAGCTCATCCAGGCTTCAATGTCCATAATTTCTTCCTGTAGACATGACTGACTGAATCTATTGCTATGTGATTGACCAGAACTACAATCCTCTAATCACATGGGTGGCCTCTCTGGTGGGGCTGGTCTCACCCTAATTCACCTGGTTAGCATCAACTATCGAATAAAACCCAAGGGGCCCACAGTGAATAACAAGACATTCCTATCACTCAAGAAACTCCAAAGATTTTAGCAGCTACCTCCCAGGAGTCTGGACAAAGGCCAGACCTCTGTGTGAGTAAAATAAAATATCCTCTACACACATCTCTAGGACAAAACAAAGTCTCCTGGGTTTGTTTGTTCTAACATTCCACTGTGTCTCATAGACCAATGGCATAACACTAAACACAGGTCAGAAAAGTCATCACACTGAGCAGAGCCCAAAATAATATGGCCAAAGTGTGAGGTCCTTTTTTTTTTTTTTTAAGATTTTATTTATTTATTTGACAGACAGAGATCACAAGTAGGCAGAGAGGCAGGCAGAGAGAGAGGAGGAAGCAGGCTCCCTGCTGAGCGGAAAGCCCAATGCGGAGCTCAATCCCAGGACCCTGGGATCATGACCTGTGCCGAAGGCAGAGGCTTTAACCCACTGAGCCACTCAGGTGCCCCATGAGGGATAAATTAGAATATCTTACAGGATATCTCCACTGCATGCCCTACGCCCTAGTGGAAAACTTCCAAAAATAGAATTTCTCTCAGCTAAGCTTTTGAGAGCTATGGAGTCAAGTTACACTCCCTGATAACCATTGGAGAGCAGGTAGTTCATGTTGTGGCTAAGCGTCAAACCATGTGTCTTAAGAGTCTGCTCAGTGCGGTGTGGGAATGACATCCTCTGATAAATGTAGAAAAGCTAATAAGGATACGTTCCTACCTACAAAGACCCTCCCCGCCCCAAATGTGACAAACTTTGGAGTATCCCTAGCTCCTGAATGGATTAAAAATATATCGCTTTCCAAAATGTACGGGATATATCAAATTAGCAGCATTCTTTCTGCCAAAAGAACTTTCCAAGTCTATTTTTAAGTGTAACACTTTGGCAAGCAAAGGTATTCAAAACTCTGTAAGCTCAAGGAAACCTTGCAACTGTGCATCAAGTAACTTTTTAAGAAGTTTCGGCAACCAAAACAATATATTTTAATGAATGTATCTGAAAGTATCCTATGCAATTGACAATGGGGGAGACATAGTTATCGTTGGATCCATTTTTAAACAATTGTGTCTATTCCCTGACGTGTCTGATGCTTATTTAGGAACCCATTGATTGTGTACCGTCTAAACGGCCCATGGAAAATGGCATGGGCGTGTCATCACCACAGAACAGGCTTTGTCAAGCTGCGATCAGACCTCGGTCTTCTATGAAGCAGCATTTATCAAGATAATAACTGCTTGGGGACCCTCACAAAAGCCAAGAACCAAGATCATCACTCCACTTTTCTTTCCTGTGCCAATCGCTTCTCACCAAGTTGGCCGCAGTACCCTCCTGACATCTTGTCTTGTCCTAAGAGTGTGGTTGGCTCTAAGGATTCATTATCAGTGGACTTACCTCGTCTTAAGCTTCCCCTAGTCAAGTAAAGAAACGCTCAGGCCAAACTGCTTTCTGGCAAATCAAGAAGCAATGACCACCAAAGGAGTCTTTCCAGACTTTACCCTGCTTTTGTGTTTCTATGATAATGTGGTACTGTAATATTTAGCAACATCACCATGCCACTTTCTAAACCATGCTGGGCATGTCATTGGCAAAGTGCAAGATTCTTTTTATAAATAATTCTCAGATCACGTTGTGTGAATATTTACATATGTCTGGGCTTGGCTATTACCTTGGAAGAGGGTAATTACATATATTCAGCATTCCATGGGACCCAACACTGTGCTTTATGCCAAACAGGTGCATAATAAATGATTCATTAAATCGTGGATGGGTTTTAAGTCAGCACATTATAGACTCCCCCCAGGGCGGGATCCCTAAGAGAATTTCTTGTGACGTTAGAGTTTGGATATATATAGGAAATATTACTGGTGCAGTGCACCTGAACTCCCTCTGAGAGGAATTTTGAAGGAGATCAAAGGAGATTCATAATGGTGGAAGAAATGAAATCATTTGAATTCCACTTGGCAGTTCCAGAAATGTAAGTTACTCCCACAGTATGTATAGCCCTAGAAGATTCTAGTCCTAGCACACCCTAGAACAAGTCGGCAGATTCCGGTTTTGAGGTAAATCCAGAACATCTCTAGACCCAAGCACGTAAATTACCATGGACCGATAATAATTGTGCATGCTCCAAAAAAATTTTTTTTGCTATTTTAATCAGCCATTGCTGAAAATTGTTGCTAGTAGCCTAGAAGAGAAATAATATCTTCATGGTTCACAGTTTACAAAACACTTTCATGTGCATTATCTCATCAAATCCCTTCTAATAGCCAGGTAAAGTAGATACTGTTTCCAGAAAAGGATGGGATAGAAATGTTGCACCTTGCCCAAGCTGGGTGGGAAAATTGTGTCTCAGCACCAGGATTTCCACTTCAGAGCTAGCTCTCTCCCCACTCTGCCATGGCTTTAGGCCACCTGACCTGAAGAACATACTTAAATGGATTAAAAGGATAATGTGGACTCAAACCCAATGACCAAAAATTACTATCTTGCATGTTAGTAATTTCCGTGTATCGTAGGGCTTGTTTTGCACCCTTAATTGCATGTTGAGGGAATTCTGTCCAATTTTCAAAGTTCTCTGGGGGAGGGTTCAATTCATTCATTCTTTACTTATAATTCATTCCCAATCAGTGATTCTAGTCTCCCTCATCAGTAGTCGCAAGATAGTGGAACAAACAAAATGTCCAACCACGGAGGACGTGTCACCTCAGATCCACCTCAGTATATTGGCCTCTCTGCTAGAATCTGGAGAACCTCTCTTTCTTTTCTGTTCATTCACCTGTGACATTCTGGAAGCTGAGGTCCCATTCCCTTCTGGTCTCAGCCTCTCCTTGCCCACCCAGGCTCCGGCAGGAGTCCAGGGGCCACGCGAGCACGGGAGTGACAAACCGTCTGCTCAGAAACGCGGCTCCTCACCGACGGCAGATCCCTGGTAGCAGGTGTCACTCACACCAAATATCAAGGGCCACACGGTGATGTGCTCCTATACAAATTAAACTGTAAAACAGTAAAAAAAAAAAAAAAAAAAAAATCTGCCTTCTTTACTAACTTTGACTATAGACCAAGGCAATCTTTTTTATCCTACCCAAGATTTCCTACACTTTTACTTTCCTCTTCTCCTACCCCCACCCTACTGTACGTATGTGTTGAGCAAACACGCACGTACACATACATGCACACACACATATACATACATGCGCTCATTTCGGAGGTCCAGTCCTCACATGACAAGAAGGATTTAAAATGAGAAAAGCAGGGGCGCCTGGGTGGCTCAGTGGATTAAAGCCTCTGCCTTCAGCTCAGGTCATGATCCCAGGGTCCTGGGATTGAGCCCCTCATCGGGCTCTCTGCTCAGCAGGGAGCCCGCTTCCTCCTCTCTCTCTCTGCCTGCCTCTCTGCCTACTTGTGATCTCTGTCTGTCAAATAAGTAAATAAAATCTTAAAAAAAAATTCTAAAATGAGAAAAGTTGAGATTGGGGTGTGGGGTGTGGTAGAGAAAAAGAAACAAGCTAGCTAGATCGACGCGCCTCCAAATCTCAGGGGGACTGGCTAATGTTAGTGCAGCTTGGAGACTGCCGAGTCATTTAATGAAACACAAGGTAGAGAGAGATGCATTTGCTATTCTAAAAAGCCCCAAGTCAGTGAATGCAAATGTGCCCTATTCAAGAAAACCAAATTAAAGGAGCTGCTGGGAATTCTCTGCATAGTTAAGCAGAACAATTTTTCCCCCTTTAAGGCCATGTTTACCCTTCAGAAATCACATACCCTTAAGCACAGAGACCTAGAAATGCATCAATTTTCAGGAAGGATGTGTTGCATTAGCCCAGCCTTGTCCTTCAAAGGAAGAAAGGAAAAATTCATCATTGCCCTGGACATCTTCTGCCACTCTGCGAAGAGAGAATGGGCCCAAGGGCTCCCATCTGACTCTGAGGTGACAGGTGTCTGGAGTGGTCAGAGCCTTGGCCTTGCTCTAGCCTACGGACACACTCCAGCGTGAAGACAGGTCCAGAGACTGTAGACCAGGGAAGCGCCTTCCAAAGCCAGAGACAAGAAATAGGCAAATGAACAGGTATGTGAACTTGCACCCCAGTTCCTGAAATTAGTCACTGGGTGACTTGTAATGATTGCTTTGAGATGTATATTCTTTGCTTAAATGGCTAAGAGAATTTTCTCCCTATTATTCTGTCCTCATCTCCAACCAGCTCATGTTGGTTTCCGGTTATGGAAATGCACCCAGCCTGGCCCAGAGCTCAGAGGGGATGGATGGGATGATTCAGAGATCTAGCTTCTGTGGAAAAACAAAAACAAACCCAGGGTGGGCAGGGACATCTCTGCCTCTCTCTGGGTGTCTGTGGGTCTATGACTCTCTGTCTCTCCATCACTGTGTCTGTGTCTCTCTCCTTGCGAGGAGTTTTCCTCTTGCTTTCTCCACATTGTCTTCTGTGGATGGAAGGTCCTTCCCACAGCTCCCAGAGGGCTTGTCTGCAATGCTGGCAACCAACAGAGACCGATACCAGTTCTGATTCTCAATTCCAGATTCCTAGAAAATAGAAGTTTGTGAGCACAAAGAACGTATCCCTTGTCTTTATGGAACTGTAATGTAATAAAGGGAAAAGGACTCTACTAAAAATAGGCACAGAAATTTCTAAGTTACTAAGTGAGAGGAAGTCGTATGCAAAAATGCGGACTGCTGTGGTAGAGAAGAAAGGTTGGGGGAGGCTAGACACTGAACATTTGTGTTTCCCAGAATTCAGGTGTTGACACTTAATCCCCAAGGTGATGGTATTTGGAGGTGGGAGCTTTGGGAGGTGAATTGGTGATCTTATAAAAGAGACCCCAGAGAGCTCCCTTGCCCCCTTTCCACCATGTGAGGATACAGCAAGAAAGCATCCGTCTATGAACAAGAACGTGAGCTCTCACCAGACACAGAATCCGCCAGCACCTTGAACCCAGACTTCCCAGCCTCTAGGGCTGTGAGAAATAGATTTCTGTTGTATATAAGCCACCCAGTCTTTGGTTTTGTTATAGCGGCCAGAATGGACTATGACGGGAGGATTATATAGATTGGGTGTGCCAAGAAGTGCTATCCTGAGGGAGTGACATTTAAGCTGAAAAAGAAGTAGGAATTAGCCATTCGAGGCAAAGGGGATGAAGAACATTCCAGGCCAGGGAACCACATGAACCAAGCCCCAGGGGCAGAGAGGAGCTGAGCTTATCAGAGGATCTTAGATGCCAGTGTGGCCAGAGGTGAATGAGGTAGAGCGTAAATTGGGATGAACTACAGTGGTCTCAGGCTCTCTGTCATGCAAGGGCTCTTGGCCATGTTTGAGATTTTATAGGAAGTACAGTGGGAAGCAATGAAAGAATTTCCAGCAGAGGCATCCCTTTCCTGTTTGTTTTAAAAGATCATTCTGGTGACAGCATGAACTGATCATTGGAAAACAACAATGGAAGCAGGCAGGCCAGTTGGGAGCCCATCTGAAGGGTCCAGAGGAGAAAGGAAGCTGGCTTGTTAGTTCAAGGTTATGACAATAGAGCCAGATGAGAAGGAGTTGGAATAAATTTGGGGAATAGAAATAACGGGTGTTGGGGGTATATTTTATGTGTGCGGGGTAAGGGGCAGCTGACATAAGGGGTAGGACTACGAATGCTCCCCCAGACTTCTGGTGAATGCAGGTGCCAGTACCGAGACCAGAGGCCCTGGAGCAGGAGGAGATGGGGCAAGAGGGGAAACGGTTCTGTTTTGGGCCCATTGTACTTCAGCTGCCTCCGAGACAGCAAAGTAGAGTTGAAGAGTACGTAATTGTGTATATGTATATAATGGTATATATGAGTCAGAAGAGAGATCTGGCCAAGGACAATGCATGTGAGAGCCATCAGGATCAAGAGGGTTTTTAAATCATGGGAATGGGTGAGGTCCCCCAGGGAGAAAGTGCAGAGTGAAATGAGAACAGGGCCTAGGACCAAGTGTGGGTAATTCTCACACCAGGAGCTTAGGGAGAGAAAAATCAACTAGGAAGTCTGAAGGGAAATAGCTGGAAAGAATGAGGAAAGGTGGGCAAGCTGGCTAACACAGAGCAAGGAAGGAGAGGGGGCTATCTCCCCCTTCTGGTCAGTGCCCCAGAAGGTGTTAATTAGCTTTTATACGTAGCTAATGTTGACTCCATCCCTATTTTCCTGGCAGCCCCTTCATCTTTTTACTCTAAACTCTAAATTGTAAGTGTCCAGTCATCCTTCTACTCACCTATTCATCCATCCATCCCTCCATCTGTCCATCCATCCATCCATCCATCCATCCATCCATCCATCTGTCCATCCATCCACCCACCTACTCCATCCATCCATCCATCCATCCATCCATCCATATCCAAATTCACACTAAGGTGCAGGGCATGCAAGAGTCCACAAGGAGGAGCCCTCAGTCTTCTTTGCTTTCACAGTTCCCTTTCCTTCTCTACTGGTTTTTGGTTTCTGGCTCTGAAGGAATAGTGCAAAATTTGTGGCACGTACATATAATGATATCCATTATGGTAGCTGGTCTTGGGAAAGCGCCTCAGATCTCAGTTTAATTATATGGAGTTAGTAGTAGTAATAATAGCATTAATAATAACGCCGTGATTGGAACAATCTTCCTTCTAATGAAGGCAAGGAATATTTCAGCGTCCATGTTTCCCTCACTATGTTTTCATACAGTCTAGATTGCTTCTAATGCATTTGAGCCCGCTTTCCCTCTGTTCATTCAGTTTCTTTCGACATTTTTTTTCAGCCTGTCAGCGTGAAAAACCCTCACGTAGTGACGTGGTGAGGGCCAGCATTGTACCTTCACAAGGGCTGAGAGACTATTTCTGTTGTGCCACCTCATTCTCCCCACCCCAGCAGAGAGGCCCATCCTGGTTCAGCCAGCATCCCTGCCAGTGGCCAGTGTCCTGCCTAACTTCTGCCACCACTAGAACCCCGAGTGTTCCCGTTTTAGTGGGTCTTGTCTTCCTGCCACCACCCAAATTCGCCTTGTATCATTTCTCCATCTGCTCTAGAATGGTGGTGGACTTCTCCCAATCTTCCCTACGTGGAGTCACATATGCCTTAAGGACCCCTTGTGACACAAATGGTACTACCAGCCTATCCTCAAATCTTCCACGGTGTCAACATTTTTTTTTTTTTGGTTTGTTTGTTTGTTTGTTTTAAGATTTTATTTTATTTAAGATTTTATTTATTTACCCAACAGACAGAGATCACAAGTAGGCAGAGAGGCAGGCAGAGAGAGACAGAGGAGGAAGCAGGCCCCGGATGAGCAGAGAGCCCAATGCGGGGCTCTATCCCAGGACCCCGAGATCAGGACCTGAGCTGAAGGCAGAGGCTTTAACCTACTGAGCCACCCAGGCTCATGCTTGGTGGCATGCAAATGCCCCTCAGCATTTGCTTTGTGCCAGTTTCTTCTTTCTTTCTCTAGACCGTTTCAGAGCAACTTGCAAACGGTGCTCTCGCTGTGCCCCTCGGTCTCTCCGCTCACAGCCTCTTGGCTCGTTCCGAGGCTGCCAAGTCCAGCCTGGATTTTCCCGCACAGAAGCCCTCCTTGGTCTTTCTTTAGGGCAGCATATCACGGAGCCCTCGGCTCTTTTACATTCTCTTTTCCCTAAACTCTGAGCCAGCTCTCTCAGCCTGTTGCCTCACACCCATCTGGGAAGCAGGCGGCGACTAAATCCTCAGAAAAATAGACTCCGTTGGCTTGCGCGTGCCCTGGAGGCTGGTGAATTAGGGGGATGAAAATTCCAGCGAGCGAGAGCCCTTAACGCTGTCATGGCTCCACCAAGAAGAGGTTTTTGAGTGTCTTTCCCTGGGGATCTTTCAAAAGAAAATGAACCTCCATCAGATGATTTAGGGGCACAGAGTAGATGACTCTTCAAAATTCCTTCCAGCGCTCAGTTTCCATCTGTCTCTCCCAGACTCCGTCCTCCGATCGGAATGCACTGCCCCCTCCCTGCCCACCTGTGTTTTCCGTGGCCCCAGTGTCACTGACGGGGTGAGGTAACGTCTTGTAAATCCGTCAGAAACATGTCTGAGGCATGCTCTGGGGCACATAGGAAATCTAGAAACCCCATGTCTGTCTCCGAATAACACTTGGGCATCTATTCCCACACTTGGCCACGTCTTGGATTTGCCAGTCTGATGATTTTCTCCGCCCATGTTCATCTTCCAAGTTCTGAGTGAAGGGGTGCTTCTCCGAGCCACTGGGAGTCTCCTGAGAAATAGTTCAAAACGTGGAATGCTTCCCTCGAGAGGTTAACCGTGAGCCCAGATGTGTACTCCTGCGAAGCCTTTTACATTTAAAAGCCGAAGAGGAGGGACGCCTGGGTGGCTCAGTTGGTTAAGCAGCTGCCTTCGGCTCAGGTCATGATCCCAGCGTTCTGGGATCGAGTCCCACATCGGGCTCCTTGCTCATCAGGGAGCCTGCTTCTCCCTCTGCCTCTGCCTGCCATTCTGTCTGCCTGTGCTTGCTCTCTCTCCCTCTCTCTCTCTCTGACAAATAAATAAATAAAATCTTTAAAAAAAAAAAAAAGCCAAAGAGGATTGACTGTCCCCATCTTGCTCCGCGGGGGAGCGGGGGGTGGGGGGCTTGTACAGATTAGCTGTGTGGCTGTGACTCCAACATTTCACTTGCTCCGCAACATTTCTGAGGACCCGCTCCCACCACGTGCTGCGCCCGGGGCTAGGGAGACTGCATAGCACATCCTACAGAGGAGGGAGAGAGCGGGGGAGGGGGAGAGGAGGACAGCCTGGACTCTGGAGCCAGACACCCTGACCTTTTTCTTTTTTTTTAAATGTATTTGACGGAGAGCACAAGCAGGGGAAGCAGCGGGCAGAGGGAGAGGGAGAAACAGGCTCCCTCCCACCCAAGCACCCCTGCGCCCGAGCTTCTAACCAACCCCAGCCGCACCACTCCGCAGCTGTGTCACTTTTCCAATTCTGCTGGTACCTTGATCTTAGACTTCTTAGCCTCCAGAACAATGAGAAATAGATGTTTGTTGTGTAATTATTTATTTATTTATGTGATAGAGATCACGAGTAGGCAGAGAGGCAGGCGGGGGGCGGGGCGGGAAGCAGGCTCCCCGCTGAGCAGAGAGCCCGATGCGGGGCTCCATCCCAGGACCCCGAGACCACGACCCAAGCCAAAGGCAGAGGCTTAATCCACTGAGCCACCCAGGAGCCCCTGTTGTGTAATTTTTTAAAAACCTGCTAAGCCTTGGTTTCTTACTCTGTGAAATGGGGCTAAATGTAAGATTACTGCAAGGGTTAGGTGAGCAGATGAATGTGAAATGTTCAAACGGTGTAAACAGTGTGCGAAGCCCATCAAGCACATAGGACTACTCCCCAGCCTCTGAATTTAGCTCGGCTCTTTGATTGAAGGAACATCTCAGCCCAAGGCTATATGCAAAAGAAATACAAATTCTCTCACGGAAGGTTTTGAAAGGTAACATATGCCTTCCCTGAAAGTGTCTCACGGAGGCAGAAAGAGAATCGCATTACACAATTGCGGGAGAGCTGGGCTCCCCAGCAAGAATCTTTATACCTTTCCCTCCCCCGAATTCCACCTCTCATCCATGACCCCACCTCTCCACTTTCCTTAATCTTCCTCACCCTCTCCCAGCCTCCTGGCTCTCATGCTCTCCCTCTCACTGAACCTCCCCAAGCACACCCCCATTCCACCTTCCCGCCACCAGGAAACCTCCTAGAGCATTCTGAGTAGGTTTCAAGCCATGCCAGGCATTTATCAGCATCTCTAAGGACTGTGGAAGCCGTCAGCTCGAGGGAAGTGATTTTTCCCACTTGTGTTAAACAAAACTGGATTTTTTTTTTAAATTTTATTTATTTGACAGAGAGACAGTGAGAGAGGGAACACAAGCAGGGGTGGTGGGAGAGGGAGAAGCAGGCTTCCTGCTGAGCAGGAAGCCTAATGTGGGGCTCGAACCCAGGACCCTGAGATCATGACCTGAGTTGAAGGCAGATGCTTAATGACTGAGCCACCCAGGCACCCCAAAACAAAACTGGATTTTAAAGAGAAAATCTCCAGGAGAATCTGAAAGGATGGAGGAGAAAGTAGGAGAAGGTGGAACGCAAAAGTTTTTCCCTGCTTTACAAGACAGAGCGGGCACTTGTCCTTCCGAAGCATGGAAGGAATAACTATGTTCACCGTGGGAGGAAAGCAGGGTCACCAGTCACGCTGACATGTGGGCGGCATGCATTTCCCAGGTTCCAAAGAGCCTCTGCTTACTCCCTACCACTACTGCGAGAGCAGGACATTCTGCAGAAGCTCCGAGAATGCAGGGGAGCACTCCACATCTCTCCCCGGGAACCCAGGAAAATGTGCACATTCCCCACCTAGGAAGAAAGCACGGAAGAGATGTGGGTTTGGTGGTGCCGCTGGCCACCCAGCTCCCTGCTCCCAGGCTAAGCGGACTTTCCCCAGGTCGCACCCTGTCTCCAATGAGGAACAAGGCTTTAAAGGATCTGGATTCAAAACAAAGTTGGTGTGCAGGGAGCAGCTGCCCAAAGCCCCTCCTGGGGCCCCAAAGACTCACGTGGCTCTGGGTGTGATCCGGCCCCTGGACAGCGGGTGTCTGGAGATACACCTAGCAACAGTTCTCTCATACATGAACAGAGCCATCTCCGTTGACCCTGGCTCTGCATTTAAGCGGATGCATTTTTAAGGCAGATGGAGGGTAAAGAGAGACTGAAATTCACGGAGTATATCCCATGTGCCAGGAGCTTTACATATGGGATTCTGCTGAATTCTTGTTATAATAGGGTTGGTGCTGTGATTCCTTTTTATTGATGAGATACTGAAGCTGTGGGGTTTTGAACCACTCACATGAGGTCACAACACCTCGAAAGAAGCAGAGTTGGAATTTGACGCCAGATATATCTGATTCCGAAATTTCAGCTACTTTCCCTGTCACTCTACACGGGTCCCCTTCCTTTACTGTCTTACATTAAAACGAAAGCCCGTCAAATCTTATAGATCAACTTACACATTTGCAAATTTGGGCTTGATGAAGAGACCCTCGAAAGAATCATTTTTGCAGGAACAAATCGGACATGTCGTGCTCCATTAGAATCATCAATCCACCCATGACTCCAAACACCGTAGGAACCGTGTCTTTCCCATCCCCGGATTTACGTCTTTCTTGGGCGTGTTCCAAGTGGACGAGTGACCGTGACATGTGACGTGCAGATCACACAGGATCTCTCTGGAAATGGAGGAGGAACTTCTCTCTTTGAGAACATTAGGGTGTGGGTCTCAGCCCCACGCAGACTCTGAGACTGTTGGAAGACCCGGATCACAATGAACAATTAGGCATTTAGAGCTGCCAGTCACCATTTCAGGAGCCAAAATAAACCTGCGTAATTTTTTCCCCTCACAAAATCTAGAGTCAAACTGCAAATGAACCTAATTCCTTCCCTTCAAAAGCACATTGCCCAAATGGGCTCCCTTTGTTCACCCAGTTAATGAACACTCCTCACTGCCAGGTAAAAGACCAAAAAGAAGGGGAAAAAAAAAATCTTTGATTTAAAAAAAAAAAAAAAAAGAAGAAGAGGAGGAGTCACTTAATCATTACCCACCTCGTCTGGAAAGTCTGCTGAGTGTCTGAGGTGCCTCTGTTAACACTTTCTTTAAAAAAAAAAAAAAAAGAGAGAGAACTTCTTAACTGGCATCTGGCTTTTTTGTTCTTACATATCTAATATGACCTTCGCAAATCACAACTGGGTCTCTAAGGAGCTGGGGTGTGGCGTCTCAAAGAGAAGAATTAAGGGAAGTCAATGGGCTCCAGAATTTTTGTTCTTTTATCACTTCTCTGCCCCTCAGAAGTAGGACCGAGAGGTCTGACCTGACTTGCTGAGCAGTTGGGCAGAGAGAAACCTGCAGAAATGAAGCAAGCCATGAACCCTTTGAATACTCGAGGACATGGGAGAGGAAAAGCCAAGCCCGAGTGTTCTCTCTGTCACACAGCCCCACCGCACATCCCTGGAAGTCTTGTGTCTGCCGCCCGTCCACCCTGGGTTGCCCTCGGCCATGCCATCACCCCTGAAGCCCTTGCTGGGGGAAAAGGAGGCTTCAGCGGCTTCCCACACAGTGGAGAGCACAGAATGGCCTCGTTCCCCAAGACAACAACGGTTGTCACTTGCAATTCAGCTTCTCAACGCTCCTGTGACACTCTCCAGGGAGGCTCTGCCCAGGACTAGGTCTGTCCCCTTCCGGCCCCCATATTGCTATCTGGCGCGTTGTTGACTCTGTATTAATGACAAAATAGAAAAGGATGCTGACGCATGCCAACCAAGAACCAGAGCGGGGAGACCTCTGAATCCTCGTGATGCCTCAGCAATTGCAAGTTAAGGACGCTCTGAAAACTTGGGTTGGAAAACTCATTACCAGCCCCGTATGCAGCCGTTAAGAATCCTAATCAGATGGGAGGCAGGAAAAGGACAGCAGCAGAGCACCTCTTCCTCTCTGACTACTTGGAACGGTGAGGTGCATCACCTGCTGAATTATATATAGTGCAAACAATGCGTGCCAGAGACTTCAGGTACTGGTAATTAATGGCAGAGGGGAGTTGGCCCAGATTTATAGATTTCCCTATAATGAGATCATTACTTTCTGCACTTACCGATTCCATGTGAAGAGTTTCTTTCTAATCTCCTCACGACTTCCTCCAAGTTCATGCAATGCAGGAGGCAGGGAGCTTAGAGACATAGAACTTGGACCCTGGCAGGAGATGATACTCAAGGGCTCCCAAGAACGGTCTGAAAACTCAGGAGCTCCGGGTTTCAACTGGCTTCCTGCAGTGTGAAGGGGTCTTGGGTTATAATGTTGCGCCTCAGTTTCCCCATCGGTAAACCAGGGAGAAGACCACCTGTGGATCCCACAGGACCATTGAAAGGATCAGAATTTTAAGAGATTAAAAACAGGCTGCAGTCATAAAGCACACAGGCAATTTGTAAGTTTCCCTTATTCTGAGACACCGAGACTCATCGAGGAAACTCACTTAGGTAACGTTTACCAAGCCTCTGCTGTGGGGGGCCAGGAAGTGATCTGGCTGCTACAGGTAAGGCAGGAGTGACTAGAACAGCGAAGTTCCTGTCCTTAAAAGGCTTACATGCTAGTCTTCTGCCTTTTTTTTTTTTATATGGGGTTTGAATTGTGTGTGCCCCTGAGCACGGCAGCAGGAAACTTTCTAAGTGGACGGACTTACACAAAACAAGACTCGTCCCCACCTCCACCGCCCCTGGGAGGGGGGCCGGCCGCCGAGCCAAGACAGACTCCCACTCTTTACCCACCAAGTGCCCATTACCCTTTCACTAAATATTATTTTTGCAAGGGCTTTAGCAAAATTACCAGCCACTTTGCAGTCTGAACGCACCCCACTGTCCTGCGTATATTATCCTAAGCCATAAAATGTTTTGAGGTTTCCTGGGATGGGAATGGGTATAAAATTACAGTCCATTATTGTTATATATTTCTTTTCATTACTCTTTGTTATATTTCTTAGGTCTCACCAAAATAATTCTTGCCCCGCTGACGGTTTACAACCTTCAGATATAAGTAGATGGTCCCCAAGTTCCCCCCCAGAACATCATTTCTGGAGCTCTTCCTGTTCAGCTCTTTTAAACTTTCTTCATAAATTCAGTTGTCCTCCTCCATCAGTCCCATTGCTTTTCCCCCAGTGTTCACCGCATTTGTCTGTACCTGGCTGGTAATTAGAGGCTCAGAGCTGAGCATGGCTTTCCAGGTGGGGTCTCAGCAGGGTCGTCTGTTACTCCAAGCGTTGCTTAGCAGATCTGTCTCCGTCTCCTCTTGGGTCCCACACTTCACTCCAGACAGGCTAATACAAAGGGAGCACAAAGGAGAACAACACAAATATTACCCTGACCCAGAAAATGGGTCCTGGGAGGAAGATTACAAAGCTGGACCCTGTTCTGTTTAGAGCCAAGAAGCAGTCCCAGGAAGGGGGTATAAAGAGAGCGGGGATTCATTTTCTCCTTTATCTTCAGTAACAAGAGAGCAGGTTTTACTCCACAGCGGAGACATTTTGTCTTAAATGTTATTAAAACCTGCTTGGGGCTGAGCTGTCTGAGGTTTCTCTCCTTCTAGAAGTCACTAGAAGGTTCCCCTTCAGTGAGATGAGACACAGGGAGGAGCTTCCCGTCCCAGGAGCCTGCTGAGGGCACAACTCAGGATGTCCCTCCTCTCTTCTCCATGCTCCTTCCCTTCTCTCCACGTGCCTTCCTCACCCGAGTCACAGAGGGGCAGTTTTCCAGCTGCTCACTGACTGTGACCTGGGACAAATGCATTTTCATCCGCAGGTCTAGGTTTAGGGAAGGGGAGAAAACCACGTGGGTAGACAGCTTGCATGGGCTCATATGAGTCGGTCATACCTCTCTGGCCATTTTATCAGCTCAGTTTTCCCTCATCTTTTTTTTTTTTTTTTGAAGATTTTATTTATTTATTTGACAGACAGAGATCTCAAGTAGGTGGAGAGGCAGGCAGAGAGAGAAAGGAGGAAGGAGGCTCCCCGCTGAGCAGAGAGCCCGATGTGGGGCTTGATCCCAGGCCTGGGATCATGACCTGAGCTGAAGGCAGAGGCTTTAACCCACTGAGCCACCCAGGCATCCCCCTTTTCCCTCATCTTGTTTGTACACCCCAGCCCTGGAGAACATGTATCTTAGAGTAGAAATCTGACAGGGGCTGGGGAATGACCCCAAGCAGTGGATTAGAACATAGTTTTTTTTTTTTTTTTTTTAAGATTATTTATTTATTTATTTGACAGACAGAGATCACAAGCAGGCAGAGAGGCAGGCAGAGAGAGAGGGGGAAGCAGGCTCCCTGCTGAGCATAGAGGCCGATGCGGGGCTCCATCCCAGGACCCTGAGATCATGACCTGAGCTGAAGGCAGCGGCTTAACCCACTGAGCCACCCAGGCGCCCCTAGAACATAGTTTTGTTGTTATTATTTGTTGGTTAGTTTTTTAGAGAGAGAGAGCAGCATGTTTGTGCAAGTGGGGAGGGGGACAGAGAGAGAGAGAGAGAGAGGATTTCAAGCAGAACTCCTGCAGAGCAGGAAGCCGGACTTGGGGCTCAATCTCATGACCTTGAGGTCATGACCTGACCTGAAATCAAGAGTCCGACACTTAACTAATGAGCCACCCAAGCACCCTAGAATGTGTTTTTAAACTGGATTGCGCTGGGCATAAGGCCTCATTCTCCTGTCCCCTGTGTGCTTTAAGGTAGGCAGCCTAATAAACCCAGGCCTCAGTTTCCTCATCTGTAAGACAGAAGCGTCTTACGGGGGTTTTGTGAAATGGAAGGGAGAGGGGCGTAAGGAAGACTCTTGATACTTAACAGGCATTTATTCAGTCTTAGTGTTTCTTCCCTGGGAGGGAAACCTATCATGGGGGGCCGGCTCTGGTAGAACTCATGACATCTCATGCTTACAAAATCTCCGTAATTGGGCGCCTGGGTGGCTCAGTGGGTTAAGCCGCTGCCTTCGGCTTAGGTCATGATCTCAGCGTCCTGGGATCGAGTCCTGCATCGGGCTCTCTGCTCAGCCAAGAGCATGCTTCCCTCTCTCTCTCTCTCTCTCTCTCTCTCTCTCTGCCTGCCTCTCTGCCTACTTGTGATCTCTGTCAAATAAATAAATAAAATATTAAAAAAAAAAAACCAAAATCTCCGTAATTATCTCTATGTATGGAAAGTTAGTGTTTGGAGGGAAAAAAATTCAAAGAATACAGTTAGTCAAATCCATTAGCAAGACAGCCTCGAAGTTCATAACCTAGCTTTGATCTGCAATTTAGAGGAAGGAGTTTCCAAATACTTGAGGGATCATTTTTCCTCCTTGATGTGATGTTGGAATTTAACTCCCATTAACCGTTACAGATATAATGAGTTGGCAGCCAGGGGAAACATACCCTCTAGTGCTTAATGAACACAAAATAAAACATTTCCTTTTATCTTCAACATCCACCAGAGTAATTTGAATGATGATATTCATATTCATGATGCATAAGACCCTTCCATCAGCTCCATATTGTCACTAAGACTCCTATGGAATGACAATAAGTTTGCTGAGATCTTTTTTGATGATACCGTGGTCTAGTTACTGCTGCTGAAGATGAATCATGGGGTCCCAGGTCAATAGAAAGTAAGAAACATTCCACAGTCGCTGTGACTTTCCACCCAAACCAATGGATGTTGGTGGCCTTGAAATAATCACTTCCAAATAGAGCATAAATCACCTTTAATGGAGCTCTACCACCTGATGGGATGAAGACAGGGCAGTGGTAATAGGGAAGACCATTCTCCCAAGCATGAGGTTCTGCAGTTTTCCCAGCAAGGACTGGAAAGGATGGACTTGGGAGTTTGGAAAGGACCCGGGCTAGGGAGGAAGGCTGTCAGGCTGTGCTCCTGTCTCATATTGAATGTGAGAAAATCTCTGCAGCGAAGCCAACACTCTCCTTCATGTATCTGTAGCTCCTTGAGGCACAAGACTACATCTTTCATGTCTTTATTTTCCCCACCTTTCTTTTTTTTTTTTTTTAAAGATTTTTATTTATTTGACAGACAGAGATCACAAGTAGGCAGAGAGAGAGAGAAGAGGAAGTAGGCTCCCCGCGGAGCAGACAGCCCGATGTGGGGCTTGATCCCAGGACCCTGGGATCATGACCTGGGCCGAAGGCAGAGGCTTTAACCCACTGAGCCACCCAGGCGCCCCTATTTTCCCCACCTTTCTTAGCACAGGGCCTGGTATACAGTGGCTAATGGTTTTGAAGCCTTCGCTGTGGACCATGCCCTGTGTTGAGCATTTTCCATCATATCAACGTACCTGTTTCTCATTACAAGTCAAGAAGAGAAGAAGATAGTATTATTATTACCTTTTTATATATTAAGAAACTAAGGTCAGTTCAGAGGATTCCAAGAACTTGTTCAAGGACACCCAGTAGATGTCAGAACTGAGACTTGAATCCAGGTCTGTCTGATGCCATCATCATCTGTGGTCAGAGCTGCCCAGTCTGAGGTGCTCAGAGAAACGTTTGTTCAACAGCATTGAAGTCAGTAATGGAGTCAGCATGTGTGAAGGCTCTGTGCCTTTTATGCATGAGTCTGGACACAAACAGTAATTCCAGTATGGGATGAGTCTAGAAGAGGTACAAAACATTCTGTAAAGGGCCATATAGTTAATATATTTTAGACTTTATCATAACTACTCAACTTTGCTGTTGCAGCATCGCCAAGGTCCAATAAAACTTTACTGACAAAAACAGGCAGTGGATGGATCTGCATGGCCTCCCCCATCTGGAATTTGCCAATTCTTGGTCTTGCCAACAAAACCATTGGCTACATTAAGTTGGGGGATAGGGAGCCCCCAAAGAAGATGGAGCAGAGTTTGATGCTGTCTCTTTCAGGATCTCCAAGGGAAATAAGTAGCACAATCAAAGAGTTAACTAAATTGAGTGTCATGGCAGGACTTCCCACAGAATTGTGTACAGAGATAAGAGAACCAAGGATTCTCTTCATCTCTCAAGGATGGTGATGTGCCCAGGGATCCGTAACACTGGGAAGATGTTACCAACCTGGCCCAAAGGGACAAAGGGAAGAACATTACTACTGGAAGATGGCATGAGCTATATTCATGGGAAAGAAGCAATCTGTCAGGGATTGTGGCTCTAGATAGGAAAATGGAGTCCTTGCTTGAACCATGGCCCAAGAGATGAGGGGCAAGGGGAATAAAGACCCAACCTCTCTCTCTTCCTGCCCTCTGGTCTCCTGGTCTTCTTTTTGCCAAACTCAACTGGAAACCAGGGAGCAAGGGAGCCTGGGTGATCTGTTCCAGTTGAGCACAGTTCCCAGGGTTCAAATCAGGACAAAAGAGTAGAAAAGGGACCTGGGAAGATATGGAGAATGACTATCACAGTTTACTGTGATAAAGTTAAGCACTGCTTTTCCACTGAGATGCTGACTAGTTTTCATGAATCAAACAATATTCTTCTAAACTTCCCTTTCCCCATATCTTTTTGGGCCAAGACACTAGAAAAATGTATTTCCTGGCAAACTAGTAGTGTCCTACAGAATGTAGCTCTTTTTGGAGAATAACCTTGCAGTTCCCTCTCCAGACTTATTGGAAAAGGTTTCTTGTGTACAGTTGTCCTGGGGTCCCATCTGCTCAGTGCAAATGTGCAACCAGATAAAAACTGAACAACACATACTGGATCAATGAATACCAAAGAAGAGTTAATAACACTATTAAGAAAGAAGATGCTGGAAAGTTGTGATCTCCGGGTGATTTTTTTTCTTGATAATTATTTGTATTTTCTTTTTATTCTATGGTAAAGAGGGAAAAAAAAAACACAAAAAAATAAAGAAAGAAGAAGAAGAAAGAAAAGGAGGCTCTGTTCTAATTGTTCAGAAAAATGTCAAGATTTACAATTCCAGGCTTTCCCAAGAATGTGTTACTGATGTTACTATGCAGAGTCACTAACTCATTCACTTATTCATTTCACAAGTGTTTATTGAACAGCTACTATGAACCAATTAGGAAGCTAAGCACAAGGATGACGGTGCTGAAAAAGATTAGCACAGCCCTGCTTATATGAAGGCACCAGAAATAGATGAATAAGGCACAGGGTCCTTGACCTTGAGGTCTCTCCAGTTTGGGTACATTGAGTACCCAAGAGAGTACACGGTATGATCCAGGTAGATAGAGGAAGCTATAAGTACCTCAAAGGGGCACTTACCCCAGTCAGTTTTAATGGAAAGTTTCCTGGAGTATATAATGCCTGAACTTCTATTGGGAGATACAAAAATTTATGCAGAAGAATAAGGATGGCAAGGGCAGTCCAAGCAGAAGGACAGGCACAGGCAAAATGGTGCAAAAAAGTGGGGGTAGATGGCTCTAGAACAATGCTGTCCAACAGAACTTTCTATAACAATGGAAATGTCAATAAATCTATTCAAAATGGCAGCCATAGTCACTTGTTTCTGTTGAGTGGCTAATCTGACTAAAGAACTGAGGATTCCATTTTATTTAATTTTAAATACTTTAAATTTGATAGCCACATGGGGCTAGTAGCTTCCAAGTCAGTTGCACAATGCAGTTCTAGAACAAAAAAGTTGGGGTAGGGAGTGATTCACAGCAAGAGGGCCATCAATTGGACCATATTCGAAGGGCAGTATGAAACCACTGAAGAATGTTTGGAAATGACCCATGGTCAGTTGTGTTCATGGCAAATCGCAGCATGTAGAAAATGAGACACAGGGCTGAGCAGACCGGAAGCCGTGAGCAGACATTTGCCAGGAGGCTCTGAAGGCACCGGAGACCTCGACAGACCAGAGTGACAAAGGTTGTCATGCTCATGCTCAGGGAGTCCCAGGAGGTTCTCATAACCCAGGTTCTGGTGCACGTGGTAATGGATGTGAGATGAGGCTGGGAAGATGGGGTATGGGGGGCCCTGGAAGGAAGTTTGGGGCTTTTCCTGTAAAGAGATAGGGGGTCAATGAAGGCTTGTAAGCAGAGAAGCAGATCTTAGGTGTGACCTTGAGTTAACTGTCAACCTATCTGAACTTCTATTGCATGTTTGGGGAACTGTGAAATGCAGATAATGAGCCCTCCAACCCCGCATGGGTCTGTGTGAAGGTGAGACAGCTTTCCTGCAACAGAGCAGCTGCCTGACCACCCCGCCAACCCTCCCGCCCCACTCCCACTCCCGCTCCCCCACCGCCCCCTTACCACATGGCATCTCGGGGTGTGCTGCAGCTTCCCCCTTCTCAGCTGTCACTGCCACAGGCTTGACGCTGAGCCATCTGGAACCTCTTTTCAAATCCACCCCCCCAACGCCCCCCATAACACCCTACACTGTTCCACGAAATTATGGGTGTTGGCGTGGAGGAGGAAACCAAAGCTGACTCTTGAACAACAACAAAAAGCGTCCATATCGTTAGAAGGTTTGTTAATGAAGAAACGCCCCAACTTTTCTTTGTAACAAAAACCCAGACCACCACGTTGGTGCCTCCTGGGAAACAATGTTGGGATCAATTCTGAATTGTTTTAATTTTGCATGAAAGAACTGTCTTCCCTCACCCCTTCCCCCAAATACAATCTCAAGGGAATGGGGTAGGCTTGTTAAAGGTGGGGTATGATTATTCAACAGCAGGAGATTGGGGATTGACTCTCCACGTTCCAGAGAGTGTGATGTAATGCCAGCAATCAGAGGCCAGCCGGTAAGGCTGTTTGAAAAAACCACACTTGGAAAAAACAAAACAAAACCCAAAACCACCTGTTGCCACATCATTGAAAATTTTGGAAAGCCTTCTGCGTAGGAATGAGCTTTCCTTGTGTTAGAGAGGTGGGCAGGGACACCCCTTCTCTGCCATGGGCTGCTCTGACCACTCTCTTTGTTACTGTTTGCTGAGTTATTGTACTTTCTGAACCATCTGTCGTGCCTGAAAAAAAAAGTGGGAGGATCTGAAGCATCCTGGAGGAAATCTCACCCCGGATAAACAGCTCCCTGGCAGTCTGACCCTTGTGTGATTGTGTGTGGGTGTTAGGCCTATGCTTTAAAAGCCCCTGCTCCGTTCTTCTCTGTCCTATTAGAACTTGTTGAAATGCTATCAGAGCAAAACCAAGGAGAAACTGTCTGCTACATAAGCTTTGCAGATACAGCCTGTAATCTGCAAGGAAACAAAGCCCTGGGACAGTGAACTTCCAGGACAGAATGCGTGGGGGGTGGGGGGACGAGGGGAGCTCATCCAGATCCTGGCTCAGTCAAGGAGCCCAGGAGCACCTGTTCCATTTCTCTGAACTTTGGTTTTCTTTTCTGTGTCTGTAAAAGGAGAAGAAAATGATATGCTTCTCTCATCGGGGTGTGACCAAGTAACACATGAGATAGCGTAATGTAAAACTTCTGGCAAAATGCCTAGCGCAGAGCTGCTGTTCGATACTTATCAATTATCTTCAAGATAATTGCTGTGTAATAAAGTAATTTATTCATTTGGCAAGTATATATTGAGCACTGCTATGTGCTGGGCACTGTTCTAGTTGCTGGAGGAACATAAAAAGCCCCTGGTTTTCTGGAGTCTACTGTCTAGTGGACGACACGGAAATTAAAAGTAAATCTATAAAAAGATAGGTGATATCAAGTTAGGTAATGATAAAAATAAAGAAAATAAAGCAGGATACATCCAGAAAGAATGTCAGAGGATATTGTTTCAGAGACGGTGGTCTGGAATGGTCTCTCCGACGAAGTAATTTAAGCACAGAAGATAACAAAATGAGGGACATTGCCATAGATAAAGCTAGGGGAAGAGTGTTCCAGGCAGAAAAAACAGCAAGGGCAAAGGCCCTGGGGCAGGACTGTGCTCAGCATACTGCAGGAACAGCAGGAACTCAGTGTGGCTGGGGGACAGGTTCACAGGGAAGAGCAGTAGGTGAGTGGAAGAGAAGTACCAAGGGCGCGGTCAGAAGCTGGAGTGTTTTGAGAAGTGCTGGTAGTTTCATATATGTTTATCGTGCCTCTCTGATGAAACTGAAAATCTCTTGGGACAGGGGAGCAGAGCAGTTATGACTCTGGTCTCTAGAATCAGATAGATCTGTATGTTAGCCAAGCTTGCAACTTTATGTCACTTTGAAAAGGTCTCTTAATCTCTCTAAGCCCCAATTTCTTCCTCTGTAAAATGGAGATCGTAATAGTGCCTATCCCACTGGATTTTTATGAAGATTAAATGAGATAATTTTAGTAAAGTGCCCGGCATTAAGTGCTCCATGTGTTAGCTATTATTATTGACGACAGCGGAACATTCTCTGCACTTTTCTTTCCTTTATCAATCAACAAATACATATTAAGCTCTTACCTTTGCAAGCTCTGTGATATATAATCCTGTACTTCCCATGTGGGCGTTGAGCATATAACTCGACTCTTAATTAATTTTTATAGCCTTACAAGGCAGCAATAACTTTCTAACCTAGCAGTCAGCTGACTGATAACTCTATGCAGAACCCAAGAACCAGAAGGAAAATGACGTATGTCTTTGAATTCCCAAAACACCTATCAGAAAGATTATGCACCAAAGCTATAAACTTGAATCAAAGGGAGCTCTTCATGCCGTACACGCTCTTAAAGCCCGTCACATGCTCAGTCAGTCGGGCTTCTCAGGTTACAGAGGGTTGGAAGGGACAGTGGCCAGAGGCCAGCACGCTGAATGTACGGAGAGCCACAGTACAAAAGACGAAATTAAAACTGAAACATGGAGAGAATTCGAACTATTCACTCCCTCCTTTTTTATTTATTCAGTCATTCACTCACCTAACAAATATTTATGAGTGACTATTGTAAGTGAGGCACTGTTGGGAGCCGGGTACTCGAAAGTACCAAGAACCTGGTCCTTGTCCTCACATGGCTTGCAGCGTGGGAAGAAGAGAGGGACAAGGGATCCAGCTCAGTGGCGTGTTAAGCACTAGGCTAGGGTGAGTACCAGACAGCAGAGGGCGCTGGAGGAGCATCCATTAGTCTTGGGCCACCAGAGACCATTTCCTAGAGGAAATGGGGGGCCATTTCATATCAGGGCTCTCAGGCCATGGTTCATCCAGTGACTCAGTAAGAATCACCACATTGCACTAATGGCTGCTCAGAACCACAATGCTGTGGGCACAAGATAAGGGTAACCAACGTTCACTGTGTTGGATTTGATAAGGTGGGGAATTCCATGAAGACATCCATTCAAAATTATTTTAGTACAATTTTTGGTTCACTTTCAATCCTAAAATTCACATTACCTGGAAATTTTGGCTTAATTACCAGGTTGAAATCTTGCTCTTGTGACATTAACATTTATTTCACCAGTGATAGATCTCTGAGAAATTATTGTTAGGCTGTAGTTTTCAGACAATGCATGAGGTATACCATATAATATTTTATATTGTTCATAAGTATTAAGTTACATATCTACTTTGGTCTTCTTCTTCTTCTTCCTCTTTTTTTTTTTTTTTTTAACTGTGTGGCTGTAGGGAGAAGGCTTAAGAAGAAACATTCTTAACTATAGGAGTCCTGTGAAAGTTTGGTACTACCAAGCCTGGTGCTTGGTACAATTTTGAATCAGTTATGATTCATAACTAAGTAATGGCCAGTTGTCCTCCTGTTTGGTTTACTCAGAAATACATGCTGTTGATAGTCAGTGCGATGCTGTTTCTTAGAGTAAAAGATTGAGAACAATCTAAAAACCCAACAACAGAGGACTGGTTAAATAAAAGATGGCAGGTCCAGGGGCGCCTGGGAGGCTCAGTCAGTTAGACATCTGCCTTTGGCTCAGATCACGATCCCAGGATTCTGGGATTGAGCCCCACATCAGACTCCCTGCTCAGCAACGAGCCTGCTTCTCCCTCTACCTTTGCTGCTCCCCTTGCTTGTGCTCTCTCCCTCCCACTCTCTCTCAAATAAATAAATGAAATATTTTTTAAAATACATAAATGGACTATTATGCAGTCATTTAAAAAAAACAAGATTGTGCTAATATGGTACATTCTCCAAGATATATTGTTAAGGAAAAAATAGCATCTAAACTTTTTAAAAAAATCTATTTTATAATACATGTGAGGATGCACAAAACATTACTGACAATGGTAGTCTCAAAGTAGGGATACTGGGTGACTGGAGTTTAGGAGAGGAAGGGAAATTATTTTACACTGGTAAATTTTTTTGTATTACAAATTCAAAAACCAATCTGCAAACAAAATTTTAAATGAAGAAAAAGTAAAAAAAAAAAAAAAAAGTTTCACCAATCCCAAAGGGAGCATGGTGTTGGGGCAAAATGGTGGTACAAACTGAGCAGGGGTTAAGTGAGGGCTGTCTCCTCCGTGTCCTGGCACTATCATTTGGGGTATGATCAATGGTCACAAGCCAGCAGTCTGCAGAGAGAATCTTTCTCAAAGACGGGTGTGTTCCATCCTTTAAAAATGTGGGCGCAAAGGACTTGGAGTATGCATTTCTCCAAAGACATGTAAGTGGCTAATAAGCACATGAAAAGATACCCAACATCACTAATAATTAGGGAAATGCAAATCAAAACCACAATGAGATACTGCCTCACATCTATTACGCTTGCTACTGTCAAACAAACAAACAAAACCCCAGAAAATAACAAGAGTTGGGGAGATAAATGGAGAACTCTTGCGTACTGTTGCTAGAAATATAACATGGTGTGGTTGCTGTGGAAACAGTACACTATTCTTCAAAAAAACTAAATATATAATTACCATGATCCAGTGGAATGATCTAGCAATTCCACTTCTGGGTACCTACCCAAAAGTATTAAAAACAGTCTCAAAGAGATATTTGCACACCCAGGTTCATAACAGCATGATTCCCAATAGCCAGAAGGTGAGAGCAATCCATATGTCCATTAATAGAGGAGTGAATAAAAATGTGGTAGATACATGCAATGGAATATTTTCCAGCTTTAAAAAGGAAGGAAATTCTGACATATACTACAGCAGGAATGAACCTGGAGGACAGTATGCTAAGTGATATAAGCCTGTCACAAAAAGACAAGTACTGTATCATTCTACTTAAATGATATACTTCACTAGTCAAATTTATGGAGCCAAAAAATTAAGATGGTTACGAAGGGCTGGGGAGAGAGAAGAATAGGGGGTTATTGTTCAAAGGCTACTGGGTTTCAGTTTTGCAAGATGAAAAGAGCTGTGGGAATGGATGGTGGTGTTGGTTGTACAGCCGTGTAAATGTATTTAATACCACCAAACTGTACACTTAAAAAGGATTAAAATGGTAGATTTTATGTTATGTGTACATTAAGCAATTTAAAAAATTTTTAAGATTTTATTTATTTGACAGAGAGAGAGAGATCAAAAGTAGGCAGAGAGGCGGGTGGGGGTGGGGTGGGTTCCCTGCTGAGCAGAGAGCCTGATGCAGGGCTAGATCCCAGGACCTGGAGATCATGACCTGAGCTAAAGGCGATACTTAACCGACTGAGCCACCCAGGGACCCCTAAAAAATTTTCAATGTGAATTTGAGTGTATCTGGACAGACTTTCCAATTCCTTAATAAAATTCTTACGTTCTGCAGCCAGTTTCCCACATTTACCTGAAAAATCGGTTTGGCACATATACCTTACCCGCTGGCCCCACATGCATTGAAATTTGTGAGCCTTAGAAAATATATTTAACCTTCTTAACCCTCAAATTTCCTCCCAGGTATAATAATCCCTGTCTACCTTACGTAATTGACGGAGGGGTTGATGAGTTAGGTGTGGAAGCGTTCCTGGGCTGAAATTGTCAGACAAAGTGATGTACTGTCCTCCCTCCCTCCCTCCCCCCTGCCTCCTGGAACAGATCAAAGCATGTTTCAGGACGTGGGTTAGTGACAGCTTCACACGCACTTAATACCTCAGTTGGGCAAAAGGGAACAGAACCAGTGTAGGGAAATTGAAATTAAATGATCCCATGGGTCGGTTTCTTTCCCTTAAAATCTTCTCAGTCATTCCGCGTTGGGCGGGGAGAGGAGGAAAGCATAGTGGGTAACTCCGAGACATGCCACACTTTGTAGAAAACTTGGTTCTCTGCTATCATGTTTAGTAGAAGTGGTATAACAGTGTCTTTTCCTCATAGTTAGATTTTCAGCCTCAATTCAATAATACAATTTAATAAATACCAATTTAAATAGAAATGAAGGAGGAAACTGCAAAGCACATAGGTCATCAGATTCCTGCCATCCTGAGCTGGCCCATGGCCCTAGACACTGAGGACTGGTGCTTCATATCACTTTCAGCCCCTTTCCCGTTTGTGTATGAGTCCCCTAAAGGGAATTTGAAGGCAAAGTGGGGGGGACTTGGGGGGTAGGGAAGGAAAAAATGAAACAGGGTGGGATCGGGAGGGAGACAAACCATAAGAGACTCTTAATCTCACAAAACAACCTGAGGGTTGCCATGGGGAGGGGGTAGGGAGAGGGTGGTGAGGTTATGGACATTGGGGAGGGTATGTGCTATGGTGAGTGCTGTGAAGTGTGTAAGACTGATGATTCACAGACCTGTATCCCTGGGGCTAATAATACATTATATGTTAATAAAAAAAATTTAAGAGTCACCTAAAGGGATGGCTGGGTGGCTCAGTCGGTTAAGTGTCTGCCTTCAGCTCAGGTCATGATCCCAGGGTCCTGGGATCAAGTCCCTCATCAGGCTCCCTGCTCAGCGGGGAGCCTGCTTCTTCCTCTGCCTGTCCTGCGCCCTCTCTCTCTCTCTCTCTCTCTCTCTCTCTCTGACAAATAAATAATCTGTTTAAAAAAAAAGAGAGTTCCCTTAAAAGGAGCTAGTTTTACTGAAGATCCTTACTTCTCCCTTCCATCCTCCCTCCCTCTTCTGTCCCTCCATCCTCCCTTCCTTTTTTTCTTTCCTCCTATCTTCCTTCCTTCCTTTACTAACTAAACATCTGCTCTAAGCCAGACAGATCTAGATGTAGAGGATACTACAGCTAATAAGACAAAGTCCTCGACCTTTGCCACTAGCATTCCGGTCGGGAAGATTGCCTTCCTAGCCCAAACTCCAAAACTCTATGTGTCTTAATGCAGTGCTCTGAGAAAGAAAATCTGTCCTTGAATAACGTCCTTGAAGAAGCTAGAGTGCCTAAATCTATCAACACGCTGGGGCATTGCTTGAATCTGACCTCTGAAACAGGCAACAGAAATATTTTGACTTTATAAATAATACCTTAAGCATATTTATAGTGTGTCTTTCCAGGACACAGCTCCAAGTATCTCAAGATTTATGTGATACAGAGAGAAGAAAATCATCCTCATGTAGTACATATGGAAAATAGGTTTTTCCAAAAAAAAAAATCAAGTGACAAATCTCTGTAGGATGATCAACTTGAGGACACTTGTCAAGCAGTATCCCACAGGAGTCATCTTACTTAATTTTTTTTGTCAACAACTTGGTTAAGTGGATTTTATAAATGATTCAAAATATGTCTGAGTGGCTGGAACTAGAAGCAAAAATGGTTTTTAAAACAACCTTGACAGCGTTTCCTGCTGACAAACAAGCGGGTGAAGATGATGAACGTTCCCAAAGTGATAGGTCCTTCTTCACCAGGGAAGGGGGTTGTACGGAGGTTGAACTCATTGAGCCCGGCTGCTGTCGAAGAAATTCTATTCACTCAAGGATGCTAGAATTTTGAACTCAGTGGGGAAAAAAGAAGAAAAAGTCTGGGAGATGAAGGCCTGCCTCTACTGCATACCTCTGGTTTTACGATGAAACAATGAAAATATTGAAGATGAAATGACCCCTAAGACCCCCACTAGGGTCTTAGTGTTGATTTGCAGCCTCTCAGCTCCAAATTCGCTCTTCCTGGCTTTGTGGGGGTTGGGGGGCTGGAGCATGGTCCTGTGGACGTCTGTCCTCTGCCTAGGTGACCCAATGGGGAGCTTTGTCACAGGGGGTGCTCTGGGAGAAGAACGGGAGGAGGTGGTCTGTCTTCCTGGTTCTGGTGTTGTCCCCTCTCTTCTTGTTCCTGCAGCCCAAGGGATACCCCATGGCCCTCATCTCAGGGAATTTAGCAGTACCCTTACAGATGGTTACTAGAGAGTTTTGCCAGACCCCAGCCAACTTCCTAGAAAGTACAATACCCCCAAGAAGCTTCCTGGTGGGTTGGCCAGTGACCCAGCTGGACCCCAGAGGATGAGTCACAGCAAGTTTGATCAGCAGCTGACAGAATGTCTCTGCTAGCTGGAGGGCCCTAACCATACCCTTTCCAGTAAGCCCTGAATCTTAGTTTGGCTCTCAAGAAGGCCCTCTTCCAGATTTGTTCCTTTCTTGGGTTATCTGCGTTGGTCCTAGGTAGTAGCTACTTCTCATATCTGCTATTTGTATAATCTTGGGAGTTTCTTAACTCCTTATAGTAATGAATTCTCTGTTACTAGTTTGTAATTCTTTATATTAAACTTTCCCCATTCATTACTGTGTGATTTCTGTTTCTTGACTAGACCTTGTTGAATGTACTCATAGCCTCCGGAAATGTGTGCTGAAAAGTTTACTAGAAGCAATGTATAACAAATTCCATAGTAGCACTATTCATAACAGCCCAAATGCCCATTACCAGCAGAAGAGAGAAATAATTTGTGGTATATTCATGGAAAGGAATGCTGGAGAGTGATTAGAATAAATGAACTACAAATATATGCGAAAACACAAACAAACAGAAACAGAATGTTGAGTGAAAGAAGCAGAAACAAAAGAAAATATGCTGTATGATTCCATTTATGTGAAGTCCCAAAACAGGCAAAACAAATTCTGGGGCTAGAAAGAAAGAAAAGTGGTTATTCCTAGAGGGGATTAGTGATTGGGAGGAGAAACAAGGAGCTTCTGGGATGCTGGTAATGTTCTGTTTCTTGGCCAGGGTCTTGGTTATACAGATGATCATTTAAGTAAATTAATTGAGCAGTGCCTTTTTGATGTTTACATGTTTGATGCTTAAAAATTAGTCATGCTGAAAATATGTAATATTTAATAAAAATATTTAATGAAACACACATATTTATCGAATTGATGAGGTACAAATTATTTGACTCCAATAATAAAGGAAAGCTCATTTATTCAACAAAAAATATATGTGCATAGTGTGTATCATATGATGCTAAGAATCAAGAGATGAATTCGTTATTCTTGGTTCTGTCCACAAAGGGGCATGGTCTCCAGGGGAGACAGACATGAAAATGACAACTACAACACAACATGCTTCATGGATTTGTTCAGGTGGTGTGGATGGAGTGCTACAGATAGAAGAGGGAACGAGGAATGGTGTATTGAAAAGCTACGCACAGGAAGGTGGCAGCATCTGAGAGGGGACCTTCCCTCTGCACAGCGAGGATGTATCTACTCACTCCACCATCCTCCACTTCCATAAAAGGTTGAGCAGGAGAAAGCGGGGTATTCTGAGCAGGCAGAACGGCATGCACAGAGATACGAATTTTGAAACTCACTGTAAACTCAGAAAACAGAGTGTTTAATGTCATAAGAGTCTGGGTAGCACTGGGAAGAATGGCAGGAGATGAAACTACAGAGGGAAACTGAGGCTTGATTGCGACATGCTTGTACACCTTCTACAAGTGTGAATTTTGCACAGGGTGCCAAAGAAATTCTGTATAGCTAGGCTTTAGAGATGTCCTCCCACCCAACACCCAAGAGATGCCCATGTTAATTCTCTTTCATGGAGAAACCGATGAAACCCATAGAATTTGGTACAAGTGACACTGTGTGACTTCTGAGGCCACTGCAGCTTCTGCCTCGATTTCTTGAAAAACTTGTTCTTGGGGTGTCAGTCATCATATAAGAAGTCCAGCTAGCCTGAGTCCACAGCATTGTGAGGAAGCACAGTCTAAGAGAGACTGTGTGGAGAGGGTGGTCCCTCAGCCCAGTCAAGCTTTCAGGTGACTCCAACCTCACCTGACATCTGAACACAACTGCGTCAGAAACCCCAGTGGAGAATGGACTCACTCTGTGTTGAATGTGTATGACATAAAGAACTGTAAGAAAGATTTTCTTTTTTTTGGATCTATACTATATTTTGAATCACTACTCTTCAGAGCGGTCTATTACACAGTACTAAACAAGTAGACCAGATATTTTGGTATAGAAATGTGACAGAGAGAGTATTTTGTCTTTAGAAACACAGTCTGGAGGGATGTCCCCATCTTCAGTAGGCTCAGTAGGTTAAGCCGCTGCCTTCGGCTTAGGTCATGACCCCGGGGTCCAGGATCAAGTCCCACATTGGCTCCTTGCTCAGCAGGGAGCCTTCTCTCTCTGCCTCTGCCTACCCCCGTGCCTGCTGGTGTTCATTCTCTCTCTCTCTTTCTCTGACAAATAAATAAATAAATTCTTAAAAAAAAAATAAACACAGTCTGGAGACAGCATGGATGAAGATTTGAAGAAGGCAGAGGTTGAAGGTACCAAGACATGTTCAGAGGCTTTCATAGGAGGATATGTGGACAGAGAGGCTAGAATCTAGAGATACTTGTGAGGCATACTTGACAGGGTATAGAGATCGAATAACTATGTGGTGGGAAGGAGAGGAAGACTGGAAATCTTTCAGGTTTCTGCCCAAAGAGAATAGGTGGTAGATAATGTCCTTAATAGAAATTAGGGCCTATTGGGGCATCTGGGTGATTCAGTTGGTTAAGTGCCTGCCTTTGGCTCAGGTCATGATCCCAGTGTCCTGGGATTGAGCCCCTCATTGGGATCCCTGCTCAGCAAGGAGCTTCTCCCTCTCTCTCTGCCCCTCTCCCTGCTCATGCTCACTCACTCTCTCTCTTTCTCAAATAAATAAAATCTGAAAAAAAAAAAACTAAGAACTTATATGGAAGGATAGATGAGCTGTGTAGATGCTTAAGCTGAAGGGGTTGCAAGGATATAATGCTGAAGGAGTCAGATACGCAGTTGGAAGTTTTATTTAAGGCACACAGGAAATTGGGGCCATACATGACATTTATACACATATAGGCTCACAGTTACATATTAGGATGGTTGAAGTTACAGAGATGAGATCACCAATAGAAAGGGTTTAGGGCAGTAAGAAGAGGGAAACATAATGGAACTTTGGTAGACTTGGGGCAGAGGCGGAAAAGCCCACAAACAAAACTGAAAAAAATAGGAGAAGTAGAGAGAGAAACTGGAGACTCATGTCTCAGAAGCAGATAGAAAAGAGGAGAATGTCAAGAGTATGGAGCTTTCATTATCAAAAGCCACCGCAAGATCAAGTAGGGTGAGAATGTGGTATATGGTTTTGACAATTAAGAGGTCGTTAGGAGTCTGAATGAGACTACTTTCCAGAATCTGGCTTGATCAGAGTAAAAAGCAAAGACTATGAATTTAGATTGTTCTTTGAAGATACTGGGTGGCCAGATGAAAAACTAAGGTAAGTTTGAGCAGGATCGTAGGCTATGAGGAAGGAAGAGACTAAGGACAGGTTAGCTGACACAAAGTTCCTTGGCCAGTCAGAGAGGTGGGATAGAGAGGTCTCTAGAGTCATCTGTTTTACAGGCATCTGCTCTTCAAAGTGTGGTCCACGGGCCAGTAGCATCAGAGACACCTGAGAACATGCCAGAAATGCCTAATCTCAGGACACAGCACAGTTCTAGTGAATCGTAACTTGCATTTAATTTATTATTATTATTATTTATTTACTTGGGAGAGAGAATGAGAGAGAGAGAGAGGTCAGTGGGAGAAGCAGACTCCCTGCTGAGCAGGGAGCCTGATGTGGGACTCAAACCCGGGACTCCAGGATCATGACCTGAGCCGAAGGCAATTGCTTAACCAACTGAGCCCATCCAGGCGCCCCATAACTTGCATTTAAACAAGATCCACAGAACCTGGTAAGACAGGCATTACTGTTTCCATCTCTACCTAGGATGAGACTCAGGCTCAAATAAGTTGACTGACATAGCGGAGCTGATTAGGGATTGAGCCAAGATTCTATCCCAGCGTATAATGATCTTTTCAAGAGGTGGACAGGCGAGTTCACAGGGATTTCTACTTTCACTCAATTCAGGGCAGTTGTTTCAGATGCTAACACCGCCGACAATCCATCACAGGTCTGTAGTTCTAGTGCCGTCAGTTGTGAGTTTGTTGTTACGGCGATGGACGAGTTCCTTTCTGAGCCTTCGGCGGCCTCCCAGGAAACCACATTGACAGCATCGGAACTTCACTTCCCAAAAAGCCCAGCGGCCCCTTTCAGCGCGAGGCATGACGGGCACCTCGGCCCGCGGTCTTCTGTGGCGGAAGCACCTCGAGGAGGAAGGACACGTAGCCTGACGTAACGGCGCGCAGCATCATGGGATGTGTAGTCTGGCTCTGTCCGGGACGCCCCCTCGGATGAATGGGGCCCAGGCTGACTGCGAACTACAGATCCTCGGCCGGCTGCGTTGGTGGAGGCCGCGGGGGAAGGGGAGCCGGCGGCAGTGCCGCCGAAGGAGAGCAGCACTGCGGCACGGTGGGGATGATCTGTGCCGCGGCGGACGCAGCGGCCCGGCTTCTTGGGGAGGCGGTATAAGCGGGCGCCGCGCCTCCGCGCTCGCCCTCAGTTCCGCGCTCCGGCCATGCGCCCGGCCTTCGCGGTGGGCCTGGTGTTCGCAGGCTGCTGCAGTAATGTGATCTTCCTAGAGCTCCTGGCCCGGTGAGTGACCTCCGCGGGCCGCACCCCTGCTCGCAGCGCGCGGGGCCGGGGCGAGACGGCCTGGGACCCGGCGGAGACGGTTTCTCCGTGGCCCCGCGAGCTGCCCGCTCTCCCGCCCTCCAGGTTGCATCCCTCGGAGGGGAGCGCCGGGGGTCCTGCTGTCCTCACCCGCTTTTCCCACACTGCGGGATTGCAGCCTGCAGAGTTTTTCTCTCGTGACCGGTCCAAGGTCGGCGGGGAGCTCGTGGCAGAACCTAGAGCTCCTCCAGCTCTTTTCGCGATCCTGTTAATGCCACACGTCGGACTGGGGCAAAGTCCAACGGCTTCTAACGCAGTCTGATTTTGCACTTGAAGCCAAGAAAGTTTCATTAAGACCCCCCACCCCCACCCCCACCCCCCAAAGCATTTGTTTTCTCGGCCTTCGAGATGGTTGTGAGTGCTTGACCCAAACAGACCTCCCGGTGATGTAGTCCGGTGGAGCCTTAACTTACTCAGAAGGCCGGTCCCCTTGACCAGAGGGAGGAATTCCAGCTTTTAAGATACCACAGTCTTTAAATCGAGAAGCGTGCATTTGGAGGCGTAACTTTATAAATTAAGAATGATTATGACACTTTTTCCCAAAGGGAAACTAGGTTAGTTTTATTGAGGTGGCTCTCAAATAATGTTGAGCAACGTGCAAAGTTCAGTGGATAGGAGCTGTTGTTACAGAAGAGACGACGGTGGACTAGAAAAGGTTCAGGACCAAAAATCTCAAGTCTTGGTTGGGTCCTCCTTTTCCTTTAGCCGCGTTGGGCCTCCCTTTTCTAGCTGAAGAATAAACGATGTGTGGTGTTCTCTAGGGCCATATATCTGAATCTGCACATCTCCACTGACCATCAGAACAATCTTGTGAACCAAACAGGTCAGGAGTTACTATCTCTTTTGCTGAAAATGAAACAGGGCTCAAGAAGTCAGACGGTCTTCTACTACTTGTAGGTAGCAGAGCCCAAACTAGAATCCAAGATACCTGTACTCTAGTACCTTTTGCAATCTCCCTGTTGTTTTTGAACTTAAGCAGCCCACGGAATTTTGGTCAGTGCCTCACCTGGAGGTGAACTAGAAATATATTTATTTTGTTTCCATGATACCATTGATTAGTCATTCTAAAGCAATCAATTTATTTAAGGTCTGGGTTAATTTTTGCTATTGCAGAGCTTGAAATCTTATGCAGAAAGTGTTGATGAAGATCTGTCACTTATTTTGGGCGTAGTTGGAGAGAGGTTTAAAAATTAAAAAAAGAAAAAATGTACCCACTTGTCAGTCTGGTATACTTCCAAGGAAGGTCATTTGGGAAATTAATTTAAAAATACTAAAAAAGTGAAAAAATCAGGCCAGCCATGGAATAATGAGAGAATAATATACTGTATTATTAAATATATATAAATATAATAAAGACTTGTGTTGAATGTGCCATTAAATTAATTCCTGCCGAAGGCTATATGACATCATGATATGTGAGCACCTGAGGGCCCTCATTACTAAGTGTGAGCTCTCCGCTAAATTACTTGATCTCCTGAGTCTGTTCTTTGAACTGGGAAAGGCTCTACCAGCTTCACAGGGTTTTGAAGAGTTCAATGAAATGCACATGCAAAGCGCCTGAAGCACACTGACTTCCTTTTTTCTTTTTTTTAAGAGTATTTATTTATCTATTTGATAGAGACAGCGAGAATGAGGGAGGGGGAGTGAGGGAGAAGAGGGTTGCGCTGAGCAGGGAGTCGGACACAGTGATTGATCCCAGGACCCAGGCACCCCACACTGACTTCCTCTTGTCTCTAACAACTTCGGTTTCGGTGCCGGTAAACCTTGTATTATAAGCTACTCCTGAAAAGTTGTGGATAAATCTAACTTTATGGAATGTTTTTGTGAATTAGAGGAGCTTCTATTTAGGACGCTTTGAAAATTTATACATAGATCCTCCCCGTTTGTCTTTTTTATAAATCTGACTTTTTGCATAGAGCAGTAGGTTTTCATAAAGTGGTGAGGGGCACGGTTATTAACTTAGTGAGTGGTGTACAACAGACCGAATAGCAGACTTTTCCTGGTTTGCTGGGGCAGCTCACAACTTACTCTGTTAAAGACCAATAAAATAAGAGCAGGTTGGACCAGATGGTCTTTAAGGTCCTTTGTAGTTTTGGCCTCCTCATAATTTTTGACTTTATCTTGGGACATCACAGTGGAAAGCTCATAAATTTTTATAGAGCAGGAACTTGCTCTTATATGGCTTCCTTGGGACCATCATGTGCCCTAATACTGTGCCAAGCAGAACACTAAGTAGAAATGGAAATGCTAGAGTGATTTGTAGGGAGAAGGAAACATTTTTCTCCATTTTCCCCAAATCGGGAAACAAACCTAGGTTTCTTTTTGATTTTTTTATCTATAATTGGGACCTGTAATAAAATAAAAAGCACCACGCACTGTACAGAACAGACGTGAAGTCCTGAATGGATGCCTTGACTTCCCTCCGGAAAGAGCTTGGAAACAGGTTGCGCACACATCAGCTAACTAACTCGCCAAGGTGGTGAGTGTCCTACCTCAGGAAAACAATCTGAAACTTTTTTTTTCCTATTTTATTTTACAATTAAGTGCATCATGTTGACTCAAGTAAGGAAGTTTCCTAAATCTGGAAGAAGAAATTAAAAAATTCAAAGTTGCTTGTCTTTGAAATAAAAATTTGAATGTTTGCTAAAGAGAATTCCAAGTAAGAGAAACTGCAGTTGGTGATTATAATTTGTAAGGAGTAAAGTTAAAGAAAACAAGAGATTTAGGGAAAAGGATCCAAGTTTTTACATTGAAGGTTTAAAATCAGTTGTTAAAGTTAAAACAAATAGTTCCATCGGTTAGCCATACAACAGTGTGTTCCCCCAAAAGCTAAGTTGATTTTGTAAAAAATTTAATTATGTGAGTACATTAAGGATATTTTAAAATCCTATGGAAATAGAGACAAAATAATATAGGGTTGTCAAGGGATGGGGGAGGGGGCAATGGAGAGGGACCCTAACATGTATGAGATGTCTTTGGGAAGTACCCTAAAATGGTAAGAGCTGCAGAACTCTAAATATAGTAGAAACCACTGAACTGTAAACAGTAATACAAGGGAGTCTGCAAACCTCACGTATTTGCACTGTGCTCTGGGAGACTTCCCTGAGTCAGTACCATGTGACCCTCAGTGTCTTTAGCAATGAAATGGGCATAAAAATAACCTCTGTAAAATAAAGATAACATTAAAAATTATTATGCTTTGTAAAAAATCCTGTGAGGAATACACTTGTAAAGTGAATCATTTTTAGAAATAAATGACTTCTTTTTATCTTTCATAAAATATTTTAGGTCATACTTACTTACAGTGAGGCACCCTCACATTCATTCAGCCGCTTGAGTGAAAGCCAGATACTGTGCTCAGAGAGCGAGGCATTAAGATGAATTGGACACCGCTGGTCCTCTTACCTTCCCCGTGTGGCACTGGATTCTTACTATTTCATACTCCCATTTTGCCTCACTCATTACCTTGTCACCTCCTTAAGGGTTCAGGTCTCCTTCACACTGGGAGCTTGCCAGCACCTAACTTTACCTGTGATAGGTTCTTTCATTGAATTGGCCTAATCCTTTGGTAAAGAAAAAATGGGTGGGAAGCAGGAAGCTTGATGAACCCCATTTGGGCTAAGTCTTGTGTTGGCACTTTACATTTTCTCCTGGGATCATCGCTACAGAATTAAAAATTTATCACTTGCTCTTTTATAGCTGAGAAAAATTTGTCAAGACGAATGTCTTTAAAAGGGTTACTGCGCTTTAATTGAAGACCTTTCCGTATACAAGGTCCTAATGTTCTAGTCTTTGCCTTTTTCCCCTCTGTGGCACACTTGAGGTGCTTTTCAGGGACTGGTTTATTTACTCTATAATAAACCAGTGAGATAGGCACTAATACTGTTCTGCATTTTAAAGATAAGGAAGCAAGACTTAGGGTAATTAACTTCCGCTCCAGAGAACTGGATCCTGCCTGTCCTTCTGTAATTTTAACCATCTTGGGTGGTTCTCAGCCCTGTGACAGCATATGGGAATCACAGGCACATCTTACGTAGGTCTGCACACACACTCCCACACGCATCTTCTGGCACTTTCCCCAGACCCACACCAGTGGTTCTCAGGTCGGCTGCACCTTAGAAGCAAGCAGAGAGCTTTGAAAAGTACAGGTTCTAGGGCCTTACCCCCACAGTAGTCTGAGCAGATCTGGGGGCTGGGAGGACTCCTCCGACTTGTGGCTTTCTAAAGAGCGGCCTGGCCAGAGTTGAAAAGCGCCAAGCCAGGAACTAGCTGGAGCTAACGTACCTTCTCCTGTCACTCATCAGGCTAATGGTTTTGCTTAGCTCTTTGAATGAGGTCAGTGTTTTATGTGATTGTTTATGGCTTCTTGCAGTGTTTTTCCCTCGAACATAAATACTAAAAGAAATGTTGGCTGCAAAGCGGTATTTTTCAAGAACACCTTTGTGGCCACTAGAGCATAAGGAGTCGCAACAGTTGCGTTGGCACGTGGTAAGCCCAGCTCTGCCCAAGAGTGGCTTGTTCTTAAAGTTAACCTACTTTACTCCCGTTAGGTGTATTTTAGAACTTGTATACTTGACATTGCTATTTACTAATAATACCACTAGTAGAGAATGGGGTTGTTTTTTAATAAATAGCAGTATATTAAATGTAATAGTACATTTATAATACAATCCTTATCCCTCTAATCACTAGCCTCTGGTTAATAAATGTCCTTGATCAAGATGAGAAAACAATATGAAGGCTGAGAAGTCTGGAAGCTCCAGGGAAACAAAGACAAATGGCCACTTTGTACTAATTCCAGTGACTGAGCAGAACCTGATAGGGGCAAACTCCAAACCGCAAACATTTTAAGTAACCAGTTTTCCCAGTGTTTCAAGAGGGAGGTCAGAAGGACTCTTTCTGCCTCTTAAATGTGTGCCTAACCGTCACTGTGGAAGATTCCTCAACCCTTCCGTGGATCACTGAAGAGGTTCGATTGAATTCCACCGTTTGTGGAGTACCTAGTATACCTGTGTTCAGGGCTGGGGTCAGTCGATGATCACAGCGTTCTTCAGCCTTTTCTCCTTGTTCTTGCTTCTTATCTCTCCTCACCCCTGCCGAAGACCCTTTGTCTGTAGACACTTTTTGCCTAATCACCCCTCCACAGATACATTCCGTCCTGATTCATGTGCCGTCTGTATACCCGTGCTTGATACTTCAAAAAAGGGAATGAACCTCCCCAGCCCAAGAACCAGTCGTTGCCCCCAGGGTGACCTTCTCTGAGACGATGTCCCAGTCACCAGCAATGGGTGCATGTCTTCTATTGCCAGTAGCCTTGGTGGTTCCTGGTCAGGAGGCTGTGTAAACACCCCAGGAGACCCGAGCACATTTCTGCGCTGGGGCTTTGCTGCTGAGGTGACCAGGATTCACTTTTGGTCTTTTTGAGTATCCCAAGGACATACGACCAACCTCCCACCGCTTACTAGAAAAGTTGTATTGTAATTCTGAGAATGAGAGTTATCAGAATTCTTCCTCATGGCCTACTCATGGCCTATTCTTTCTCATGGCTAGGGAAGAGTAAAATAAGCTTGACATTTCTTCTCTGTGAGCTCTATTGATAGACGTGTGTGATCCATGGGATGTGAAATCAGAGATAAAGGACAGTAGGTAAGAGAAATTGGTCCTCCCTGTTATTTCGAACTATTAATATAACAAGTCTTAGTGCCCTTTATCTCAGCTTTTTGTTTTACTACACAGGAAGCATCCAGGATGCGGGAACATTGTGACATTTGCACAATTTTTATTTATTGCTGTGGAAGGCTTCCTCTTTGAAGCTGATTTGGGAAGGAAGCGGCCAGCTATCCCAATAAGGTATGGCACATTGAAGTCTCTTTTAGCCTTTGTTATTTTTGTTTTGTTTTGTTTTGTTTTTAAGAAGTTCAGGACTTTTCTGGTAACTAGGTAGAAGGAGGAGTATGAGATATCCTCTTATAAGATCTGTGTCAAAGATATTAGGAGAATAATAATGATAATTCATTTTCTGAATTTAAAATGTTGTGACATTCCAGGGAGCCTGTTTTTCGAATAAAATGCCCACCACAACACAAAATAATTATGATGGAAACAATAATGTGTGTATGTGTCTAATATATGGTTGGTTAAAGGTTTAGTGTGACCACAATGTTTTTTAATAGTTATGTATGCTAGCCTCATGTTGTAAAGTTATCCGATATATTAAGAGTGGTATTATTGGTCCTTTTAAAAAATGAATGGGTTTGGGGAATAACCAGAAGTGGTGCTTGTGCGGCCTCGTGATACGCTAAGTGCCACCTAACTGTTCACTTTCACATGGTTGATTTTACGTTGTGGGCATTTCCTCTCAATTAAAAGGAAGTGAGTGGCAAGCCAAGGCAAAATTGTTGAGTCCAGACCTCCATGCATTAGTCCAGATTTGCATAACTGTACTCAGGGGGCCAAAGAGAAAACAAGACAGTTCTAATAAACAGTGTATTGAAAATTCAGCATTCTTGCCCAGACGGACTGGAAATAAAAGTGTAATGCATCCAGTTGTGAGTGTGTAGTAAGATCAAGTCATGTAATCCTGTTGATAGGGATTTTCCAGTGTGAATGTATCCAAGGGCGGGTCAAGGCTCATGGTGGTTGTTCTTTTGCAACATTCCCGAATAGCCTGCTATAGAAAATGTGGTTGAATTTTGTTATTAATATTGTGCTTTTAAATTTCCCAACATGTTGCTAAGTATTCTGAGTAGGTGGTTTTTTTCATTGGCTTTAGTATCTACATAAAACCTTCATTCCCTAGACCAGCGTTTACATCATGGTAGGCACCCCCACATTTTTTTTTTTTTTTAAATCTCTCTATTGTTTTATTTTATCCTATTTTCAAATTTTTATTGAAACTTCAGTTAGTTAACATATGGTGCAATATTGGTTTCAGGAGTAGATGCAATGATTCATCACTTATATGAAACACCCAGTACTCATCACAAGTGCCCTCCTTAATGCCCATGACCCATCTATCCGTCCCCTACCCACCTCCCTCCAGCAGCCCTCAGTTTGCTCTCTGTTGTTAAGAGTCTCCTATGGTTTGTTTCCCTCTCTCTTTTTTCCCCCTTTCTCATATGTTCATCTGTTTTGTTTCTTAAATTCCATATATCAGTGAGATCAAATGGTACTTGTATTTCTTTAACTGACTTATTTCACTTGGTATAATACACTAGCTCTGTCCACATGGTTGCACATGGTAAGATTTCATTCTTTATAATGGATGAGTCCCTTGTACATATGTATATACCACATCTTCTTTATTCATTCATAAGTTCATGGACACTTGGGCTCTCTCCGTAGTTTGGCTATTGTTGATAATGCTACTCTAAACATAGGGGTGCATTTACCCCTTCACATCTGTATTTTTTTATCCCTTGGGTAAATACCTTTAGTGCAATTGCTGGATTGTAGGGTAGTTTCTATTTTTAAGTTTTTGAGGAACCTCAGTATTGTTCTCCGGAGTAACTACACCAGTTTGTGGTTCCAGCAACAGTCCAAGAGGCTTCCCTTTCTCTATATCCAACACCTGTTCTTTCTTGCGTTGTTAATTTTAGCCGTTCTGACAGGTGTGAGGTGGTATCTCATCGTGGTTTTGATTGGTATTTCCCCGATAATGATGTTGAGCATCTCCTTATGTGTCTGTTGGCATCTGGATATCTTCTTAAGAAAAGTGTCTATTCTTCCGCCCATTTCTTAACTGGATTGTTTGGGGTTTTTTGTACATTGAGTTTGATAAGTTCTTTATAGATTTGGGATACTCAGCCTTTATCGGATATGTCACTTGGAAGTATCTTCTCCCATTCCATAGGCTGCTTTTTAGTTTTGTTGAATGTTTCCTTTGCTGTGCAGAAGCTTTTTTTTTTTTTTTTTAGATTTTATTTATTTGACAGAGAGAGACACAGCGAGAGACAGAACACAAGCAGGAGGATAGGAGAGGAAGAAGCAGACTCCCCATTGAGCAGGGAGCCTGATGTGGGGCTCGATCCCAGGACCCTGGGATCATGACCTGAGCCGAAGGCAGACACTTAACAATTGAGCCACCCAGGTGCCCCTTGTGCAGTTTTTTATCCTGATGAAGTCCCAATAGTTCATTTTTGCTTTTGTTTCCCTTGCCTCTGGTGATGTGTCTAGTAAGAAGTTGCTGTGGCCAAGGTCAGAGAGATTTACTGCCTATGTCCTCCTCTAGATTTTGATGGCTTCCTATCTCACATTTAGGTCTTTCATCCACTTTGAGTTTATTTTTGCGTATGGTGTAAGAAAGTGGTCCAGTTTCATTCTTCTGCACGTCGCTGTCCAGTTTCCCCAACACCATTTGTTGAAGAGACTGTCTTTTTTCCATTGGACATTTTTTTTCCTGCTTTGTTGAATATTAGTTGATCATACAGTTGTGGGTGCATTTCTGTCCCGTTGATCTTTGTGTCCCGAATAGACCAAGCAATCTGGAAAAAGAGAAACGAAACTGGAGGCATCACAATTCCAGATTTCAAGCTGTATTACAAAACTGTGGTCATCAAGACAGTGTGGTGAGACAAGGATCCCCCACATTTTTAATTCCTCTGACCCTCTCCCCGCTCCCCCCACCAACCCCGCGCCATTATCTCTTTCCATTGAGGCTGCCACTAGCGCAGTTCAGGAATGCATTCATTCTCACCATTAACTTTTATAATGGTGTCCTAGCTGGCTGGCCTCTTGCCTCCCACCTCTCCGTACCTGTATTTCAACTTCCTACTATTGTCTTGTGACACCCCCCCTCACAGGCACTCAGGGGTCACTAGTAGGTTCTGAGGGAAACCCAGCTCCCTAACCTGCCCTTTGAGGCTCCCTGGGATCCTGCCCTGACTGACAATCATACCTCCATGTGTGTCCTGTAGAGCTGGCTGTTTAGTTTCTATCTGTGAAGCTGCAGGCAAAACCTTGACATCATGGGGATGTCATTCATTCCCAGGAGCAATTTCTAGGCCATGCTGCGTAGCCAGCAAGGTGGAATAGTTGGAATTCATTATCCTAAAAGGCCTGGATGAACTCTGTCTCCAGATGGCGTTGTTTCAAGAGAAGACTAAGAAAATTTGGCAAGAAACCTTATGAAGTCACCAGTAACATTTTAGAATCTGTGAAATAGCGGTTCTCAGTGTTGAAAAAAAAATTCAGCTGAGTAAATTTGAAGATCTAATGGTTTTATTAAATGATTCATGAATCAGTGTCCCATCTAGCAGGAAGAGGGGAGCTCTATTGAACTAAAGAAGGGAAAGACTTTTAAATGTAGAGGGTGTTAAAAAAAAGCAGGAAGGAATTTATTAGCAAAATATGCATTGTTTAGGCAAGGTTGCCTTGAAAGGAGAGCAGAAGCCAGGGATGGGGGGGCTATCAGAAAATTCCCTAGTATTGACCAAGGAATTCTATGTTGACTGGATAAAGATGACATTCCAGGGAGGGGGGATTGGTTGAAATTGCACTTGGGTAAGGAATTAAGTCTTGTTTTACTGACTTGGGTCCTTAACCTTAGTGGCACCATTTTGGGCCTGTGGTTTTCTTTTGAGCAGTTACCCCCTTTTGATCAGACTGTCAGCTTAACTGAGAGATGTGATAAATATTTTAGGTCTTAGCACTACTCTCCCTTACTGCTTGGAAGTTCTCGAAGTTTTTGTCATTCCTTTGTCTGGTATCCATAGATTATGACCTTTTTGCTTAACCTTCATAGGTCACAGCCTCAGATTCACACTCCTCTTAAGTGGGTTATTTTCTTTGTTCTATAGATGTTCCTGTCTTAGGAAGAGCATTTGCTTGATGCATTGCTGCATGTATCTCAAGCTTTCAAAAAGGAAGTTTATTACCATTACATAAGTGGGATAAATCCCAGTATTTGGAGTGCACTTTAGAGCCATGGTCCCCCAGATTCAGGCCAATCAAAATCAAATAAGCCAAAGAAAGACCCTGTAGAAGGAGTCACCTTCTTAAGCCGAGCAACATGTTCTGTGACCTTACCTGAGTTTCAGGGTTCACAGGGTGATGTTGGCTGTAGCCCAGACACCACCTTCGTCAGCCAATAAAGAGTTAAGAGCTATTCCGTTATCAAGAGACTTTAAGGATATTTGTTGGGCTGCTATTGCTTTAACAGGTTTTGCAGCAATTTTAAGAATTAAGAAGCAGTTCTTTTTTTTTTAAGATTTTTATTATTTTTTTGACAGGGAGATAGAGAGCACAAGTAGGCAGAACGGCAGGCAGAGGGAGAGGGAGAAGCAGGCTCTCTGCTGAGCAGGGAGCCCGATGTGGGGCTCGATCCCAGGACCCCGGAATCATGACCTGAGCTGAAGGCAGCTGCCCAACCAACTGAGCCACCCAGGTGCCTCAAGAAACAGTTCTTGATCCTAGCCTCATTTACATTTATCTCTAATCAGGGAAATAGGAACATGTGAAAAGGAGTGAATTCTGAATCATGAATGTTTTCCAGTGGACCCTTAAAAAAATATATTATCTATTTATTTATTTATTTTAGGGTAGGGGGCAGAGGAAGAGGGATAGAATCTCAAGCAGACTCCCCACAGAGTATGGAGCCTCATGTGGGACTCATCGATCTCAGATCCTGAGATCATGACCTGAACCCAAATCAAGAGTTCAACTTGACTCAGTGACTGAGCCACCCAAGTGCCCTGTTAGGCCCTTTCTAACTCAACAATGTAAATATAGGGGAGTCAACCAATGAGATGTCTTATTTTGTCTGTGAAAAGTTAGGGGCACAGTTAGATTTTTTTTTTCTGTCCTGAAATAAAACGTTGTCTACATTTCAGAGGTTGCCATGTTACAAGGACATTAGGATGACACAAGTCTGGGGAGGGACTATTTTTGCAGTAGAGTGGACTTTATTCGCATGAGCCACAGTCTTACAAATACAGGATAAAGGCTTAGTGTTACTTTTTTTGACAGTGCCTCCCATGTAATTTGCATATCAAATAAGCCTAATTCATTTACCAAGTCCTTTGGAATATTTTAGGTTAAAAAGACTTCACTTAGGGGAAAAAAAAAGGCTTCACTTAGAATTTGGTTTTAGGAAGTTAGTCAAACATATATTTTTTGAAGATTTTGTGTATTTATTTTAGAAAGAGCGTGAGCAGAGGGAAGGGCAGAGGGAAAGGGAGAAGCAGACTCCCCCTGAGCAGGGCCTAAGCCTAAGGCAGCCATGTAACCTACCGAGCCACCCAGATGGCCCAGTCAAAAATATTTTTAAAAAAGATTTTAAAGCCCTTGCCTACTTTAAATAGGATCACAGATTACTACAAAGTCTAATACTTAAAAGGTGAAGAGATTTTTAGTCTTACCCAAATGACCAAAAGCCCAAGAAAACTTTGTCCTTTTAACAGAGAGAAAAACCAAAATCTAATTTTGCACCAGCTTGCTTTTGATTTTAAAACCCTTTTTAATAGATTTTATTTATTTATTTATTTATTTGTTTATTTATTTATTTATTTGTCAGAGAGAGAGAGAGAGAGAGAGCGAGAGCGCACGTGTCTGCACCGGCAGGCAGAGGCCAAGAGAGAAGCAGGCTCCCTGCCAAGCAAGGAGCCCAGTGGGGGACTCTATCCCAGGACCCTGGGATCATGACCTGAGCTGAAGACAGTGGCTTAACCGGCTGAGCCACCCAGGCGCCCCAAAACCCTTTTTAAAAAACAAATTTGTTTTTAAATTTGTTTAATTTAGGTTGACTGCACATGAAAGTTCCTGTTTGAGAAGATTATTTTTCCACAAACCTCCTACAACTTTTTCCCCCTATATTCCAATTTTGTCCTTTGTTTTTTCCCTTTAAACAACCAGCCTCATTTTAGGACAAAATTACTTTTTCTCCCCTTCACAAAAAATGTATTGAAAGAGGATTTTGGCTGCCTCTATTTTGACCTCAGACTTTCTAGTTGGCTTCTTTCCAGCTTGTCTCTTGGCTCAGAATGAAGACCCTGTGGGCAAAGCATCCCAGGAGGGGAACCAAAACTAGCCCCTCAAGCAGTAGGGTCGGCTGTGAGCCAGCGAGCTCCCCCCTCCCATGATTCACTTCAAGACATGGTTAATTTGACTTTCACTGCTCACCTGTGCATATCCACCCACCTTTGCTCCACATTTCTTACATGTTATCCTGGAAGTATTTTCGGTGCCTTGGAGACAGTCTCTCAGGTGCTAGGCCCCTGTTTTCCGGTGTTGGCCTCAGTGAAATAAATTCCTGTTTCTTTCTTTCTTCCTTCCTTCCTTCCTTCCTTTCTTTCTTTCTCTCTCTCTTTCTTTCTTTTTTAAAGATTTTATATATTTATTTGACAGCGGAGAGAGATTACAAGTAGGCAGAGAGGCAGGCAGAGAGGGGGGAAGCAGGCTCCCCACCGAGCAGAGAGCCCGATGCGGGGCTTGATCCCAGGACCCTGAGATCATGACCTGAGCCGAAGGCAGAGGCTTAACCCACTGAGCCACCCAGGCACCCTCTGTGTTTCTGTGTATTAGAAGAGTCAGCTACATCTCCTGTTCTTGAGGGTAATGGCCTTATGAAGAAGAGGTCCTGTAGTACCCTGCGGTGTAGTGTCCCCTGTTACCCAGGCCCTGCCACTTCAGGGAGTATCTCTGATGTGTGCAGCATGTGGTCTATTGTTGTGTCCTGGCCGCTTGATCCTTCAGGCCAGTCATTTACAGAGGCTTTTCTCTGCCTTGTGTGGACAGTGTTTGGTGTCTGGCCTGAATGTGGTGCATTTTATTAAGTTGTGCTCTGGTCTGCTTGTGAAATGAGACCTTTCACTAGTGCTGCTGGGGCCGAGGCCCTGCAAAACTCCTGTCAGGAGATGTGCTGTGGGCAGGGGTTTGAGCTGGCCTTCTGGGGGAGGGGGCCTGTCTTGTTGGGTCCGAGGCAGGCATTCCTGGGAGGGTGGTTCCAGCAGTGTAAGCACTTTAGGTTGAAAGTGTCAGTGCTGGGCTAGTTCCCGGAGGTGGTTCTGTGTTTATACTAAGGAGTAGGGGAGGGAAATGGCTCTGCCAGTTCCTTTGTTGTTCCCAGAGGGGTCTCTTTGTGAGCTGCCTCTCTGGAACAGGTCAGAGAGGAGCAACTAACCTCTTCACGGTGTGCCCCAAGCCCTCTCCAAATCCCAGTTTCCATGTTCTGTGTTCTGGACTGTCTGCCTTCCCTTTTCTCCAAGAGCAGCCCCAGTGCCTTGGGGCTTTATCTGAACCAAACCTACTGACCTTCAGAACTCCAGGCTTTAAGCCCCACAAGAACTCACAAAATTTAGCCCCTCTCACTTTCCAAGCCAGTTGCTATGGGGATTTGTTTTCTTCGTGGCTCCCACGTGTGTTAGTCTGTCTCTTGTCCTTCTCTGCAACAGCAGCTCCTGGAGTCCTTTCTCTCCCAAACCATATTCATACTTAGTACCTTCTTCCATGTGGACCTTCTCTGCCTTTAGTTATGGAGTTTGTTCTGCTAGTCTTCAGGTCAATTTCTGGGGTATTTAGGATGATTTGATAGTTATCTAGTATGAGGTGAGCCTAGGGTCCTCCTACTTCTAGAAATGATTTAGATATTTAATGAATTTAACTTGATTCATCATTTAACCTAATTCAGCAAAACTTCAAGGTTTTTAGGTTATTAAAAAAATTGGGGGGCGCCTGGGTGGCTCAGTTGGTTGAGCAACTGCCTTCGGCTCAGGTCATGATCCCGGACTTCCGGGATCGAGTCCCGCATCGAGCTCCCAGCTCCTTGGGGAGTCTGCTTCTCCCTCTGACCTTCTCCTCTCTCATGCTCTCTCTCACTCATTCTCCCTCAAATAAATAAATAAAAATCTTAAAAAAAAAAAAATTGGGAAATCTATTTAGATGTAATATTGTTGAAAAGTTCATTTATAAACTTTTATCTTGTTTATATCTAATTTACTTGTCCTTAATAACTATGTTTAGGTGACATATGAAAACAGTACTAAACATTAGACAAAGTCAGCCATTATCCTAAGCTATTAATTTTTGTTGACAGATCTTGTAAAGGACAACACAAACTTATTTGGGGGCTAGTAAACTGAAGTAGAATAAAAGTTTTATATTTAGTGTTGGTAACCCCAGAGACCTGTCTTTTTAATTAAGCCATCAGCCTTAAAATATCAAATATTTTTTCCAAACCATGTGACCTTGAAAAATATTTGGGTTAGATTTTTTTTCAGAAAGTTTTAGAATGCCCAATCCTTACAGGTGGTTGCCTTAAAACCAACTAAATAGAGCTCTTGTACAAATTAATTGTAGGAATACCACCCAGAAGTAGAAAATACCACAGAGCGACAACACATAAATATAGACACACATGAACATACAGACAGAGAGCCCCTATGGCTTTCTATTTTAAATTGCTGCACTGAAGTATGTACAGAATTTACTAGTTGTAAAAGTTAGGTCTCTGTTGTTTTTCTGGTAGATATGGAATAAGGTTATCAATCTAGATGGTCAAAGTTATTTTAGTATTTGTGAAGACACTTAAGATTTGAATTTCTCCTGGCAAATCAAGTTCCAAATGACCTCTCCCCCTTGTGTTTTTCTTGATAAGAATGACCACTCTAAAATTTGTATTTTAAGGAGATGGACTAGAAAGGATTTCCTAGAGAAGACTAGTAGAATCTTGAACATTTACATCTTAAAGACACAGGGAAAGAATGCAAGCTTCTCCTAGAAGGACTCTTGTTCCCTTAAAGTCAGAAATTTTACACTTACAATTTTGAGATAGGGGAGGTTGGGGGATTGGTAAGGGTTAATCTGATTAACCCTCCATGCATGTGCCTGTCACCCAATCAGGTTTTTGTCCATATGCTCATCTACCTATCCGGTAGTTCACATGGGAAGGGGTGGCGTATAATCCTTTGGAAGGCAGTTTCCTCTTAGGGCAGGGGTGGGGGTGAGGGGTGGGCCTTGTCTCTGTCTACCTTTCTTCCTACTGTCCTTCCTTATTTGTAAAGGAGGGGACAATGTGAATTTTTATTTTCCTTGCTCATCTGGGCTCAGGAAGTAATGTAGTTACAAACTCTTGAGGATTCTCCCTAGGTTTAGGAAATTATTCACCTACGGACTTTAGTTTGGCCTTGAGCCAAGGAGTGAAGAGTATTGGCTGTAGCCTCAACTGTCCTTCTTCTACAAGTAACTGTGGGATGGTCTTTTTGGAGTGAAAGACAGTCCATGGGAGGCTGACTAGGATGAATACTCAAAGGACAGAGGGGAATAGTAGCCTTTATGTCAGTTCTACAGTCTTGTTTTAGGTACCTTTGCTCATTTTCATTAGCTGTTTACAGTGAGTCTTTTAGTGAGACTGTTTTGGAATTTTGAACCTTTTGGAGGCTTCTGCTTGCCATTTAAAACAAATATCCCGCTCTATCAGTAAGTTGCCTAGTACTGACCAGGAAATTCTTTGTTGACTGGTAAAAGGTTGCATTCCTGGGGTGGCAGGGGGAGGGGGGTATTGGTTATAACTGCAGTTGGGTTAGGAATTAAGTGTTGGTTTGCTGACTTGGGTCTGTAACCTAAGTGGCACCATTTTGGACTTGTGGTTTTCTTTGGAACAGCAGTAATTTTGTGTGTGTGTAATACTCTGTCCTGCGTTCATTGTGAAGCTTCTCAAACTTGGTAGACTGTTAATTTCACCCCAGCATGGTTGATGTTTAGGGCTCGTAGGTCCATATCTACCAGCAACATCAGGTAGGTTCTTGTCAAGGAAGATGACTGGACTCTCAGTACTGTCATTCTTCTGATGTGCCAAGATGAAAAAGGTGGGGGTGATCTGTGCTCAAAGACCTTCACCATTTCCTGAAGGATACGAAAAAGGGAAAAGGGAAATTCTTGATGCCCTGTATTCTCTAGCCATTTATTTCAGATATTTTTTCTCTTTTTGAATGTATTCGATTAAATCATAGGAAATTGCTGCTTTTCAACTCTTTCGACCTCCAAAAAAGTAGCAGTTTTATAGGGTTTAATCTGATATACACGAAAGGCATTTTAATATCTTCTAGATAAAAATGGGGCATACAAATCCAAAATAATTATTTATTCATAATTGTTCATTTATATTTATCCCTTCCCCTAAGTTATTAGGGTTACTGAATTTTGGCTTTTGGTTTTTGCTTTTATTATTAAGGACCTATAAACTGTCAAAAACAGGGGCCCTGATTTTAAATACAACTCCATAACAGTCAGATAATATCCTCATTAATTTGGAGGCCACCAGTTCGGAATGTGAGATAATTTCAGCAGTTGCTAGATTGAAAGTCACCCTTAATTTAGCACATCTTTTCTTTAGAAAGGAATTGTGAAAATTAACAGTAGAAACAAGTATATAGAGGAAATGGTTGGGAGAATTAATCATTACATACAAAGAAATGATAATATTATCCATTCACTGAAAAACCTATTGATGTCTATCAGACAACATTTTTTGTTTTTGTTTTTTTATTTTTTTTAAAAAAGATTTATTTATTTATTAGAGCACGCGCAAGTACACAAGCAGAGGGAGAGGCAGAGGGAGAGGGAGAAGCAGGCTTCCCACTGAGCAGGGAGCCTAACACTGGGCTCGATACCTGGATCCCAGGATTGTGACCTGAGCTGAAGGCAGACGCTTAACCGACTGAGACACCCAGTCACCCCTCAGATAATGTTTTTTGAAGCCTAGTTTCAAATTGCTTGAAAAATATCTTGAGTATACTCAAAAGATTAAAATAGTGTTTCTTGAAACATAGCCTATCATTCAGACTTTTTCCTTGTTAGTCTGGCTTTGGATGTATTTTTATATGTACTTAGTACTGACTTTACATTATCGTAGTGATATAATCTTTTAATCTAGAGGGACTAAAACAAAATACTTTTCTAACCAAACATAACTATTTCCTTCTATACTTGATTTTCTTGAAGTAGTAGATTTTGTGTGATGTGCTGTGATCTCTGCACTTCAGGTACTATGCTGTGATGGTGACCATGTTCTTCACGGTCAGCGTGGTGAACAACTATGCCTTGAATCTCAACATCGCCATGCCCCTGCATATGATATTTAGATCTGTAAGTGCTGTCTGCTGACGGGTGTATGTGCCTCTGGGAAGCCTAAGTGGGTCGATCAAACACTTGACAGAAGTAGAAAGGTCTTACAACAAGTAGAGCCCAGCGTCTAAGAAAGATCTCCTGGATGCGGGAGCAAAGGCTGGCTGGCTTTCATCTGCACAGTAAGGCCGAGAGGGGACAGTTGACTTTCATCCCTCTGAGGTCTTCTGGGTGATCAAGAAAAGGAGCTGAAATCTCCCTGGATAACAGATTTCATGTTTAATTTCCTTTGTCTGATTGATTTTGTTTTTGGACTTGCTATGAATGTCATTTAACTTATTTCTCATCACTTTTGGTTTCTTTCATAAAATTATGTTTACTTCTAGTACATAAAATTGATACTTCCCTTTTTTTTTAAGCAAGAGACTTTTGAGACCATTAAGTAAAGGGAAATTCTTTTTTTTTTTTTTTTTTTAAAGTATTTGCTTACTTTAGAGAGAGTGTGCGCATGCACGGGTGCAGTGAGGGGCAGAGGGGGAGAATCTCAGGGACACTCCTCGCTGAGTGTGGAGCCTGATGCAGGGCTTGATCTCATGACCCTGAGATCATCACCTGGGCCCCAACCAAGAGTGGGACGCTTAACCGACTGAGCCATCCAGGTGCTCTAAATGAAAAGAAATTCATAAAGATTTTTATTTATTTATTTGAGAGCGAGAGACAGAGCGGTGGGGGTGGGAGGGAGCAGCCAGAAGCAGAGGGGGAAGCAGACTCCCCGCTGAGCAGGGAGCCTGATGTGGAGCTCGATCCCAGAACCGTGAGATCATGACCTGAGCTGAAGGCAGACACTTAACTGACTGAGCCACCAAGGCGCCCCAGTAAAGGGAAATTCTTGATGAAGATGGGGTTTCTCCCAGAGCAGCAGAGATTTTTTTCTTCCTCTCACTTTTGGTGGGAGATCTGCATGTAGTTTGTATGTAAGTAAATAAGAACGGAGTGCTCCCTGCAGAGCAGGAAAGACTTCAAGGGGAATGTAGTTAGGATTGCAAAAGAATGCAGAACTGGTGACCATTGGAATTATAACATTTCTGTGTCATCTGAGATTTCTGGAAGATTAAAGATACTATCCTCAAAGGGACTTTTCAGAGCTAATTATAATTACAAAAGTGACTTTCAAAGTACGGAGCACATAATAGACTTTCAATAAACTCTTGCTGATTGAGTGACAGCTTTCCAGAGAAGAGAAAGATCCCTACACGCCTTCTTTCATTAATTAAAACCGGGGGAGAGGAGAAGCTTAGCAAAAGCTCTCACAAATGGATGGAAAAATGTAACAAAATTAAGTCTACAATATAATTTATTTCTGGTAGCCTTAGTTTTAGCTCTGACCAATATTTAGAGAATTGTCATTTTTATTCTCATTGTTATCTTCAGAAGGTGTTACTAATTTACATAACAAATTTGTATGCTTTATACTTGTTGCCATTATAAGAACAAGTGGAACTTACTAATTAATCATCCTAACCACTTCCTTTCTGGCTTTTTCCTGCTTGTCCATGTTCTTACTTATCTCGAGTTATTTTCTTTCCCTGGTGCACTGAAACTCTCTTACTGTTTTCTCCTTTTACAGGGTTCTCTCATTGCCAACATGATCCTAGGAATTATCATTTTGAAGAAAAGGTAAATAATACACTTTCATATTTTGTGTATAGGAAGGATATCCTGAGCCCCATCCCTAGGCTGGATTCCTTTCCTCGTAGTGCCGGTAAGTTTGCTCTCGATCACCTGGTTTGTTTCTTGGTTTTCTCTGTGCCGGTGCTGTGCATCCCAAGGCCGTGGACCAGGTGAGGGGCCCCACCTGTGGCTTTGGAACATTTCCTCTGTGTAGAACAGAACAGCTCTTGTCATCACTGCATCATTAGTACCGTGATAACCTCCAAAGCCAGCTGTTCTAGAATTTTACTGTCCCATGTGGTCTCCACTAACTCCATGGGACTCTTGACATTTAAATTTCAGTTACGTGGGGCACCTGGGTGGCTCAGTGGGTTAAAGCCTCTGCCTTCGGCTCGGGTCATGATCCCAGGGTCCTGGGATGTAGCCCCGCATCAGGCTCTCTGCTCAGTAGGGAGCCTGTTTCCTCCTCTCTCTCTGCCTGCCTCTCTGCCTACTTGTGATCTCCGTCTGTTAAATAAATTTAAAAAAATAAATAAATTTCAGTTACTTAAAATTAAATAAATATTTCGTTTCTCATATTTCAAGTGCTCAGTAGCCACACGTGGCTACTGGCGACCATGTTGGAGAACCCAGATAGGGAACATGAGAGTGCTCTGAAATGTCAGGGGCCTTTCTTAATCATCCGTTGCTCTGGAGAACTTGTATTGGGTCTGTCCTCTTGCATCTGTCCAAGTAAGCCCTGTTGACTCTCCTTGCTGTGTATCACCCAGAGAGCAGGAATTTCCCTTAGGTAACCATCTAATATCAGGAATTTATTAAGTTATTATCTCCTTTTGTGTATTTTGAGTAGAGCCCCTTAGGTTCACAGTGTGTTCCTCGTTCCGGGATTTGAAGACCAAGTCAATACTTACCTCATCCTGCCCTTTGTTAATTTTTAGGCCTGTATTACCAACCTCTCCCTGTCTTGATCTTTCCAGACTCCAGAGTGCCCTTACTTTTCCATTTGCCTCCTCAGGGCCTCTTACTTCATCCTCCCTCTCTCCACCAGCAGGTTGCTCTTGGCCCCCGATCTGCTGCTTAGCCAGGCCTGCTGGCCTGCTACGAGCTGATGTGACCAGAACTGTACAAAGTATTTAACTAGAAAACCTTGACTGGTTCATCCTGTAAATTTAATTCCTTTTTGTCCTTGCCTGAGTCCTTCCGCTTTATCAGTACGAGCCCAAGAGGAATATTAATGATGTGTTTTAGTTAATATGAAATGCCACTGTTCTTACTGCCAGTAGTCCTATTAGTGTAATATTTCTTCCTTTATCCAACTGTGCTGACGTTTAAAAACATTTAAGTCAGTCAGAGGTGTTAAAAAAAAAATCCTCTCCTGACAACGGCCAGTTGAATGATTTTTCCCCCGCCACTGAATCCTGCTACTTGTCCCTTATGATCCGTTCTTCCTCTTGTGTGGTGTGTCTCTGACGCTTGGGTTTGGGTCCCTGAAGACCGGAAGCGCCCCAGGTGGCAGTTCAGATGTGTCCGGCTTTCCCTGGGACCTGAGCAGGATGGCAGAGCCTGTCTGGCCTATGTCTTTTTTTGTTTTTGTGTTCTGACGAAACCTCTCGGTCCACAAACTAACAAACTATTTTAAGCAACACCAGGAAAGGGAGTTTAGTCACCAGTCAGCATCCTGCTTCGTTCATGCCCAGACTTCCGTGTGTGCGAGCCCGTCCGCTGGATTCCGCTGACGGGTGCTCTCGCACGGCGTCTGACTGGGAGCATCGCGTGGAAGTTCGTATCTGTGCTTGTCTTGTCCTGAGGTGTTCTCGTTCTTGTTTTCGCAGATACAGCATTTTCAAATATACCTCCATTGCCCTGGTGTCTGTGGGGATATTTATCTGCACTTTCATGTCCGCAAAGCAGGTGGTAAGAATCGCTTCACAAATCGTTTCTCTTCCCTGCTTGCCGTGGGGGCCCCGGGGTGTTTTATGGACGCGGTACATTGACATGTTTATGCCATGGAAGGATTTGGGTCTCTGCGAGAGAAGAGCGGAGGGGAGAGGGCAACACAGATCGTTCCTTCGTACCCGGGCACCTTGCATGTAGTTCTGGTCTCTCTACCTGGTATTTTCCTGTCTTTCCTAGACTTCCCAGTCCAGCTCGAGTGAGAACGATGGATTCCAGGCATTTTTAAGGTGGCTGCTAGGCAAGTACAGTGATTACAATAAAGCTAATTGCCTCTGAAGTTCTGTTTGCTGAGTTTTCTCCCAAGGGGCGGGTTTCTTGGCAAGAAGCTTTGGCTAAACAGATCATGCCACAGAAGAGAGAGGCACCTGGGATCACCCATCTCTGAACTTCGCTGTTCAGAACATGAAAAAAAAGAAAATGTCCACATTCAGGGTAATGTATTCTACAGCATGGTTCCACGATTTCCGTGGCTGCCAGTGGTATGGAACGAAAAGTGCACATCCGTTTGCCTGTCACTCTCCCTGCGCGAGTGCATAGAATGTCCTCCATTTCTGCTTGGTCTGTCTCCTGAGTAGAAGCAGTCAATGTCCAAGGGACTCATTTCTAAATCTTAGATTCATTTTCTTCATAAGTTAGCTCTTCCATAATGAGTGTTCCCAAACCCGACTGATCATCAGAGTCTCCTAGGGAATTTTTAAAAATATGAGTATCTCTTTGTGGAACTCATTAGATCACTCCTATAGAGCTCTGGCCTTGTGTTGTTGGATACGGAGGTGAAACTCTTTGCAAGTGCAGTCCATGACAGTAGTAACAGGGTGAGGGTAAGCCGAAGAGAAATAGCAACGAAAGAACTAGAATCTCCCTGTTGCTTGGCTTCGAAAATTTATCCCTTTAAGGTCGCTCTTCTTTACAAAAAAAAAATCATCGTGAACTGTTAGAAAACACTTTATCCAATAAGAAAAATTTCCAGAGGATATAAACATACAATTCATGGGGAAAAATTAATATCTAATTACTGTATGTTCAGCCTCAGTACTCTTAGAGAGATGCAAATTGAAACCAAAATGCAGTACCTTTTTATTTTTGGCCTATTAAAATGGCAAGACAGTAAACAATTATCCTCATTGCTGTAGGGGGTGCAGTAGGACAACCATTTTTGTATAAACTGTTTATGGTAGAAATTGACACGGCCTTTCTGGAAAAATTTATGTACTGTTTTAAAAATGTCTGCAACTTCTGACTGTAATTTTGTTTAGGAAAGTTTACCCTAAGGAAATCATCAACATTTCGTTTAAAGATTTATGTACAAGGATATACATTGATTTCAATGGTGAAATAATTGGATGTAACCTAATCATTCGCATGTTGTAAGACCTTTACTATGGTCCCTCCACGTGATAAAGTCATGGAGCTGTGGGTTCATACCTTGGAAGAAATTCTAATGAATGACTTGAAGGAAAATCCAAAAAAAAAAAATCCAAAAAAAGGATTGTGAAGAAAGCAAGATGTACATTTGTATGTTCATTATGATCCCGTGTTAGCATAAAATATATACATAAATATATAGAGAGAGCAAACTATCAAGGAATGGGTAGTGATAATGTGGTTGATTTTTACTTCTTTAAAAAATTTTGTACATGTTCTACAGCTGGCTTGTAATAAATGTAGAACAGTCAGTGTTCTTTAGGAAAATGTGTGGAAATGAGCAAATCCAGTATCTTATCACCGGTTTTTGTGTTTTCAGGGATTGGGGCACTGACGTTTGCACTTCTGATGTCAGCACGGATGGGTATTTTCCAGGAGACCCTATACAAACAATTTGGGAAACATTCCAAGGAGGCTTTGTTTTATAATGTAAGCAATTTCTTGAGCCTGAGATAGATTAAAAAGTACTCAACTGTACTCTGTTATTTCAAACAAAATATGCGTTTTTCTGGTGTAGTTGAAGGACCACATATTTTTAATAGGCTACGAGTGTGTATTCTGAGCCACTGTTCTCTGCATGAGCCGCTCATGATCGGTCAGTGTGAACCTAGCATGTCCCGTAAACCAGGAACAACGTCTGCGGATTAGGACCTTCACCCCCACCCCCCAGTGTTCCTATAGATGAAATCGAGTGAAACCACTATGGAAACCTTGAACAGGAAAATAAGTTCCAAAAACCCCATGCAGAGGGGGCTGTGGGCAGGCGGACAAGCATTTGAGGGAAGGGGGGGGACAGCATCCCTCCGGGGAGCGCTCTGTACTCAATGGAGAGTTCCGTTAGCTAATTCTCTGTTCTTCTGCTCCTTTTTTGGAAACTGCTAAGCCAGAGCCGCCCCCTCTAACTGTACTCTTCCTCCAGCCTCTCTCTTGTGGAGAGAACATCCCCAGCACAGCCCCTCAAGGTCCCGGGCGGTAGAGATGCCGCCAGCCTCAGGGTTTGGAGGTTCGTCACTGCCAGCTTTTGTATTGAAGCTGTAGACAATCAGGCTGAGATATTTAACTGGAACTGGAGTGTGTGGCTGGGAATTTAAAAAATAAGGAACAGGCTCTCTGCTTCACGTCTTTGTTTTAGAACAGTACCTGGCACGGGGTAGCTGCCCTGTAACGGGCCGAATGACTTTGAGTTTAAGCTTCCCTTTTGCTGAGGGAAGGATGCTGGCTCCATTTTTTTGTTCAGTGTGTGATGATCTCTGACTCCAGTCCATAAGGACCAGAGCTGCAGCTTGGGGTCAGTAGCCTGTTGGACAGTGTCACGTGGTCCAAAGCCCTGGATACGTTTAACCTAACGAGTCTGAATTGCTTTTCTTGATCCTGCTTGTCAGCTCGTAAAACTGGGAGTCGTTGTGAAGCTGCCCTGCGGTTTCTGTAGTACATCTGTATGTAAATTTACACGAACTCTTTCTTCCCACAGCATGCCCTTCCACTTCCTGGCTTCATTTTCCTGGCTTCCGACATTTATGACCATGCAGTTCTGTTCAATAAGTCTGGTGAGTCTGGGGTTAGCTGGTGGAATCCCCTGGCAGGTTCTGGGGCCACTTCTCAGTTTCGCCATTGACTTGACGATCTTACCCAAATCACCGCCCTATGGGGAGCCATCCCCACTCTACCTCCCGGGGATACCGTGCTGTTCGTCAGCCGTTGCAGTGGCAAAAGCTTTTCCAGATGCTTCTCAGTTATTTGCAAACAATGTAATAGAGTATCTTCACATTTTCTATTTTGCTTTGGAATTTGTGTGTTTGTGTTTGCATGTGGAACGTTTGATGTTTTGAGAATGCCAAAAAATAGCAGTACCGCCCCGCAGAGGTGGGACCGTGAGAAACCAGGCAGCCATCAGCTCTGCCTGCTCCGGCCCGCCCTTTGCTGCAAAGGCAAAGGCAGACCCGCTCACACACACCGTCCTAGCTCCCTTGGAGTGAAGGGAAACAAACCATGAGGGGGCTTTTTTCAAAGGTAAAGGGTAGGAAATAAAGCAGCAGGAATAAGCAAAATTTGTTCAGATGTCTACAGGGTAAGTTAGCTGTTACTTGTTAAAGGGACTGTTTAATCAACTAGCTAAAATTGCCAATTAACTTGAAGGGAATTACCTACCTGATGTGACTGACTGAAAGATGTAGTGTTTATACAGACAAAGGAACACACAGGAACAAATAAACATGTGTAATGTTAAGGCTTTCTCTTGCTCATATCTAAAATGGTAGGTGTATTTTGTGGAGTGGCGGTATGTGCCCCGTAAACTTGTTTGCCATCAGAACCTGCGTTAGGAAGTTGTGAATGCTTTCTGTTGGGAGTTCGCAGTGTTGTCTGTCCCATTCACCCACAGAAAGTGTGTGATGAAGGTAGTGTGTCAAAGTTTTGTTTTTTTTTTAAGATTTTATGTATTTATTTGACAGAGATCACAAGTAGGCAGAGAGGCAGGCAGAGAGAGAGGGGGAAGCAGGCTACCTGCTGAGCAGAGAGCTCGATGCGGGACTCAATCCCAGGACCCTGAGATCATGACCTGAGCCAAAGGTAGAGGCTTAACCCATTGAGCCACCCAGGCGCCCCTGTCAGAAAGTTTTTAAGGTTCTGAATTACTCAATCATTTCTGACTTTTTTTTTTTTTTTTTGGAGATGTAATTGACACATAGCCATTTTTGACACAATAATTTTTAAGGTCCCTTGAGAGTTTGCACATAGCGATGGACCATTGATATAAAAATATTATCAGATTCCTTGGGATTGATTTTGATTTAGTTACTAGAATGCTGCTTCTAAAAGTCACAGGGATGGTATTTACGTAAAATCTTTTTTAGAGTATGCCTTCAACTTCTTCAGAATCATCCTTGAGTTAAGTATGTTTTCTTTTTTCCTCTTGCTTGTCTTAGGTTATCTCAGATGAACCTGTTATCCTTGAATTTGTTACGAGAATTGAATATCCACCTAAATATTTTGAGTCCTACTGATTGACTCTTACATAGCAAATTGATACAGTGGATCTCTGGAGCTATTAAACAGTAATAATGTTACTTGTCTTTTCAGTGTTTCAGAGACAGTTGAATAACACATTATGGGGATTTCCCACTAGTTTAGACAGTTATATTACATATATGTGTGTGTGTGTGTGTGTGTGTGTGTGTGTATGGATTTTTATGTTTTGCAAAAGAAAAGTAACATTCCTTTACTAAGGAGATCTCACTGTCACTGTTAGAATTTCCTAAGTTACACAGAATAATTCTACCCCCCAAACACCTTAGGAATTTTTAAAGACTGATCGTTTGAGAATTACTATGTCCTTAGTCTCTTTGATCTTGAATATTTTATTTCCTCCCAATATTTGCTATGCAAGCCTCATAAACGTAAGAATGCATTTAAAGGAAGAAAAGTTACAGTTCTATAGCCTTAGACGTCAGCTAATTTCATTTTAGCAGTTTTTTTCCAGACACTGCTTACATACATTTTTACATAGTCGTCATCCTTGTGTGGATACATTTCATACTTGCTTTTTCACTTGCCTTCTTTTTTGTGTGAGTGTATATAATCTTCATGATTCTTTTTTCATCAAATGTGTCCCGCCTCATTTAGTGAAAGTTCCTTTAAGGCTTACACAGCCGTTGAGATTGATTTGGTTTTTCCTCATTATAAATAGTACTCCATCAATGGAGAACTTCTTTCTTCTTTTGAATTAATGAGGATTAATTCCTAAGAATGACTGTCAATACTTGTGTGGTCCCTTAATGTGAGCATTATGAAATGGATTTAAACACACACACACACACACACACACCAGTAGATACTACCAAATGAGTGGCTGCCAATTCCACTACTGCCTTTCCAGATTAGGATTTTATACATTTTTAATTGCTGTTTTAATAGAGTCTAAAATGGTAGAACCCTGTTTAGTTTTGAATTCTTCGATTACTAGTAGGATCGCATATATTTCCAAATGGAATTTGTGGGTTGTCTTTACTCTTGGGTCGATCGTCAGGTAAGGGCACGTCATTTGTAACTTCTCTGTGCCTCGCAGTGTTTCTTTGTAAAGTGGGGTCCTAGTTAGGTGGATGGTGAAGAGTTTATCTTACAGTTGCATTAAGTAATTTAAGAAACCAATGTAATGGGGGCACCTGGGTGGCTCAGTGGTTAAGCCTCTGCCTTTGGCTCAGGTCATGGTCTCAGGGTCCTGGGATCGAGCCCCGAATCGGGCTCTCTGCTCAGCAGGGAGCCTCCCTTCCTCTCTCTCTCTGCCTGCCTCTCTGCCTACTTGTGATCTCTGTCTGTCAAATAAATAAAATCTTAAAAAAAAAAAAAAAGAAACCAATGTAATGACTCTTGAGACCTGGAATCAAGGGAAGTAAAGTGGCGTACAGTCCAGTTCTGCTTGCGAGGGAAGTAGTGTTGCTGTCTCTGTTACGTTCGGTCTCCATTCAGCTGTCAGAAATATGACCGTCTCCCCTCTCCATCTTTGCAGAATTGTATCAAGTTCCGGTCATTGGTGTGACAGTGCCCATCATGTGGTTCTACCTCCTCATGAATGTCATCACTCAGTATCCTTTGCGCTCCTCTGCCATGAGGTCTGCTCTGTGGTCTTTTGACTGAGGAATGTTTATTCTTCTAACGGTGTATGACATGAGTTCCGTCTCTGCCTTGATCTATTCTGTACTACCGGAGACAGAGCTGCCCATCCAGTTAGTGCCTTCGTGGGGGGCCAGAGGTTAGTGCTGCAGCAGGTTGGTAAGTCACTGGGCACCATAAAGAGACTGCTCTGGGGGGAGGTATAGAAATCAATGGATCACCAAGTAATAGTATAGGACGTGAATGCTCTGTGATTTCTGCTGGAGTTGTTCGGTGGCCTAGGATATGTCTCAGGCTGCCACAAAATTCTGTAAGAAATTTCAAACTAACTAAACCTAATTTTTTAAATGGTTCCTTTGAACAACCTGAAGTAGGTTATAAAATCATGAAGGGTCTGAAACCACGAAACAGGTCGAGATTGGTCTCACTCCTCTGACGTCACCTAGTAGATTGGCCAGCAGAGTTCCTCTTTGGACAAAGAGGTGGAGCCCGGGTCCTTATATTAAGTAGGTTTGCTGACATTTATTGAAAGTGTTACCTACCTTCTGTCACTACTTGGGAGGGGACCATCACCGTACACCGTGTGAGGAACTCGGAGCGAGAACAGTGGGCGGTCTGCAGGCAGCTTCAGGGGAGGATCTGCAGAGGAGTGGTAGGACGTTCACTCAGTTAAGATGTTCTACTGAGGAAGAGCCTCCGAGCAGCCATAGCCCACCCATGTCTTCTGGTTCTTAGAATATGAGCATTTAAACCAAGAGCGATGCCAGAATGTTCTCCCTGGTGTTCTCTCTCTAGTCTGCCGAAACCACCTTAACCCACCCCCCCCAGGTACGTGTGCATCCGGGGCGTCTTCATTCTCACCACGGAGTGCGCCTCCCTCACCGTCACCCTTGTCGTGACCCTACGCAAGTTCGTCAGCCTCATCTTTTCCATCTTGTACTTCCAGAACCCTTTCACTCTGTGGCACTGGCTGGGTACCTCGTTTGTCTTCATTGGCACCCTAATGTACACAGAAGTGTGGAACAACCTAGGGACCACAAAAAGCCAGCTTCAGAAGGACAAGAAGAACTGAGGCCTGCCCGGAGCAGAGACCAGGGTCGTGATGTGCTAGGGTCTGGTGAAGGGCTGGCCACCCTTCCACGTTCGTCAGCGCTGAAGTGTTGAACCAACCATGTACCAGAGAATCCTCAGAAGGAGGGACGTCTCAGATTTCTTAAGGCTGTACAGACAGTGTCTGTGGACTCCAAATGGAAACCCCTCAACCATGAAGTAGAAACAAGAACAGTTCTCTGCTCTTGAACAGCCAGCGCGTTTGTTACTTGTTTACCAAAATATTTAGTACTGTTACTTGTTTATTGAGTTCCGAGTCCCCACAGCTAGTAGTTTTATATCCGTGTTCAGTGGTGGTCTCTTGTTGCCATTCTGATGATTCTCTGCCACACAGTCATTATCATCCTGTGGCCTCGTCCTTTTTTTCTGTCACCTTTCCCCTCCCCGCCCCAACCCCTGCAGCCCTGTCGGCGAGTCAGATGCATCATCATCAGGAAACAACTGAGCTGAGACACCGGTGACACTGGGACTGGAAAAGAAGCAGTTGTCCCTGTGAGCCGAGCCCTTGTCACACTGGAGCAGGGCTGGTGGGAATCCTTTCCCACATCTTGCCTTTTTTTTTTTTTTTCCTTTTTTCCTATGCAAAAGTCTGTTGCTTTCTCTGCCTAGAACAGACCTTCAGCGTCTCTCTGAGGCACAGTTAATAAGAAAGGTTGTGTATGACTTGGGAGAGACGTTTCCTGGCATGAAGCCCTGTGGCTCTGAGTGGAGATGGTGCTGGGAGTGGCTGGTCCTCGGTGGCCCCCAGAGGGCCACAGCTCCGGGCTGGTGCCAGCGGGTGCCTTTCCTGCTGGGAAGGCTGCTTAAAACCAGAGAGATTGAGTTCTGCCTGTCAGGCTGACAGAGTCATGGTCAGTCAGGCTAAGGAGGAGACTAGTACATGGGGGGTGTGGTGTATAAATCAGGTCCAGTCACAACGAAAATGAAGGTTTTTTTTCCCCCCTTCTTTCCTATGAAGTATCTTAGTGTTCTTGATGAGTGTTCACAGGTGGTTGGGAGGTAATGTGTTTTGCTCTGTGTGGAAATATGATGCCCCTTTTGGCTAATCATTTCGGAGGTGTGGTCTTTCCTTGCTGGGGTAATTTTGAGAACAAGGAACACTATCAGTATAGTGTGTGTAGGGGTGTGTGTGTGTGTGTGTGTGTGTGTGTGTGTGTGTGTGTGTGTGTAGTTTCTGCGATAATATTGGAGGAGAAAAGAACATGAAAGTCTGTTCTTTTATTGCCTCATTTTTCACTCAGCACCCCCCGCCCCATCATTAACCTCACAGGAGTACCTGCCGCTTTTGGGCACGGACTGTCTTAAATTGCGGTGTGGTTCTGCAGATCTGCTTGGCTCACCTGTGGTGTGGCAGGGGTCCGCCGCCGCCTGCCTACAGCTGGTCTCTGATGGGGTCTGAGATAAGTCCCAGAGCCTTTGGGTCGCTCTGGGGGAGTAACTTAAGCCACCTCATTGTCCTCTGCATGTTAATCACGGGTTTTCAGACTCATTTGTTGCTCTAGATGTGGACAGCTTTCCAGTGCTGATCACTGGTCTGCCCCAAAAGATGCTGAATTTGGCGTGAACCCATTCATGGAATCAAAAGGCATTTTCTTTGAAATATGTAGAGTTCTTCAGACTGATGGTGCTATAAGTAGCATGTGTTAAATATCCTCTTAAAAACAAAAGCTATTTTTTTTTTAAATCACTTAATAGAAGAACGTGTCCCTAGGGGCTGTTGGATTGCTGTGTATCTGGAGTCTTAACAGGCTGTCCTAACTCAGTGTCATCCTTTTTATGTTGATGAAAATTTTTAGTAATTGAAATGTGTCGGTGCACACAGACAGCATTTAACTGAGTCTATTAGATTTTAGATTCTGGCTTTAGAAAGTACACGTTCCTCAGTCTGAACACCTCTGCTGGTTTTATTAACAAGAGGTTACATATGGACAGATTATGCACTTAAGCAAAAAATGAACGTGTGTAAGAACAGAATGTCTGAAATGCTCTGTGAGTTGATTTTCGCTCTAGTGGCCAGATGTAAGAAAATATGTCTAATGGACACTAGAACTTTCATTAACAACTTGTTTTTGGACCATTTATTTCCAGAGGATAACTGCTTTTTCAATCCAGGTTGAAACTAATTTCAGCTTTTATGAAATAGGCAAATAAACCATTTTGTAAAGGACCAGACCCATGCGACAGAAGGAGAAATGTCTATTAAAATGCTTTTCCTCTTTCTCGGTCAAAACTATGTAACTGTGTACCTCAGAGATAGAGTTTGTTTACAAAAGAGATTGGTGTTTAAGATAGCCAAAACTCTACCCTTAGAGCAAAGATCAGATAGCAGATGGCACTAGCCAGAAAGTATACTGTGTGTGTGTGTGTACATGCGTACACATGCCTGTGTACCCACTTAACAGCTGGACCAGTGCCATAGATAAATAGGAGAAAGTGGTGGATATTTTAGTTCTATTGATGTAATACCTACATAGCCTTTACCACAATTCTGTCCTCTCATTATAAATGCTTTTTCATTTTTTGACTTTTTTCTTGATCTTTTAATTTTCCTTTCCATCTAAAACAATCATTAATGTACTTGGTAACTGTCTATCAAGTTTTAAAGTATTTAGACACAATCTGTTCTTCTGGGAAGATTACCTGACATTTTTAAAGCTTTCTAATAACTTGAGGTCACTTCTCGAGCACCCGTCCCCCCTTCTGCCTTATTTTGTTTCCCTCCTGAGCCCCACCTCCAGTGTCCTCACCGCACTTTCTGTTCACTTGTGTACTTCTCCACTGAAGATTTGTATAGTTTCCCACACCTGTAATCTTGTATCTGTTTATGCCTCTATTCTCTGGGGCCTCTCAGATGTTTTTGTGGGTTTTTACAAGGTATTTATATCTGTGTAGCACGTATTTTGTTAGACATTGTTGTAAGTATTGATACTTGGCATGTTAAGATCTGGCCCATAAGTATGAACATGAGGGTGAATGTAAAATGTTTATATATTTTATTACCTGAAACTGGGGCTGAAAATCTTAACCACCCTGTCCTGCAGTAGTTGGAAAATAATGTTCTTATTTCCTCCTTCCATCCCATCTTGAGCTCAGTTTACTCAGCACTGCCAGATGCCTAGGGAGAGGGAAGGTGGAAAACCCCAGGAATTAATCCAAGCCAGTGAATTAGCTGTTAGGCTGGAGGACCAATTGGCGGGTCAGAGTGAAGGGGAGGAAGAAATTTTCCTGTCCAAGGTTCTTCCAGCTGGATTAGGAGTTAAATTTCCATGAGACAGATTAACAGGAGAAAAAATCAGTTTTATTTTGTGCACCCGGAGTCCCGATAATGAAACCGAAACCTAAACAAAAGACCAAAGCAGGCATTTTTTAAAATACACATTTTAGACTGTAAACCTGTCAGGAATTGACAGAAAATGGATGTTTGGGAGCTTTATTAAGGAATTTGGGCTTTGGTAGTAGATTAGTAAAAATATAACCAGGTTTATTTCTACAGCTTCCTTGGCTTTAAATAAAGGTGGTGTTTTGTTTTGTTTTTTCCCCCTGTTTTCTTAGTGTGGGGAGGGTACCTTTCACAGAGGAGTGTCTGAGTGTCCTTGTACCTGTTGTTTCCCACATGGTTTCAATTCAAAATCCTGAGTATGCCATCGTGGTGCACTATGGATGGCCTGCCCGGGGCCCCTGCAGTCCCCTCCTCTGAAACTTCCGTGGAAGTCTCACACATTAAAAGTTGACAGATTGTTCCATGTCAGTGAACCAGTCTGGGTTCTGACGGGAGGTAGTTAAACTCATTTTAGGAGGCGGTGATGTATTCTCAGTCCAATGGTTCAAATCAGGAATGAATGAGCCATTTCTGTGGAAACAAAAGCCGTGGTTCATGACTGGATCAAATTAGAAACCAGTTTCAGAGTGTAGCCAGTCAAGTGGATTTCTAGATGACAGGCAGTGGCAGTCTGATGTATTTTCTGGGTTTGTAAATTGAGTTTTATGGCGATCTTTTTGAGTAGCCCATCGAGCAGTGGGCATGGAGATCGTCTACATATGAGCTGTTGTGATTTCTCTGACGTTTAAGTTGTTTATGTGCAGTTTGCAGGGCTTCAGGAGAAAGGACAGTTTTTGGTTATCAAGTTCTTCCAAGTAAAAAGGATGGGGAAAAAAAACCCAAAAATGTTAGTTGGGGGAGCTGTAGCCAGGCCCTGGAGAAAACCAGAAGAAATCAGGATCTTGTCCAGTTTATAATGAACCGTATTTGGAAATAGTATTCACAAAGGTATGTTATTGAAACAGTTTTTCTCTTTATAATCACACTCATTTTTACCAAATATAGCCCAGTTGAGACTAATTGGTTTGCGAAAGAAGCCTAGTTTTTTAAAACTTGGTTTAAGTGCAGCAAGAATTGTGATTGAGCTCATAGGCTCTTTTTATAAGGCCTCTCCAGACTGACCTTGACAGTCTTTCAACGTTGGCAGCCGAGTCAGATACTTGCCACAGACTTCAACTGTAGCACCTAGAGATTTGGATTCATTCTTTCTCAAGGTCCCAAAAGTATCCCAAGTTTCTTGCATCTGCCAGGAAGTGACCTTCCCTCTTCACATGGTAAGTTTGCTGGGAACTCTGTCAGCAGGATATTAGGCTATTTTTTCAGAGGGCTTCCTTGGTTCCATATAGTCAACCTTAGTTCCTTAAGCGCTCTGGTAATACCTGAGTTTATGCAGGTCTCCCTCAACTAGGCATTCCAGTCAAAACCCCAGTAATATAACCAGTGTTTCCAGTTGTGTTCCGTTACTCTTATTGAAGTTACACAAGTGAATATATTATGAAAATATAAAAATACTGGGAGTTTCTGAGTTCTGAAGGGATCAGGTAGAAGATAAATGTTTTATTCACCGAGGTATATTTTATCAAATTGCTGTAAGTTACAATTACCTTAATTTCTTTAAATCTGGAAAAACAATGTTTCAACAAAAGAAAGTCATAAAAATTATAATCATCCTCAACTCATTCAGTCCCATGTTGTTCTTGTGCTTAAACTAATTCTTACCGAGTTCAGTTGCATGATCTTATTATCAGAAACCTGTACTCTGATTTCTTTCCATGAGTCTCAGTGCAGATGAAACACATTTGAAGGAGGGCTTGTAAAAGCATCTGAGTATAACTAGAAACAACGAAAAGACTTAAAAGTGGCCGTGGTTAGAGATCTGATTAGAGTTCATGACCATGCAGTTGACAAGGAAGTTCAGTTATTTCTGTGACACACACCACTTCAGGGTAACATATGAGGACATACCTGATTTCTGAGAGTTTCATACAGTTTTTAGTAACATTTCTACATCTAATCTGAGAGGGTTCAGTATCACTCAGAGGACAGAGCTTCCCATGTAAGTTAACAAGCCTAATTAGTGTACTCTTTTTATATAGGAGATGAAATATCCATGGGCCCCCTAGAATATTTCAGTTAGATTGTGATGATAAGACTATAGAATTTGATTTTGGAAAGTGTGTCAATAAACATCAAAATGTCTGAACATTTTATTAAATAGGATCCCTGATCATTCTGGAATATTTAACCAAAGTGACAATAAAAGATTTTAAAGGCAAATACTGAAGGTTACATAATTGTGAGCAAAACTTGGCTCTTTTGATATTGAAGAGTCAGTTTTCCTGAATGATCAAAGATCTGATGAAGACATAGAATCTGAGGTTATTGGTTTGCTTTTCATCAATTATAAACAAAACTCTTTAATGTTAGAACTTAAATTTATTCTAATCTTAGCCATTACTGACCATACATAAAGTCTGTAAACCTACAACTTTCTTTTTTCACATTCAGATTTTGTTCTAAGTTTTCCCTCAACAAAAATGTCTTTGCATTCCTCGTACCTCTTATTGAAAGCATTTTCCTTGTATACAGAGTTGGTTCCTTTATTGGGGGTAGCTTTAACCCATTCGATTTGAATTCTTAAGTGAAGTTCGAAGTAGGAAAACCTTGATCTCCCCTTCTCTGAAGGCTGACTGGACAGCTTCTGCACAACAGAGGATGGAGAGACCCCAGAGAGAACAGAGAAAGAGACAGACGTGGTAACAACTGGGAACTCCCACCCCAACACTGTAAACTGAGCGACTGAACAGATTTATCTGCCCTGGGGCTCAAGTAATATTCTAGTTGCCTTTTTAGACCATGGCTTCTTAAAGGATTAGCTTCCTACCAAGCAATATGGGCCTGCTGGAACACTCTCAGGTTGGAGAAGCTGCAGCATGTCCCTGTTCACACTCCTCCACCTTGATGGTGCAGAGGTAGATGGGCTCCGGGCTGGCCTGCTGCTTCTGTGAGCCTGGGGCCCAGCACACACTGGGTAGACCTGGACAGCATTGACTGTGCCTTCAGCTGTAACACAAGGTGACACAGGGGCAAAGCATCTCAGGACACTCTAGATGACTTGCCTGGCCCCCCTTACACATACTGCTGTGGGACTTTCTGCCCAGGCTTCCTGTGGCTCCCGCTGACTTACCAGGATGTCCCCTGCAGAAAAAGCCCTGGATCCCCCAGCTGGCCTTCACTTTCAGCTTCAGCTGTCCTGGTAGAGTGGTCTCCGCAGAACCCTGGGATCCCCAGCCCTCACACCTGCTATAGCTCTGGCCAGGCCCACAGTCTACACCAGACATCCTTGCACCAGGCAATTTCTTCAAGTTTAGAAAGGAAGTAGCTGATATACCTACTTCTTGGAAATAAACACAAACACAATGAAAAATGTGCTCTAAAGAAAAGCACGAAACTTCAGGAAAAGAACCAAATGAAATGGAGATCACCAGTCTACCTGATAGACACGAGAGTGGATGAACTCAGAACTTCAACAAAGAAAAAATATAAAAAGCCAATCAGAGTGAAAGACTATAGTAACCAATGAAAAATACACTAGAAAGAATCATCAGCAAATTAGAGGATGCTGAGGAGTGGATCAGTGATCTGGAAGCCCAGCTGGTGGAGAGCATACAACCTGAAGAGCAAAAGAAATTTTAATATGCATAGGTTAAGAGATTGCTGGGACAACATCAAGCATCTTGACATTCACATTATAGGACTCCCAGAAAGAAGAGAGAAAGAGAAAAGGGCAGAAAACTTATCTAACCTGGGGAAGGAAACAGACATCCAGGTCCAGGGGGCACAGAGAGCCCCAAACAAGATCAAACCAAGGGAAGGCCACAACAAGACACATAATTAAAATGTCAAAGATTAAAGATAGAGAATCTTAAAAGGAGCCCGTGAGAAGCAACTAGGCATGTACAAGGAAACCCCCCCATAAAGCTGTATGATTTTTCAGAAGTTTTGCAGGCCAGAAAGGAGAGTCATGACACATTCAAAGTGCTGAAAAGAAAAAAACCTATAACCAAGAGTTCTTTACCAAGCAAGATGGTCATTCAGAATTGGAGGGAGAAGAAATTTCTCAAACCAAAGGTAAAGGAGTTTATCACCTCTCAACTGTCCTTAACAAGAAATGTTAAAGGGAATTCTTTAAGTGGAAAAGAAAAGCCCATAATTAGAAGAAAATTAGGAAAAGGAAAAAATTTCACAAGTAAAAGCCAATATATAGTCAAAGTAATGTATCAATCACAAAGCTAATATGAAGATTAAAAGACTTAAAAGTAATAAAATCAATTATATCTAATAGTTAAATTATATCTAAATAAGGACTCAAAAAATAAAAAGATGTAAAATATATACATAAAGTGAAGGGGGTGTAAAACTGAAGTTCTTTTAGAATGTGTTCGAACTTGAGCAACAATCAGCAATACAGACTTATGTACTTAGGATCTTATATATGAGACTCTTGGTAATCACAAACCAGAAATCTATAATAGATACACAAAAAGGAAGCCAAGCATAACACTAAAGAAAGTCATCAGTTACAAGGAAAGAAAACTATAACCAGAAAATAACGAACAGAATTGCACTAATACACTTATTAGTAATTGCCTTAAATATAAATGCTCTAATCAAAAGACATAGGGTTCTCTCTCCCTCTCTCTCATAAATGAATAAAATCTTTAGAAAAAAATAAAAATAAAAGGGGGTGCCTGGGTGGCTCAGTTGCTTAAGCAACTGCCTTCAGCTCAGGTCATGTTCTTGGGGTCCACACAGAGTCTGTTTGTCCCTCTCCTTCCCTGTCTGCTCTGCCCACCCCCACTTGTACGCTCTCTTTCTCAAATAAATGAATAAAATCTTAAAAACAAAAGACCTAGGGTAACAAGATAAAACAACCAGAACTACCTATATGTTGCCTACAAGAGACTTACTTCAGACCATTTATGGAGTGAAAGTGAGGAGATGGAAAAAAAGATTTCATAAAAATGAAAGGAAAAAAACTGGGGTAGCAATACTTACGCAAAATAGACTTTGAAACAAAGCCATTATATAATGATAATGGGATCAATCTAGTAAGAGGATATAATGATTACAAATATTTACCCACCATTGGAGCACCTAAACACATAAAGGAATATTAACAGAAGGAGAAGTTGACCATAACAGGAGGGGACTTTAACATCCCACTTGCATCAACAGGATAGATTATCCAGACAGAAAATAAGTAAACAGTGGCTCTGATGGGTTTTACAGATATATATAGAACATTTCCTCCAAAAGCAACAGAATACACATTCTTTTTAAGTACACGTAAAACATTCTCCAGAATGGATCACATGTTAGGCCACCAAACAAGTCTCAATAAATTCAAGAAGACTGAAAGCCTATCAAGCATCTTTTCTGACCACAGTAGTATGAAACTAGAAATTACCAGAATGGGGGGGGGGACCAAAAACATAAGCACATGGAGCCTAAACATGTTACTAACTAACCAGTGGGTCAATGAAGAAATTGAAAATGAAAACACAACAGTCCAAAAGCTTTAGGACACAAAACACTTCCAAGAGGGAAGTTTATAGCATTAGAGGCGTAGAAAATTTTCAAATAATCTAACATAACATGTAAAGGAACTAGAAAAAGAACATCAAGAAAGCCCAAAGTTAGTGGAATAAGGGAAATGATAAAAGTCGGAGTAGAAATAAGTGAAACTGAGAGTAAAAGAAAAAAGACCAGGGAAACCAAGAGCTGGCTCTTTGAGAAAATAAACATAATTGATAAGTCAAGAAAAAAAGGACTGAAATTAAAATCAGAAATGAAGAAGTGTAACAACTGATATCACAGAATGACAAAGGATACTAAGAGGCTACAAAAAATATAAGCCAACAAATTGGACAATCTAGAAGAAATGAATAATTTCCTAGAACTATACAGGCTTCCAAAAGTGAATCAGGAAGAAATAAAAAATCTGAACAGACCAATTACTAGTAATGAAATTGAATGGGCAATCAAAAATTATCAGAAGTAGTAACTGATGGCTTCACAGATGAATTCTCTCAAACATTTAAAAGAAGAGTTAAGAGACGCCTGGGTGGCTCAGTCAATTAACCGTCCAACTCTTGTCTCAGCTTAGGTCATGATCTTGGGGTTGTGAGGTCAAGCCCCATGTCAGGCACCCCCCTCAGTGGAGAGTCTGCTTCTCTCCCTCCCTCTCTCTCTCTCTAAAATAAATAAATGACTCCTAATTAAGTAAATAAAGAAGAGTTAACTCCTGTTTTCCTCAAACTATTCCAAAAAAGGAAGAGGAAGGAAAGCTTCTGAATTCATTTTAGAAGGCCAGCATTACCCTCATACCCAAATCAGACAAAGACAGTATAAGAAAACTACAGGCTAATGTCCCTAATAAACACAGATTCAAAAATCCTCAACAAAATATTAACAATTCGTTATCCTGTGGGATTTATTCCAGGGATGCAAGTATGGTTCAATATCGATTCAAATCGATCACTGTGATGCATCACATCAACAAAATGAAGGTTAGGGGCACCTACCTGGGTGGCTCTTTTGGTTAAGTGTCTAGCTTTTGATTTTGGCTCAGGTCATGATCGGGGTCCCGGGATTAGTCCCTGTGTTGGGCTCCATGCTCAGCAGGGAGTGTATGTGGGGATTCCCTTTCTCTCTCTCTCTCTCTCTCTCTCTCTCAAATAAGTCTTAAAAAAAAAAAATGAAGTCTAAAAAACATATGACCATCTCCAGAGATGCCAAAAAAGCATTTGACAAGATTTAACACAAACAGGTTCAGAGGAAACCTTTCTCAACATAACAAAGACCATTATGACAAACACATAGCTAAAATTATACTCGGTGAGGAAAATTTCAGTTAACAGCTTCTCCTGTAAGATCTAAAACAAAACAAGGATGTCAGTCTACTCTTTGGGTAGGTTGACATCAAGGATGTCAATCAAATTCACTTTTACTGAACATAGTACTGGAAGTCCTAGCCATAGCAGTCAGGTAAGAAAAAGACATAAGAGGCATCAAAATTGGTAAAGAAAAAATAAAACTTTCACTGTTTGCAGAAGACATAATACTATATATAAAAACCCTGAGGACACCACCAGAGAACTATTAAGAGCTAATGAATGAGTTCAGTAATGTCGCAGGATATAAAATTAGTATACATGAATCTTTTATTTCTGTACATTAATAATGAAATAACAGAAAGAGAAATTAAGAAAGCAATCCTATTTATAATTGTACCAAAAGGAATAAAATACCTGGGATTAAACTTAACCAAGGAGGTGAAAAACTGGTACTTGAAAACTATAAAATATTGATTTAAAAAAAGGTGACACAACAAATGGGTCAGTAAAACCAGGAGTACCTCACCAAATTTTTATGACAAGTAGCTAAGCCCCAGGAACTAGTTCCACAATATATTCTCTTGCTAAGCAAAATTTAGAAAGAGAAATAAAAAGTTCTCACCCCTCTCATCCCATTGAACTCTGTAGACAGATTCTGGGAGGCTGATGGGGTCGGAAATCTTACCTTCTACCAGCTCTCTGTCAGACGTCCTAAGATCTCAAAGCTGCAGAATCTTCTTGCCAAGTATCCAGTGGAAGTGTAAGCAGTCAACGATTCCAGTTGAAGAGGAGGAAGATATTTTCTTCTTCTGCCCAAGATTCTTCTAGCTAGACTAAGAAATTGACATGAGACAGATTAACAGGAGAAAAATCACCATTTTATTTTGTGCACCCAGAGACCCAATCATGAAACTGAGAAATAAATGAGCAAGGCAGGCAGTTTTTATACAATTTAGGCAAAGACACAATAAATCTGTGAGAAATGGACAGGATAAAGAAAATAGGTATTTGGGAGCTTTAGTAGGAAATTCTTAGTGGAATTTGGGTTGAGGTAGTAGATTAGTAAAAAAGAAACAGGGTTTGTTTCTACAGTTTCTTGGCTTTAAAGTCCCTATCTGCAGTGTAGGGATGTCTTCTTAGTTCTTAGTGTAGAGAGAGAGTACCTTTCATATGGGAGATTTATTTTCTGCTTTCAGGAGAACAGAGGAGGGTCTGAGTGTCCTCGCACATGTTCCCAAAGTAGCTTCAATTCAAAATAATGAGTATGCCGCTGTGGTACATTATGGGGCCTGACCTTGGCCCCTGCAGGGGAACATGGCAAAGACCAGGGCAGATGCACGAATACACAGTGAGAAGATCCCTATCAAAGGGATCAGAAATCAAGATCTGACATTTGGTGTAGCTTGTTTCTCTTCGGCTGGGAGTGAATAGGATTATGAGTAACTCAGCCCTTAGATAAAGAAAGCATTCTGGTCTCAAGAACTTTATTCGGAAAAATAGGAGTAGATCTTACCTATGACCGTTCAGTCTCAGGTTGAAACAACTATCAATGTAGATAAAATCCATTAATATATTATTACTGATTGAAGTGACATCTCAAAATGAGTATAAACAATGTTTGTAAGTAGAAGCTAGTCATAAGCGTTGGGATACATTCAGTACGCACAGAGCTAGGGCGGAGACTTCGTAGTGTGCTTTCTCTTTCCAGCAGCTTCCTGACAGTAGACACTGCAGAGAAGAGAGAGACCAGGGATCACATCTCACTCTGTTCTGCAGCGCCAGCCACAGCCTAGTGTCTGACTTGTGTTAAGGAACTAAGTAAACACTTGCCAAGATCTCTGCTTCCATCAAGTTTCAGAGAAACCTTTCATCGGCTCCTGATACCTATTTCTGCTCTTCATTAGCTGGTTAGCAAGAAAGCAAATAAGAAGAAACCTTTCTGAGACTCAATTATAAGATTTCTAACATTTCTAAGAACGGATAGACGACACACACAAGGGATTGCTGGCACTGGGGTGGGGAAGAGCCTTCTGTATTTAGCACCTTGTGTCATTTGATGCTTGGTGCAGAGAGGCCTCTCAGGGTAGCATTAAAGATTCTCCGTTTCTTTTTTTTTTTTTTTTTAAAGATTTTATTTATTTATTTGACAGAGAGAGATCACACTAGACAGAGGCAGGTAGAGAGAGAGAGAGGGAAGCAGGCTCCCTGCTGAGCAGAGAGCCCAATGCGGGACTCGATCCCAGGACCCTGGGATCATGACCTGAGCCAAAGGCAGTGGCTTAACCCACTGAGCCACCCAGGCACCCAAGATTCTCCGTTTCTTAAGCAGACTGCCCGGGGTGGAGCTTACCTCTTCCGAGCTGGTATTGGCTGATGCCTGGAGCTCACTGTCTGTCTGTCTATGCTTAGTACCGTGTTAAGCCACCTCCCCTAAGCTCTGCCTACTTAAATGGCTAACCACTCTACCTACGATCTTGAATTTGAATCAAGTAAGGCAGGCTGCGAGGGTTCCAGACATCTGGGGGAGGGGAAGCTTGGGCTACATTTAAAAGAAATCAGGTCCATACCTTTTAACCAAAAAAGGTTGTAATAATCTGTTGGCCTATTGAATTATTTATATCTTTTGAGATGTGAGAAGATGCCCGGGAACCAAGGAGAGCAGCAGGGCTTGTTAGCCGGCACTCTGTGCCTCATTTGCACGCACAAGTCATTTCTGTGCTAGTTGCTCTCATCCAGGGAATGGCGTCATCCTCCCCAAGAGGGGATGGTTTTTAAAGTGGGATTTCTGAACCAGTTATGTGGAGGAGGGGTGGGAAGGGACAGCGGGGATTTGATTTACCCAGCCTCTTAGCTTTTCACTGAGGATCCTGCTTTAAGATCAAAGACCCCGGGGAGGAGAAGGCTGGGAAGCCGTAGGGTGTGTAGAACAGCTAAGATACATTAGCTCATATTCGGGTTTTGAGCCTGTGACTATCCAACACTGGCTTCCAGCCTTCTGAGTTATCTGAGCAGAGAGTTAAGGAGGAAAGGGAAATTTTGTAGAGTAAATTGTTTTGCCACACTGAATGGGTCTTTTTAGCATGATTCTTATAAAGAGTCATTTTCTGCGTTCTGAAACAACTGATGAGACACCTGGTTTTTCTCTTGAATTTGTACATTGTTTCTTAATAAAAGTGATAAATTTCTTGCAGGTGTTTCCCATCACTGTTACCTTTCAAGTGCTTGTGTGCTGTTTCAGTAGCTCAATTTTTACCTCGTGTAGTGGCGGCGGTGGTACATTTTACTGCAAACGGTTGTAAGCAGCCTGTCTTCGTAATGCCTGGCAGCCGGATCAATCATAAACCACCTCTCGGGCTATAGGTCTGCTTCTACTCCAGAAATTTAAGGAAGATCAGTCTACTTTTGGAGGTTTTAAAGGCTCCTGGCAGTAAGTTGCCGTAGCCACTCTCTCAAATCCTCTTTGCTTTACAGGGACACATTGATTTTTGTAATGCTGCAATGGCCAGTTCTCTTTATCTCTGATCTGTTGCTTTTAAATAAATCTTAACCTGAAAGCATCTTTCCAAGCAGTTGGCCACACCTAATCTATTTTTAATGTTATTCGGTAAGCCCTCCATCCGGAACACTGAAAGAAAAAACAAAGGGGAGATTTTGCATGATTAAAATTGGTCTCCTTAAAAATCACAGCACAGCCTTATCAGAAGGACGGGGCCTGATGTTCCCAACTGGCCCTAAGCCTCAGATGCAATGCTGGACTGGCTCTGGCTACCTCTGAAGCCCCTGCATGCTCAAGTCATACAGGCATAGAGGAGGGGGGATTCTAAGATGGGATGGACTGCAAGCCTACAAAAAGGAAAAAACCCTCTGGGAGACTAAATCATGGCTTAGTTCAACATCTTCGCAAATTGTGTATCTCACCCGCGGAGCGGTCTTCTACAGGCGAGCCTGTGATCCCAGGGCCAGCAGCGAAGTGTAATTGCAGAGAACACAGCAGTGTCTCCGTCTGAGATTTCCCTCATTCACAAGGGCTCAAGCACATAGGGGGATGTCAGAAAAGATCCAATTTCCCCGTCTCTGTCTTCTGTGCAGCATTCAGGCAACCATCAAAAAAGCACAGATCGATGAACTGAGTGTGTATTAATGTCAAAACCTCCTAAAAGAAAAAGAAAGCCCATCTGGCCAGGCAACTATCTGTTAATAGTCACAGCTTTTCAGTGATGTTCTTTATCTGCAAATTAACTTAATAAAATCATCCCATCATTAAAATTAAGTTATGTTCATGTGTGATTGTTTCTTAATCAGCACGTCAAGAATTTCGCATCTGGCTTCATTATTGCACACGACTCTGGTACACAGATGCGTTCCGAAGCTAAGGGAGCTTCTGATGATAATGATCGGAGTTTTATTATTTCCTGTAACGGCTTCAAATGAAGTTTACTGCATGAACATATTCCTTTCACGAAGGCCACACATCTGTGTCAATTTCCCAGCGTCTTTAACATGGTTGCAAGCTGGGATTTCGTTCCGGCAATTAAATGGAGTGACATGGTACTAATAGTATACATATGTTTATCATGTGTGAGGCACTTTGCTCCACCTAATCCTCATGACAAATCGTAGAAGTTAGAAAATTATCCCAGTTTCACAGATAAGGAAACTGAGGCACAGAGGAGCTAATGCCTCAGTTAATTTTAAGTGTTGGACTGGGATTTGAACCCATGAAGACTGATTCCAGAATCTATTAATCACAGTACTATGCCAGCTCTTAACTCTTGGTAAGAGTCCGGTTGGTATAGATCTCTATGCTAAAAACCAGCAGTTTTTCTTGAGTTGGTTTTCTCGCTGTGATGTTAACATTTGTCTTCAAATTCAGATCTTATTCTCTGCCTTCCCTTTGAGAGCTGATGATCTGTAATGCAAACAAGAAAAGAAAAACCAGAAAGTCAGTAGCAAAACAGCCCTCTGAAATGGTTCTGGTTCTTTTTTTTTTTTTTTTTTAAGATTTTATTGATTTATTCAACAGAGAGAGAGAGAGAGATCACAAGTAGGCAGAGAAGCAGGCAGAGAGAGGGGGAAGCAGGCTCCCCGCTGCGCAGAGAGCCCGACGCGGGGCTCGATCCCAGGACCCTGAGACCATGACCTGAGCCGAAGGCAGAGGCTTAACCCACTGAGCCACCCAGGCGCCCCATGGTTCTGGTTCTTAAATGTTCACATTACCTTGTATCTGAATCACATTACTTTCAGGTTAATCAATAATATCAAATACGCAGTATGGAAACTGGGGAAATTAAATCACAAAGCCTTTATCAACAATTTGCTTAAGTAGCTGTAATTTACAGAATATTTAATATATGCTTAACCATTCTTCTAGTTTCTCCACATCCTGTCTCCAAAAGCATTTAAATCCTGATATCTCATCTACCTGGATACATGCCATCCCTGAATTATAGTTTGATAATAAACCTTCAACCATTATACAAGGATCATTACAAGAGCTTTCATTTTCAACGATTCACTATCTTTGGCACAAATGCAGTTAATGCACTATCCATTATCCACTGGGTTGTCTAATAACCCCCTTTCACACAAGAATCAATATTACAGTATTGCTCAAATTTAGATTCTAGAAAACAGTGGTCTCTGCAGATATGTTTGCATATGTAATTTTATCAGAAAATGAAAACCCGACTGTCATCCTTTTTCTACAAATATTATCAGGATTAACTGCCTGTCATAGAGACCGAAGCCACAGTAACTTAACCTGATGGCTTATTTTTCACAGGAGGTAGGCACACAGGGGTTACTTCAGTCCCGCAAAGTCCTCAACGAAAGCAATGGAAGCTTCTAAACAATGGCATGCCCGCGGGAGCCGCCTGTGTGCCCGCCGTTGCCAGAGGGCCTGTTATATGCCTCTCATTTCTGCCCCCCGCATCACACCAGTACATGCCATTGGAGAATCTGTCCCCCAACACTGCTGGCAAATATTCTGGGGAATGTAGATTCCGAGACTCCCCTACCCTCCGGTACAGGGGCGGAGATTCAAATTAGAGGGGCAACCCAGCAGCGTCAGCCCCGAGGCTGCACTATTGAACAGCAATATTTAACGTCCAGACAAGCAGTGGAGTGAGGCAGCAGGCTTCTGCCGAGTAGGATGCCCACGTCTCATCCGAACACCCCAGCCAGGGCAGCAGCAATTCCCTTTCGGGTCCTGGAGCCTGAAACTAGAAATTAAGGCAACCATCCCGTGTCTTATGTAAAATGAAGAGGGGGTGGGATTGGTCACTGATCATAAAAGTAATTTGCTAATGTTACTAATATATTCATAACAACACAAGGAAGAAAAGAGGCAGGCTCGTGATGGTCTTCATTTTCACAGCTGTCTGTGAGGCCAGAGTTGGCGTTTACAACTTACGTGCCCTCTGCCCTCTGCCTGCTTCTCAGCTGCTCAAGGGTCTTTAGCTTGTGGGATGACCCAGACCTTTAATCATGAAGTCCTTACTGTACCGGTGGTGTTGTCCTCCATTAACTTGAACCTCTGGGCACTTAAGTACCAGGAAGGGTCCTGAAGGAGTGCCCTGCCTTGCAAACATTTTTTCTCCTCCCAGTATGGCCAGACTCTTGTTTCCCCTTCATAATCAGGAGCCAAATTCCCCCCAAACAATGGCCGCGGTCCTTTTCTTTGCCTGTTGCTCCAAGAAGCCAAAACGACCAAGTGGCCATCCCAACTTCTTCCCCACCTGAAGCTTTGTTGCATCCCATGGTACAAAACGTTCCTCTCTTGGAATCTCAGACTCCTAGACCAGCAGCTCTTAAAGTTGTGCGACACAAGGAATAAACATCTTGCAAGTGGGCTTTGTGAGGGTGAGGGTGTGAATCCATTTCACGTCCATGCCAATTCTTGGTCCTGTGTTTTCTCTCTGGGGGTAGAAAGGGACCATGTATAGGTCGCTGGTTCCAGCAGAAACAGCATCTTGTAGGACCACAGGTTTTATGTTTTGTTGTTGTTGTTTTTTATTGTGTTATGTTAGTCACCATAAAATACATCATTAGTTTTGATGCAGTGTTCCAAGATTCATTGTTTATGTACAACACCCAGTAGGACCACAGGTTTTAACCGCTCCTCCAAAACCTCGAGCCTGAACCAGGATGTGTCTACTTACCTACGAGCTTTCCTTCCGGCTGCCGCACAGGAGACCCGTCTCAGGTGTTGGTTACGGGGGTAGGCCGACTTGAGTGACGGAGTTGGCCTGGCTCAGTCCGTCTGTCTCCGGCATCTTCGTCCAACACTGCTTAGACACATGCAAATGAACACACACATTCACAGGATTTCTGGTGTGAATCCCGAAAGCTGCGTTTTCTTTTTTTCTCTTGAAGGCTCCCCATCCCCCGCCCCCCACTCTCTCTCTTTGGTGGGCGCATTTTAAATGTGTTAAATCTAGGAAAAGATGTCATCAAAGGGAGAAAAACAGGTGGGGAAGAAAGAGATGAAAACACTCTTTGACAGTTCACTTCTGTTTTGCAGCTGCGAGGAGAGCCGCAGATTTGAATCGCGTTACCTCCCTCACCAAGCTAATTAATTCTCCTTTTAAAACAAAACAAAAAAGTCTCCTTCCTTCAATCAGTGTCAACAGCCAATTACAATCTTTCATCACCCAGTGTAATAACACAAATGTTATCGAGGAAGAAAGCAGTTGGACTGACAAGATTAGCAATTCACTCCTTCCTTCTTAATCTTGTAATCACATGGGATGCGGCAGTTTACAATAATATATACCCAAGTTTGCCAGTAAATTACCGCATAAAGGCCATGTGTAAATTCCCCATCGTGTCATGTCTACTTTTGGCACAGAAGTACGTGTCTTCCTGTAGGAGACATGGGATAAATTAGGATCAGCTCCTTAGAGAGCTTTTTCCTCATCCATTAACCACTGCAGAAGGTTGTTAATTATGTAAAGAGGGGCCTACTTGGTAGAATAGATAACCATGGGTGGCATTTAGGGGCAACAGAAAATGGAGGCAGCGACAGTGACAGAAGGTATTTTGCCAGTGATAAGATCAGCACTTCGCTGTCGTGGGCTAGAAGACAAAAGGCTTCTTGCCTTGTTGGGATCAAATATTTGTTGATATGATTTGGATTTTTTTCCCTGACATCTGTGGGAAGCCTGACTCTGTTATCAGTGCTGAAAAACCACACTCCCTACCACTCTAGCAGTTGTGAGGGTAATGGGTATGAATTTTAAACCACAAACTGGATTGTGAAAGCGATGTCACAGAAAATTGATAAAAAGAAATGGACTTAACTGATTCCCAGCCTCCACCCTGTCAGGCTGGTGGGGTCTCATTCTCCATCTTGGCTATGGCTACCGCATCTCCTTGGAGTTGAACAAAGACCCAGGAAGCTTATGTGATGTTTAGAGAATGAATGAGGGGGTTCTGATTTCTGTTCGTCCTTGGGTGTTGGGGTTCCTGAAGCCTGGTGACCCTGCAGCTCCAGTGCCTGCCCTGGAAACACTGTCTGGGTTTCCCCCTGGCTATGTTGCTCTCAACGTTTCCCTGGTCCTGCTCAGCTTACCTCAGGTTGGGGAGCACGGGGCCTGGACAGGTAACTAAAACCACACAAAGGCTTCAATGAAGGAAAGGAATGGGAAGGCAGAGGCAGATCAGGGCTCTGTGGAAGAACGGATCTCGCTTCTCCTACCTTGGGTCTGGCGGAGGAATGGGGGCTTGGCTTAGAGCCTTCTGTGTGCCTCACATTCTAGAGAGGACTCACCGCAACCACCACTTTGGTCAGAGCAGGGTGCAGCTCCTGCCCAGTGTGGTCTCAGGACCCCTCTGCTTCTGCCACTACATTCACACCCGACTCTGGTCCCATAAGGAGGATTTCTCCTTCCTGGGTAGCTATAGGAATTTTAGATCTTTTCTGAGAGCCATTGGACTTCATTCGGACCCCCTCTATTGAGGAAACCGGAATACATTTCCTACTTTCCCAAAGTTCCTCATCATTTCTGCCAGGAGGACCTGTGATCTCTAATTGAAAAGCCCAGGAAGGCATGAAGAAGCAGACCCCACAACTAGCTGCCACTGAGAGTCACACACTTTCCACCCAGGATCAGATCTTAGTTGTGTGAAAGAAACAGCAAAATGGAGTCGGTATTGCCAAGAGAGCAATTTAAGATGGAGCCATTAAGGAAGCTGAGTTTATGCACATCCCCACCTGAAAGATAAACTTTAAAAGATAGTTCGCTGCCAAACCACAAGCACCCCGGAGCACCAGCAATGCTGCCGTGTGTCAAGAAATGAACTTTTTTTCTTCTACTTAGAAACCGACTCTTTGCTTAGTGATAGCTCTTAGCAACCAACGACGTGCAGATAAGAATAGCTTCAGCTTGTCAACACCAATCACAATTCTTGACAAAAAATTTACGTGGCTTTCCTGGGAGTCTCCTCTTTGCCTTTATAAGCCCGGCTCTTCTCTCCCTGCTTCTGGAACAAAGTTTTGATTTCTGCTCTTCTGTGTCTCCCAAAGTGCAATTCTCGGGCCCCAGATGAAAGCCTTTCTTTGGTTTGCCTCCCAGTCTTGCTGCATTTCTTGTTCAACAGCAGTCAGCTGGGTAATATGACAAGATCAGAATATTTCTTAATGAAAACATATGTTCCAAATCTCCCAGTCATCCTTAAGTAGCCAAAATGCAATCACCAGAGATAATTTATGGAAGCCATTGCAGAGCTCAGCATGCTTAGTGCCTTGTGTTTGACAACCTCCCACCAGAAGTGAATGGAAATATATTTCAAATCAAAGACTCACACACTCTGCATGTTGAGTTCATTTCACACAACTGAGGCATAAATTCCACAAAAACACTTTGTTGTGGCAGACCGCAGGCGATCAAAGGCTGGCCAAGCATGTGTTACGTGCTTCTGAGCTTCCGCCATCTCCAGGCCCCAGAATGCCTGTGGGGGATGTGGCTAGTGTGGCCCACCAGCCACCTGTCTGCTCGCAGAAATATATGATGATAAATGAAATTTTAGAAGACATGATCAGTGATAAGTTGATAATGGGCTATAAAGGATTAAGACTTCTTACTGTTTTTTTAAGTGCATTTTCTAATTGTTGAATACCACAGTTCACAAGCGCAGTGCTAAACTCCTTTAAGAAAAACCTTGGTACTAATTGTAAGGTGTTTCCAGTCTACTGTAGTAGTCCTACTTAACTGGTGATTCCCATCCCATCACGCAAAGACAGGTACTGAAAAATATTGCTGTATTTCTTTCCAGTTTTCTCAATGCCTGCATATTACACACCAAAATTAGGATCACAGTGCATATTCAGTTCTGTGTTCCATGTTACTTACTTAACACTGTTTTGTATGTGTTTTTTATAATCTTTGAAAACATGAGTTTTAATGACATCATGACATTCTTTTGTGGATGTCCCATAACTATTTCAACAAATTCATTATTGTTGAACATTTCACATTTATGTTTCCAAAGTTACTTATCAATAGTGACTGAACGAAGATCCTTGTATGTAAATCTGCCTGCATTGATCAGAATTCTTTCTTAGAATGCATGCCTTGAAGCAGATTTATGGGTCCACAGCCTGTGAACAGCTTTAGATTCTTAAAGATATATGACCAAATTTTTGTGGATCTATAATTCACATAATTCATTAAGCAAGTATTTTATAAAAACAAGCTACCGTGTGCCAGGTATGGTGGCCCAGGACAAAGAATATATTAGTGAGCAAAATCAACACGGTCTCTCTCCTTAGAGAATTGGCAATCCACTGAAACAGAGTTTAGATATAACCTTAGAAGTGAAAACAAGAATCTTTGTAGATTTAATGTTATAGTTCATGCAGAATTAAGAGTTTTGGAGAAAGAAAAACTAGAAACAAAACGAAAATTTTGACTCTCGGAATGCCATTTAGGCAAATAATTCTAACAAATGTTGTTAAAATTTTCTGAGCATTATAGCAGCTGTCAAGTTGCCCATAAATGATGCAATTACCCATAAATTGTGTTCAGCCAGTTAAGATTATAGAGGAATATTAGAAATTGGTTTGATTCCAAATGCTACTCAGTGGGAACAATAAAAATTATTTTACTTCCACAGTTTAAAAATGAAAATGGATAATTCACATGTCAAGTGAGTTGTCTGTTTTTCAAAAAGTTCTCTAGGAAAAACTGCCTCTAATGGTAGGAATGGGAAAATTTAAGAGGCAGAGTCTACCAGGAATTTCTGTCTGATGTGATGGGTTGAGATGATATGGATAGATCCACCTCTTGTTCCAAACCCATAGATATATCAGGGGTAAGAGTAACAAGGAAGGGAGGGAGGTAAAAGGAAAGGAGAAAAAGCAGGGTGCAAATGAGAACATATTTGTAATATATACAACTAACAGTGGATTAATAGCCAGCATTTATAAAGAACTCTTAAAATCAGTATGGAAAAGACAACTGAAAAGAAGAACAGATGACATGAACAGTATTTCACAGAATAAAATCACCCAGTGGCCCCTAGACATGAAAGGATGGGCAATCTCACTCCTAATAGGGTAATACATCCTACAAGTGGAGTGACAGATCAGGTTACTTTCATCAGATGGACACTGAAAAGTCAGAAAACAGCAAGTCTGGACAAGGAGTATCAGCAGGAGCTGAAAATCAGTATAGCCGACTTGGAAGATAATTTGGCATTATCTTTTGAAAATATGTCTATACTGAGACCAGAAATCACTCCTGGTTGTACCTATAGAGAAACAGAATGCCTTTCCTTGCCTTTACTGTTCTTTTTCTTTCTTTTGTCTGGCTTTCTAAATCACATATTAATTGGGTTTTTAAGAACTTGCCCCAATTACAAGCAAGTGGATTTATTATTTAGGTAAAATTAGTGGCCCAAGCAAAATCTTTATTTAGCAGAACTCATGGTTAGAGCAAGAATTTTGCCACAATTTACAAGTACTGCAATTTCAGGAAATATTAGCGATTTTATTTATTTATTTGATGGGGAGAGAGAGAGAGAGATAATGAGCAGGGGGAGGAGCAGAGGGAGAGGGACAAGCAGACTCTGTGCTGAGCCGGGAGCCCAATGCAGGGCTCGATCCCATGACCCTGAGATCATGATATGAGTGGAAACCAAGAGCCAGATGCTCAACCAACTGAGCCCCCAGGTGCCCCTCAGGAAATATTAGATTAGATCTCTGCACCTAATCTCAGAGATCCAGTAAATATAAAACTTAAATATTCCACAGTGGCAATTGAGGATATTTTTGACTTTGTATTTGGTAGAAATTACTGTTCCTTATAGGAGTTAGAGAATTAGAGGTATGCATTAGGATAATAGAATTTTCAAGAGAACCTTATAAGCTAGGGTGAAATTAGATTTGGGGCTTTAGTGTCTAGGATTCTAGTTTAACATGCTCTGGAGTTCACCTAATCAAATTGTTGAACTAATCTCTCACGCCAACAACTGCTGGGGTTCGTAAAAAACTGGGAGCTTTTCACATATTAATAAATAAGAGAAAATATAGAACAGCAAACCTTTCTCCTCCTTAAATGCAAGCAAGTGGTACGTGACCTTAGCTGAGCCACTGTGATTTGATGGAGGCATTCTAATTAGTGGATCAAATTGCTCTCATTTTTCATAGTTCTTGTTCACAAGACTTGCTGCATATGCTTTTTGAAAAGGCAGTGCACTATACCGTAGATTCTGTGTGGTGCTAGGCTGATTATTATACTGAGGAGTTGTTCTTTATGTGTCAGTTTCATCATCTTTGTAAACAACTTCATTATCAACACAGTTTGGGATTGGAATGCTTTCATTAATCAGATACTTTATGTTCTTATGCATAACCACTTTTCAGAAAAGTCTGAAAACAAAGCCATACAATGCCTATGCATTTGGAGATCAAAGCAGCATATATTCAACTATGCAGTGTCTCACCAACACTGTTATGAGAAATGTTCAAGGTGTTTAATGGGGTTTGGGAGAAGAGGATATAGACAGTTTGATTCATGTCAAGCCAGGGACTGTTATCCTACTGACTATGCCAACTGTCGAGGAGGAAGAATTTCCTCTGCCCTTCAAGGTCCTTCCAGCTGGACTAAGAATCAGATTGACATGAGACAGATTAATAGGAGAAAATCAGATTTAATTTCTTAAGTATAGGGTATCCACACAGACATGAGATCCCAAAGGCAGCAAGGCAGAATGAGGTATATAGATAACCCTAAACTAAGGAGAAGGGTTACAGATTTGGGACTTTAAAGGCAAGGAATGCAATACATACACAGGAAGATGAAAGAGAATAAATGTTTGGTAAACACAGGTTTGCTGGGCCACTCATACACAATTAGACATAGAGGACTTCGACCACACTGGTCTTGTTATGTTCCTCCCTGTCTGCCACACCTAGTTCATATCATAATATACTTCTCCATGGTGATGGCTCTCTTCCTGGAGCAGATCCTTTATCTAAATGATCTTTAGGCAGTTGAGGGAGAGGTAAAGAGTTTTTCCTGAATCGGCTGGGCTTTAATTGCTTTTAATTCAAAAATACTCTTCATGCCAAAGTGGCCCATCTTAGGGTAGCCTTCCCTTGGCCCCAACAGGAGCCAGATTATTCTCTGGGTGGTCTCACACCACCCTACTTTTTCCCCACCAGGGATTCTGCTTGGCCCTTGCACTTATGAGAAAGGGTCTTGACCACAAAATTGTTGCTATTCACTGGCTTCCTGTCATGCCCTGGTTTTCATTCCCTCACCCCTATTCTCTTCTAGTTCTTGGTTTGTTTTACTGAGATAAATATATGATGTATATATATAAATATTTATAAATTTAAAAATATGTGTATTATGTACAGAGATATGTACTGTTTTAGTCAGTTTTTCTGGATCTGTTTTTATTATTTTATTTTCTATTTATATTCTTATCCTATTTTACAACTTATTTAATCTTTGGATACTTTGTCTTTTTTTTTTTTTTTAAGATTTTATTTATTTATTTGAGAGAGCATGAGTGAGCGAGAGCATGAGAGAGGAAAAGGTCAGAGGGAGAAGCAGACTCCCCAAGGAGCTGGGAGCCCAATGTGGGACTCGATCCTAGAAGTCCAGGATCATGACCTGAGCCGAAGGCAGTCGCTCAACCAACTGAGTTACCCAGGCACCCTGGATACTTTGTCTTTTAAGATTTATCACTACATGTCTTAATATAACACTTTAAAAACACTTATTTTGAAATTTTATTTAAAAAGTTGTTCTTTTATGGGCACCTGGGTAGCTCAGTCAGTTAAATCTTGGTTTCAGCTCAGGTCATGATCTCAGGGTCATGAGACTGAACCCTGCATCAGGCTCTACACTAAGTGCAGAGTCTACTCGAGATTCTTTCCCTCTCCCCTTCCCTCCCCTTCTGCCCCTCCTCCCACTGGCAAATGCATGCATGCTCTCTCTAAAATAAATAAATAAAATATTTAAACATTGTTCTTTTACTATCTCAAATGTTTTTCACCTAACGAGTCCAATATGGTAATTTGTCCACTATGATATTTCTTATTTACTCTTTTTTTTCTATTTGAGTTTTTATTTATTCTTGATGTCCTGGTTTTGAAATTCTTGTTCTTAAACTTGTAAGTATCTCACTGATTCAATTTTATATCTTTCTATATTTAAATTATCTTATTATTCACATTGTATGAATAGAAATGGAAAAACTGACCCCACATGATCCACATTTAGAGTGATTATATAAATTAGTATCTACACTAGGATGCTTTTGAAAATCAAAGTGTGCCCATTAATAATTTTGCTGAGACCACAGGCATAAAGTGGGACAACCCCAAGCTACCCAGGACACTAGATCACTTAACCCATAGGACCCAGTTTTAGGTCTTCCCTTAACTCAACACTTACAGGCACCATGAAACAGAGTAGTAGTTCTGGTTTTCCATAATAGATCCTTCATATCTTCCAAAACTGTCTTGCTAAAAATACTTATAAAAGTAAAAATAGTTATGTTTATACAGCATTTACCATTTGACAGACACTTTATGTGGGCAATTCTGGAGGGAACACAGTGCAAACTTTCCCTGAGGGTAGATGTAGCCTCTTTCCAAACTGAAATGTTATAGCTATTCAATCTGCCCTTTCCACACAAGGTGGGTTTTTTGTGTGCTCAAACACAATAGTCCCTGATGTCCTTGCCGACAATGTGCTACCACATTGTGTGCTACCACACCAGAGCGAAAGGTCAGAGGAAGGGTCTCTTGGCAACGATTTCTCAATAGTCCTGGCTGACTTGGCAAATCAAAACAAAGCAAAACAAAAACCATAACCATAACAACAACCATAGGGAAATGGCATTGGAGGGGACCTGGGCTGGCTGTCCACTTGCTCTCTACCTTCCTCTAAACACGTATTCTTATGTTTATTTGTGGTTTAACTCCCTCCCTTGTTGAAAGAAGGAGTTTCCTGGTACATGCAATTCCTTCATTATAAGGAACCTGGAAAAGATGGATAACATAAGCTATAGCCCTAGTAGGCCTTCTTCATAAAATGGGAGAGCCATATACCTGCTGAACACCTTCTCTGAAAGAATCCTAACTGGACAGCTGCAGCCCTCTTAGACTGCCAGAAGTGTAGAGGGATTCATGCTATCTCCCCAGTAGACCTTGTCTGAGGAAAAGCTGGTCTCTTACATAATTATCACTACCATATTTTATTAAGTCTAAGATATTATAAATTGTAATGTATAGCATCATTTTACATTCCACCAAGAAAGAAAAATAGTGCTTCCAATTCGACTATGGCATGCCATCAATTTTAAAATGTGCCTTGATTTAAAGATCTTAAAATGCAAAAAAAGTGCCTCCTAGAATCAATATTTTTTTCCTTCAATTTTCCACCACCTGATTATTAATTTCCTTCTAAGACCCACCACAGGGGATTGGGGACATGAGGCTGGAGACTTGCAGGCTATTGCATAATATATCCCTTCACCCTGCCCCCACACCACTCCCAGTTCTGTGAAGTGACATCTCCATCGGTCCCTCCATGACTGAGCCTAGCAGTTGAAGAAACAGATTGTTGAGTAAATTGCCTAAGGTCAGAATGTCTTCACAGATGGATTCTACCAAACATTCAAAGAAAAGTTGTTACCTTTTCTTCTCAAATTATTCCAAAAAAATAGAAAAGGAAGGAAAGCTTCCAAATTCATTCAATGAGGCAGCATTACCCTGATACCAAAACCAGACAAAGACTCTATAAAAAAAGAACACTTCGGGCTGCTATCTCTGAGGAACATAGATACGAAAATCCTCAACAAAATATTAGCAAACTCAATCCAACAATACATAAAAAAAAATAATTCACCACAATTAAGTGGGATTTATTCCAGGGTTGCAATGGGGGTTCGATATTCACAAATCAATCAGCACAATACACCACATTAATAAGAAAAAGGATAAAAACCATATGATCATCTCGGTAGATGCAGAGAAAACACTTGACAAGTTACAACATCATTCATTAAAAAAAACTCAACAAAGTAACATAATAAAGGCTACATATGAAAAACCCACAGCTAGCATCATTACATGGTAAAAAAATGAAAGCTTTTCTCCTAATGTCAGGAACAAGACAAGGATATCCACTCTTACCACTTTTATTCAGCATAGTACTGGAAGTCCAATTCAGCATAATACTGGAAGTCCTAGTCACAGCAATCAGACAACAAAAAGAGATAGAAGTCATCTAAATTGGTGAGGAAGAAGTAAACCTTTCACTACTTGGAGATGACATGATACTATATATAGAAAATGCTAAGAACTTTACCAAGAAGCCACTAGAACCAAAAAAATGAATTCAATGAAGCAGGATACAAAACTAATATACTTAAATCTATTGCATTTCTATATAGAAATAATATAATTATTTATATTATAATAATATAATTATATAATGAAACAGCAAAAATTAAGAAAATAATCCCAATTACAATTGAACCAAAAGTAATAAAATACCTAAGAATAAACAAGGAAGTGACAGACCTGTACTCCAAAAACTAGAAAACATTGATGAAGGGCACCTGGGTGGCTCAGATGGTTAAGCATTTGCCTTCAGCTCAGGTGGCTCAGGTCATGGGATCAAGACCTACATCAGGCTCCCAGCTCAGTGGGGAGTCTCCTTCTCCCTCTCCCCCTGCTTCTTCCCCTGTTTGTGGGCTCCCTCCTCTCTCTCTCTCTAAATGTATAAATAAAATCCTTAAAAAATTGATTAAAGAAATTGAAGATGACACAGACAAATGGATATTCCACCTTCATGATTTATAAGAATTAATGTTGTTAAAATGTCCATACTACTCAAAGCAATATACGGATTTAATGCAATCTCTACCAAGATACAAATAACATTTTTTCACAGAGCTAAAACAAATAATAGTAAAATTTGTTTGGAAACACAAAAGACACCAAATAGCCAAAGCAATCTTGAGAAAGGAAAACAAAGCTGGAGGTTTCATAATCCCAAATTTCAAGATATCCTACAAATCTGTAGTAATCAAAAAGAGTATGGTACTGGCATAAAAACAGACACATAGATCAATGGAACAGAATAATCTACAAATAAACCCACAGTTTACGGTCAATTAATCTACAACCATGGAGGCAAGAATACACAATGGGGAAAAGACAGTCTCTTTAATAAATGGTGTTGAGAAAAGTGGACAGCTACATGCAAAAGAATGAAACTAGACCACTTTCTTACACCATACACAAAAATAAACTCAAAATGGATTAAGGAGGGCACATGGATGGCTCAGTCAGCTGAGCATCTGCCTTCAGCTCAGTTTATGATCCCAGGGTCCTGGGACCTAGTCCCACATCTGGCTCCCTGCTCAGCAGGGAGTCTGCTTCTCCCTCACCCTGCTTGTACTCTCTCTCTCTCAAATAAATAATAAATAAAGTCTTCTAAAAATGGATTAAAGATCTAAACATGAGACCTGAAACCATAAAACGTCTAGAAGAAAACATTGGCCAGGATCTCTTTGACTTTAGTCAGAGAAACGTTTTTCTCAAATGTCTCTTTTGGCAAGGGAAACAAAAGCAAAATTAAACTATTGAGATTACACCAAAATAAAAAGCTTTTGCACAGTGAAGAAACCACTAACAATATAAAAAGGAAACCTTTTACTGAATGGGAGAAGTTATTTTCAATGATATATCTGACAAGGGGCAAATATCCAAAGTATATCAAGAATTTATACAACTCAACACCAAAAAGACAATCTGCTTAAAAATAGGTAGAGGACCTGAATATATATTTTTCCAAAGAAGACATATGGATGGCCAACAGACACACGAAAAGATGCTCAACATCACTCATCATTAGGGAAATGCAAAATCAAAACTGCAACGAGATACCACTTTACACCTGCCAGAAAGGCTAGAATCAAAAAGACGAGAAATAACTGTTGGTGAGGATATGGAGAAAAAAGAACCCTGGCACACAGTTTGTAAGAATTCAAATTGGTGTGTGGAAAACAATATGGAGGTTCCTCAGAAAGTTAAAAATAGAATCCCCATATGATCTAGCAATTCTGCTACTGGGTATTTACTCAAAGAAAATGAAAACACCAAGTCAAACAGATACATGCAACATGTTTACTGCAGCATTATTTACAACAGCCAAGATATGGAAGCAGCCCAAGTGTCCACAGTAGATGAATGGATAAAGAAAATGTGGTATATATACAAAATGGAGTATTACTCAGTCATAAAGAAGAATGGGATCTTGCAATTTTGCAATAACATGGATGGATCTAGAGGGTATAATGCTAAGTGAAATAAGTTAGTCGGAGAAAGACAAATATCATATGATTTCCCTCTTGCAGAATTTAAGAAACAAAGGAACAAAGAAGAAAAGAGACAAAAAAGAAAAGAGACCAAAAAAAAAAAAAAAAAACCCCAGACTCAAATACAGAGATCAAACTGGTGGTTGCTGGAGAGGAGCTGGATGAGGGGATGGGGAAATAAACAAAGGAGATTAAAAGTACACTTATCATGATGAGCACTGAGAAACTTATAGAATTGGTGAATGATTCTATTGAACACCTGAAACTAACATAACACTATATTTTTATTATAATTCAGTAAAAACATTGCATAAGGTCAGACTCTGAACAAATGGCTGAATCAGAATTCAAACTCGGGAATTCTGATCATAGTCTCACCGATCTATGCTATAGTGCCTTCCTACTATTTAGACAGAGCCTCTAAAAAAAATTGCCTTTGTTTGAGGGAAAGAGTGGTATGCAGGGACTGTGATTTTGTATTACACGGTCAATGCTGGAGAACATTACAAGAAATGGCTACATCAAACTCAAAACTATTTAATGCCTATAAGGCAAAGAGGATGTGGTCCACATTTATATGCCCCCTTTGGAACAACTAGGAACAAGAGTTCTCTGAAGTCTCACTCTGCAGAAAAGCTATACTGTTCCTGGGTAACCACTGACTTCATCTTAAGGTCACTGTGAATCTTGAAATTGTAGAACTAATCATGCTTCCTTCTCTCCTGTGATTAACCAGGAAGCCTACTTTTGTGACCCACCTCTAAGAATCAGGCTTTCACCTGATATATTAACCAGTCTTTTTGCTCTTTGCCCTAATATCCTCACTTGTTCATGCTCTGTCCAATTGAACTGCATGTATCACAATTTTATGTCCTCAAACCATTTTTGGAATACAAAGGTATGGCATATATCTAGAAAAGTTAATGTTTCTAGAAATTTAAATGCAGGTGTCCCAGGTTAATATGTGGCATATAAGCAGCTACCTATCCTTATCCTAACTTCCCATTCAATGAATTCTGAAAGATGCACCCCCCCATAAAATCCAAACAAACCAACAATAACAAAAGTAACTGGTACCAGGAATAAAATCTAAAGGTCAGACCATATGCCCAAGCCCTGTTCTTACCCACTGAACACAGCATGCTAGGGAGAGCAGAAAGAAAAGAACAGAGAATATACCCTGGGAATAGAATAAATGTTAGAAAAATGTTAAGTTCAGTCACCTGTCACCTCCCATTTCTTCTAATGGAATACAGAAATCAAGCAGATTCTTCCATTAGTATGCAGAACTATTTCTGAAATACTCTCCTTCCCTCACTTTCCCTTTGCACCTTTAGATTAAGACTGTGACTATGAGGAAATCATCACATACAATCACTGGTAGTAACTACTGAAACTACTGAAAAATCCAGAGAGAAGTAAACACTTAATATAAGGCCAAAGCAGCTCTTGAAGATTTATTTGGCAAAAAGAGGAGTAACGTTCTATAAACTGAGTCCTAATTAAATTTGTAATTATGAATATGGGAAAGGATGGGGGAGGGGAATAAAAACATTTTAAACTCCAGGATACACATCAGAGTATGGAAAAAATATACTTTCCAAATCACTATAAATGAAAAGAGCAAAATATGTGGGAAAAGACAAAAGCCAATAAGTGAAACAGCAAAAAAAAAAAAAAAAAAAGTCTCAAACTCACCTTAAAACATAAAACAAAGTGGCATGACTGAATTCATCTGTATTAAAAAGAAAAAAATGATTTTGCTTCATAACTGAAGTAAAAGGCAGAGACTCTGAATGAGTTAAAGAACATGCAACTATTTGTTTCTTGAAACAGTGAGACCAAAATCAAATTATATAGAAAAAACAAGAATAAAATGTATCAGGAAAATAAAAATAGGAGATGGCACTGATATTATCAAAGAAAAGTTCAAAGCAAAAAGGTCCAATGAAACAAAAAACATCCTTGCATATTGAAACAAGGCAAAATCTGGGCCACCTGGGTGGCTCAGTGGGTTAAGCCTCTGCCTTCGGCTCAGGTCATGATCTCAGGGTGCTGGGATCCAGCCCCGCATCAGACTCTCTGCTCAGCAGGGAGCCTGCTTCCCCCTCTCTCTCTGCCTGCCTCTCTGCCTACTTGTGATCTCTGTCAAATAAGTAAATTAAATCTTAAAAAAAAAAAAGAAACAAGCCAAAATCCCTAATTATATAGTAGTTCTGAGTATTTACGAGGTGATTAGCATAACCTCAAAATTTATGTAGCAATAACTATTTAGTATATAAGAAGAGACAGAAACACAACTACAGTGAAATATTAAAATACCAATATCATCCATGACAGAGTAAGTTAAAAAGAGGATATGTCTATATAGTTTAAATAATGTAATTAGTAAAATTGAATTAGTAAATGTAGCAAAATTTTATGCTATAGACTTTCTTTTCGATTCCATTGAAGATTTTTAAAAATTGAGCTCATGCCAGGGCATAAAGAACATGAATAAAATTTACAAAATATAATGACATAAAACACATTTTCATTTCTTCATTATAATTCATTGAAACTAGAACTTATAAGGAAAAAAAAACCTCTCAAAATAACTGTCAGGCCAATAAAACCCCAAACTGTGATGATAAACCCTTTAGAACTGTCCTGTTCCATATAAGAACCATGAGATACATGTGGTTATTTGTATCTAAGTTAATTAAAGTAAAATTAAATATTCAGTTCCTTAATCACACTAACCACATTTTAGTCTTTAACCATATCTTAGTCACACCATAGCCGCAGGAAGCTTGTGGCTGCTGTATTGGACAACGCAGATATTTCTATGCATTTCCATCATTGTAGAAAGCTCCAATGAACAATGTGACTTTTAGAAAATAGAACTTATGATAATAAATGGGGACCAAATAGTTAATACCCAGTAGATACACATTCACAAGAATGTAAGAGAAAACACTAACATTCCAGGATAAAAATGTAACAGAGACATAAACTAATAATTCATAAGAAGGAAATGTTAATCAAAACTAAGTCTATGAAAAATATTAGACATATCATTTTGCAACTATCAAATTAGTAGTGAAAAAAATTATACTTTATACTAATTAGAGTGTGGTGAGTCACTAATAAACTGAGGGAGGTAAATAATAAAAACTTTTGACAAAATCATTCTAGAAAGCCCCATTCATTAGTCATTCTAGAACGCCCCAGTCTAGGAGTTCTGACACCTGTCTATACACTCTGGGGACTTTCAAGAATACACTGTCTGAGCCTCCGTACCCACAGATCCTTATTTAACTGCCCTGAGATGCAGCCTGGTCATGGGTGTTTTCAAGGTGATGGAGAGTCTGATGTGCAGACCAGGTTGAGAACCATGACTCTGGAGTTACAGAGATATAACTTTGGGGTCTGGGGTACAAAAGAAACCTCATTTGAGTGTGGGACTTTAAGAGCAGGGGCACTTCTGGCTACTGTTTGTCTCCCCATATAGAGCTGTACCAGGTACCACTGAGTTCCCAATGCACCCTTGTGGTGGGAACTCATCAGGGAAAGAAGACTGTGGAGGTCAAGGCAGAGAGGCTGAGACAGGCCTCTTGTCCCAGAATGACACAAGGGAGAAGTTGGTTTATCATGTACTTTCATGAAAAGAACCAAAGTTACATAAAGAAGAGGGTAGGCATACCTGGAGTGGCCAGAATGATGCGGATGCAGCAGCAGAGGACACCATATCCACGGACCCTGGAGAGGAGGCAAGACCTAAGGCTTTCATGTTAACGCAGACACAGATGCATACCCCCCACCCCCACCCCCATGTCTCGAAACTCTATAAACCTCTGGAAGTTGGATGCAATCCCAGGTGAAAAAGCAGATGAGGAAAGATAGAATTGATTGAGACTATCCTGAATTGACTGAGAATAAGATACAATTTCTTTCACTTTGGATGTGAGCTTGAAATTGAAGAGTTTATGGTCTGAGAGATTCTTACTCACTACACATTCATTATCTAGTGTACTCATCACAAGAATTCCAAACAGGCACTCTTGTTGTAATCCTGGTTTTATAGGTGGTAATGATTTGATTCAGATAGAAAATAATTTACATTTCTAACACTTTTCACTTTATATACTTTGATGTTATTTGACTCAATTCGTAAGGGCTCATGACTGTTATGTCTTAGTAATGAGATGCACCTGGTTTAATGTAAAGGGTGTTTTATGTATCATTTAATGGTTTTTGTCCCGATTTCTTACTTTGATTATAATATTATATATTCAACTTGTGTTTTTTATTTGTGTGATGTTACTTTTGATGTTTCTATAAGCATTTCTTTTATGTACCACTAATTTTTTTTAGTCAGCAGGTAATCCAGGAAGGGAAGGAGGGAAGGAAGGAGGGGAAGGAACAGAAACTCAATCACTGTGAGTGACATCTCAGTATAAGTGAGGAGAAAAGGAAAACTTAGAAGATAATAAATTGTTTGATTATGATGAATTTGATTAAATTAATACATACCTCAATTTTTTGTACCCTATAAAGAAAACCCCTTCTTTTCTATACTTATTCATGGTAAAATTCACAGTGAACCAGGAATTAAATGAAACATTGTTTTCTAAAGAAGTTTATCTGCCAAAAATCTATAGTAAATCTCACATTTATGAGTGAAGCATTAGACATGTATACATATTTTCTAAATCAGAAGTGAGATTAGAATGCCCACTATAATTTCTTCTATCCACCATTGTATTAGAGGTTCTCTCCAGGGTAGTTTCTTGGAAGAAAAAAAAAAAGAGAAAGAGAAAAATAATAAGAGTAGAAAGGGAAAAAATGGCATTTTTTAAATATTACCTGGATGGAAATTCTGAAATAATCTATGAGTATATTATTAGAATAAGTACCCATGATTTCTATATTTCAGTCACAGAAAATATAATCAAAGAATATTCCACTTATAATAAACAAAAAAGTACCCAAGAATAAATCTCAATCATGCTAAAGATACTTATGTTCTTTATGGAGAAAATTAGACAAGTTAAAGAAATTAAAGAAACCCTACACAAATGGAGACAAGCCTCCTCAAATTTATGAATTCAGCGTAATTCTAATCAACTCCAAACAAGGGCATCTGTAGGGCTTGAAAAACAAATTCTAAAATTACTTAGAAAAGCAAACTGTAAAGAACAGCCAAGATAATTTTAAGGAATATGGAAGTACACAACTTGTCCTACTATGTTGTAAGTCTTATTACAAATATGCTATACCCAACTAATGAATGGTTGAACACTCCATCAAAAACTAATGATGTACTGTATGTTGGCTAATTGAATTTAAATTTAAAAATATCGGCAATAACATAAGTAAAGGCCATCTGATCTATGTAGCTCTCGTTATGCATAATTATGTGCATTTGGCTTTAAGCAGTAGGTGCAAAGGAGAGCAGACTCTAGATTGGGAATGGAGAGACCTGGATTCAAATCCTAGCAGTCCTAATCATTTGTTAAGCAACAAAAATTATTTCTTTTTTCTATCAAAACAAAAAACAAAAACAAATACATAGCAAATAAAATAGTGAGTTAGAGGAGAGAGTCTAAAAAGACACCCAAGCATTTATGAAAACAATTTGTGAAAGAAATGGTTTTATAGATTAGAGAGAAAACGGGATGGGACAACTGGAAAAAAAATTCAATCCTACCTCATGTCATACACAAAAATCCATTCCAGGAAAAGTATAGACCTAAATTGGAAAAGCAAAATTAAAAAAATAAAAGAAATTTAGAAAAATATCTAGGAGATTTTATCCATGACTATGGGATAGAGAAGGAATTCATAAGACATAAAAGGTACTAACTATAAATAAAAACACTGACAAATTTAGCCATATTAAAATCTTTTATTCATTCAAAGATACTCTTTTTAAAAGTGAAAAGACAAGACACAGCCTTGGAAAAACACCTGTAATACACACAGTTAACAAAGAATTAATAACCAGAGTTCTGAAATAAATCCTGCAAATTGACAAGAAAAATATAGTAATCCAATGTAAAACTAGGCAAAACATATAAATAGGCAATTCACAGAAGAGGAGCTATAACTGGCCAATAAACTTAAAAAAATGTTCAACTTTACTAATAATTAGAGGAATTCAAATTAAATATAAAAATGAGCTTATATTAACAGCCATTAGAGTAGCAATTAAAAAGACTGTCAATCCCAAGATGTAGGAGAATGGGGACTTAGATGTTTGTGAAGGCATGTTAGAGTAACCAAAGTGGGAATATCTAGTAAAGTTAAAGATTTACATACTATAACACAGCAATTCCACTCCTAGACAAGAATGCTTTTTGCTGTTGTTGTTGTTGTTGTTGTTGTTTTAAGACAAGAATGTTTTTAGCTGAATCCTTTGTGATAGAAAAAAAAAAGGAAGCAAAGTCAGCATTCATCAACAGGGAAGTGGATAAACTGTGGTATAGCCTTACTGTGGGATATTACGACAGTGAAAAAAAAAAACTAAAACAACATGATCCACATGGATTAATTCCACACATATAATGTGGAGAACAAAGTACAATGCTGAGTATGTACAGTATAATATGAAGTTTAAAATCATGGTGAAAAAAAGCATATATTGTTCAGGATAAATACGTACATATAGAAGTCTTTATCAAGTTGAGGAAGGCCTCCTCTGTTCCTAGATTTTTATCATGAGAAGGTGCTGGACTTTGTCAAATACTTTTCCTGCATCAATTGATATGATCATCAATTTTTCTTGTTTAGCCTGTTATTAGAGTGGATTACATTGGCTGCTTTAAACTACTGAACCAAGCTTGCCTTCCTGGGATAAACCCATTTGGTCATAGGGTATAATTCTTTTTATGTTTTGCTGAATTTTATTTGTTAATATTTTGTTAAGGATTTTTACATCTATTCATAAGTGATATTAGTTTGTAGTTTTCTCTGTATGGCCTGTCTGATTTGGTATCAGGGTAATATTAGCCTCATAAAATCAGCTGGAAACATTCCTTCCTCCTCTCTTTTCTGGAGGAGACTGTATAAAATTGGTATGAATTCTTCTGTAAATCTTTGGTGGAATTCTTCAATGAAAGCCTCTGGGCCTGGAGGTTTCTTTTTCAAAATTCAATTATCAATTCAATTCAGTTTAATTCTTCAGTTTCTTTAATATATTTATGGGGTTATTCAAATAATCTGTCCCATAGTGTGTGAGCTGTGTTTTATTTTGAGAAATTGGTCCATTTCATTTAAGCTGTCAAATTTATGTCCATAGAGTTGTTTGTAGTATTCTCTTACTGCACTTTGATGTCTATAGGGTCTGTAGTCTCATCCCCTTTCACTTCCAATATTGGTAATTTATGTCTTCTCTTTTTTCTTTGTCAGTTTTACAAGAGAGGGGTTGGCAATTTTACTGATCTTTTCAAAGAGCCAACTTCTTGTTTTACTAATTTTTCTCTATTGTTTTTCTGTTTTCATTTTCAGTGATCTCTGCTCTCATCTTCATTATTTCCTCCTGCTTACTTTGGGTTTTTTTTTTTTTTTCTCTTTTTCTAGATTATTGAGGTAGGAGCTTCTTGATTTAAAAATCCTCTGCTTTTCTAGTGTATGCATTTAATGCTATATATATTTCCCTTTCAGCACTGACTTGGCTGTATCCCACAAATTTTGATATGGTGTATTTCACTTTCATTTAGTTTAATGTATTTTTAAGTTTCCTTGAGAGTTTCTCATAGACCCACAGGATATATAGAAGTATGTCATTTGTTTTCAGATGTTTGGAGATTTTTCTGTTATCTTCCTGTTACTCCAGTTTGATTCTTTTTTGGTCAAAGGACATGTTTTATGATTTCAATTCTTTAAATTTGTTAAAATTTCTCTCATCATTATGCAATATACCTCTCTGTCTCTGGTAAAAATTTTTGCACCAAAGCCTACTTTATCTGATACTAATCACCGCTCCTGCTTCCTTTTGATTAATGTTTGCATGGTATATGCAAACACGTTTCTATCCTTTTACATTTGACCAGTATACCTTGTTAAATCTCAAGTGAGTTTCTTGTAGATAGCATATAATTGGGTCACATTTTAAAATCAAATCTGCCAACCTCTGCCTTTAATTGGTGACCGCTTATTCTAATGTTAATTGCTATTATATAAGGGCTTAAGGCTGCTTTTTTTTTGTTTGTTTTGTTTTATGGTTCTCTGTTTTCTTTTTCCTGCCTTCTCGTGTGTCATTGAAAAGTTTTTAAAACTCCATTTTTGGGGTGCGTGGGTGACTCAGTGGGTTAAAGCCTCTGCCTTCGGCTCAGGTCATGATCCCAGGGTCCTGGGATTGAGCCCCGGCATCGGCTCTCTGCTTAGCAGGGGGCCTGCTTCCTCCTCTCTCTCTCTGCCTACCTCTCTGCCTACTTGTGATCTCTGTTTAAATAAAATCTTTATTTAAAAAAAAACTCCATTTTTATTTATCTATAGTATTTCTTGGATGTATCTCACAAAGTAGCTTTGTTAGTAGTATTCTAGGTATTACATTATCCATAGGATTTATCACACAGTCTACCAGTGTTACTATTTTAACAATTCAACTTCAACAATTCAAAGATTACCTCCCTTTAAGTCCTTTCATTCCTGCTTATAATTACCTTAAATTATACATAACCTCTACACATACTGAGAATTATATTAGATGCTATGATTTTTCCTCAGTCATGGAACCTAATTTAAAAAACTCAAGATGAGGGTGCCTGGGTGGCTCAGTGGGGTAAGCCTCTGCCTTTGGCTCAGGTCATGATCCCAGGGTTCTGGGATCAAGGCCCACATCAGGCTCTCTGCTCAGCAGGGAGCCTGCTTCCCCCTCTCTCTCTGCCTGCCTCTCTGCCTACTTGTGATCTCTCTCTGTCTGTCAAATAAATGAATAAAATCTTAAAAAAAAAAAAAAACTCAAGATGAGAAGGAACTTCTATGTATTAGTCTATATTTTTACTTTACTGTTCCATTTCCCTTCCTTTTGTTTCAAATTCCCTTTTTTATCATTTTCATTCTGTTTCAAGAATTTTCTTTAGTCATTCATTTAGGATACAGGTCTGCTGGCAACATAGTCTCTTTGTTCTCCTTCCACCTGAGAATGTCTTGATTTCCCCTTCATTCCTGAAGGACATTTTCACTGAATACAGAGTTCTAGATTGACAGGTTTTTTTCTTTTTTTTTCTTTTAGCACTAGAAAATGTTGGATCTACTTCCATGGTTTCTAGTGGTACCATGATTTCTGATAAGTAATCCACCATCATTTGATTTGTTATTTCCATATAATGACGATGTTTTCTCGCTCATTGCTTTAGGATATTTTTCTTTGTCTTTAGTTTTCAAAAGCTTGATTACAATGTGTCTTGTTGCAAATTTATTTAACCTGTCTAGGTTTTGTCATCCCTTGAATTGGTAGATTTTTGGCTTTTGCCAAATTTGGGGAGTTTTCAGTCATTATTTGTTTGAATACTTTTTTAGCTGCATACTCTTTTTTGCTCTCCTGGACTGCCAATGACATAAACATTATTAAACAGTCCTACATGTCCCTGGAGCTCATTTTGTCCTTCAGTCTATTTTCTTTCTGTTTTTCAGATTGGGTAATTTCAGTTGCTCTACAAGTTCAGACTTTTCCCCCACTCTGTCCTATCCATTTTACTACTGAGCCTCCCAGTGGGTTACTGTATTGCTCAGGTATAAAATTTCCATTTGGTTCTTCTTTATATCTTCTATTTATTTGCTAAGATTTTCTTTTTCTTTTTTTCTTTTTTTGTTTTTTGTCTGTCTTTTACATTTTTTTCAATTATGTTTATGATTGCTTCTTGAATCAGTTTTATGATAGCTGCTTTATAATCTGTCAGATCATTCCAGCATCTGTTTCACCTTGGCATTGGCATATGTTGATTATCTTTTCTCATTCAAATTGAAGTTTTCCTGATTCTTGATGAGTTTTGTTTTTCTTTTTTTAAAAAAACTATTTCTTGGACATTTGGGATAGTATATTATGAAAGTCTGGGTCTTATTTAAATCTTCTTAGCGACTTTCTTCAACACCATGCTAGTGCGGGAGGGAATACTGACTCATTCCTGCCAGGTGGAGGTAGAAATCTAAACTCTCCACTCTCCACCCAGTCTCTCTTGACACTTAGAGTAGGAAAAGGGGGAATGATGCCTTATTGATACTGGGTGGGGTAGAAGTTTAGGGTTCCCATTAGGCCTTCACTGACATATCTTGGCTCGGATGTTAATTATCTTTTGTCATTCAAGTTAAAGTTTTCCTGATTCTTGATGAATTTCTTCTTCTTCTTTTTTTTTTTTAACTACATCTTGGACAGTTGGGGTAATATGTTATAAGAATATGGATTTTATTTAAATTTTCTGTTCTCCACATGGCCTCCATTGGCCCTGCAAGAAGATAGGTCGGTGGCGAAAGTCCTGGATCTCCACAATTACATGGTTTCACTTACTCGTGGAGCATAAGGAATAACCTGGAGGACATAGGGAGGTGGAGAGGAGTGAGTTGGGGAAATGGGAGGGGGAGACAAACCATGAGAGACTGTGGACTCTGAGAAACAGACTGAGGGTTTTGGAGGGGACAGGAGTGGGAGGTTGGGTGAGCCTGGTGGTGGGTATTAAGGAGGGCGTGTATTGCATGGAGCACTGGGTGTGGTGCATAAACAATGAATTTTGGAACACTGAAAAAAAAATAAATTAAAAAGAAGAAGAAGAAGAAAAAGACTGCTTAGTAAGAGTAAAAAAAGACCTTCTCTGACACCACCCTGATGAGAAGGGAAAGAAATGCCTCAATACTCTCAGGTAGGGAATGGAGGTCCAGGTCCCTATGTAGCCTTCAATGACACTGTGGGAGGGGGTTCTCATTAATATTGGGGAGTGTTGCAGGTCCTAGCCCTCCACAAGAACTTCCCTGACACTATCCCAGCAGGGAGAAGGAGGAAGCCTCATTTTAGCCAGAAAAGTCTTTGCTGACAGGGTAGGGAAAAAGGGTGAAGTGACATTTTCATCCACAAAGACGTGGATGAAAAGTTTTCTGTCTTGCTAGGTTGCCCCTTTCTTAGTTCTTTACCTAGAAGAAACATGCTTTTGGCTGGAGATGTGTGGTCTTTACTGTCAATGTTTTGGCATTACAGCTTATCTAGCACCCAGTTCGGGATATCTGAGCCAATAAAGAAACCCAGGGAACTCACCTCTGTGTTACTTCTCAGCTCCCAAGGTCCCCAGCTGGCTTGTCTTCTTCCTTCTACCTCTCCATCTTCTTATATTTGTTTTAGATATAATTTCTAGGATTTGACTGTACTTAGTGGAAGAAATAGGGAAAAGTGTATCTCCTCCATGTTGTCTGAAATTGGAACTCTTATTTTTATATCTTCTGGTGTTTCTACAGTATTTCAAAATAACTTTTTAAAAGATTAGATAATGCTAGAGAACATTAAAGTATCCCACCCTCTGCCTCCTCATTGCTCTAGAGAGGACTAACTCTCTTTTCCTGCTCAGTCTTGTCCTTTTTTTCAGGTTCCTCCCTTCTATCCCCTTCCACTAGTCCTAAGAAAAGAACTTTACACAGCTTCTGTTGAGAATAGGGCTAAGTGGCAGACAGACGCCAATATAGCAAATCAAGTTACATCCAAATTTGTCATGGGGAAAAAGGGCTATTAAAGGGGGTTTTAATATTTTTAAAAGGGAAATCATTAAAGGGTTTTACTATTTTAAATATTTAAATATTTAACAATTAGTACAGTCGACGTGGAGGCTCTTGCTCCCAAGAATCAGCAGGCACAGAGGATTCAGAGAAGAGACCATCTACCAATCCAGAGAGATGTGTTTCAATATTTTTAAGAACCAATATAACTACCCAATTTTTTTTTCTGCCAACAGTAGGTAGTGAAGCTATAAAGATGAAGAAAGTTGTTTAGAAATAGTTCTAATGACAAGAAGTACATAATCACAGTCAGGAAAGGGTGAAGTAAAAGAAATATCTGGTAATTCTTATTCCTTCATATTGCTAAAGCAACTCAAGAACCAGAAAAAATACATGAATTAATTCCTTTTGAGAGATGCAGTCGAGATCCTTTTGGTCACTAATTAAATGGAACTCTACAGTCCTTTCATAATCAGAAGAACAAAATATTTCAGTCCCCTAGGGTATACACAAATGTTATAAATGGACACATTAAAATTTCAAAAGCAGAATCCCAGTTGGATGTATCCAAAAATCACTATGCACACAGCAATACCAAGATCTTGGGAGGGTTTGCCATCTGATATTTCAGAGCATGAAGCAGCTGGAAAAGTCATTAAGAGCTATGAGAAAAACTGAAATTACATTTCTAAAAGCTAAGAATAACTTACATTCTAAAAAGACACTACTTGAGAATCACAAAAGAAATTGATTGAGAGAATTAAGGCACATAGAACATTCTTTTGCAGGTAGGTAGTTGAGTGGGAAACAGGATCCATGACCAGGTAAGACAAAGGGATTGGACATTAATCAGAACAAGTTTTGTACGTTAAGACCAAATGTGACTCTGGTCTACTTGGGGCCCTGAGGGATTGGAGGGAGGATGAGTTTGGTGTTAAAACCTGGGTGGCTGGCGACCGAGACCGTGTGTCTTCTGTGTTGGACAGGCACTTTGTCCCATGGAAGTGAGTGTTTAAATAGCTCTGTAAAACATTAAGGAAACAAAAGGCAGTACATAGAGTTAACCTCTTGGTACACAATACATTTTTTTGTTTACAAAGAAAATAAACATTGCAATATTATAAGCACCAGAATATTGTTTATACTTAATTCATAACAAACTGAAGGGAACAAAAGACACCCAAACAAGAAAAACAGGGGATGAGTTTCAAAATACATCATGTGCAGGTTTGGATAAGCCTTAGGTTATGAAAATTTGTCCAGTGATCAGAAGTTGCAACCCCAAGTAGTTCCCATGCTACTTTTCTATCCTGTTCATACCCTCTGTAATGATGCCTGACATCATATTCTTTTACAATCATACCTAACCAGACTGAACACACACACACACACACATACACACACACACACACACACATCCTAAAGTCCTCCCAAGAAAAGCCTTATCCACTGTGCTCTAAGGCTGGTTTGTTCACCGAGGATGGAGACACCAAGGATGGACCATGGAGCTAGGTTCTATTGGGGACTGTGGGCAGCAAGATGAGTTTGAAAGATAGAGACTGAAGGTAGAGCATGGTGGCCACAGAGGAAGCTGAATTCTCACTGGGGAAAAGCACTGTAGCAGGGACTGAGAAAGTAAGGCAGAAGATTCTACAGAGAATGAGAAAAATGGAGTGACCTATACGGTAAGATTAGGAAGACTCCATCTATTGCACAGACAGAAGCAATCTGAATCACTGAAAGGAAAATGGACCCCCCGACCCCCGCCCCTCACCTTGGAGATGTTTTTCAAACTGGAAAGGGTAACAAAAATGTCTTAAAAGAAGGAAGGCGCTACAGAAGAAAGAAGACAGTGGAAGTGTGGGCCTCCTTTCTAAATCAGTTCAAGTTTCCACACCCAGGTAAGTTGAATCCCAGCCTGCCGGGTTAACTACAGAAGTGCTTTCAGAATTTGGTCTTGTAGAGCTCACTGACAGTAAGAAAAGACAAATAACACTGCTCTTTTTAACATGGGAACAAAGGTTTACAAACCAGCGCACTTGACCTCAAACCTTAGCAAATTCAAGTTTGTGAAAGAAATGGTTTGTGCATTTATAAAACACCAGAGTGAGTGATAAGTGTTGGAAGGACTTTGTAAATTATGTCAAATTAATTATTTTCAATTAACTCAATTTCCCTTTTACTTGGGCAGGGGTCAACAAATGTATAGCCCATAGGTGAAATCTGGTCTGCAGTGTGTTTCAGTAAATAAAGTTATTGGAATCCAGGCTATGACCGTTAATTTACATATTGTCCATGGCTGCTTTCAGACCACAATGGGAGGGCTGAGTCATCGCAGAAGGTTCTAGCCCTTTACAGAAAACTTGCTGACCTCTGAGTTAGAAAGCACCACTGTTACAGTCTTATCTTGATTTCCACACGTATCAGAGTTTCTCACATAAAAAGACGCTAGAGAGATGTGAGTAGGAATCACAAGGCAAGTAGACTCTCCCTGGAACTGAGTCTCCGAAGACTTGTCACAGGACACTACTGTCACCCAAGTCCTGGGTCTTACTGTTGGCGGAGACTATGAGAAAGACTTGGGTAGCATGCTTGCTGCAGAAACTTATAAAACTGTGAATATGGAGGATGAAACAAAACCCAAAATGATCGAATTAAACTAGAATGTGGTGCTGAAACCAAAATAACAAAAAGAAGAAAATAAAATTTGCCTTCACGTAAGAAGAAAGTCAAGTACATATGTGTTAGATGACGGAAACCTCGTCTGGCAGTTCATGTGCAAAAGACAGGAGAGCTTAACTGACCCGGAGCCAGTCGTGTGACTTATCTCGAAGAAAACCGCCCCTGAGAGACACCAGCAAGATGGCAGACAGGGAAGCTCCAGGCCCTTGCCCCCCTGTGCAAACACTGAACAGTGAGACTAACCGAAACAACCTTGTAGGAGCTCTGGAAATCAGTGAAAGAGCCCTAGCGACCAAGCGAATGCCCAAACAAGAAAAAACCACATTAAAAACAGTAGGAAATTTCAAGGTGTTTTCCCGCTCATTTTTGCCAACCGGAGAGAGTAGAGCACTGTGCTAATGTGCGTGGGGGCTGCCTGAGCGGTCTGTGTCCCTTAACTCGGCCTTCAGAGGGCCACATGTGGCACAACTGGGGGCCCATACAGCTGAAGCTGAAAGCGGTGAGGACCCAGAGCCACGTATGCCTGAGGCAAGACACTGCTAATAGTAGAGGACAAAAGAACATCATCTTCATAAGGCCCCAAGAAGCAGCTGGGGTAAGACTGTTAAGGAAATGGAAGATTTTTTTTTTTTGGTTAATGGCTGTGTATGCTAGGAAACTGGAAAAAAGCATCCATGCAGGTCCAGGAAAAGTACATGTCCAGAAAAGGACTGGAAAGACCTTAAGCCTTCATACTTTACTGGTCCTGGGCTCTGGGCAAGCCCCGCACCCGGGGTGGCCCGCATGGTGGCTGCTTTTTCAAATGCTCAGTTTTCAACAAAACACCACATGGCACATAAAGAAACCAGAAAACATGACCCATTCAAAGCAACAAAGTAAATCTCCAGAAACCATCCCTGAAGAAAACTACCACTATCTTTGGCTTCTGTGTATACAAATTTATAATCATCATACCGAGTAGGTATCTAGCACCTGACTTCTTTCTTACACCACACCGCATCCTGTATGCTCTAGATGATACCATGTGACACTAGAATATACATATACATACATATTATATATGTGTAATATATGGTGTACAGGATGTTTCTCTATTTTTGTAGGACAGATAACATGCTCAAGGCTCAGACATCATCTGATCTGCCCAAAACTATGCAGTCAGACAATGGCAGAAATGGAGCTAGAACCAGGCCTTTGCATTTTGAGTCCAATGTTCTTTTCACAGGTCACAGCCCCACTTGTGTTCTGGCTGGACTGTTTGGAATGCTGTTCGTGCCTCTAAGCATCCCATTGAAGGAAAGGTACAAGAGGACAGAACATAAGATAGGAAAGGTCTGGAAACACTGTCGTATGGGATACCAGACCATGATGGGCCTTGGTGACACATTTGGTCCAAGGCTCCTGGAGTTTTGTCCTTAGGCCCCTGAGTGGCAGGTCACAGTCTTGAATGGGTTTCTAGAACACTTCCCACAACCTGTGAGGTGACAAGAAAGTGTCTACTTCAGAATCTGGGATGACTTCCTGGAACCCTGGTCTTGGGAATCTAATCCTTACTGTCTGTGTTCACTCTGACAAATAATAAAATCCTTGAAAATACTTTCTCTCAGGCCTCATCTGTCCTGAAGTTAAGTACAGCTGAAGAGTCCCTGCCCTTGGGTTGGCTAGAAGCTGCCTGTTTAGGAACCCTGCCTTCTGGACATGCCAGCTGCTGTGTCTTCTTGTCCCTGGCAAACTAACAAGTCTTTATTCTCTTTCTGGTTTCCCCACTCACCTGAGCAAGGGGATCCTCACGTCCCCTCTGGGCTCGGGCAGAACTTTGCCACCAGCCCAGGCTACAAATGGTGTCTCCCCGCTAGCTTGCAGGTCCTACAGAGTCCTCCAAGTTACTCATTGTTTTATCCATTGCTCACAGAGCCCCATCGTCAAGCCCAACACCAGGTTACTTTCTGCCTTTCTCACTTCACCTCCAGCCCTTCGGTCTCGCCAACCCTGTTCAAGGTCTTTACTCACAGTCATGTGTGAACACCACTAGCGCTACTATGCCCAGAGACAAAAATGCAATGCCCACCTTGTCCGGGCCTGGAGATACGCATTCATCTGTGTGTTGAGGAGCAAGGGGCATGAAGGGGGTGATCTGGCTAGGCTGGGCCAGATCCTTTTAATCTAAAACCAACGGGATTCTGCCAGACTCCCAGAGCAGAAGATGGGCCAGCAACCTGAAACCTTCCAGGCTTCTCTTCACCCTCACTGAATGGAGCCCAAGTCATCCAAGACCCCCTGCAGAGAGCACACGCCCTTGACCCCAGAAGATCCCTGCAGGCAGAGCGGCTCAGTGGGCCGAACAGCAGCCTATTCTAAGCCCACTCTAAGTGGCCTAAGTAAGTGATCTTGGGCACATTCCCGACCATGCTGAACTTTGTTTTTCATCTCTGAGCAATGGGAGACCAAAAAAACCCCACCCTACCTCAGAGGAGAGGGATGACTTAAAACACTCATTTAATTTAAAAAAAAATCAGAAGCAGCGGGAAATAGATACAGTGGTGTTACTGCGCATATGAGACCCGCACGTAAGAGGACACATACCTCTTAGGGCCTGATCAGCCTCACCATCACTTACTGCTGATCCCGGGCGAGAATAACCACTGCCCTCTGGAGGCTGAGAAGACATGTCTTTCAACCATGGATAAGCATGAAATATCGTAGAGTAGTTCTTGAGAAGGTGGGAATCCTTGCCACTGAAAAGTGAAAAGTGAAGGATACCGTTGGGATGAAAAGCTCCCGAGCGCCACACGGTCCAAGCCTGTGACTGCATTGGGGCCCCTTTCCGGAGCCCTGTCCGTGGTGTGCGCACGTCTCTGCTGAGCTCAGGCATTGAGCGCGGTCTGCGGCAGGAGCTACACGGCAGCGGGCAGAGTAAAAGCTGTACAGAGGGGCATAAACCTCTCCTCCAACTGACAAAGCAAAGCAAAGCGCTGTGGTGGGTACTGGAGCACACACAAGTTGAGGGAGTCACGGGTACTAATTCCTAGCACTTCAGAACCAAGTGCAACTTACATATGGCAGTTCCTGCTATTTAAGGACAGATGACATGCAAGCGTCTTAGGAGGCCTGATCTGGCCACACACTGGGCATACCTAATGCGGGTTTTGGCGACTGGGATCTTGTTCCCCCTTTAGGATGAGGTTGGGTTGTGACTAGCGTGCCCAATACCCCTGTGTTTGGCCCAGTGCACTTCCTGCCATCAGGTTACTCTCCTTTGGGATTCACCTGCTTCTTGGCTTCCAAGGGTGGTGGGAGGTGGGGGGGGGGTCTCCATGGACAGCAGAGGAGGGGCTCATCCTGAAGAGCACCATGAAGTAAGTGAGTTTTGTTGCTTTGCTCGCAAGTTTAAACATTATTTCTTAATTTTTAGGTGCATTTATTTATTATTTAGCTTTTCTCCTGTCATTTATAAACATTTACCTTTGAAGGATCTAACTTCCTGTTTGCCCTACCAGTTTTACGAACTCTTTATTATTTTTATTTTTTATTTTTTTATGAACTCTTTATATATTGAATGTTGACTCATTTGTTACATTTTACATAGTCTGCTGTTTTTCCTTTTACATTTGTTTTGGACCTAGAGAAACTTAAGGTGTTTACATGATCAAAATGTACTCCTCTTTCCCTCTGTGAGTTTTCTTATTTCTCCAAAAAAAATTTCACTAATGTTTTAAGGAACTCATTACAGTTGACCCTTGAACCACATGAGGGAGGGGATTAGGGGTACTGACCCTCCTCCCTGCAGCCAAAAAGCCACATGTAACTTTTGACTCCACAAAAATGTAACTACTCACAGCTTATTGTTGACGGGAAGCCTTACCGATAACATAAACAATTGATTGACACATATCTTGTATATGTATTAGATACTGTATTCTTACTCTTAGGATAAAGGAACATAGAGTAAAGGCTCTTAAGAAAATCAAAAGGAAGAGAAAATGCATTTATGTATTGTAGTATTGCCCCGTACTGTAAATAACCCGCAAATAAATGGACCCGTGCAGCTCCAACTATGTTGTTCAAGGGTTAATGGTCTATACATATAATTAAAACCAAGTTCTATTATACAGAAGGGCTCATAATTAAAAAGCAGCAAGCCAAGCCCTACCTCTCCCAATACCACTTTCACTCTCCTGAGAGCTAACCATTTTTTTAAAAAAAGATTTTATTTATTTATTTGACAGACAGATTTCACAAGTAGGCAGAGAGGCAGGCAGAGAGAGAGGGGGAAGCAGGCTTCCCGCCGAGCAGAGAGCCCGATGCGGGGCTCGATCCCAGGACCTTGAAATCATGACCCAAGCCATAAGCAGAGGCCCAACCCACTGAGCCACCCAGGCGCCCCAGAGCTAACCATTTTTAACCATGTCTGTTTTCAGATATTCTGACAATAATTTTGTTTGTAAATAATGCATTACTTTTATTGACTTACCAGTTTTAAAACCATCTTTGGCAGACATGGCTATCTGCTATAATCGGAAAGGATTCAGCTCACTTAATAACACTCCCCCTGTTTTTTCTCCCCCAAAGAGCTCTGCCACTGTTTTCAGTTCCTCCATCTGTCAGACCTACATGGTCATGGACTGTATTTCAATCCCGTCTTTCTTGTTCCACCAACAACAGATGACGCGTGTTGACTTTCTAACTCTACCTCCTCAACTTTGTCATTAGAGCTCTACTCTTCACTACCAGTGTTAATTATAGTAAGTTTTGTTGTCAGAGTGTTGTCTTTTCATGATTTAGCCAAAGATTAATTTAAAATGTTGAAAATTAGGAGGTAATTATTTACTGCAGAGCCTGGAGGTCGGCTGCAATTACACACTCGCTGTAGTTTCAACGCAATGACTACTATCTCAGCACAGAAGTACATTTCTGGGATCAAATGTCAAATTCAGGTTGACCTCCACTTGTTCACACTCCACATTTAACTTAAGTTCATATCTTTGCAGTAGCAAAGGCTGATACAAATTGGGTCTACTCTGGATAAAGCCTGTCATTTAATGAGCGTGTCTCTGTCTACCAAGCTGATATTACTACTGAGCAGAGTGAAAAGGGTAGAAGCAAGTTTTAATGAGGTGTCCCCAGGAGTTCAAGGCCCCATTACTAGGAAACACAGTCCAATTAGCTATTTGGGCTTGCCCTTGACCCAAGAGGAAATGTAGGGGGTGATGCTGAGGGGACACATCCAATATGAGGGCACTCATGCTGTCTGTATTATGTCTGAATGGCAAGCAGAGACTGTAGTACTTGGGTTGTAGTCCATGGCTGGAATCCAAAATCAGCTCTCCTGGAAAGCTCCCACACTGGGTATGGACACCTGCCTTCTGCTCAACCTATTAACTATAGCTAGGGCTTGATGGCACCAACATTTCCAGGCAGAGGTAGTCCAGGATGGAGCCATCTCCCTGCAGCTAGGGTTCTGCTTAGAAGATTTGAGGACTTGTAGGGGAGCACCTGGGAAGCTCAGTTGGTCAAGCATCTGCCTTCAGCTCGGGTCATGATCCCAGGGATCAAGCCCCACGTCGGGTTTCCTGCTCAGCAAGGAGTCTGCTTCTCCCTCCGCCTCACCCTCTCCCCTCCCCTGCTTGTGCTTTCTCTCTCTCTCTCTCAAATAAATAAAACCTTAAAAAAAAAAAAAGAAGTTTTGAGTACTTACTATCAACAGATAGAAAAACTGAATTGCTCGTTGGATCGTTGGAAGGAGGGGATCCCTCTTACCAGGTTGGACTGAGTACTTGGGTTTGTCTTTTTTTGTTAGACAACAGTTTTTGGAATCCCTTCACAGAATACTAGCCTGTCTCAGATTGAATACTGTGATCCTAGAAGATTTTGTTTTCCAACTCTTGCCCCCACATAAGGTAAGTGAGCTAAGAATCACTTCCTAAAGAAGTGAGACCAATACCTCCAACTTCTGGATTTCTCTGTGATTGAATAGCTCTTTCCTCTTGCAGTGGGCAAGTGACATTAGTAACCCTGCTTGGGAGCTTCTCTCCAGAAGTATACTAGACTGAATCTTGTTCTGCTCAATAGAATGTTAGATGCATTTATGTGTTAGGGGTTAGATCTTCTATTCTAAACTACAGCACCATAAAGCTTCATTCCTTCTTTTAGTAAAAACCCACAATAAACCATAGATTTTATGGCCAACCTCTAAAGTAATACCAACATAGTATGTTAAAGAGAGCACAGAAGGAAAATAGCAAGAAAAAAATGCCACTGGATTTTTAATGCCTACCATATTAGTTTGTTAGGGTTGGTGTAACAAAGTACTGTGAACTGAGTGGCTGAAATTTAGTGTCCCATAGTCCTGGAGTCTACAAGTTCAAGATCAAGGTGTCAGCAGGGTTGGTTCCTTCAGAAGGCTGTGGCAGAGAAGCTATCCTAGGCCTTTCCTCTAGCTTCTGGGGTTTGCTGGCAATCTGGTGCTCCCTGGCTTCTACATCACTCCAAGCCCTTTTTTTTTTTTTATTTGTTTATTTGACAGATCACAAGTAGGCAGAGAGGCAGGCAGAGAGAGAGAGGAGGAGGAGGCAGGCTCCCTGCTGAGCAGAGAGCCAAATGCGGGGCTCGATCCCAGGACCCTGGGATCATGACCTGAGCCGAAGGCAGAGGCTTTAACCACCGAGCCACCCAGGCGCCCCTCCAAGCCCTCTTCTGATGCACATGCCTCAGTCCAAATTTCCCCTTTTTATGTGGACACGAATCATATTGGTTTAGGGGTCTACCTTACTGCCTTATTCCAGTATGACCTTATCTTAACTAATTACATCTGCAACAACCTTATCTCCAAATAAGGTCACACTCTGAGGGGACAGGACTCCAGCATGTGAATTTGGCAGGGGGTGGGTGGGGGACGGGGTGCGCAACTCAACCCATAGCACATGTTCTGGTCTCTTATTTTTGAAAAAGTGTAGGTCTTCATTTAAAACACACACCCAAAAAAAGTGGGGGGGGGTGGATCACAGAGCAAGGACTTTCAACAATTATTTCTTCCTTTTTATCAAAGAAAATATTACATGAAAATGCTTTGAAAGACTGATGTAAAAAAGTGGTGGAGTTGAAAGACACACATATTACCACCAGCGAATGGTCAGACTTGAGGGTAGGTCTGAGCCACCCTTTTCACCATGGGGCCAGATGAGGTATAAGCCCAGTGTGGCCTGTTAAGCGTTCTTTTTCTCTGTTATGGTCTGAATATGTCCACACTTCTCCTTCAATTAATACTGAATATTAATACTAATTAGAATACTAACTAGAATACTAGGGTCTCCAGTAGCTAGTGAAATGTGTAGGCTTGAAGGAACCACTTAGAAGGGATGGTTATTTTTCATCATCAAGGTTAAGGGAGGAAATCCAAATGTTACAGCAATAAAACTCAGAAATAAAGGAAAACGTCACTCATTTTTTAAACTGTCCTTATCAAGACACAGGCTTTCAAAAAATATCCCTTTGTTGGGGCAGACTTTTAAAAAATAACTTTTTAAAGTTACATTAATACTTCAAAAATACTTCATCACTGAAAATATGGGAGAACAAAGAAATAAAAATTGGTCATAATCTCATCACTACAAGATAATAACTAATAATATTTTGGTGTATTTTCAGTATTTTTTCCTGTACACACACACGAATATTTTTAGACCTAATTACATTGGCTATACATGTGTATCTCAATTTCCACACTTACTATTATATTATAGGCATTGGTTCGTCTTTAACGCCTTATAATTTTAACATTTTTTTTTTTTTTAAGATTTTATTCATTTATTTGACAGAGAGAGACCACAAGTAGGCAGAGAGGCAGGCAGAGAGAGAGGGAAGCAGGCTCCTCACAGAGCAGAGAGCCCAATGCGGGGCTCGATCCCAGGACCCTGAGATCATGACCCGAGCCGAAGGCAGAGGCTTTAACCCACTGAGCCACCCAGGCGCCCCTTAACATTTGTTTTAACACATAGAGTGATGTGAGAAACTTAACTGTATCTAAAGGAATTTTTTCCATTTATTAAATATTTCATCAAGTCATCATGGATTCTAAATAGTTTTTTTAGGATATAAAAATTAAGTATAAATTCTAAATTGAAAATTTGAGTAATAAAATGAAGTTCCTATTTTCAGAAAGTTAGTAAGAACATGACAAGACCTTAATTATAGCACTTAAAAATTTTCAATTTAGAAATTACAAAAAATGATAAAGAAGAAAATAAAAATAACTGTATTTCTAGAGAAATCTCCCCTGGTAATATTCTAGTGCATTGCATTCCAGTCCTATTTCTTGTCTGTTACACTGCCGTGTGTTCAGATAGCGCAGAGACTCTGCTAAACCCACATGACCCTTTCTGAAAAATTCTCTACTTGGTTCTCTCTCACTGGTCTGGCCACAGATAATCAGATAAAGGATGGGTGCTTGATATAGGTGCAACCAATCCATAGACCATCCTATTTCCTATGAAGACTCTGGCTACAGATCTCTATTCAAGAGTGGCACACCTAGTAGACGATGATTGACCCAACCAGCCAGATGTTTTCTTGGGAAGTCTGGATTCAAGACCTATGTATGGAGAGATGGTCAACTGTAGAAAAAAACACAGAGCAAGCAGAAACCAAATGTAGCAGATTGCCTGCAAAGGCCAAGCACTAAAATCAGTGGTAGAGTGTCAGCTGTGGTCTGTATATGGTCTTCAGCTTAACACACACTCAGCTTTTGAACCACCTTTTGACATAGTAAGCATTGGAACCCTGAAATGTCCTTTTGTGTATTGGACACCAGCTGGTAAACGTTTAGAAACAAAGCACTATATTAATCAGAGATGTTAATTGCAAATTACAAACACCAACTCTGGCTCATTTTAATACCTAAAAAGGAGTGACTGAAAAGCTATTGTGTCATTTATAAACTAATGAAAAACTGAAGGATCAGACCTAAAAACTGGGTAGGAATCAAGGTAAGCTAGGTGCCAAGAACAGAGCCAGGTCTCAATATGGGAAGAGATCAGTAGATCATCACAGCTTGCACTCCACAATGGATTCTGGATCCTCCACTACAGGTGTCTGGATGGATCTCTACCTGCTCCTGCATCTTTGTGTCCCCCCCCCTCCACATTCAAAATCCCAGAGAGAAGCTTTTAACTGGATGGACCCAGGATATATGCTTATGTCCTCCCCCAGAGGGCCAGGATCTACTCCCTTCAAATTCCATGGTGGAAGGTGGGGTCCTGCTCCCCAGTTTCAGGATTTCTCTGAAGCGTAGGGAGGAGTGCCATGATCTTCTCTAATCAGCAGAAAATAACTGATTTTATTGCATAAAACTCAACTCACCTCCTCTCGGAATACGGTCCAATGGGAGCTTTAAAATAATCTTCACAAAGCTCAAAATTTTTCTGCAGTTCTAAAGCTGTAAAATAATGTAGACCATTGGTAACAGGTGCTGGCACTGGACCCCTGGAATCAGAAAAAAAGAAGAAAAAAAAAACCAAAGAACTTTGTAATGATACCAAAGCATACACACACATAATACATAAATACTGACTGATATAGCCACATAAATGTAAATACCTGTAAAATATATTTGGAATAATGTAACATATCCACTCAAACATTTACTCTAGACTTGTCTTAAAACACTAGCATTATTACATTTAATTTGTAGACTAAGGGAATTTATGTTGTTTTAAATCTTCCTTATCTATGAAGTCACCAATATTGGCAAATCATCTTCCTACTGATTAGTATGTATTCTATGTATTCCATTATAAACCCTTGTCCATTTGTTACGTGAGTCCAAAAATTTATCAACCGCTATAAAAACTGAAATAGATGTTTTCAAATTTTGTTCCTAATCCAATGCTTTGAAATGATACCAGAATAAAGTATTTCTAAAAATTCTAATATTATACTCTCCACTGAACTCCAGTGTAAAATATTCTTTTTTCATCTCTACTAGCCTGTTTTCCCAGAGTGACTTGGAAGAATCATTAACCGTGTTTAGTGAAAAAATCCCGTTGCTATTCACCCCAGACTTGCTAAATAGAGTTGCTGTGTGCAAAGTAGCCCAATTGCATATAAATTCATGCAAATTTGAATCGTCTATCTGTCCTGGTATGACCCATTTGGAGCTCATATTTAAAATTGCTTCGGTTCTCTGTCCCTAGCGTTTTAATAAGCTTGGCCCTGCTGCTGATTCGAGGTCACACAGATCCTAGCTTTGCTGCTCTGGAAGATACTATCTCCTGGCCATCACCTTCCTAGCCCTTCAGTGGATCTCTGTGTATGCCACACAGCCTATCCTTTGAATCAGACTATCCAAAGATAGCTTATCAATATGGAGAAAATTCATCACACTTTTTGGATATGGTACAAATAGACAAAACTTGGTTTCATTTATATTGGTTGAAGATTTTTAACAGGTTAAAATTATAGACAATAAAAATTGAAATTGAAAAAAACTTAAATGGTTTCTTTATTCTGCTTCCTTGAATCTCTGCATTCTAAAAAAGCTTTTTAAAATGCATAATTAAGGTCTTGTCATGTTCTTGCTAACTTTCTGAAAACAGGGACTTCACTTTATTACTCAGATTTTCTAAAATGTGGCACAGGAAAGAGAATTCGGAATATCAAAGCCTGGGGGTGCCTGGGTGGCTCAGTGGGTTAAAGCCTCTGCCTTCAGCTCAGGTCATGATCCCGGGGTCCTGGGATCAAGCCCCGCATCGGGCTCTCTGCTTGGCGGGGAGCCTGCTTCCTCCTCTCTCTCTCTCTCTGCCTGCCTCTCTGCCTATTTGTGATCTCTGTCAAATAAATAAATAAAATCTTAAAAAAAAAAAAAGAATATCAAAGCCTGTAACGTTAATGAGAAAATAAAATGCAAACATTCTGTAGCTATCCTGTGACCTACTTATTCATTCTGAGTAAATATTAAAGCCTAAATATGCCTCTTGATATGTAATGATAGTACAGTAATTATTATAGCCACTAACATCAGGAAGCCTTTACTATGCGGAAGGAACTAAGTAAAACTGTTCATATTAAGAATAGAGAATTCACAGATTAATAAAGATACAATGATTCCCACTCTCATGGAATTTACAGTTTAATATGGAAAGGAGGCATTAAACAAATGACTTTGCACATAATGAATTACTATTGTTTTGAGAGTCATGATAGACAAGAGCAAGATAGTGAACAGGATATAATGAACTTTCAGTCATGAACAGCCTTGGTGAAGGCTGATATATATTCAAATTCCACCAGAAATACCATTCCTTATAGTCTTCAAAGAGTGCAAAGAGGGTGCCTGGGTGGTTCAGTGAGTTAAAGCCTCTGCCTTCGGCTTGGGTCATGATCCCAGGGTCCTGGGATCGAGTCCCGAGTTGGGCTCTCTGCTCAGTGGGAAGCCTGCTTCCCCCTCTCTCTCTGCCTGCCTCTCTGCCTACTTGTGATCTCTGTCAAATAAATAAATAACATCTTTAAAAAAAAAGTGCAAAGGAAAAAAAAAGCCACCAGTTTTTAATAGCTATGAGCACATTATGTCTTTTTAAAATACATATAAATGAAAGGAAAATACAACTTCTAGAACTAGGTTTACTACTGAATCACTGGGTCCACTTTAGTAGAGAGGCCTCTGTTATGTTGATGATTTAGGATTCATTTGGTATATTTGGATCAATCTAAAGATGCCCCGGTATAAGTAAATGTGATATATCGCTACCTTTGAAACAGGAGTGTGTGATGAGGAGATATCTTTCCCATCAGGGCCTGCCGGGCTGTCTCATATTGTCTCTCTATAGAATCTCTTTCCTAGGCAAGGAATATGATCAGAAAATTATATTGATGTCAAAAATACGTCAGACGGCGAAAGTAGCTATAATCACTATCTTCTAGAGATTGTCAAATATGTGGAAAGGGGGAAAAGGCCTAAAAAAAAAAAAAAAGCTATTGGTTCAGTGGAAAGAACAAAAACATTATAAATGAAATATTTTTATGAAGACCACAATTTAATTTATCAACTTTATTTGACATCTAAATAATAATGTGACAATTCCTTATTCATGTTTATATATTTTTTTATCTTTCCAATGAGATCATCTCTTATTATTGTCTTTTTGTCTTCCCAGATCTTTGCACCCAGAATAGTCAAGTTATTGATTATACCCAACAGTATTTCAGTACAACCCTGAAATATCTCCCCCGTGTCACCAGCACTTCACCATCACTATATACTTAGTAAACATTTGAGGGGGATACAGAGACATAAAAGACACAATATCCGCCTTCAAAAGGTTTATAATCTGGTGGCAAAAGGGGATTTAAAAAGACAGAGAAAAAACCAAGATAGCACATGCTGTTTTATAAATAGTAAAATGTATATCTATACATGGATTATGTAATGGAGTGTGGTCTGTTTAGAAACTGTCCAAGTGCTGGATTTCCTCACTTTAAGCAAAGCTGACATATAAAATTCTCAATTTACAGAAAAGATAAATCAGCAAGTGCTTATTTGTTTTACATAAAAGACTCATTTATAAAGGGATTTGTAATAACATTTATTTAAACAGCAATCTTTGCTTGCAGTAACTGAATCTGAAATAAAGCTCTTTGATTTTAATGTCACTAAACGCCAAAGCTATGGTTGTAAGCTCGCAACTCCGGGCTAACCGCTTGTTTTAGCCTTGGGGGTTAGCATAGTTTCAAGTGGTTGTGTGTGTTTTAGGGGAATTTTTCAAGAATTAATTTTTAAGGGTTAAGTTGATGTGATTCTAAAGGCATTTTTGCATTACAGAAACTACTCTGCAGTAATGGTTCTACTCTGTGGTGATGCCAAGGTTGGTGCAGTGAACACCCCTGGGAAACAAGTCACACCCCTGAGACCAGAAGACCCTTTGGTCACTCCTGTGTTCCCCTGTACACAGCATACACACCTGAGCATGAAGAGGGAGCTTAATCTATATCTTTAATGTACAACAGTATAAATTTGGGGAGATAATATGAAGTGTGAATAATGTCTAGCATTCTCTGTGATCTGGAATAGAATTTGCTGTTGACGGTTGCTAGCTTAAGAAATTCTGGGTCAGGGGCGCCTGGGTGGCTCAGTGGGTTAAGCCGCTGCCTTCGGCTCAGGTCATGATCTCAGAGGCCTGGGATCGAGCCCCGCATCGGGCTCTCTGCTCTCTAGGGGAGCCTGCTTCCTCCTCTCTCTCTGCCTGCCTCTCTGCCTGCTTGTGATCTCTCTGTCAAATAAATAAATAAAATCTTAAAAAAAGAAAAAAGAAAAAAGAAATTCTGGGTCAAGCTTTTGAAATTGTTTCTTAGACACCATGACATATGACAGCTAACAATGAAACTCTCAGGTGTCTATCTGGTCACCATAGGCTCTCGGGTGTCTCTCTGGTCACCAAGACCATATAACTGTGTCTCTGACCATTAGCTCTGTGATTCTGTCTTAAGCAAGACAAGAAGAAAATAGCATTGGGATGGGGTTTGCAATGGGACAAGAAAGGAGGAAAGAACTCTATGTAAATTTCACTATTTAAAACTATCTGTTTAAATAACCCCATAAATACACCTAAATTATTTCATATTACTACAAAATTACTATATATTGACAAACTCCACTATCCCACTCTCAGGTTAATTTGTTATTATTGTTCCTCAGTTTCTCCATAGCAGTACACATATTTTCTATTGTGATTTTACTTGATACCATCTTCATTTTTTTCTATATTGATCCTTGATTTCAATTACATCATGACTGGGAGGATGACAGTAATAGTGGAAGCACGGTCTGGATCTTGCAGAATTCTCACGCAAAAATAGAGCAAGCAAATGGCAAAGTAAAAAACATATCAAAACATTGACAAGAAAACCAGATGAAGAGATACCCCTCAAACCCCAAGTCCCCTCAAACCCCAAATCAGAAGAGAAATCCCCTTCAAACCCCAAAATACAGGTGATAATAGTGACACCGCCGCACGGCACCAATGTCTACGTGAGAGAAAGGCAAAGGAAGCAACAGGGGGACTAAAAGACCCTAGTATGCACTAGGAAGAAAAGCAGCACAAATGGGCACCACAGCTGGAATCCAGGGGGTGCTTCTTCCTACCTTAATAGTGGGTAAGAATAAGGGGTAAACAGTAAGTTCTGAAGCAGCTGGATCAACTGTGATTTCTTGAATCTGATCCACTGTGGCTCTCCTCTAAGACAGGGCCCCACACTAAAGAAAAGCTGATGGGAGTGGAATCAAAATTAATTAGGACAGGGGCGCCTGGGTGGCTCAGTGGGTTAAGCCGCTGCCTTCGGCTCAGGTCATGATCTCAGGGTCCTGGGATCGAGTCCCTCATCGGGTTCTCTGCTCAGCGGGGAACCTGCTTCCCTCTCTCTCTCTCTCTCTGCCTGCCTCTCCGTCTACTTGTGATCTCTCTCTCTGTCAAATAAATAAATAAATAAAATCTTTAAAAAAAAAAATTAATTAGGACAGTCAACAGAGACAAAGAGATATTCTAGACCAAAGTGGTGGAGGGGAACAGAGCCCAGACACCCCCAACAAAAATTGAAACCCTCAAAGGAAAACTGCTATATATTTTAACACAATTTGAAGGAACCATGCTTCCTTATAAAAGTTTGAAAAAACTAACTTCACATAAGAATGAGAAATTTCCAGGGCACCTGGGTGGCTCAGCGGGTTAAGCCTCTGCCTTCAGCTCGGGTCATGATCTCAGGGTCCTGGGATCGAGCCCTGCATCAGGCTCTCTGCTCAGCGGGGAGCCTGCTTCCTCCTCTCTCTCTGCCTGCCTCTCTGCCTACTTGTGATCTTTCTCTGTCAAATAAATAAATAAAAACCTTAAAAAAATGAGAAATTTCCTAGTAAAATCTCAAAGTTATTATTATTTTTTTTCAAAGTTATTATTTTAAAAGAGAAGGAGACTAACCCCTTTACATACAGTGAAGGCATTCATTAAACAGATAAAATCTATCATCTACTATTTCAAAATTAATTTAAAAACATTAAGGAAATGTGCCATTAAGGAAATGGCACAAAACATTAAGGAACAAATAAATTACTTTTTTTCCCCCAGAGGGAGAGAGCACATGAGTGGGGGGAAAGGCAGAGAGAGAGAGGGAGGGAATCTCAAGCAGGCACCATGCCCAGTGCAGAGCCCCACACAGGGCTTAATCTCACAACCTGAGATTATGACCTAAGCTGAAATCAAGAGTTGGATGCTTAAACGACTGAGCCACCCAGGCACCCCAATAAATCACAACTTTTTTTTAAAATCCTGCTTTTTTTTTTAAATATTTTATTTATTTATTTGACAGAGAGAAAGAAATCACAAGCAGGCAAAGAGAGAGGGGGAAGCAGGCTCCCTGCTGAGCAGAGAGCCCGATGCGGGCCTCGATCCCAGGACCCTGAGATCATGACCTGAGCTGAAGGCAGAGGCTTTAACCTACTGAGCCACCCAGGCGCCCAATAAATCACAATTTTTAAAACTCCTAAGTGAGGTGACAGAACTCAGGAAAAAATCAGAAATATAAGGGAAAAAAGTCACTTCACAAATGAAAACTAAACCAGAAGGAAGAGAAGAGTAAATAAAAGCAACAAATGACTTCAGAGGAATAGAAAGAGAATGGGGGAAATTTTTTAAACTCAAAAAGAAATAAAGACGTAATAAGAATCTAGAGAAAATGACAAATATTTAAGATAGACAAAGATGATCCAACATACAAACAATAAGAGCCCTTGATAAACCAAAGCAAGAGAATAGGATAGGTCACGAAAACAACAATTTGAGTCTTGAGTATGACAGACTGTCAACGGCAGGCAAGAACTCAGGAAATGCTGCCCCCAGAACCCTTCCGGGATCCAGTAGAGAATACGCCTAGACAACAAAACTACTAGACATTGGCCTGAGGCCTAATGATGAGTATCAAATGTGTACGTATCTGAGAAGTAAGACAAAATGAGAGTTAAAAGAGAGTGAGCATACGACTAAGTGCTGAGAGTGTAGCTGTTAACACAACCACAAATAACTGGGGTTGGGGTTATTGGAGAACATGTGCAAACAAAAATTTTAACTGTTCTCAGTCTTTCTACTGGCACTAGTCATATTGGTATTGTTATTTGGAGACTATTCTGGACACAATCTGGATAAAACACATGAGAGGTTTCATAGACATTAAACTAGAGTAGACACCATAGTTCTATCATCTCCCATGTCTTTCAGAATCAGGATGCTCAGTGTGAAAGAAAGGTATGTAATAGAGAAGATGCATAAAAATCCTCAAGTCTTGAATCTGAATCGGAAATATTAACTTGAACTCGTGAGGTATTTTATCTACAGAAAAAGCCTAGAAGCAATGAGCAACCCAGCAGCAACGAGCACTCCTGGCAACCACATGACCTTGTGCTATCACCTCCCACTTAAAGAAACCAGGGCTCCTTGGAGAAGAGATGGTTTGCGGGTCTTGCACAGGTAATGCACAGAAGAGTGTAGAAGATCTTGTCCTAACAGAGAGCAAGATGGCTACTAAAGTTGACATGGGTCATATTAAAGGACATAGGAGCCACCTAAAGAGGCTCTCAATGGCCAAAGGTAAGGACAATTTGAGTTTCAATAGGATACAAAATTCAGTGGGTAGATACATTCAATATGTACAAATCAAGAACATAATGATCATCAATGATATTTAAAAATTAACTGGTCACCTCCAAAGAATAATAGGAAACCATATCTTGAAAAAAAAGCACTTACACAGCTGATCCTACATGATCTGTGCCACTTGGTAGCCAGGCAGTAGACGAGAGGAGCATCTCTTTATAGTATCACTCCAGCTAATACATCTGGTGAATGTCATGTCCTGAAAAATGCATCTGAGTAGAAGAAAGCATTTTTCTTTTGGAGTCAAAATTGACATTGCTAAGTTGTGTGATCTTGGACAAGCTCCCTGAGCTGAGCTCCCTCACAGTATTGAACGGAGTGGTACTTAGTAGATATAGGTACCCAATATTTTGTCACCACAGATCCACCTTCTCACTGGCCTTCATACATTCAGGTACTTTGTGGGATTGGACGGGACTAATGTGCCATACACACACATTTGCTAAAGTGGCTTTGAATGAATCAGCCATTCAGCAATTTTTTCTGGAGAATTGGCTTTCGGTAAGCTGGTCTGCCCAGAAGTGAGGGTATCCCCTCAGGAGGTCAGGAGATCTGGTTGAAGAAACAGATACAATTGAAGTTCAAGCAAAGGTTGAAAATCAATCTTCTTCTGGAAGGCAAAGATCTAGTCACAGTTCCAGAGCAGAAAATCTTCACTAAGCCGCCATAGCCTTCATGCATGCCTTCCAGGCAGCCAATCAGGCAAAAGGGGGTTGCAATTAACAGAGAAACTAAAACATAGTGATATCTAACAAAACTCATGAACCCGGACTTCTATAATTAATAATATATGTGTTGTATAAATAAAAACCTTTTACTGAATAGTGTTTGTTATATATTTTTGCAACAGTAAGAAAAGAGCTGTGTATTGTTTTTTTGTTTGTTTTGTTTTACTCAAAACTAAAAACTGCATTTAAGAAGAAAGGTTGATCAAAATTATATTTACATTTCTCCAGAAATATTTCAGAAATGTTCAAATTAATATTCTCTGGGAGTCGTTCATCAAAGTAAGTACCATTTAAGCTAAGAAGAGAGAAGAGATAAAGCAACAAGGATTGTATAAGCAAGGTATGAGGAAATACACTGGGTATCTATTTAAACTCAAATTATGGTCAAATTCATGGAAAGCATTTGATGTTGATAAACTATTAGAGTCACAAGCAAGAAAAATGTTAGCAATGTTTTTCCAGACTTGAAGAACAAAGAATACTACTCTTGGACATTTCTTCCTAACGGAGACAAGCCATGTGGGTCCCAGTGATCCCAGAGATGAGAAACAAAACACAGCTGTTGGTGTATTAGGCACCAGTAATCCTGAGGATGTCTCCATGCTCCATTAGCCCATTTTCTACTCAAATAAAGAAGCAGTAGTAGAAGGGCTAGAGATACACAGCCCTCATCCACCAAAGAGAAGAGACCAGAGGTGTTTCTACCAGACTATTCCATTCAATAAGGGCAGGATCAGCTCTACTTCGTTCTAGTGTCTAGAACAGGGTCCAGCAAGCAAATACCTGATATCTACTGAAAAGCAAATTTAATCCTTATACACGGTAGGGATTCAACAAATTCAAGACATGTGAGAAGAAGGGAAGAGGAATGAGTGAGAAAAAAGAAAGGGAAAGAGGGGAGAAGGGGAGCCTTCCACATATGGGAATGGACAGGATGGCTAGGAGAGCAAAGGCTCATCCCAGGACTGCTAAACTACAATGACAGAATGAATTCATCTTCCAACAAGCCATCACACAGATGATGAACACTACTTTCCCACATGGCCACACCTCCTGTAGCTCATTATTTCCCTTTTCCCAGATTTATATCCAGGAGGACAGGAAGCTAAGTCTCAGCCCCTAGGAAGCGCTCACCCTACTGTGCTCTACTACTGTGGTCTGAATTCTTCTCCGTCTTCCAGTCCTTTGGATTGATCATGTAGTTGTACCTCCATCTGGTTTTGGTTTCAGCATCACCCTTGGACAAAAACTCTGTAGACTGCCCTTGATTTTTCAAGCTGTGGGAAATCCTACCCAACCCCAGAGAGGTTAAGTAACTCATTGAGGCTTGTCCAGCTAGTGAACAAATGGCCCTCATTTCACTACACCAGGTGCCCTCCTAAACCCCCAGGTGCCAGCATCCCTTGCATCCTTTTCAACCTTTACCACCTCCTTCCCTCTCCCGAGATAAGCAGTCTCCTGGCTGTTACGGTAAAAAAACCACTAAAAGGTTTCAAAAATACATGGAAATTTATGTTGGGGAAAGTAAAATGAGCAAAACAACATCTTCTCTAAAGGGCTGCAATGAAAGGTACATGAGATAATTTACACAAAAGCCTTTTCCAAATTACAAATGCTGTGTAAAGGCTATTTATGTTCTCTAACATAACATGATAACATCTTTCTAAAGCTTCCGCTGTCATATTGCTCATTTTGCATTGTTAACAGCTACATAAAGGTTAAAATCTGAAAAGTACTTAAAATTTAAAAATAGCATCAAATCCATCATCTTTAAAAGAAAACGAGGCACTAAAAATAGCCTTAGGCACATTCCGCCCCACATATATGATAGCAGCAATTGAGTATTTTGTACCTATTTCTGAAGAATGTATTCTGGTTGTTGGGGGATTTGATTTGCTTCTCTATGAAACTGTGGTTACATTGTTTCTCTACCAGCACTGACTGGCAAAGACACCAGAACCTCCAGGAGCAAGGAGTTTGAGGATCGTTACCATCAGGGATCAGTCACTGCCAATGCTCTAACAGGTCTAGATGTTCTAGACCAGGCTATGGATGCCCTGGACAACGGGGCTGAACAGTTTTTTAGGGAGGTGACTGCCAGGAAGGAGTGATCCATGGAAAAGTTCATGAGACTACTTTGACCCCAAGTGGCCTGCGCTACCTGCTCCCTTCCCCCTACCCCGTCTACCACCACCAACGTGGGGGCCCCTTGTAGGATCACACTGCCTTTTTATCATACCCTTCCCTCTCCAGTTTCTCCAAACTTTTTATTAATCTTATACTGAAATGTTGGTCATGAATTATAGTGAAAAACACATTGTGTGTCTGGGGTTTTTTTCTTTCCCCCATTTCCCTTCCTCTGACCCTCTTTTCTCACTCCTAAATAGCTGATTGCCCTTAACCAGACAAAATCTGTCTTTAATCAAGGCTGGAGGTTCTCTAACAGGTGAAATTCAGATTGGTGATGTTTAAACACATCATGAGTACCCGCTCACGGGCAGCAGGGCATGGCAAATGAATGGTGTGCGTTTCTCATCAGCGTGTGTGAGGTTGTGCAGCAGGACAGCAAAAGTGGGTTGTGAGGGGTTCTGGGTGTCAGGACATAGACTTCATTACGAAGGAATAAATGTGGCTAAGAATTTGTTCTGGATTTTACGCTATGGGTCTGCTCTGTCCTGGGGACAGAAAGAAGAACCTGTATTAGCAAGGCTAAGTCCCAAGAAGCATAAAGCCATACCAGCCGAGAAGAGGATAACGAGTGTAGAGAGAAAGGGGTAGACTGACTGGTAAAGAACAGAGATTTCCCAGGATGGAAAGATAGAGGCTGAGAGGCTCTTCTGGGAGAGAGAGCTCCCTAGGGGTCAGTCCTACGTGAGGGCCTGGTAGCAGAGGATTTGGAGAATACCAGCGCCACTGGCTCAGAGCGGAACTCAAACTCTTAGACTAGGGCCATCTCCATGGTAACCATGGTTTTCTAGAAGCCAGGGGCTCTTCCTCAATCTTCCAGGAGGGTGTAACCCTCAGGGTTCTTGAACTTGACCCAAAGAATGGGAGTAATCCCAACTCCTCATGGCTGATATTTGACTTCCCACAGATCCTGGTTGATGGCAACAATTCCAGAATTATATTTATTTTGGATAAATATGATGTTTCCTGCACTTGCGTATCATGGTACAAATTCGTATTATTTATAAGTGTTTGGAGTGCACGCACCCTCTGTTCCTCCTAGGAAGCCCTGATCCGTACCTGAGCCGTTTGCCCTTCCGCAGGTGACTGGACAAGCAGTCTCGCATGATCTCTGGGGAAGGGCTTGAAAAGTGCAGCCGGGCCAATTAGATTCTCTTGCCTCCCACAATACGAATGACAGAGACCGAGAGAAGTGGCCAGGAATTGGGAGCACAGAGCCAAGAGGCCACGGAGAGTCAGGGCTGGCATGCATGAGAATGGGTTTAAACGATGTGAGAGGGAAGCCTGTGTGCGTGGAGGAGGCCGGCCAGGAGAGACAGGACCACAGAACACTCGAGAATCAGGAGCAGAGATGACAGGAACTTGATGACTCTGGAAGGCAGGGAAACCCGAGCAACTCACTCGTTCATTCTAGAGCCTGGCAGTTCCTGTGAGGTCTGTACTGCAGCCCTGCTCCTGGCGCACCGGGAATCCACTCTCATGTTTTCTATGCAACTACCTCTTATGTAAACTGGCTTGATCGGGCATCTGCTTCTTGCCCCTTGAACACTGTCGTCGTAGGACTTAATCCAGGTAGACTGCAGAGCTACGCCTGGATATACCATAGCCCGAGACTTTTCATCGGAGGTAACCAGTCTGAGGCTTTCAGCCACCGCCTACAGTTCTGACTTTAGAGTCTGATGTGATTATTTGCCAACAACAGCCTCGCCTTAAGGAACCACCAACGAAGACCTGACAACCAAAAGCCAAGTCCTGTCGCATTTGTGGTGACAGCAGTGGCTATGAGTTAGGCCTCTTCAAATTCCCAGACCATCCTATAGAACTATGACAAAAGGAAACTGAGCACAACCTAATTTGCAAGCAGAGCCAATGCTGGACTCAGTCCTCCCACACAGACCGATTTTTCGGGGTGGTCGGGGAACCTGAATTGCAACAAAGTTACATGAGCGGCTTGAGCTCTGCAAAGTTGTAAAACAGGGCCTCGGAGTGGACTCGCTTTCAAGTCTCAGCCCAAGAACACTGGACATTTTACCCCAACAGGAAAGCCAGTTTTCTCCTGAAATGCGTATTTTACCATGTGAGTGCTGTCGAAGTCCTTTTCTATTCTTGCTAAAGAGAAGAGTTGAGTGTCCAAGTTTTGACTAAGGGCTAGGGAAAGGGACTCATGAAAGCTACGCTGAATATTCTTTGTAGAGCCCATGTCTATTCGTACAGGTGTAGAAAGAGGCTAAAAATTTGTCTTCAAGACAAACCGTAAAAAACTCTCAATCTGGGGCGCCTGGGTGGCTCAGAGGGTTAATGCCTCTGCCTTCGGCTCAGGTCATGATCCCAGGGTCCTGGGATTGAGCTCCCCAGCTCAGCGGGGAGCCTGCTTCCTCCTCTCTCTCTGCCTGCCTCTCTGGCTACTTGTGATCTTTGTCTGTCAAATAAATAAATAAAATCTTTAAAACAAACAAACAAACAAACAAAAAACTCTCAATCTCACAAAAGAAACTGAGGGTTGTTGGAGGGAGGGGGTTAGGGAGAGGGTGGTGGGGTTATGGACATTGGGGAGGGTATATGCTATGGTGAGTGCTGTGAAGTGTGTAAGCCTGATGATTCACAGACCCGTACCCCTGGGGTTAATAATACATTATATGTTTATTAAAAAATGAAAAGAATTATAAAAAAAATTTGGCTTCAGCTCATACCAGTCAGAAAAGAATTTTGGTGAAACTTAGTCTCAAAATACCAGATCCCCTTTTGGTCTGAGCGGAGCAAGGCTCCACTGCAGCTCAGCCCCTTCCCCACCCACCCCTTACCACTGGGGTTTTTTTGGCTGAAAGTCTGGCCCATAATTTCACAAAGTAGTTTCTGTCTGTAGAATCCAGGAGGTCACACAGATTCAAAGTGGAGCGCTTCCGAGCGGAATCTTCAGATTTCAGCGGAGGCATCTTAGTACCTGGGAGGGAAGAAGTCAAAGTTTGCAAATAAGAGGCACGAAATAGCATAAGGGGACTTTCTGAAGTAAGGAAAATGCTTTGTATCTGGATTGTCCCAAACACAGCAAACTCAAGACTTAAAGTCTGTGCATTTCAACTTGAGAGTAACATAACTAAAAATATGTCTGGGTGGCTCAGTCGGTTAAACGTCTGTCTTCAGCTCAGGTCACGATCCCAGGGTCCTGGGATTGAGTCCTGCATCGGGCTCCCTGCTAGTGAGGAATCTGTTTCTCCCTCTGCCTACTTATGTGTACTCTCTCTAACAAATATCTTTATCTTTAAATAAATAAAAATAAATAAAAATAAAAATAAATAAAATAAAATAAAAATAAATTTTAAAATATTTTTAAATAAAATAATGTCTTAGAAAACAAGGTCATAATTATTACTGATTATAGTAAAGTCAGTCCACAGCACCTAGTAGACATGTCCTGGGAGTATACTTGGTGCTCACCAAGACAGGCTTATGAAGGGAACTGAAGGAAATCTTGGCACACACAATACCTTCCAGATACTTAAACGTCACACTGATAATCACTTTCTGTTTGACAAAATTCTCCTAAAAGGCTAGAAAGAAAATAAAACATGCAACACTGAAAAGAAACTTAAAAAAATAATGGAATGGATGATGAGATCACTGTTTGACAGACTTTATTCATAAATAATGCTGAAAGTTTCCTTTAAAACATTATTAGAATGTCCAGAGACCTAGGATACAAAGAATCTAAATTTTTATCACTGCTCATCTACAGAGACCCCTGGTGTAAATGCTTTTGGATATATATGAGCATCAACGATGTCAGGAATATTGCTTTAAAAATGTTAAAGTAAAAAATTTTTAAATGCCAGAATAAATGATGCCCTCATGTTCCACCAGTCAAATGGCTGACTGAGCAGACATGGGAAGCTCTCTTGACCCAAAGATAAGAAAACACTAGATGATATATAACAGAAATTTGTCATACATAGCGCAACTGAGAAAGCAAGAAAGAAAAATTTCCAGGTGCTGGAAGTGAAGGTTCCAAGTCAGAAGAGCGGGAATCGATGTCAAGAAATCCGAGTGGTCCTGTGGCTGAGGTTTCTGGACTGGGAGAGGCCAGTCCCTAAGTTCCCGAGGCAGAAGCCCTGGGCTCTTGATACGGTGAGAAGCCGCAAAGGGGGTGTTTGGGAATGGCAGCGCACAGACCACGGGACTGTGGTTGGACACGGAGTCTCGGTAGAACTGAGGCTGGAAGCACCTGTAGGAAATCAGGCCTGTGATGCTGGGTTAGTGCTTGTATGGAGAACCTGAACTTAAGCTCCCACCAGATGGTGTGACAGTCCCGGGCCAGTGAGATAAGGAGAACACTTGTAGGCGAGTCAAAGTTTTTAATCCTGTGGGAAAGTCTAAAGGCTCCACAACCCAACACCGGTCTTGAGGAAGAGAGACAGAGACAGAGACTCAGAAGATACAACAAATAAGTCCACACCCGAGGAATTCCAGGCAACAGGGCAATCTGAGAAGCGCTGCGGGTAACTACGGTTGTGACAGTCCCAGTGACAATAAGGGATCATCGCATGTGGAGACCTTCCTTCTTTGTTAAATCTTCATGATGTAGAAACCACTCAGTCCGTATTTGTTGAGTACCTGCTGTGCCAGCCAGGGCTCTGGATGTTGGAGATTCGGCAATAGACAAAAAGTCTATCCCCTGAGCTATGGGAATTACAGCCTCATGCTGGAGAGAGACGAACTACGCGTCAGATGCTACAGGCCAGTGATACAAGCAGTGAAGCGATGGGCAGCCAGATAAGGGGACAGAGCAAGAGAGGGCATGATGGTCAGAGAAGATCTATTATCTAAGGACGTGACATCCGCACAGGCAACTAAAATCACAAGAAAAGCATTCAACTGTCTGGGACAAAAGCATCATCATGCAGAAAGAGATGCTTTTTTATAAGGACCCAGGAGCATGCTTAACTGAACTACAGGAAAGAATGGATATGGCTGAAGGAAGGTTGGGGGGAGGGGCCTAGTGAGATGGAGATGATGGAGACTGTGCTCAAGAAAAAGAAAGAAAGAGAACGCTTGTCACCTTGATGGGACTCTGAGAACGAAAAGCATTGTGAAAAAGAGCAGAAGAATTTGAGAAACGCTATAAAAAATTAAAAGTTATAAAAATTAAAGAAATAGAAGCTATTGCATTGAGAACATTTCCACAAAAATTTCCAGTCTATGTGTCAGGGTTCTTTTTTCTACCTTTCTGAGACATAAGCAATTTGTACCATGGTGTGAACAAGTCAATGTGATGATACAATGGTAAAGATAATGTGTTTACATTATTATTAAACTACCTTGTAATGCCACCATGTTAATGAGTTGAACTCCTATAATGAAGAGTTTCATACAGTTCTTAAAACAGTTTCTACTGTCTTAATAATCAATGAACAAGGGATTTTGCTTCTCAAAAAAAAAATATTATATATATATATATATATAATTACCACTGTTACAATAACCTGCAACAAAAGTTTCTTAACATAATCTTATTCAAAGTATCTACATTAAAGACAACCTTGAGGCAACATTAAAATATACATGTAAATTACAGTCCACAAAAACAACCAAGTTCTTCAGTATAAAGGCTAAATTTATTTAAACACCTACAATGAAGCACAAATGAATTTAATGATGCATGACAGATTTTAAAGTTATTTTATGGATTTATGGATTTTATGCATTATTAAATGCAGGAAAATATAAATGAATTAACTGGAACAAGTGGAAGTACATCTTAAATTAATTCTAAGTAGCTTAGATCTTTTATTTAGAATTCTATCCCTTTGTAGTCAAGTGGATTAAAATAACATGCATAAAACATTTTAAAAGAAGCTGCATAGAACCCAGCCTAAATAACAAATTCATTACGAGCCATGAACATGAGAATAAAACATGTTGAGTATATATTTAATATCCTACCCTTACACAGACAAATCAAGGCCTTTTCCTGCATAAAGGAGGGAATACAAAATGTTGATCTGACATTATAGGCATGCAGCCACATAGCCATGTCAATAACTAGTAATAAAATTAGAATTTGAGAATCAGACTGTGACTATTTTGAGAAACAAAAATCCCTATTTGAATAACCAATTTTTCTACATTAATGAGATTAGTTATATAGCAAAGCAACTAAGTCATTTTCCTGTTCAAAAATAGGAAACTAAACACTTGTAAATGTACATTTTTTTAGCATTAAAAAAAAAACCCTGGGAAAAATCAATCAACTGGAATTTGTCTGTTTCAAAGCCACAGGAAATGTATGATTTGGAAATAAGCTTTAATTTTCAAACAAAAGTTCTCAGATAACTGGATGGTTTCAGAATCATTCATTCTCCCCCACCCCATTCAAATGGGGTAAAAAAAAACCACACACACACACACATGTTTATGTAGTTAATAGTGAGGTGTGGTTTTTTTTTAAACTAAAGAGAGTAATTTATCCTTACCATGATTAAACACATACACATATAAAATATACAAATACTTGGAAAATCACTGTAAAGGAGTCAATAACGAAATATGTAACCATTAAAAAGGATAAAACCAAATTAAGGCACAATAATCTATGATACAGTATTTATTTATTCTTAATGAGAGTTACATAATTTTAGTTGAAAATTAAGGAAAACTCAATTCATCAGGAAGTATTATCACAAAACTGAAGCTTCTGAAAAAAGCTATTTTTCTAGGACAGAATTAAATCTTGAAAGTCTTTTCTATCTGTGCTTCCAAATTAAGGAATAAAAGCAACTAAAATTTCACACAATATCCATAATAGTTTTCCATAGTAAAATAAGCTTTTATAGAGGAAAGCTACCAAGACCAAGGAAACAGTAATAATATTTATGTTCTAAATGGTAAAATGAATACACTTATTAAATCCTTCTTACAGTAAAGTGCTCTATTCTTGAGTTTCCAATCAAAGAGTAATCAGCTACTTAAATAGAGAACAGAGTCTTTATCAGGCAAAGGAAAGCTTGTGAACGTATATTCTCACACAGAAAGAATGAGGTTCACAAAAAATGTTTCTTTCCATTGAACTTTACACTGAAACCTCCCAATATAGCTGAGCTAATGGGCTCAATATTTGGTCCCTGCATTTACAATGTCCTAATTCAAACATATAACAGGAATGCCTGGCCAGCTTAGTTGGTGGAGCATGTGACTCTTGGTCTCAAGGTTGGGAGTTCAAGCCCCACGCTGGGTACAGAGCTTACTTAAAAATAAATACCAAAATAAACTTAAAAATAGAATAAAATAAAGCATATGACAGTAGTACCCTGAATTTCTTTTTTTTTAAATGTATGAGTTTATAATGAAGTAGTCAATTGATGGTTTGAAGGAGATAAGATATACGACAGGCAAATTTCAAGATGAGAAACTTAGTATGTAAGATCTGCATATGTCCAGCACTTGGGCAAGAGAAAGGAGAAGCAGGAAATAGGAGAGAAATCTTCAGGGAGTTTGGATACATATGAAAGCCTTCTTCTGGGCGCCTGGGTGGCTCAGTGGGTTAAGCCGCTGCCTTCGGCTCAGGTCATGATCTCGGGGTCCTGGGATCAAGTCCCGCATCGGGCTCTCTGCTCGGCAGGGAGCCTGCTTCCCTCTCTCTCTCTCTCTGCCTGCTTCTCTGCCTACTTGTGATCTCTCTCTGTCAAATAAATAAATAAAATCTTTAAAAAAAAAAAAAAAAAAAAAAAAAAAAAAAAAAAAAAAAAACAAAAAAAAAAAAAAAAAAAAAAGAAAGCCTTCTTCTAAGTAATATGTTTGATAATAAGGCTGGTGTTGAAACTTCCCCCCAATCCTATACTCTCACCTCTAGCAAGCGCAAGGTGCTTCCTAAGGGATCATTCTTCAAGAACAGCTTTTTCAAAGATGGTACATCATTGGTCAATTCCTCTAGGAAAGACTTTTTCTTTCTTTCTTTTTTTTTTTTTTTCCTTTCTTCACTTTTCTTTGTCCATGGAAACTGAGGATCTTTAAGATTGGATAGCTTGTAGAAGTCAGTCTTGGTCTCAACCCATCATCAAAGGAAAACAGAATTCCTACTATCTGTTAGTTGATTTCTGAGTTAACTAACTTGACAGTACTTACTATCCAACCAATTTGAAATGCAAAATATAAATGGCTTTGACTTTATCAATAAAGAAATATCATAATAAAATAATAGATAACATTTATTGAGCATGTACTATGTGCCAGTCGCCATGACAAGCCTTTCCCGTGTGTATCACCAGATTTCATAACAACCCTAGAGCTGATTGTTTCCCCAACTCATTCTCCAAGCTGCGATGCTGTGTGTGAACGCCCATCAAACAATCTCTTCATCTCTGTAATACACCACTTTACTACAATTTCTTCCCAACATTACCCTAATTCTGTTTAAGCTCCTTAATTCAATCAAGGTTGTGAAGGTTTTTAAAAGGATTTTCAGAGAAGACCATCCTATTTGCCAAATACTTCTATCTAGTTTGAATGGTTGTTAAATCCAATTAATGATAAAATGCTATCCTTACTTTTTTTTTTTTGCTGCTTACATGTTAACACTAACATTCATATACACACTTACTATGTGCCAGACATTTTCTTTCAATTAACTCATTTACTCCTAACAATAATCTTGAGGTAGGTCATAGTCTCTACATGAGAACTCTGTAACTTTCCCAAGGTCTCACAGCTAGACTGTACTAGTGCTGGGATTTCCAATGATTATTTGGACAGTTAGTTATTTGAAATTATGAATTTCTAAGGTTATAAACTTTTTAAAAAGCCTCCGGGGGACGCCTGGGTGGCTCAGTGGGTTAAAGCCTCTGCCTTTGGCTCAGGTCATGATTCCAGAGTCCTGGGATTGAGCCCCACTTTGGGCTCTCTGCTCAGGAGGGAGTTTGCTTCCAACTCTCTCTCTGCCTGCCTCTCTGCCTACCTGTGATCTCTGTCTGTCAAATAAATTAAAAAAAAAAAAAAAAAAAAAGCCTCCGGCTTTTGCTAATCATGCTCACACTCTCATCATCATTTTGGAGGTGAAAGATTTGGTGGTCTGACATTATTTACCTATCATCAACACAAAGAAATTGTTAGGCTCTTATTCTTTTTTTTCTGAACGCCTGCTCAATAATAATAATAAAAAAAAGTGGGGCGCCTGGGTGGCTCAGTGGGTTAAAGCCTCTGCCTTGGGCTCAGGTCATGATCCCAGGGTCCTGGGATCGAGCCCCGCTTTGGGCTGTCTGCTCAGCAGGGCGCCTGCTTACCCCTATCTCTCTGTCTACCTCTCTGCCTACTTGTGATCTCTCTCTGTCAAATAAATAAATAAAATCTTTAAAAAAATAATAATAACAATAATAAAAAGTGATTTCTAGAATCACGTCTTTCAGATTGAACTGAGCAATTAATTAAATTCAGTTATGAACATATTGTGCTAGACACTACATAAATAGCACAATTACCTAAAGTGGAGTTTGGAAGATCTTTTATGTTAACAAGATGATTTCAGGGTTGTCATGGAGCAAAAGGAAAGGGAGTCAGCTAAGTACTTAGTCCTGAAAACACTACTGATCCAAAAAGTTTCGAAGTGTTTTTTTCTTGCTTTACCTAAGAACTTATTTTTGTGCCTAAGATTTTCAGACATATCTTCTCTGGAGCCCTAATACTGACAAAGAGTGTAACTGCCAATCCACTGGATCCTTGCTGTTGTCCCAGAAAGGAATTCAGCGTTCAGGTCATTCACGTCATTCACGGCAACTCATCCCATCACACAAGAACAACCAGCTCAGGGAAGCATCTAGTCAAACAGGCCTCCGGGAACAACACCAGAGCAAAGCTCCAGAGAGCTCAGCACAAGGGTTTTCCAATCACAGGTTGCCAACTGAATTGTGGAATCCATTTTGTAGGTTACGGCCAGCATTTTTAGAAATTGGGATTAAGCAGAACAGAAAACATCTGCGTTTATCACTATAGTAAGGTGTCTCCTACACATGTCTGTGCGAGTGTGATGATATGGTAAAATGTATTCCTAGTTAATGGATTTGGGGTCTGAAAGTTTGAAAGCCACTGTTCTAATGAGCCCCTAAGTGCATAGATTTTCTAGTACTAAGCTTTATTTTCAATTAAATAGACTGCTGGATTCTCCATAGCGAGCCTGTAGAGCCTGTTGTAGTAAATGGATTAAATCATAAAAGCAACCTTAAATTTTATCCAGCCCAACTAATCGCCCGACATATGGAAGCTTCTCATAAGATTTCCAACACAGAGCCTTTAAGTTCTAGAGAAAACCTGTTTATTCCTTTGTACCTGACTTCTAACTTTAAGAAAGTTCCTTATTATGTATGCCAAACTGAAAGAGAACATAACATAAGGTTGCGCTTTCACAGGACAGGTTTTCATACATGTGAATTTGATTCTATGTAACCTTTTCCAAATAAACACAGGTTCGTTGTAGAAAATTTGGAAAATACTAAAAAGCATAAATGAGAAAGTAAAAATTATTCATAATCTGACAACCCAGAACTCACAACTGGAACCATACTGGCTTTACCTCCTTAATCTGTTTTTTCCTTAGTATGTAACAAATATTCTTCTCTATATTCATCTACAACATGATTATAACGTCAATGTAACATTTTAGCATATGGCTAAACCGTAACTTTTCTGTAAGTTATTTTTAAAATCCCATTGGGTGGCTATATTACTTCCAGATTTTATTATAAAGATTAATTATAAAATTAATGGGAACATCTTTCTATGTCAATTACTTCCTTGGGATAAGTCATAGATTAGAATTACCAGGTTAAACATAGGCGGTATTTACAGGCTCTGACGGATATTGCACAACTGTCCCCCCCAAAGTGGTGCCAACTTACTTTCTCAGTGATGACACAGAAAGTGTGTTTCCCCTTAACCTTACCAAGAATAGGCATTAATTTGCTTTCCATCTTTGCCAGTTTGGTACCCCCCAAAATCTAATCCATTTTAATTTGCAGGAGTACTGAAAGCTAAATGCATTTTGACATGTATTTTGGCCATTTTTCTCTCCTCTTTTGTGAATTACCTGATCATGTCCTTTGTCCAATTCTCTTTTGAAGCTTTAAAATAACTGATTTAGCTCTTTAAATATTTGAAGAAGTCTCTTAAGCCCAGTGGAACTACATTATCTCTGTTGATGTCAACACAAGCTGCCAGACTTCCTTTAAAAAGCTAAAGATCACATTAGCTAATAGAGTGACTAAAGTTCTGCAGTGTTTTTTGCTGTCCCATAAAGACCACTTTGCTGAGGAATACAGCAAATGGAAGTGATGTGAACTTTGTAAACGTAGATGGAAAATGACAATTCTTATACAGCTTAAAAGCAGAAGTTTCCGTTATACCAAGAAAATCAATAATAGCAGTAAAATCCTCCCACCACAGAGGAGTTCGTGATCTTTGCTACTCCCTTCCTTGGACAATGAACAAAGTATTGACCAGCTGCTCTGAACCCAGGACATTTTTACATGCCATCAAAACACAAACCTTATACCATCACGAACCCCCGGGAAGGGAGCTAGAGCTTCCTCTAAGTCAAACAAAGGGAAACCTGGCTTTTCACTTCCCTTTAGAATCCTAAGAAAAATGCAACCTTGAATGCCCTAAGTGGCCTCAGAACCAGTTGCCCGAGGAGGAAACCACGTATTTTTCTAAAGTTCTCGCCTAAGTGAGGTATCAGCGCTTCTGAGATGCACCATTCATGGCTCATAAAACAAGGGGTGGTTATCCTTATTTTCTTCACATCTGTCCTCCCCAACCCCCGACCATGTCCCATCCAGATACCTCCTGAATTTGTCTATTCCTGCCACAGTGCCTTATTACAGGCCCTCACCATCTTGTTAGAACTATTGCAATAGCTTCCCAGCCATCCTTCTTACCCCCTGTACTACCTTAAATTATCCTCCATACCAACTCTAGACACATGCCTCTAAGATAAAAATTTAACTATTCAATGGCTCCCTGCTGTTAGATCAAGTTTCCAATCTCATTATTAGCATAGCACAAAACGCTCTTTGGATCTACAGACACCTGACATCTGGGTCCTCAGAAAAAATGCTGCGCCTGCTCTTACTGCCACGCTTAGACATATGCTGTTCTCTTTTCGAAGAAACCTTCGCTCTCTCCCATCATTCTAATTTTGTAACCTTGATGACTTGACTGAAAGATAACCTCCTTTCAGAAGTGTTTTGTGATCTAATTCTCCCATCCCAGGCTAGATTCAGTGTCCTTTCTTGGTATCCTTATGACATTCTGGAAAAGTTAATAAATGGGTTTGCCTATTTGATGTTAAACCTGGCCCAGTGTGCTGTGGGGCTTCCGGCTACCCCAATCACATGGTGTTGTAATGAACTCTCTTATCTGTCTCTCTGGATAAAAGATGGAGCTCCTCGAGTGTCCTCATCATCTCACTGTGTACATCTAGCAACCAGCAGTCTGGCAGCTGGAAGGTGCTCAATCAACGCTTGTTGGATGACTGGACTAACTCCATAAACGTAAGTTATGATATGTTAAAAAAAAATTCACCTTACTATGGTCATCTTTGACAAATCAGATAAATCAAAGGGTAATTATAGGCATAACAGAGTCTCTTCATTTTACAAGAGGATTCCTGCCTCCTGGATTTTAAAAATGTCAATTTCCTCTACTGAACTTGAAATAACATGTGCCATAAATACAAGTTCGTGGACACAAACCTTTTGTGTATGATAAGATCCATTTATACAGGCATTTAGTCCTCCATTTTTTCTCTTTTGGAAATACAGGATGCCAAGCATAGTTTCCGATGCTGCTATCTACATAGTAAGCACGCAATAAATACCTTGTAACCCTTTAAGAGCCAGATCCCAGGTTAGCTGCCTTGCTCTCAGTTCCTGCTGTCCGGGAATGCAGTTGCCATGTACTCGAGGAGGGGGTACCAATGGTGACATGTATGGGACCCTGTCTCTGGCCAGAGTAGATTAGTTTAAGAATGAACACTTGGCCCAAGCCAGGCCAGTCAATATCTTTCCCTGAATTTTTTTTTTAAATTTTAAGATTAAAGAACATGCAAATTAATCCCTTTCTAGTAGTGGGAGCTACCAGATGTAAAACCGCATATAAGACTTGAGAGGTGCTGGTGGCCGTGTTCCCTGCCATGTGCAGAAACTTCTACAGAGTCCGTCGGAACCAAAGATAAAGAGCCACCATGGAGAAAGAAACAGAGAAATGACAAGAGTGCTGTTGATGACAGAAAATACTGGGGATGACGACAGTCTGGCTTATGTTCAATAACTGGTCCCAGTTCTGAGGTAGGCTCAGCTCTACCTCTACCCTCCCCATAGTTTGGTTGTGGGAGACTTTCCACTCCCTTCTCATAGATTCCCGTAAGCTGCCTCAGGTCAGACCCCAGTCACTTGTCAGCAAAGGAATCCTGATGGTATGAGTTGATAAAGGAAAACGAACTCCGCTCCATCTTCTCCCCACTAACCCTTTTCACTGATTCAGCCAGGTGGTTTGGCATAATGAAGGCATGGGCTAATTTACATGAGGTTCCTATTCGGAGAGCGAAGGAAGGTATTCGTCCTGAAATAAACATTGAGCAAAAGTAAGTTTCAAGTCATACATGCCAACACAAACCTGGAGGACTCAGCAATCACAGTGTCACTGTGCAAGGAATGTATCCCCTGCCCTTCAGAAGACTCCCATACATTAACTGCGGGTCTGTAACCTTGGCAGGAGTGACCAAGACCCAGAAACTGCAAAGGCTTCCTTTCTCAGAGTTCTCCTTCTGGATCCCTCGATAAGGCAAGAGGCAGGTGAGAATTTTCTCAGCTAGAAGTGACTTTTCCTAATGGAGTCAACAAAAACAAGGGCAACGTGATATTGCTTCAGCCAGAGTTCGAGCACTATTGGAATTCATACAAGTCTAGACACACAGGCTCCCTGCTGGCATCAGATCTATTAAGACCAGCTCTACAGCTTGCTGGAGTACCCCACTCGAGGGGCTGCTCTTTGAGGCTACAGTGGCAAACCACAAGAATTCGCACAGACTTGCTGCCTTCTAAGAACCCAAAGGCTAGACGGGGCTGGTGCCCACCCCCTCATGCTTATGCAGGTGGCAGAAGGAAGCTGGGATATGGAGTCATAGTGGCCTGGCCATCACTTCCCTTTCTGTGACAGCACTGCCTCCAAGGGGCACAGAGGTTAGAGACCCAGTGCTCCAATGGTGGCTTACACCTTGGTGCTCTGACTGACCCTGGCTCGCAGTCTTCCTTCCCAGCTGCCCCGCTCCTCGGCAGACACGTGACTCTGGGGTGTGGCTGAGCTCCTGTCCTTTGGTGCTCCCCCATGTTTCCGGCTGTGTTTGTCTCTGCCTTGCTGCCCAGGAGTGCTGTCCCTTTGGACAGAGCTCCCTTTGGTCTGACTGGTCCCCTTCTGGGCTTGCGTCCCTTGGACAAGCTGCTGTGTGGAAGCCTGCGCCGGGGAATCCAAAACTGTCTCTCTCTTTGGAAATCTTCCCCTTTTATGAGCCTCTTCTTTTCTCCTCGGATGTAGCCTTGAAGCAGAATCATCTGGTCTGGACTCCGCAGAGGAAGTTTCACTCTGGAGAGTTTTCCTGGGCAGGGGCTGACCCTCCTGAGTTGGTGGACCACCACTGAGGGCCGCTTTAGTCTCTTGAGACAATCCTCCAGAATTCCTTCTTTTTGAGGATGGTCCTTTTTTGGACACAGTTCCTTTCTGAACCAGGTCATCTGTGGGGAGGCTGGCACCAGCCTTTTTTCTGGAAGAATGTTCCTTTTCCCGCTTCTCTTCTGGTAATTGGGGATCCTTAGGCAATGGTTCAGCATGGGTTGGCTCAGGGATTTCTGGTACATGGACTTTTCTCCTCTGGTTCCCCTGAGGACTCTGAGGCGGGCTGGGATTAGGGCGGTCGGGAACCTGTGGGGGAGTCATCTTACTCGGGATTCTGGCTGCAAGGCTGTCTGATGGCTTCTAGGTGCCTTTTTCAGATACCCTGGCCCTTTAGTTGTCTCTCTTTGGACAGGGAGTTTTTTTTTCCTAGCTCCTATCTGCTGCACGGGCTCTTGGTTTTGGGGTAAGGCCTGTACATCTGAAATCTTGCTGGAGGCATGGCCTGCTTTTGGAGCTTGCCTTTCCTTTGCAGGCCTTGAATCATGGTGAGGCCCTGTGTTCTGAGGCAGCTGCTGTTCAGAGAAGGGAGTGGGAATTTGTGGGAGCCTAATGACCTGAGCATCCTCTTCCTGGGGCAGATCGGGGGCAGGCTGTGGCATGTGCTCCTGGATGGGGGCGCTGATAAGAGGGAGCTTCACCTCCCTGACCTTTTCTTCTTGGACTTGCTGAGGACTATGATCCGGATAGGGGCTCGGATTTTGTGGTGGTTTGGAATGGGGAGGGCTGATGGGAGGAAGTTTAGTGGGGTCTCCTTCCTGAGCTAGTGGAGGCCTAGGGGGGGAAGTCACAGTTTGATCTGAGGCTGTTCCTGAAGCTTCCTCCCTGCTTGGTGACAGGAGTTTGGGTGTGGGCCTCCGGCTCTGAAATGGAGCGAGGACCTGAGGCTGGGGCAGCCTGGTGGGAGCTAGGCGGCTTCTGGGGAGCAAAGTCATTGGGTCGTTCCTGTCCTGGGTCTGTTTGATAGCTGCTGAATCCTGAGGCTGTGGCAATTCTGGGTAAGGAGTGCTAACCCGAACCAATTCTGCTTTAGGGGTTTCCTCTTCTAGAGGTTGTTCTGGAGATGGTCCTGGTATTTTGGCCCCATTAGGGTGGGAAGGGTCTCTTGGAGGCTCATAAGGGGTACTGTTGGGTGGCAGATCAGTAGACTTGGTTTCCTCATCCTGGGTTCTCTGGGGGCTGAGGGATGTTGGGCCAGACCCCAGGGGAGCCTCAGATGCGGGAGGGCCAGTGGAGGTCACCTTGGCCTCCCCTGATTCCTCATCCTGGTCTGGCCGAGGGCTGCGAGCTGGAGCCGGGTCAGGGTGCTGAGAAGGCTCCTGGGAAGGAACGATGGAAGACTGCCCTATTTTATCTGCTTTTGCCTCAGATGTCTGGGACTCATTTTCAGGGAGATCCATCGTTATTATTTTTGAAGAAAGATCTGATTGTTGAACATCCCCTTCCTTCTGGTTTAGGGATAAGTCTTGGGCCTGCTGGGAAGTTCCAGGTGCTGAGGAGCTGGGCTGTGGAGGGGGCTGTGGAGGAGGCTGAGCACTGACATGGCTACTGGGAGAATGTTCTTCTTGATGGGCTGCTCCCTCCTGGGTCAGCTCTTGGTTCTGGGAGGGGGCCAGGTTCTGATGTTCAGGGACCTGTGCATGAGTCTGTATTCTAGAGAGATGCTCTGTTATCTGGCCATCTGCTTGCAGTTTCGCCAAGCGCCTTGGGGACGGGACCAGATGTGCTGGCACCCCAGAGGGGGTCTTCTTGCTAGAGGGAGCTCCTGCTTTAATATAAGAAGAAGTTAGCTAAAAACATCTTAACGTGTACTATGCAACTAAGTAACTTTAGAAATAACAGCAAAAAAAAAAAATTGTTTCTTTTCCTGATGCACATAGGCCTTTGAAAAGAATAAAGTTACACATAGAGAAGAATTATAACCTTTCCTTCCCCTTGGGGAGACTAGGTGCCTAGAATTCTCTCATTTAGTAGAATGTAGAAAATCTTAGTCAATGGAAATCATCAACTTCAGCAAATAAACATAAAGAGACTTATTCACAGAACCAAAATTTACATCCGGGTGAGAGAGTGACAGCAACACTTTCTAAGTGAATGAAATTTAAAATTTCCACAACTTAGAGAGGTCAGTGCTGCTTTTGATGGTAGAAACGAGAGGGTGGATGTCTAAGCCAGGGGTAGTCCTGCCTGTTTAACGGCAGTCCCCTTCAAGAAACTGGGAGCTCTCTGAGGAATAATCAGCTTACCAAGAGAAGGGAAGGCAAGGCAAGGCAAGGCATGGAAAATTCAATAGGCACTCTAAGTCAGTAGGGAACGGAAGGAAGCAAAAAATGGATTCCATGGAAGCATGAGGTGCCATGGCTCACAGGAGCTGCTCCTGATACTTCCCCCACCCCCATCCCTGCCACCCCCCGGGCTACTCTTTTCCCTCGGACTCTACTCCAGGTTTCAGCAATGGTTCTCAGAGGCCACTAGCACATTAACATTGCAGACGGGGACAGTTCCTTCGATCACCATGGGAGCAAGTTCTCCGTGTGATTCTGTTCTCATGGACCAACCAGGGACTCGATCAGTGCAGCAGGCACTTGCTTCTGAGAGAAGTCCATACATATTCTGGTGGCCCACAGAACATCTTAACGTAGGCCTAAGGACATGGCTCTGAAATGCTGTAGTCAAGGGTGGCACACCAGTGTGGAACAGCCTTGAAGAAACTAGTCTCTGCCCACTTTGAGAGAAACCTGATGCTCAGAGACTACAAACCAAGTCAGACCTCCAAGGTGACCCCACGGTTGTCCATCCCCAGAAGCAAACCAGGCTCCTGGCAACGGTCCATTCTCCCCCACAGAGGAAGATGGGCTTGGACTACTCCGGGTCCTCCCTGAACCTCCTCGTCTGGAGAGGTAGCCTGTGCCTCCAGCTGAACCAGACATCTCTGGGGAGGGGTTGGGGAAGAGTGGGGACAAGGTAAATCTTGCCACTTGGTGGGATTTCTGAGGGGATGGCTCCGCTCATCATTCCCATCTCCCTAGTTCATGACAGTAATAGAGTAAATACAAATTTAGTCAAGAAACAAGGCTAAATTAAAATATAAGAAAAGTAAAAATGTCTAGAAGAGACAAATTCATAGAGACAGAAAGTAGATTAGAGGTTACCAGGGACTAAAGGGGGGAGTTATTGCTTAATGGGAATAGAGTTTCTGTGTGGGAGGGATGAAAACTTTTGGAAAGAGGTAGTAGGGATGGTTATACAACACTGTGAATGTAGTTAATGCCATTAAGTTGTACACTTAAAATGGCTAAAATGGCTAATTTTATGTTTTTTTTAATCACATGCAAAAAGAAATTTTGAAAAATAGAAAGGCAGAAGAACAGTAAAATCCAATGCTGAAAGCTCTTTCTCTTTGTAAACCCCGTTTCCTAGAATCAGACACACAAGGATTTTTTTCACCCCACTTTTAGAATTTGACAATTCACATCATTTGGCAAATGAAACCCTGCCCTTTATTAGAGATAAAGACACCATGTGGGACCTAGTAAATTGCTCAATTTCCCCATTTGACTCATCATCACCATCATTTTCCTCTCTCACTAGTCAGATCTAAATAATGATTTGCAAATATAATTTTATTTTATGATTTCTATAGCAGGAACTCAGGGTGGTAGTTGGATCAGCTTTTTAAAAGCTTTATTGGGAGCACCAGATGAGTATTCCAGAAATAGGCTGTAGAGAGACACACGGAAGGTAAAGACATCTCTTACACTGAGTTGTGAATAAAGTGAGTTTTTTATTTCATAAAAACTGTACTGTTTGCTCAGGATTTTTTTAGTTATCGTGCTTTAGAAATGAGTATTACCTGGCACTGCTATAAGGGAAAAAAAATAAGATCACCCATACCATGGTTGATAAATATTTTTAATTAATGGCATTAATTATAATGGTATGTCTCAGTATTTTGAGGTTTTAGAATCACTTTGTACCTAACATTACTATTTTGTATGTGCATTTAATGGAAATTCAATTAGTCTCTCCTCTGGTAAAGGTCTGCATTTCTGGGTCGAGGCTGATGTGCTTGCTATACTGATAGACTTCAGGCTTATTTTTACGATTTTGTTCTACTTTCATCATTAAGAGTAGAAATTAAAATTGCATTCTCAGTTACAAATTAGCAACATGAAATTACTGAAGATAAGGCTATGTATTATTACTTCAAATATCTAGGAATACTTCTCAATTGGCATTGGTACAGGATTCCTGCTTCCATGAAAACAAAGCCATTAGCCACCAGATTTCGGTTTGTACTGAAGCCTAACTTATAGGCAATCTAATCTAAGGGGGAAAACCTCAGCAAATTCCAGAATGTTCCATAATATTATATGTACGGCTTTATTGTTTAGAAATGGCAGTTCAAAGTGATTTCTCTGACCAAATTAATGATTACTGGTGAAATTTGGAATATGAAACTAAGGCTTCTAATTTCCAGTTCAATTTTCTAATTGGTCTTTCATAGAACCTTAAATATTTTTTATTTCAATTTCTTACCTTTGACAGCTCAATTAAATATTAAAAATATTTCAACTATGCTGAAATTACTGATCTTTTCTTTCCAGGGCTCTCATTTATACTTACATAGGTAATGTAAGTCTTTACATAAACATACAGAACTACAGAATTTAAAATCAGAGGGACCCAGCTCAGAATGGAAGCAAAAATGCAAAGCCAGCCAGTCCTGGGGCAGTGACCCTGGTGGGGCTCTGGTCCCTTTTCGGGGAGTCACGACGCTCATTTTGGGGTGGTTATGGTTGGGCCCTGCTCACCTGCAGTGAACCCCTGAACATGGGGGCCTGTCCTCCTTGGCATAGACTTCAAGCCCTCAAGCTCCAAAAGGCCCCTGGCTCTACTCTTGAGCCACTAGAGATCCTTTTAAAGCTTTATTAGTAAGGACCATGCTCATTAGAATTTTTAAAGACTCACTTGAATCACATCTGGCCTCCACAAAGTCACTTTAAGTGCAAATTTATCCTGAAACCATGGACAGAAGACAGTAATGTCCTCCACAGATGGACTATTTAAATAAAATGAGGTGGTTTGGCTTCTTAAGAAAACACATCATTTTCCCAAACGCTAACCCTGCCAAGAAAACAGGGGTCTATGCAGGCCACTGAATTAATGCATTAATTATAAACCTTCCCTCTACTTTTTAAAGCAGAGGCTCCATGAGTCAATAACCAAATGACTGTTATGCAGTGTGTCTGAGAGGGAGAACATTTTAACAAATTCTATAATTCATACTTTCCATTAAATCAGACAGGCCGAACCCAACTGGTCTAAATAAATGAAGTTTCATTTTACCCTTTAAAAACGGGAGTCTGTTTTCCTATGCATACATTATCTGGTCTATTAATTCACCAAATGGCAACTGCACCGAATCGTCAGCATCCTGGTGGTCGCAGAATGTGGAGTGATGGAGAATACGGAATGATGGAGAGCAGGAGCCCCGCTGGCTGAGATCCAGCTCAAACGCCACAGCTCGCAGGTGCCCTCTATGTTACGGACTGACAAACACGCTTCACTCCTTTTCTCAGAACTGGTCAGGCTCGGGGGACGGCCTCACGCTCATCTAAATCCTCAAGGGGCTGATTTAAAAGCCGGAACACCAACTGATTCATTCACAGTGGGAGCCGGGCCCGGCTCAGGGATCAGGGCAGGGTGTTCTAACATAGGAGCGCACCCCCAGTGGAACAGCTCCACCCGGGGGACCAAATTAAAGATCAGAAGTTACCAGGTTAGCAAAGATTGAAAGCAAAGAGAGGCAGATTTCCTCACGAGAGACTTCCATCCAGCTCTCAAAGCCTCATGAGATATGCCATGCCCCTTGCCCAGCATGGCTTTCTAAAAAACTGATGGGAGTTTATCCATGTGGATAAACACAAGGGCATCCTCCTCATTGAATGTCCCCCCTTCGAAGACTGGGCATAGTCCTCCAGTCCTCCATGAAGCCTGTCTGCACACAGGGCACACTTTCTTCCACTCCTCTGCAGGTGGGAAGTCCTACCCTGGTCACCTGTCTTCTAGAAGAAACACATGGAAGGGCAGCCTCACTCTGTTCTATTGGTTGCAAACCAGTGTCACACTGACCTCATTCCAGAGGTCCCTGACCTGAAAAAAGTGTGTAAAATTGCTAAAGGGCACTGCCAGTCTCAACTCTGGCAAAATCATGGCCTGGCCTGCCCCAACCCGGCCAGCAAAGTCCTACTGGGCCAAGAGTCACAGAGGCCAAAGCACGTGAACACACAGCAAGCCAGGGTCTCACATCAACATTTTACAATATGTGATATGTGAGAGCTGTTCAGCCCACTGGAGGGGACCTTCTTTTTCTTCATTCAGGTGGCAAAAACTACACAGAACATAAAGTCTGTCATCCCCACCAATTTTAAGTGTTCAGTTCGGTAGTGTTACGGATATTCACACTGTTGCGCAATGAAGCCCATGAGCTCGTTTCATCTTGTAATAGTGAAACTCTGTAGTTGTTAAACAACAACACTCCATTCCTCCCCGCTCCCCAGCCTCTGGCAACCATCCCATTTTTCTGTCCTTATGGATTCGACGAGTCTAGGTACCTCATAAAAGGGGCATCAGACTGTATTTGTGTTTCTGTGACTGGCTTACTTCACTTAGCAGAACACATCCTCCTTGTGGTGTGTGTCAGACAGAAGCCCCTTCCTTTTTAGGGCTGAATAACATTCCACGGTATTTATCAACCACATTTAGTTGATTCATTCACCTGTTGACGAACAGTTGGGTTGCTTCCTCCTCTCAGCTGCTGTGAATAATGCAGCAGTTCACTGGGGTACAAGTACCTGTGCGAGTCCCTGCTTTCAGTTCTTCTGGGTAGAAATCCTGAGGTGGAATTGCTCTATCATGTGGTGATTCTATTTCTAATTTTTGAGGAACGACTACACTGTTTTCCATCGAAGCTATACCATTTTACCTTCCCAATCTTTCAACATCCTTGCCAACGCTAATTTTCTGTTGTTTTTTTCATAGTCAGCCATCTGAGTGGGGATGAGGTGGATTGGGGAGAACCTTCTAAATACATCTCAAAATATTCATGTGCCAAAATTCTAAGTTAAGGCTTTATAATTCCTGGATTCGAGGAGAGACACTGCTCTACAGCCCATGCTGTTTGCTGCACATGTTCCATGAGGCACTAACTCTCCCTCAATGGAGAGCATCAACTCCATCTAGCACGATAGTCAAGTGAAGTTCTGAACAGCAAAGCAGCTTGCCCAAGGGAGCGGGAGGACCACAACCAGGCTCACACCCTCTGACCGTGCTCTTCCGCTATCCTCTCTAGTACCAGACACTTGGAGGACTGTGGCAATGCAAAGAGGAGAAAGAAATCTATTGGCTGAAAACAACACTAAACACAAACTTGCCGAGCAGAATGCCACCTCAGCTCCCTCAGGGAGCCAAACTTCTGGAAGGCTGAGTTCTGAACCAGGAGGCTGGCCCTTATTTACCATAAACCACCAAGGAGGCACTGGCCAGCATGCCCCTGAAGGACAGCCCTGTGAGTGCCACTATGGCCACCCAGACAAGGAGAGGGACAGGTCCAGGGGGCTGATTCACGTAGCTCACTTGTGAAGACAATCACATGGGAGGAAGGAGGGGGATTAAAGCGTTAGAACCAGCTTGAGCCTGGCTGACAAGTACCCACATCACAATTCAGACTGGTTTCCCTGGCACAAAAAGGGAGAGCGTAGTACCTGCAGTCGGAGCCAAATTCTTGGATGTTTCCTCAGACAATCCAAGGTATTCTCTGATGAGGTGACTCAGCTTTTGGTAGGCAACTTCCAGATCATCTACAGTAAATGAGAGAAGGTACTTTAAGGCAAGAGAATCATAACAAAATACAGCCAATTTGCAACTGATGGTGGTAATGATTTTCTAAGCTACATCTAAGTTACGACTATTGTGGTAGGCAGAATTCTGAGACCCTCGAGACACTTCACCCTCAGATAACTGCCTTCCTTCAGTGTGGGCAGAACCTGTGAACGTGAGAGGGTGTTACTCCTGTGATTATGTCATGTTAAATGGCAAAAGGGAGTTTTGCAAACGTAACGAAGGTTGCTCATCAGTTGAGTTTGGGCTAATCAGAAGGGAGACTCTCCAGGTGGGCCTACACAGGATCACATGAGCCCCATAAAGGAAGAGGGTTTTCTGGTAGAAGAGGAAAGCAGAGACTTGAAGCATGAGGAGAATGTGATGTGCCGTCACCAGCTTGAAGACAGAAGGGCCACCCACACACGACCTGGGAGCAGCCTCTAGGATGTAGGGCAACCCCTGGCAGAGAGCTAACAAAAGAAGCAGACACCCAGTTCCACAACCACAAGAAACTTCGTCAGCCAACAGTTAAGATGCAGGTTACAGCAGATTTTCCCCCAGTGACAATACACTTCAAAAATAAAACTTCACTGAAAGTTACCGACCTGCATTGATGATCGCATCAAAATATCCTGGAAATTTCTGATTGGTTTTAATATAAAGGTCCACTCTGGACACAGCAAATTCAATCTCTACACGACTGAATAATCCTTTTCTCCGCAAATATCCCTCATATTTTTCCTTGTCCATGGGCACCACCAGGATATATCGAGGCTCAAAATAGGAAAATTTCAAACTTCTTACACCCTATTTGTTCAAAGAAAAGGTGATAAATTAGAAACAGACACACAATTTAGAAATTATGTTGGAGACATCTGACAACATAGGTGTAATAAGTAGTCTTGTAATACAAGATTTGGATAATTAGCTATTATTTTCCTATAAATATCTCAAAGTTGGATTACTTCCCTTTGTCCATTAAATATTGTTATTGGAAATAAAAGAACTACCTGGTCATCCTCTAATTAATTACTCTAATAAACATGATGGTTAAAAAAGAAAATTGCTAGGGGCCCCTGGGTGGCTCAGTCGGTTAGGTGTCCAACTCTTGATTTCGGCTCAGGTCATGATCTCAGGATCATGAGATTGAGCCCATTGTTGGGTTGCACACTGGGCATCAGGCCTGCTTGAGATTCTCTCTCCCTCTGTCCCCACTCACATCCTCTTTAAAAAAAAAAAATAAATAAATAAAGGAAATTGCTAGATACAAACAGGTACATTCACTGTAGTGTTGTGTCTTTAATACTGAAAAGTAATTTCTCTTTTTCTTTTTTCGGATTTTATTTTTAAGGAATCTCTGTACCCATTGTGGGGCTTGAACTTATAACCCAGAGATCAAGAGTCACATACCCTACTTAATCAGCCAGATGCCCCACTGAGAAGTAATTTCAAGTCTACATTTCAAAGAGCATCCTCTGCAGCTGCAGGACATGAAGATCTTACCAGAGAAGAAAGGCTCCTCTGTTACCCCATTGTCACCTCCTTGGGACTGGCCCTATTCCTAAACCAACCTGGTTGGCTGGTTCCTGCTACATCTCACAGCTTCTACACAGAGAAGAGACAACCAAGCTGCCAGGAGCGCACACCCAGAAGCGGGGCTGGGTGGTGGTCTGTGGATCAGGAGGGCTGGGTGGTGACAGACCGCAGCTCGCCAGCTATTGCAGACCACGAGCCAATCTCACAATTGCTCCCCGGGCACCAAATTCCTCATAGCGGAAATGCAAGAGTCCTTCCAAATGAACTCTAAAGCCCCTTCCACCTCGATCCCATCATCAGCAGTTTAGCTCAATGTTCAAAATCTTTGTTTTAAACATGGGGGGGATGAAATATGGGATCTTTTACAAAAGAATTTCTAAAACTGCCAATGACAGTATGACCAGGGACACCAGGCCTGGTTCACGGAGTCAACCTCTTGGAAATGAGTAGGAGAAAGTTCTCAGGGAGGAAAAAGGAGGAGGGAGCCAGCACTCAGAGAACCAGTGAGCCAGAAGAAGGTAAGCACAGGAAGCTGGAGAGTTTCTGCCTTGTCCAAGGAAGATATTTTTGGTGATTAGCACAGAAAACCTCCTTAGAGATGCAAATGCAGTCAATTGCAGAAAGAAGAGAATTGTGGGATTTTTGAATAGAAAAATTAAAGAGCTGGACGAAACAGGCCCAGTTTCACTGCAGTGAGGCACCACACCAATCCGAGGAGCCAAAAAGGAATCACAGTCTCCTGTTCTGACAATTACAAAGAAAACAAGTTTTAAAAGAAGTTTCAGAGTCAATAGAAACGGAATATCTGACCAGCCCAGATTTTGTTTTCTGTAAGTTTGATCTAACAGAATTATTTTCCTAACTTTTTTTCTGACTACAAAACTGTTACACCGCTCAGTGAAGTTACCTTCCAAAGACGATCACGTGTCTTTAAAGACTTCACATACTTAATAAAGCCATAAATTTTTAAAACAATTAAATAGGGGGTGCTTGGGTGGCTCAGTGGGTTAAAGCCTCTGCCTTTGGCTCAGGTCATGATCCCAGGGTCCTGGGATTGAGCCCTGCGTGGAGCTCTCTGCTCAGGAGGGAGCCTGCTTCCTCCTCTCTCTCTCTCTCTGCCTGCCTATCTGCCTACTTGTGATCCGTCTGTCAAATAAATAAATAAAAAATCTTAAAAAAAAACAATTAGATAGGATAGTCATGGTTTTACTCTGGATCTGGACTGGATCCATATTCTAATTACATATTAGAATATGTAATATTCTGCATATTCTAATTACAGAAGATCACTGGGGAAGATGGGATATCGGGGCAGAGAGGGAAATCTCCTGAAATCTGCAAGTCTGAATTGCTCCAAGCTGGAATGGACTGCAACCTGCGAGCAGCAGGAATCTGACAGCACAGCCCATGCCTCTCCCATGAAGAATGAGAGAACAAGGGCGGCTGCACAGAGCGGCCAGGCAGGTCCCGAGAGGACAGTGTACCAGCTCCACAGCCTGTGAGGAGGACATTTACCTGGATATCACTTCATATAGTCAGAGACCACATGCCCTAAATGAGGAATGTAGTGAGGAAATTAACAGAGAAAGTGAATCGTGGGGTGGCTCAGTTGGTTAAGCGACTGCCTTAGGCTCAGGTCATGATACTGGAGTCCCGGGATCGAGTCCCACATTGGGCTCCCTGCTCAGCAGGAAGTCTGCTTCTCCTGCTGACCTCTCTCCTCTCATGTTCTCTCTTTCATTGTCTCTCTCTACCTCTTAAAGAAATAAAATATTTTTTTTTAAAAAAGTGAATCGTGAGTAGCACTTCTATTCCTAGCATATGTGTAATCCATGTCTTCTGTCATAACTCTGGTTATTTAATTGTGCATGTCTGGCCACCCCCTGTGCCTAGCAGGGTGCTAGGTGCTACCCCCACCTCCTCAACCACAAATATATATATAGATAGATAGATAGACTCACATAAACATACACATGCATTTAAAATAAATTGACTGAATGAAAAGACACTTACTTCTATTTCCATGTGAATACAGCTTGCCAAACCGTCTCTCGCGATACCTTCTATGGTGTCCCTATTTAATCCGTAACTGTGACTACCATAATTAAAGGTAAGAATGAATTTCCCCTGAAATTTGAGAAGCACAGAGGTTTTTCATATAACAGTTGCCATAATGAAACTGAATATAAATAAAACGATTTGATGTCTTACTTTTCTATGTTTCCATAAAACTTACAAATAGAAGGCTGACGATGGGTTTATGAAACTTAATATCAAAATGTGGTAGAGAAATTTATTCAGAATTCTCAGCTGGAAAAAAAGATGGGTTTTTGGAGATCCTGTAATCTGCTGACGAAACACTTGAGGAGAGCGAAGGCACTGAGGAGAGTGAAGCTGCTGGTAGGACAGAGCATTTTGCTCATTTACCTGCTTCCTTGCCAAACGTGTACCATAAACTGTCATTACTGAGAAAGCAAAACCGATGGCCCGCTCTTAGCCTCAGCCATGTTGGCTATGCTGGTAGACCAGGTACCCCAGAAAAAGCTCCCATTCTCGAAAGCCTTGCATTCCCAGATAAGCCTGAAGGCCATGAATTACAAGGACATCTAAAAACCTTCGCATCCTGAGATAAGCCATGAAAAACAGACCCAATTCGGTTTTTCCTTATAAAACATAGCTTTTTATTGACACTGCCCCAAATGTTTTTCAACAGAATTGCCGTGTGCCCTAGAGTCATCTGAGGTTTAAATACTGCCTTCCATCTAATTCCTGGAAGCCCAGTTCTTCCCAAAGCTGTACTCCCTTGCAAAACAGTCCAAGTTAAAACATGCCTCTCGAAATTGACCATTCCTTTGACGCTGTTGTATTTATTAAGCTACTAGGTCTCATCTAAACTGGAAAGCTGATGACAAAAGAAGGACTAAAAATATGGATGATCTTGGCAACTGTGGCTCCCCACACACGGGATTTTGAAAGAAATGAAAGCTTGCAAGGCTGAATGAATCTCGTCAATTGAATTGAATCCCATCGGATGGTAGCATCATTAAGAACAGGAGCCGTTAGGAATCCTTTATGCTACCTCTGCCTCCTGGCCCGACATGTTCTGGAGATTTGGGGATGGGGGACAGGCCATCTATCAGTGGGGGGTGGGGGGGGGCGTGGCATGGGTGTTGGAAGTCCATGAGACACAGAATACCTGTTGTGGAGTGGTGGGTCTCTAGTGAATGTGTCTGCTAGAAGTGATGAGGACAATCCACACACTTCATAATCCACAGGAGTTTATATCATGCATTTTAAAAGTTAAAAACTCAGTGACAAATATCCTAATACTTTATGTCTTCAATGTCATGCCTTCTTTGTTTTTTTTTTTAAGATTTTGTTTATTTATTTGACAGACAAGATCACAAGTAGGCAGAGAGGCAGGCAGAGAGAGAGAGGAAGGGAAGCAGGCTCCCTGCTGAGCAGAGAGCCCGACGCGGAGCTCGATCCCAGGACCCTGGGATCATGACCTGAGCCGAAGGTAGAGGTTTTAACCCACTGAGCCACCCAGGCACCCTGCCTTCTTTGTTCTTTGAAGCAAATAGTACTACATCTTATATATGTACATATATCATATGTATGTATATAATACATATATATATTGCATCTATATAGATAGATAAGATCCCTATCTGAATCTCCCATCCTATCTTGCTTACTGTGACTCACCCTGTTTTCAAATTGCGGGTTTTTTTGTTTTTAATTTTTCTGAAGGTAGGGGTAGAGGGAGAGAGGGAACCTTAAGCAGGCTCCATGTCCAATGTGGAGCCTGACATGGGCCTCGATCTCACACCCCAGAGATCGTGTCCTAAGCTAAAATCAAGAGTTGGACACTTAACCAACTGAGCCACCCAGGTGCCCCTCAAAATATACTTTTGAAACACATTTCAGATAAATACTGTGCATTTGTTTACTTGTGTGTACAAGGGCCACCCTCTGTGGAGCCCAAAAATGTTTTCTGGAAGAATGAAGAGTTGGGAGGAATCTGGCATTGTACTTTAGTATATAAGACAGGCTTTGTTATACTTCTTTTAAAAAAATTTAGAATAAGTATCCTCCAGCTCCTGGCTGGTGATAGTCCTTTCACATCTTCCTGCTGGAGGATTTCTTAGTAAACAGCAATAATCCTATTTCAGAAGCCACCAGGTTTGTGATCTTACTTCCACAAGAGAGGAAGAATATCTTCAGGGAAGTGACTGCACGTATGTCCTTAAAAATGGGCTGTGTGTCTGGGGCACCTGGGTGGCTCAGTTGGTTAAGTGACTGCCTTCAGCTCAGGTCATGATCCTGGAGTCCCAGGATCAAGTCCCACATCAGGCTCCAGCTCCACAGGGAGTCTGTTTCACCCTCTGACCTTCTCCCCTCTCATGCTCTCTCTCTCTCTCTCTCAAATAAACAAAATCTTTTTTAAAAAATTAAAAAAAAAAGGATTGTGTGTCTGTAGGCATGCAGTGGGGTGACAATCCACATGTAGGTGATGAGGGAATGGAGGAGAGGGTGCCTCCACAGGAGGCACCGGGGGCCTGGGTATGCCAGGGTAGTCTGCCAAGGCGGGGCAGCAGGCTGGCTGGGTGGGGGTTCCGGGGATCGGGGGTGTGTACACAGGAGGCTGAGTGTGTCGGTGTGACTGGCGAAGCTGATAATGTGTCATGAGTTACAACCGCTCACGGTTTGCCTCTTCGTGAAACAGTCTTGAGCTTGCTTTAGGAAAAGGAGCTCAGAAGCAAAATTCCAGTTGAAGAAAATGACATTATACTGAGGTAATACACGTTAGCAGAAGCAGTAAAAACGAGCACTACTCACACAGACAAGGATTTTGTAGAGGGAGTCAAACTGCGAAACCAAATATGGAGTGTAAGTACAGCGACTTCTTAGACTAGGAATTAAACCAGACTTAGTTACTACTGATCCAGTAAGGTATGGAACGTCAGGGGAGCATATGGGGTACTGAGAACAGATGAACTGAACCAAGAAAAAAAATTCTTCCAACTATAACAGGAGAAATTAAAATGAATTTCGGGAACTAGCTGTTTTTCAACCCTAAGAGTCCTAAAGGAATCCTTCTTACTAATATCAAGATAATGCTTCTTATCTCTATTAAGGCTTTTAGAAATATAAAAATCCCAAAATACTCTTGATACATTCAGATCAACTACCAGAATACAGCCCTAGGAGAGAAGATTATAAAGAATCTCAAAAATGTTCTTTTGACAAGGTTAGAGGGGAAACGGCCTAGAGATTATAGGACTTTCTCATTTGGGTTTCTCTGTGAATGCAAGAGAAAACATGCACAATGTATAAAGCTGGGCATTCAAAATGCAGATCCCATGCTTAACTCTACTACAGTTGTGCGCACTGATGTGTAACATGGAAGCTTAAGGCTACATATGTGTCCAGGACAGGCCAAATGAATGAGACACTGCGTGATGAAATGATGCTTAGGGCTACAACAGTTAGAAAGCACCAGTGATGGGGCGCCTGGGTGGCTCAGTTGGTTGAGTGTTCAATTCCTGGTTTCAGCTCAGGTCATAAACTTAGGGTCCTGAGATCGAGCCCCACATCAGGCTCTGCACTCAGTGTGAAGTCTGCTTGCCCTTTCCCTCTGCTCTCTCTCATAAATAAATAAAAAATTTAAAAAAAAAGGAAGAAAGCACCAGTGATAGCAAACAGGAGGGGTCTCTGGACAGAACACTCCAACAGCAAGAGAAGCTCAATTCATATCACACATCAGACTGGTCTGTGAGAACTGCCTATGTTGAGTAAAGTCTGATTAATAACAGCGGCACATGGGGCGCCTGGGTGGCTCAGTGGGTTAAGCCTCTGCCTTTGGCTCAGGTCATGGTGTCCAGGTCCTGGGATCAGGCTCTCTGCTCAGCGGGAAGCCTGCTTCCCCCTCTCTCTCTGCCTGCCTCTGCCTACTTGTGATCTCTGTCATATGAATAAATAAAATCTTTAAAAAATAATAATAAATAACAGCAGCACGTAATAAGCACAAATCACAAGCACTTTACATAGAGGTCTTATTTCCATTTTCTTAAAATGTCTACTCATTGAGCTTCACTGAAAATTTACAATATTCTCTCCAAGATCCTAAAATAAAGCTGCATGTCAACAAGGATGTACACGTGGTTTAAGAAAAAACAACCCAAAAAGAACACTTCTCTCATAACAGACACAAGATTTTTCTCTTTGTTATCACTAGTTCCTAATATTGCTACCAGAGGAGGAGTGTCTCTTGTGTAATACAGGGGAGAACGTTCTTACCATGTTTAGCATTTCATCAAAAACTTCCTGAGAGATAAAATGGTAATCCACTCGATCCCCTTCTCCAAAGTAAGGCGGTCTGGTGGTGTGGCAGGCCCTGAAAGCACAGTGGATAACTGGTCGGCTTCCAGCAGCTTGAGATTGAAAATAGAAAAGGTTTGAGTAAAAGTAGGTTTTAAAAAGTTGAAATTGATCCACGAATCATGAATTGTGAGGTAATGTAGTGTTGGAAACACTGTGGTTTCGAAGTGCTAGACCACATTCAGCTGCTCCACTCCTCCAGGGCTCATACAAGCTCGGAATCGTCCACACCGAGTCTGGATGCGTTGGTGTCCGTCACCTCCTCACAAATGACTACTTCCGCTCATTACTTGTATATTTCCACCCAAGAGTCTTCGTGTCCTCTCTGCTGTGGGCATTTCCCCGGGCCCCTCCTCATCCCTGACCTGGCTAGCCCACCTGTCTTCCAGGACTCAAGTTAAGTGCCCCGCTCCCCTCCCGCCCCCCATCCCCAACCCAAAAGCCTTTCTTGACCCCCTATGGCTGATTATGTTGCTCTCCACGTGCTCATAACCTCAGTGCCTGCCACCCATCTCCACCCAGTTCCTTGCTTGGGAACCCCCATCCTCAGCTCCGCCAGTGCTATCAGCACCAGATATAAGCCTCCCAAGGGAAGCCCTGGGTGGAGCTCTCAGTTCAACCAGAGACCCTTGCTGATCACTGCAACGGCATCCCCTCCCCGTCTCCACACCCTCCCACTTACTCCCTGTCACCTGGACGGTCTTCCCTTATCCACATATCTGGTTTTTCCCTGTCTTCCCCAGCCGGATGTACAACTCAGGAGGAAAGGACTTCATCTTGTTCATCCTACTTGCTACTGCATTCCCCACCACCCGCCGCCGTGCAAGCAGTCACTAGTTACCTGTAACATGAACCAGTAAAGGGGCGCCTGGGTGGGTCAGTCGGTTAAGCCGCTGCCTTCTGCTCAGGTCATGATCCCAGGATCCTGGGATCGAGTCCTGCATTAGGCTCCCTGCTCAACGAGGAGCCTGCTTCTCTCTCTGCCTCTGCCTGCTACTCTGCCTGCCTGTGCATGCTCTCTCTCTCCCTCTCTGACAAATAAACAAACAAATAAATAAAATCTTTAAAAACATGAGTGAGTAAATGACACCTGCAAGGTGGATAAGAGGCATGACCAACTCCATTTGGTGGAGGGCAATAAAGACAACTAGTCTAAGGCCACAGAGCAGACCAGCGTCAGTCCCAGAAATAGACAATGGGGTCCCAACTAGCCCATGACTCTCAATTTCATACCTCATTTCCTAGAGTTGAGCTCTGGGACCGCAGTGCAAACTGATCTTTTGTATTATCCTGTGGTTTTCAAGGAGCAGATGAGACTAGCTGGACATCTGCCATGGCATTTCAGGTCTTCCTCACAAGAAGCCATGAGGCGAGTGTTGCTGTTCCCATTTCACAGATGATGAAATTGAGGCACAGCAGTTAGGTGATGAAGCAGCAGTGCCAGGATGACCCCGCATCAATTCCTCTTACTATCGATGACGCAGCGTCGTAACCTCAAAAGCTTCTCTGTTACAGAGCCCAATTTTTATCATTTATACCACTGTTCCCCTTCCATTATCATCAAGAATTAACTAGACTAGGAATGTTAAAGTCTTAACATTCTACTTAAATTACAGACCCAGGAAGGAGAGTATATTCCAAGAAGACACTGTCAAACACCATGGTATTTGTTTTGTGGTGTGACTACTCTGGCATTCCTTCACACACCTTGGCAGGGCCCTGGGACCTCTGTCTAGTGGTGTCCCTGACAGGCGGAAAAGAGAATTCAGTGACTGGGCACCCTGCACTGCACACCCTTCACATAGCCTTACGCGTGGTATTGGATTTGCATTTTCCAACAAAGGAACTGAGCGGCAGGAATTTTTTTCAGAATTTCTAAAAGGAAGACAAAGCCAAGAAGTAATATGAAGCTTCTAGGCAGGTAAATAAAGAGAAGACTTCAGAGAGGAGGAGAATGCGGATGACAGAGCCTGTATCCGCTGCAGAACCTTCTATTACGATCGACCTAAGATGACTTGTGGGTTTTTGAATCCTGTCATCCAATTTTCACATGCAGAAATGTTCGCTGTGGAGTAGGCTGCCCAAATGTGAACATCTTAAAAAAAGAAATGCTGCATAGTGAGAGCAGTGTTTCACTAAACTTAGAAAAAAATGGTGCCTAATTTTAGACAGAAATCTGCCTGGGCCATCACCTTCAGTGTCCTTTTTCTCCCCAGTCTCAATACAATTCCATTTGTAATTTAGATTTCCATGAGTTTATTATTTACTAATTAATTGACTAGTTAAGTCATGGTTTGCAATGGGAGCCACACCAAAGAAGAACTGAGTTAGAGATGAATGCCAGACTACAACACTGGGCTGGAGAGTCTGAGAGTGAGTTTGGACATTCAAAAGACCTCTTCATGGGCCAGCTGTCCTGGAGGATCTTAGCAAATCAAGTCCATGGGGAAGAGACGACGATTGGGAGGGGAAGGAATCCACAAGGTCAACGGAATGGCCCAATATCCAGGGAAATGTAATAGGATGAGAAGATGCTGGAGAAGAACTAGCCACTTGGATGAGGAGTAGAAATGTTTTCAGTTTGATTCAGAAGCATGCAGTTTTAGAATCTCAGTTCTGGACCAGATTGCCTCAGGAAATAACAAACTTCTTGCTACTGGAAATATTTAGGCAGAGGTTTGGCTGTGAGCACATCTAAATTCAAGCCCTCGTTGTGATGAGCACTGGGTGTTATGCACAACTAATGAATGGTTGAACACCACATCAAAAACTCATGAGGTACTATATGCTGGCTGACGGAACATAGTAAAAAAAAAAAAAAATTCAATCACAAGGGGAAAAAAAGATAAATAAAAAAGAAAGAAATTCAAGCCCACGATAGCACACCATCTTGTTAGTAAGGGAACTCTTTCATAGGCTACCCACAACAGCCCAGGTCTTCCTAGGGCATTTGGTAGAAGAATTAAATTAGTCCTAACCCTCAATGCAAATATATGACAATTGACTGCTGGGCATAAAGAGATCATCAGCATCTAAGATGCTAGCGCCACCCACATCTCAGCATCCCATTCCAGGAAGCCACCACCCCGCCCACTCTCCAGTAACGACACGCCCACTTTCTAACTCACACCATGGTGAGCTGTGACTGTACCCCAGCTGGTCCCCGGGTCTCCAGTCTCCCCTTCCCAGCCTCTGCCGAGCAGCCCACAGGGCGCACTTTCTACAATGCAGCAGTCCTCAAGGCACTCCCCGCTTACAAATCCTTTCTGCTGAGACTCCTGTCTGCGTCTCTGGTCTTATCTTCCGCCGTCTCCCTGCACACTTCCGGTACTCCAGGTTGTACGTGCAGTTCATCAAACATGCCTGCCCACCCCGAAGGTGCTCCCGCTGGAGTTCCACAGCCCACGTGTCTTCCACATCTTCTATCCTGGAGATCATCGCAGTACCCATCCAACTATCCTGTGAGCCAGCACTGACCTGCCTGAGTCCCAGACTAGATGCTAAGCTCCCAGGACAGGGCCCACGTCTGTTTGCTCGGCAGGTCCCTGCCGGCACAGGGCTGGTGCCCAATAAACACTGATTAGATGAATAAATGAGCCGTTCTACCGGTTTGTCACATCTGGATAAGCAGGCATTAGGTTAGCCTGCATTAAGGTAGCTGCAGCTCATACATCTCATTTAGCTAAAGAGCTGTGGTCTTTTCCGTGACTGCGCTAGCATACTAAAAGTAAAGACGTTTAGTAGTCGACATCAAGAAAAAGGTCATAAAGATAGAGACCGCGGTAAAATGGAGATCTCAGAAAGAAGACTAAAGTTTTTCTTTCATGACTATTCAGATCACTTTCCAGGCCTTAAATGGGGAAGGTGGACAGGTATACTGGCATTGTTTTATGTTTCTCTCATTATCCATCACTCTGCCAGGGAGCCACTGATTTGTGTGGTAATATTAAGGTTGGAAATAGATTTTGAAGGCAGTAAATTCCTATCCCCACGTAGAACTAATACAGGTAAGGAAAGAACCACCAACCTACTTCTAAAACCAAGAACAAATAGAAAAATCAAAACCTAACACGAGGACAAAATCTCTCAGCCATTCCAATGCTTGTTAGACCACCATGTTATGATTTTAATATTGATATATCTGGATACACAACTTAGTGCATTTAGAGAATTTCATTGAATGTCTCAATCATGGGGCAGTGTAATTTAAAAAGGAAGACAGAATACCATGAGAAAATGAAATAGATGGGAAAGAAAAGATTCAAGGAAAGGGCAGAGAAAGTCCCTTTGTAAATACTTGTATATTTCAAGATGAAACTGTTTTTATACCTTTTTCCCCCATTTCATTAAAAGTCAACAAAAATTATGTTGGATAAGGAATTTAAAAATCTAAACAAGAGCAATGACTTGCCTCTGAAGATGTGCTTTGGTTTCATCATTTGTTTTAATCAGAAACTTTCTGCATATAAAGTAGTACTTTCTTACCTTCTCCACAGATGAAATTACTAGCTGTCTAAAATCTTTTTTTTTTAATCCAATGATACAATCTTTGATCCATACCTTGATGGAATTTTTAAAATGATGTGCCACTGAGCAAGTTCTGAACTCTGCGTCCATGGGGATGCCAGTGAATGGTGGGACAACGCTTCGGAGCCTGCGAGGGAGGTGGGTGAGTGGGTGTGTACTTGGCAGCAAGGCAGTAAGGCCCGTCTTTCCACACTGGCCACTAATTCCAGCAGGAGGAGAAAGATAGCAGTAGTAACTGTAGGCACGAAGCTAGTTTTAAGGTTTTGTTTCACTGCCTTGTGCCTCCACACGACACTAATTAAAGGTCTGAGTTCCCCACTAGATTACAAATTCCATTAAGGCAAGGACATTATCAGTCTTGTTCTCACTGTATCTTTAGGGCTTAGCACATGGGAGGAATTCAATAAATATTTATTGAAAGAATTGGTAAACAAATGAATGAATCCATCCCTCTATATATCCATCAGTGGCAGTTGTAGAAAATCACCTTTGTTTCTTATCACAGTGATTTCCCACGAAATGTGGTATAGAATACCCTTAATTCATTCATCCCAATCACTCACTCAATCTGGCACTTGGTTAACAAGTATTTCTCGTGTAGGTATTAAGCGCCTGGTCATCTCCTGAACACCAAGAACCAAACGGTAGGCAAAGCTGACATTGGTCCATACCCTCCTTGTGCTTACAGTTGAGTAGACAAATGTTAAATCAATCACAAGCATAGTGGATAAGCATTCTAATAGGGGAAAAATAGGATTTAATAAAAATGAATAAGAGGAAGGCCATCCAAGTGGGAACAGAGAGGCGGACTATCTCACAATCTTGGTGATGAGTTAATAAACACCTCCGAGAACACACCTGATCCTGCGGGCCTCCATAAACGTGTATCACAAACCATATGAAGGACCTGGTGCTCAACGTTTATAACGTAATTAAAAGGAATTCTAATCAGAGAAAGCCTTGGTTTCCGGAATTCTGGTTTGCTCAAAGGTTCTGGGTTTACATGTTGGCACAATGGTTGGGATACACAATCTGCCGACTTTGACCTTCCATTCATTGTGTTCTACTTACCTACTTATCTACAGGTTCAGCACCCCTATATAAGTAGGCATAATGGCACTCTATACTTTTTTATTCTAATGTTAAGTTTTAATTTATTTTTGTTACTTCAGGGTATTTAAAATATATTAGCAAATAAATCATTTTATATATTTGGATCCCGGAGTTGTTCAAATGAGGGATGGAATTTTAGATATCTAAATAAATAACCTGTTTCGAATAGTATTTACATTGTTTGAACATGTACAGCTTAAGGGAAGGCGAGGCATTAGAAAATAATTTGCATCGATTCTTCTTGCTGTCCGAAAAATCTTTGCAGTCCCCTCCTCTGGTCACCGACAGACATTACTAATCTAGAAGTAATTGCTTTGCCATAGGTTAAAAATTAAGAGGAAACCAGTTCGAAAGACCACAGTGGCGGCTCTAAACCTGACTCCCAGAAACCTTTAAAAAGTCTTTCAGCAACCCCCCCAAAAAAAGTCTTTAAGCCCAGCTGAAGAATTTTTTTAAATGGTCCTCATTTGTTTGATATTCTCCTCTATTTTAACCGGACCATGAGGACAAAATGTCTCCTCCAGAAAACTGGAGTGCAGTGAACGCTAGCCCAAGGGAAACAAAAGGAAAAGCGTTTGCCATCATTTCTCTTCTCTTCCTCACGAAATGGGCCTCAGAAGAGGCCTCCCCATGTGGAGATGAGGCAGTGGAGGTGCAAGTGGAGGGAGTTGCGGGGGGGCGGGGGAGGCGAGGAAGGGAGCTCTGGGCACCAGGTGCCCCACCCCCATCCTCATCCCTGCTGTCGCAGCCGGTGGCCACAGCACGAGCCTGGCCTCAAATGCCACCATGCTTCACTAAAAACGCATGGATTTTACAGCCCTTGGAGAGTGATGTCAGCGGTCAGTGAATGAAGGTGAACATTTGGGGGAATAAAGGACGACAATATGCAGGGTCTCTCTCACAGTGTGATAAATGGCAAAGAAACCGATGAGCCTTCTCTGTACCTTTTCAAGCTTGCTGAAAATGAACAGCCCCAAGGAGCAACAGCCGACATTTTACGTCGTTCCCGGCCAGTGAGCACACTTACCCGTACCGGAAGTACGTGCTGAACTGTCTGCAGAGGCGGTGAGCAAGTTCTCGTTTCCCACAGGCTTCAGGACCAGCCAGCACCAGCATGGGATATGGGGCGTCCAGGCGGGGGAGAGTGCTGGAATACAGGGCAGGCAGTCACAGCCGGGTCTGGTCACATACACAGCCAGCAGGCAGGGTCTCCACCCCAGTCACCCCTATCAGGGTCTCCAGCCCAGTCAGGCCTAAGTCAGGGCCTACACCCCAGTCACGCCTAAATCAGGGTCTCCAACCCAGTCACACCTAAGTCAGGGTCTCCACCCCAGTCAGGCTAACGTCAGGGCTTCCACCCCAGTCAGGCCTAAATCAGGGCCTACACCTCAGTCAGGCCTAAGCCCGTGACTGAGCACCTGCTACCAGCAGGCACTGGATAGGAGGCTGGTCCTACTTTCCTGAGCAAGGTCGTGATGATAGGTCAAAAATAATATTCAAAGCATAGATAATAAGTCAAGTCCAAATGCATGTAAATTTACTTTACCCACATTTTTAAAAGGAAAAATATGGTAAAATGTGTTAGTTCTTAGTTGATCAAGTATTTCCCTAAGAACTTCAACATGAAAGAAGGAAGACTGCTCTCTGAGAAGTAAGTTTTAATATCTATGCCCACTGAATTAGAACACAGATATGCAATGAAAATGGTAATAATTAAAATTTACCTGAGCAATCAATATGTCCCAGGCACTATTCTAGGAGTCTGGTGGGCATTACCTCATTTACCTAATATAATAATACCTAATAATAATAATAATAATAATAATAATAATACCTAATATAATAATACCTAATAATACCTAATTTTTACAGGAAGTGGATGAAGATGTTTCTATCATTATCTATGATTATCCCCGTTGCATACACAAAGAAATTGAAGTACAGAGAGGTCAATTAACTTGCTCAAAGGAACATCTAATGGCTAAGAGCTAAAATAGGAATCAAGGCACGGCTTCTGCGCCGGGAAGACTGGACTAAGGAGTGAAAACATGCTGGCTGAGGTGTGTGAATTCCACTCGTGCCACAACTATAGAAATACAGAATAAGATATATTTTAAGAATACACGCTAAGGTATAGATTCTATGAAGAATGGAGGTGGTGGCAGTATAATTTTTCAATCTCTCTGAACATTCACAGGGGAAAAAACACAAAAAATGGAAAAAGTTAACAGCAAAAGCCCATGGATAACATGTGTAACAAAACCAGATGAAAAAGTTTTTCCATGAACCAAAAGCCCACAGAGCCTTGTACATTGCAGGGATCCACGCGGGGGGATGAAATGGGGCAGCAAGTGACATGCCTGAAGACAAAGGAACCCCAGCAGGGCCAACGGATATCCACTGGAAAGCAAACAGGCTGAAACTCTACATGAACTAAATCTGTACATCCGTATTCATAATAGCTGGATTTGTAATAGCCCCAAACAGAATCAGCTCAGAAGCCTTTCGAGAGATGAATAGTTAAACTAATTGTGGTGCGTCCACACAAGGAATATGACTCGGCAAAAAAAAAAAAGGGGGGAATGAATTGTTGGTATATCCAACAACTTGGATGTATCTCCAGGGAATAAGGCTAAGTTAAAAAAAAAAAAAAAGCCAATCCTAAAAGGTTATACATGATATGATTGTTTGTATCATATTCTTGAAATGACAACATGATAGACGTGGAGACTGGACCACTGGCTGCCAGGGAGTAGGGGAGTTGAAGAGGAAGGAGGTGGCTGTGGCCCTAAAAGGGAAGTGCAGGGATCCTTGTGACAAAACTCTTCTGTGGTGGTGCTCATACGATCTAGACATGTGGCAACACCGCATATAACTAAATGCACCCACGAGTACATGCAAAGCTGGTGAAATCTGATCAGGCCGGTGGGTTGTATCAATGTCAAGTTCCTGGTTTTGATATTCTGCTGTAGTTACGCAAGGTATCACCCCTAGAAACATCTAGAAACATCTAGAATTTCTCTGTATTATCTCTTACAGCTGCATGTGAACCTAAAATTATCTCAAAGTCATACACAATTTATGAATCATTGAACACTATGATGTCCTATATGTGGGCTAATTGAATTTAAATAAAAACAAATAAAAAATAAAATTATATGAAAGTACAATTTTTAAATGATTAAAGAGAAAAAAAAATTGAAAGTGACAAATATTGAGTATAGGCAAAGGAGATCTTCTTTCTGAAGGAGAAAACCAAAGCAAAGGAACAGAACAAATATTAAAGACCATAATTCAAGAAAACTGTCCTGAAATTTAAAAAAAAAATAAAACTATGCATTGAAAGAGTACACAGCATACCTGAGTATTAGCCCAGAATGACTAATATTAAGACACAAGTCTAGCAAAATGACCTGATTTTAAAGAAAAAAAAAATCACTCAGCTAGAAAAAGAGAACACATGACTTACAAGGGAAAGGAAGTTGTTTTTAGATTTTGATAGATGTTTTGCACCACCCCCCAAAAAAGAGTATCATCTTTTATATATTCAAGGAAAAAGTGTGAGTCATGGATTTTAAATATAACAAAAATGACTTTCAAGTATAAAGGACAGAGAATATTATCAACATATAAGGAAGGGTTCAAGGGATACTATCCCATAGCACATCCTAAGGAGTCTACAGGAGAACAAGCTTCGCACACCCAATTAACTCAGGAGACATTAATACAAAGGCTGATGGGAAGCCATAAATGTGCAGTTATCCACAGAAAAAGACAAATGACAGCAAAGGGGGAAATATGGTGGGTGATGGATACACGTTCTGACAATATAAATATGGTACACTATTTTTAAAGTGGGTGATTGACACTTACATAAAATATATACAATAGGCAAGTTCTCAGGGATAGAAAGGAGATACAAAGTCTCCAGGGACCAGGAGTAGTGGTAGTAACTGGGCTGTTACTGCTTAGGGGTTACAGCTTTTGCTGGGGGGTGGAGGGATGAAAAATTTTGGAAACAGGTGGTGATGATGGTTGCCACACAGTGTAAATATAATTAATGCCACATAGTTATACACTCTAAAATGGTTAAAATGGCAAATTCTATGTTATAGATACTTTACCACAATAAAAAATGGGGACAGGGTGATGGGAAGAGCATAGGCAAAATATTATTTCAGTGTTTTCGGCAAACATGTCAGTGGTAGTATTAGGACTGATACTGTTGTGCTGCAGTATGGGATTTTAAAAAAGTAATTATGGGATATTCTAAATCCATCTCCCTCTGTGTTTTTGATGTGGGAGGAAAGGAGGACACAGATGTAATAGAGAGGAGGATAAGTAAAAGCTCAACTATCGTCTTAAAATTGAGTTGTAAGTATCAGTATGAATTCAGGAGATATTTTATCATCTACCTATAAATAAATATGGATCTATCTATATAGACTAGATATAAGCACATTGAATAGATGTGGACAGAGACATATAAGTAGATAAACAGGATAGATAAAATAGACCAGTGGGTGATTGGATAGATGGGTGGATGGCTGGATGAATGGATGGATGGTTGGAAGAAAGGAAGGAAAGAAATACATTCTTAGGTCTGTCCACTAAAAAGCCTAACAACAATGACCAACTCAGTAGCAATGATTACCTCTAGCAACCAGGTTGTGACTGGGAAGTACCATTTCTCACTGAAACCAACCAGGGCTTCTTGGAGAAGTGGTTAATTCCAGAGTATGGACAGGGCTTGTAGAAGATGAGCCTGGAGGGCAGGAGAGCAAGAAAGCTATCAGTGACCACCAGGCCAGAGTCAAGATTCTGCCATGTAATTTTAGTATTGTATCCTCACCCTCATCGCACCAGAGGAAGGGACAGTGTTCCCCAATAATGCAGCATAAGAGTGCCAAGGTCAAGAGTTAGGGTTCCCTGTTAGGGCCAGCCTGGGATGGGCAATGGTAGTCTTGCCCCTGTCTCCATGAGTTTCTCACAACAAACACTGCTTCATTCTGGAGCATCTGGGACTGCTTGGCCATTTTGCTCTTGTCTACTCAGTAGCCACAAATGATGATGAAATACGTGTTTTTCAGACAGTGCTGTAAATTTCTTTGATACATATTTTTATATAAATGTACCCTAAAGCATGAAACAACTAGCAATCTCATAAACTAGGAAAGAAATACAACGAGGACATAAATGCCCTTCTTTTAAATCAGATGTGCTCTTCCAGATGTATGCAAATAAATGATAAATCAGTTTACCTAGAGGGCGACCATAAATATATAAAACTGTCAATGTCTATATTATTAAATTACATGTAAAAAATCATGTCCTGGATGCAAAATAAAACATGTGCTCTCTGTGGGAAACCAACCATGTGAAGTACAGAAGCAAATACCACATAAAGAAGGGAAGCCATTTATAATGAAGAGATTTTACAAGTATTTTTAAAATGCCTTTGGGTATTGATAGAATTTTTGCAATATACTTATAGCATAAATGGCCATCTGCTCCAACAGATTGTTTAAAAAGAAACGGAGAAACTGTGGTAAATCTGTCTTTGAACTTAGATGTGAGAGACTCTGTTCATGCGCTCAGCTAAGCTGGGTGACTCACGGGCTCAGTGCGATCGGTGTAAAGACGATCTCAAGTTTCCCTTGGGCTGACTGGGCTTCCTTCTATGGACTCTCTCATTGTTTGCATTCATGCTCTTTGGCAGGGCTATCCAGCATTCACTCACAGCTAAGGAAAAACTTAGAGTGGACAGAAATCATCACAATTCTCTGTTCATGAGGCAAAGGTCTATGGTTCTGTCCTACAACAGGAAAACGGACACATTTTAAACATGGCGTTTCACTGTCCTACATCATAGCTAACCACCATTCAAGGGGCCAGATGGTCAAGGGGAGACGAATCCACTCATCTCCACACCTGGGAAACCACCAGTGAGTGAACCCTGAGCTCAAGCATGTGACGATAATCCCTAAAACTGAGACAAAGAAAGACCCTCCTCTCAGAGAAGGCGAGGAAGGGATGAGTCACAAAACAGAGGGCTAGGGCAGACGGCGAGGATGTCCTGTGCTCACCACCCTGAGTTCTACCCTGGGGATCCCTCCCGAATACCTGTCAAAGATCCTCTGGGGCTGCATCACGCTGTTGACGACATGGGTCAGGTGATCTTGGGCTGCGACCACTTCAGGGGGAGGGTCGTATATATTCACAGCTGCAACCTTTTCCAGAATCAGAAATGCAAGAGGAAAACATGCTTCATTTCTTCAAAGAAGACAAGTCTTAAATTTTCTTGAGCAAAACATTCAAGACAGGCAACCGGGTACGGAAAATAACTTAACGCATGCTCACGACCTTTGCGCTCCAACGTCCTGTCTACTCTAACTTTCCCAAAACCTAAATAAGGATGGTTATCTTAAAATACTGAGCTGGAGTCCACGGGTCCCCCACTTCTTTCTGCTCTCCAGTTTGGGAGGGAAGACGCAAACACCAAACCTCTAAAGCCCAAGAGTACTTTTAATACAGTAAACACGCCCACTTTGAGCCTGAGAGGAAGGAATAAAATACAAAGTTCTAGATCCCAGGTCGTCGATACCATGGGGACGTGTTCCTCATGTCATCTCACCAGGAGCCATTCCAATTATCTCAAATTCTACCCAAACCTCCTCCTCTTTCAGCAGAGCTTCCTGTGTTCAAAGATAGGGGTCTTTCTCTCGCAACACAGACTTCTCTAACTGAATGTCCTTGCCACCCCTCTACATCCATGATCCTCGTGTACCCCACCTTTACTTAATGCAGGCTTTTGAACTGCACTCCCTTCACAAAACATTAAAGAGAAAGAGAAATCTAGGAAGTGCCTCTGAGTTTGAGAATAACAAGGCACTAACATCCGTAACTATTTTTAACCGCAATTTCCAAGAGGGAAGTATGAAGCAGAATATCGGCTGCTCTACATGCTTATAACTGTTTTCATGCTCACCTCAACTTTGCATTTAGTGTGAGAAATCCTTCGTTAATGGAGATTTCGGCTGTCACCACTCACTAAAGCAAGACAAAGTCCCACCCCGGTATGGTAGCAGGGAGGCAGGTTCTAGCGTGTCAGGTCCCATCACTCTGGAACTGTGTGTCCAGGGGGATCATGAATTTAAAGAGCAGAATTAAGGGTTTAAAATACCAGGAGACTGATCTGAGTACCTTTTGATTATATATGTAGAATGACATAATAATAAATTTCATTATTAAATGAGTGTTTAGAACAACATAGACAGAATCACACACCCTCCAGGAATGGTAGTTATCCAAAATTAACAGACTGCCATCGTGCTGCTGCCTGGAGCCGTGGAGCGCGGCTTCCGTCCCTACTGCTGGCCTGTTGACTGTGCAAGAGCAGCACCTTCGCCGCATTGGTGCTGATGCTCAGCTTTGCTGGGGGTTAAGACAGAGTAAGGAACCACTCCCTAAATAAGCCATTACTTCCCACATTGTCATGTGCGCCTCTTACTGATTACATTGGTCCCGTGGCAGGCAGCAAAGCCCTTGAGCACACTAACTCTCAAACACATGGAATAATATGATTACATACCTTTTCTTCCACTTTAATTTTCTTCTGGTCTAATTCTGTTAATCGTAGGAGCATAAAAATCACGAAGAACCAATATTCAGATTTTTCCTTGTTAAAATATGAAGAGGAATATTCAGTTGCCTTCCTTTCCCACGTGAGCAAGCGCTAGCATGCTACTCCCACAAGTAGGTGTTTCAGTTCTACCCTGTCGACACACACACACACACCCTCAAGGTGTCTACACTTTCATGATCACTAGTCCTCTCATATTAACTCACATGCAGACTGTGCCTTGTAGCTTTACAAAGCTCTTCAAACGTGTGATCTTGTTAATCTCCCTGTGACATAAGCAGGACGGGTATGACCATCCTCATTTCTAAAGAGAAACTAACCAAGCCTCAGTGGTGAAGCATTTCACCTTAGATTCTGTGGCCAGGGATTCAAATCCTGTCCTCTAGCTCCAAAGAGGTTCATTATTGCAAATAATGAACATTATTTATGACGACTTTGTCATTTGTTTAGTATTATTTTGTATTATTTTGAACTTGTACTGTTTGGAATTTATTTTACAATAAATATTATTCATTTATAGAACAAATTCTTACTCCCAACTCCCAACTAGCTGCCATGTTAGGATTATCTGGCTTTTAGAAATAGAATTAAAGTTTTGTATTAAGAAACATCTTTGAAGAGAAAGGTATTAGTGGGTGATGCATTTATAGATAAGAAATTACATGAAATGAACATACAAAGTATCCTTTTTGTCCTTTGATGGGCGAGTTGTGTATATAAGTGAGCTAATGCCCGTGAAAGGGTTTGTGGTATTTATTTATGCGCATGCGCAAACACTCCCCATGGCTCTAAAACTGGAAGGGGGAGGGAGGTTGGTGGCTGCTTTGTAAGTCCTGCTCCTTTCTTACCAGAAATGCTTTTAAGGTGGCGGCCACTATTCCCATACCAAGGACTGGATTTATTTTTTAATCTTGTTTTTCATTTTTGCTTGTGCTCTTTTTTTTTTTTTTCTTTTTGTTGGCCAGACATGTTCCTCAAGTTACACACACAGAAAAAGGTACTCAGAGGTACATTTAAATTCAAGAGTCTCTGGAAAGGGAAGGGAAGGGTATAGGTAGCAAAATGGAATGAAGGACAAATGGAAAAAGAGGGAGGGACAGAAGCCAGGAGAGAGAAACTATCAAGGGTAGGAAAGACAGAGGCTTAACAGTGGATTTTTGAATACCAGAGGTGAACAATCCATAGGAAATAGAGTATTTCTTTCTATAATCGTTTTTCCAACACCACCAATTTCCCCAGCTATATCCAGACCAATTACTATAGAGATCTGAGACCTTTCCCCTCGTACACCACAGGAACCAGTGTCTGTCTACACCTCCAGCATGGTGTCTTCTATGACATAAAAGGACATTGCTCCAGGGTCAGTGGCTGCGTCAGGTGATTTTTATTACCAGCTGGGATGAGTCACACGTGACGCCCCCCCCAACCCTCCCCAGGCCCCTCCCCCAGCCCCAGACAGGGCACTCCAGGCTCCACTGTGGCCTAGGGCACCAACAGCTTCTCCTTTGCCTAAACCTCCTAATTGTTTCCTTAGAGATGGAGAGTGAAGGTAAACACGGGGCATCACATCCCTGATGCTCCTTATCAAAAGTACCTCTTGAAGAATTCCAAGAAGGTCCTCACCCCCTCTCCCCACATATTCTCTCTCTCACCTGAATTGGATTTCTTAGAAAATTGAGAACCCGGAGGAGAGGTAGATTTTCAATGTATTCTATTTCACCCAGCTCGGCAATCTGTTTAATCAAAGAAACAAAGTATTATCAGTAGACTAACTGTGCAACCCATAATACAAAGTTCTGTGAAAGGAGCTGACTTGGATCTTCTAACGTCAACTTCTTTTAGAAACTGCTCTGTTGCGTAGCCCAGCCTTCTAAGGAGTATTCAGATCGCAGAGCACAGGAACGACCGCGTGCCGCCTCACTAAATGGGAACACACACAGCCATGTTTTCTTTTTTCCTGTTTAAAGAACAGTGAGCTGATCCTCCTCTCAGCCATATTTATTTTAAGGCAGAGATAACTTAATATGCAGAATCAGAGAAATAGGACAAAAAACGCAGGTGGGGGCTCCGTGGTTCTCTCTCCTAGGCCCTAATCCTTCCTAACCCTCCTGCTCCCCAGTCTCCCTCCCCAGCACTGCCTCTGCTAACCTGGCTGTTTGGGACTGGTGAAGACTTCTTACTACGTGTGCATGCGTAGCTCTATTGTTTTTTCAACAACAGGTAATTATTTTAAGGAAAGATAAAAACAGAAATGATATGACACAGTTCTTGATGTGGGTGTTCGCCTTACAATTTTTTGTTTACACCGTATCCTTATGTTTTATACTCTTTTCTGTGTAGGTTATGTTTCACAACTTTAAAAAAATGAAAAAAAGTTGCTGGTCAGTTCCTTAATTTGACCAAGGAGAAAGCTTGGGTTGCAGAATGCCTGAATTTCCTGCTAAACACAAACGGTTTTACTTAAATTTCCTGTAGTTAGCATAATTATAATTTTATTTCAAATGTGGCTATTAAACTTTTGCAAAAAAATTAATAATCACATCATTTCTATTTCTCCCCAGGTCATTCCTGCTTGCGTTGTGAACACTCTCCAAAGGTAGTGACCAATAATCCCGGAGTTATCCAAACACAAAACACAGCTCAAATTGAACTACTCCCAGAGCTAAATCAGGGGAAGGACATATGCACTATGTTCAAGGGATGCCATTTTCAAAGACGTAATATAAAAGGTAAATTCTGAGTCATCATATCGAACCTGCATTCGTTCTAGATGCTTATTAATAAGCATTTATCTGCTTATAGCAATGCTATGCTATCAGACACAGCTCTTTCAACACAATGGTTATATCCATTAGAGTGACATTTAGATCCTCTGCATGATAAAAGGATTATTTTTTAAATACCGTGTGATTCAGGAACGTGGAATAGTCAACTAGGTTCACACTGCTTGGTCAGAGCAGCGGGCTGATTTTCCTCTAGCGTACAGCCCCTGTGCTTGGACCCAACACAGATGCGAGAAGGGGGATGTTTTCCTGCAATGAGCATGTCTCACCACTAAGTCCTGGCCATGTGCCCTGGCACACACTGCTGGTGAGCGTGGAAACTGGCATGTTTTTCCTAAGAGGCAAGCTAATGGGTTACGTGTACATAAGCTATGAACCAGTGACCCCTTCCTCAAGAGGTTTGCACTGAAGAGATCATCAGACCGGCAAACATTAGATAAAGAACACTGGGCCCAGCATTTTTAGTAAAAGTTTAAAAATTCCTCAATTCTGAATAACCCCACCATTAGGTGATTAAATGAGTCATAGCACAGTCCCATAATAGGAACACTATGCACCCTTTAGAAGGGTAGAGATATCTCTGATAACTGACATGGAAAGATCTTGAAATGTTGCAAACAACATGAATAGCATGATCACGGACTACATAAAATTAGAACATGTCAGCTGGGATCATCTGGTCTTTTGAGAGTCACATGAGAGGGATCCAGTTCCCTTCCCACTAGCTCTTTCAAAGGTAGGAAGAGAGTGTTAAGGGGAGAGCAAAGCACGTATGCGCTAGCCCGGCTTCAAGATCCTACGCCTGCTGAATTAGCCACACTCCACAGATACCGGTTGTCCTGACTGTGCCCTTGGTCCCTCTCCTGAAGACCTCACCCTACAGCAGACCCATCCTCATGTCTTCTTCTCAAATGCCAAACCCAGGGCTGTGTGCCTCACAAACTATTCGTTACAGTAGGTGTAGGGGTACAGCGCCCCAAATGACTTGAAGTGAGACATCGCCGGAAAGGTTCTATTCCTGGAGGGCCTTGAGCCATGTCACACCAGCAGAGCTGATCCCCAGATTCCAGATGCCCCTCTTCTCAAACCTCCTCTGCCACTAGGGGTTACTCCCAACCCCTAGCAGCTTGTCAACTTGAAATTCCTAGGGAGAGCAGTTTAGTTGACTCATTTCACTGTTTCCTCCTAGGCTCTGCTCTCCCAGCCCCAGCATCCACACTTAAAGCCCCCTGTGAGGGCTTTTTTCTTTGACTGATTGGCTGATTGATTTGTGAAATAATGACACTAAAAGAAGGAAAACAGGGGCGCCTGGGTGGCCTAGTGGGTTAAAGCCTCTGCCTTCGGCTCAGGTCATGATCCCAGAGTCCTGGGATCGAGCCCCGCATCGGGCTCTCTGCTCAGCGGGGAGCCTGCTTCCTCCTCTCTCTCTGCCTGCCTCTCTGCCTACTTGTGATCTCTTGTCTGTCAAATAAATAAAATCTTAAAAAAAAAAAAGAAGAAGGAAAACAGTGTTCTCTGAGTAACTCCCCAACCAATGTCTTGTTTCTAGAAGAAAGGCCTGAGGTTATCATAGAGTTAACATTTGGGAGATAAGTTTTAAATGGCAGAAATGACATCCATGCAAACAAGGACTATAGAGAGTGATAAGGGCCCCCAAATCACCCAACGATGGGAAATATTTGCAGAGGAACTTAAAAGAGATGATGAAATGTTCGTGTGAGGGTACAGCCATGTGCCAGCCACGAAAAGCAAGTAAATAATACTGACGGAAGTACAAATGATAAAACATCGAATTAATCATGAGGAGCAACAGCTAAGTTATGTTTCTGTAAAAATGACAAACTTTCCATCCCTGACATGGTATTCTCAGTAGTACTGGGGAAACCTCTAAGGAAATCTGTGCAAGGCATGAAGAACATTTCAAACTACTGTTGGTTGCTCCCCAACCTGCCCACTGGGAAGCCAGGGAATTATGTTATTGTTACAGACTCAATTGTTCCCAAAGGATTCCCTGCTTTGGGACACATGGCCACTTTTTCTTTAATAGAGTCTCCTGAACATTTGAAATTTATAAACTCCTTTACTCACTTAATGATACTTTTTTTTCCCCCTTAAACGTTTTCAAATGTAACTTGAAATGCCTCTTGAAATGGAAGAAAATGATATATTTATTCATGAGGTCTTTCTAGAGCAGCACTATCCAGTATGGCAGTTACTAGCCACAGGTGGAGTATGGCTAGGATGAACTGAAATGTGCCTTAAGTACAAAATACACATCAGATGTCAAAAGCTTAGCATGGGCAAGAGGTTATAAAGCTCCTCATCAATGATTTTTTTTTTTTTTTGTATATTACATGTTGACATGATGATATTTTGGATGTATTGGGCTAAATACAAGATATTATTACAATTATTTTCACATATTTCTTCTTACTTTTTTATTGTGGCTACTAGAAAACTTAAAATTGTATATATGGCTCACAGTTATGGCTTGCATTATATTTCTATCAGAAAGCACTCTTGGGGGTGCCTGGGTGCCTCAGTGGGTTAAAGCTTCTGCCTTCAGCTCAGGTCATGATCTCAGGGTCCTGGGATCGAGCCCCGCATCTGGCTCTCTGCTCAGCAGGGAACCTGCTTTACTCCTCTCTCTCTGCCTGCCTCTCTGCCTACTTGTGCTCTCTCTGTCAAATAAATAAATAAAATCTTTAAAAAAAAAAGGAAAAGAAAAGAAAGAAAGCACTCTTGTAGAGCATTATACTCTAGGCTTTCCTGAAGGAAGAGTCACCAGCATTTCATTTACTGTACTATGCTTCAGCTTTGAGAACACTGAGTCTGGAGGCAAACCATCCTACATTTGCGTCCTGGCTCTGCTCTTTGCTAGGCGTAGAATTTTGGGCATGTCACACTTAACCTTTCTGTGCCCCAGTTTCCTCATCCAGAAAATATGACAATAGTAGGGATATAATGAGGATTAAATGGGACAAAGGATGTGAAGCGCTTAGAACAGTGCCATGTGCACGGGTACTCAGCAAATATCTCTAGATGATCCTCTGATTGCAATTATTACTATTACTAACATGAATCATTATTCCTTCCCCTGACTTCTGAGATGCATTCAGTTGGGATTCAATGAATGCATTTCACCTTTTCAATACTCCCTGGATACAGGTGAGAACCATTTTCATGGTAATTTCACGAAAGGACACTAAACCTGTATGAAATAGAGACTATGCTGACTCCATAAGACACGTGGCACAGGGAACAAAAGTTAAATGAACTTTAGAAGTTGACAAAACAATTTAATATACAAATCAAGTCAAAATAAGGACTAAGAGTTTTGTCTGTGATTAAAAGTCTACTTTATCTATGATTAAAAGTCCCAGACCTAAAGATGGCCTTTTCTTGATGTTTAGACGAACAGGTGATGCAAGTTCATTGGAAAAAGAGTCATCAGACATAACTGATAAGTACCATCGTACCTGAACAGAGAAAGGTCTCCACAGCACCACATCTGCCCCCAGGTAAGACCCATGCCTCTTTCAGGGCCAAAGTTTGCATTTTCAGGAAGAAATAGTCAACTTCCTTACGATGTCTTTCCAAAAAATGTGACAAAGTACTCAGAATAAAATTGTATTGTAGACATTATTGCTTAAGTCATCAATAAACCATGATTACAAGCCCAAACACTTCACTGAAAATAATGTATAATAAGAGTGAATGCCAATTTTTATAATTTGTGAAACAAAGTTTGTTTTAAGCCAGATATGGAAAATTTGAGTCTATCCAATCCCCAACTCCTACAGATTAGGAACATACACTATTGTTACCAACAGAATATTGGACTATGCCTCTTCTCCTTAAATGACAGTCACAGGCAATACCAGCCTGAGGCTCTTCTCATGTTTCTCATTTCCCTGCTCTGACACTTCAGATACTCCCAAGGTCACCTTTCTATACAAAACTTTACATGAACACATCTACTTCAGAAAATCATGTCCACTCGATTGCAGATTAAACCCTTAAAACAATGTATCAGGAATCATCAAATTTTCAAAAATTAAGAATCGCATTAATTACAAACAAAACAGTCCTTCTGCAACTATTGCTCCTGGAGATTTTCTAGAATAATTCTAAGCTGGCATTTCAAATAAGAGCCCTGGAGAAACTAATAATGGATCCTAATATGTCCTCTTATGTGGACACTGAAACCAGGACAGATGACGTGTAACATTACCTTATTATCTTCCAGATTGATCACCTCCAGGAAGTCATGGTTCTCCAAGCCCTGGAGGCTGCTGATCTGATTGTGGGACAGATCCACGATCTGCAAGGCTTTTAGGTCCTCCAAACCCGTGATCTTCTCAATCCTGTTACTGCTCTACAATTGGTAAAATACATTCAATATCTTAAAAGCTTCTAGTAGGAAAAAGTATAAGGCCAAGTTTTCATTCTGGATACTGCCCAAATCTCCCAAAATCAACAAGCCATTCTTGTTCCCCTGCCCCCTCCCATTTCCACCAACCACCTCCCTAAACACATATATGAACACCCCAGAAAGAAATCCCAGTATTTCAGCTGGAAGAATCAGAATGTCATATTTTCACTAAAGTTCATGCAAGATGAATGTTCGAATCAGTAGGACAGACAGAAGCTAGGTAGTATAAGCTTTTAACATTGTTTACCAAAAGCCTGAAGACAGCATGACTCCATGTTTACCTTCAGAAACATTTAATCCAAGTCTTTCAGCTCCATCGTGTTACACCACTCAAATAGTGTGACTACCACAAATGCTTGGTTTTTAGGAACATTCTAAATATAATCACTTCATATCACGATGGCCGTGGTAGTCTGATTCATGGCTTGAATTATTCATGTTCTTCTGCAGGTTCCTCCTCTGGAATCTAGGCCAGACCTACGACTTCCCTTAAGCAAAAGAATATGGCAGAAGTATGCCAGTTCCAAGTCTAAGAATTAAGAAGGCCTGGTAGTTTCCCTTCTTGTGTCTTGGAGCCCTGCGCTGCCATGTAAGGACTCTAGCTATTAGGAGAGGATTTTTGGAGAGATCGCATGGAGAAGAGGAGGTCACACGGAAAGGGGCCCTGACACTAAAGAGAGGAAAAATCCAGCCATTCCAGCATCCCTGCTGAGCGCAGCCCCCAGCGAGTCTGCCAGCTGAATGAAGCAAGAGCAGCAGAAGAACCACCCTGCTGAACCCAGCTCAGATTGCAGAACGGCTGGCCAAAACCATGGTTAACGAGTAATATTTCTCCATGCACTACACTTGGGATGGCTTGTTATTCAACAATAGATAACTGTGTTCTTCAATAATTCACATATAAGCATCTTCTCAGACAATGAGCATAAAACAAAGATTCAGAGATTCTCTTTCCCAACCCCCGCGGACCATAACCAGAAATGACAGTGGCCACAATAATCTGCATTTTCTTGTGCGTTTTCCAACATACAGTTCCTTGGGTTTCTTAGCCTCAAAGTGTAAGAACATGTCACAGTAAATTTACACTTTCAGTTTTAGTTGGGAATCATAAAGACAATTTTGAGGTTTCAATTAATGACATAAAATGCCCATCTTTAAACTTTTAATACTTTTAATAAGCACTTAACTGAAAAATTAAATTACACATGCTCTTCCATCTACAGTATTTTTCCTGATATATGATTCCTGGTACATTGTAATAGCAAGAGCTCATTTTCATCCTATCTTTCTTAAGATTTCACTTCAGTAATGAGCAAGATTTGTAGTAATTAGTTTAATTCTGTGGCTCTTTAAAATATATTACTAGAATGTTGGTAATTTACAAAGCTGGGTGATAATACATGGGGGTTCATTAAACTATTCCCTTTTTTAAATATATGTTTGAACAATTCCATAATCAGAAGGGAAAAATACTCATAACCCCCATTTGCCTAAGTTAAGTCGAATTTCCTACTATTCAGAGTTCAGAAAAGTTCTAAAAAGTGTAATAGGAAAGGAAAAGAAAAAACTGCACTAAAGTTAACATAATATCTATACTAATTTAACTTATTGAAATAAGACCTCAATATCCTATTTAAAATATGCCCACATGTAAAATTTATATACAATACAGTTCTTCCCAAAGGACTTTGAAGTGTTAAAACTATGGAAGACAGACTGTAATAAATCTTTACAGCGTCTCTGCTGGCTTTCAAAGTGGTAGATGCATAAGAGTAGAGTGAGGCATAGAAACGTTTAATTAGTTAGCCTATGTTCATAAAGGAAGGCAGAATGGGGAGATACTCAGAATCACAGAATTTCTGAGTTGAAAGTTATCTAGTCAAACCCTTTATCTGATGCTGAAAAACGGGCACATTGCCCCTCAGAGTGGACATCCAGTTTCAGCGAGTTCTTTTCTTCTTTTCTTTTTTGTAAAATCATGATTAGCAGGGAAAAGGAGGCCTTTAGAGCAAAGCTATTTTCTTAAACAGATGAAATGAGAAATATTATTCATCTCCCCAATTCGGAAAGGAAAATATAAACGGCTCTTAGTAAGACAAAATGAATTTTAAAGTGTGGAATGTATTGTCCTCCCTTGCTCAAAGCAGCAGTTGACAGAAAAGCCCATGAGTGACCCACATTATCCCCTTCCATTTACTGTAAAAGCTGATGGTAGAGAATTAACTGGTTTGTATAGCGAATTATTCTTTTTTCTCTTAAAAAATGTAAAATGAATTATTTGCAGTAGTAAAGCAGTTGGTTTTCTAATTCCACAAACTAAAACATAAGAGCATTAACTGTTGAAACAAATGTGTATCATTTTATCTTACATATTTCATTAACATTTGTGAAAGAAACCCTTACTCTTCTCAAAAATTTTAAGGGAAAATGAATGATGCCATGGTCCATATTTTCTGATTCATCTTGGGTGACTGGGGCAGGGACTGGGAACAATCCCCCAAATTTATTTGTAGAAAAAATATGTCTTTTATGCTTTTTCTAAAAGCTGCGTGAGATGGGACAATCAACATGGATTACTTGTTTAATTATTGAAATAAACTCTTGGGATAAAAGTGCTATGTGTTAATCTTCTTTTTTTTTTTTTAAAGATTTTATTTATTTGACAGAGAGAGAGAGATCACAAGTAGGCAGAAAGGCAGGAAGAGAGAGAGAGGGAGAAGCAGGCTTCCCACCGAGCAGAGCCTGATGCGGGGCTCGATCCCAGAACCCTGAGATCATGACCCGAGCCGAAGGCAGAGGTTTAACCCACTGAGCCACCCAGGTGCCCCTATGTGTTAATCTTCTTAATCATGAGTTCAGTTCTCCTGCCTCTAAGCACACCCCCCTATCTCTTTCCACATACCATGCTCCACTTAAAGTTAATGGGAGCGCCAGTACAAAGAGATGTAAAGAGAAGGATAAGGTTCTAATGAGGTACCATTGGAGTAGTACACATTGCCAGTACTCCTTTAAATTATCATTTTTTGAATGTGACTTTCTTTTATAATTTTTAAATTTGCCCACCAACGTAACAAATTCATTTTCTTTTTATGTTTTGCTAACATGCGCTGGTGGACAGAAAACATGAAACCTTAGGAACATTATGAGACCTCTCCACGCCTCCAGTCCATCCTTGGTACTGGAACCAATACTTTGCCCTCACCTAACTCGCCGTGAGGAGTGAAGTCTCTTGAAAAAGTGTTCCAAGCTCAGAGAGAGAAAAATGAATACTAGCCAACCTTCCGCTATCTGTAGTTTAAATAAGACAGGAATAGTCTATTAGAAATGTCATAAATCTGCAGATAACCCCAAGATGTCATTTCAAAGAGCAGTTCAACAATCTCCCATGGGATAGTTCACATAAGAAATTAATAAGCTACCAGCCTTGTGGCTTAAAATCCTCCCTGCCCACCTTGTGACGGATATAATAAAAAACAGCAAAGCCATCCAAGGGTAAGACGTAGGAGAGAGGAGGAAAGGACGAAGAATCTTGAATAATCCACAACTATATCATCAGCTTTTAAATTAGTGAGCTAATCTGTTATTTCAAAAACACTGTATATATCTTTAGAACTATTATAATTCTGCTGACTTTTTGATAAATTATCTGCATGTTTATTCATAGTCACAGTGCATGTCAGAGCTTAAGAAAAGTTCTATGGGAAAAAAATTTAAAAATTTCAAGTTTCTGGGATGCCTGGGTGGCTCAGTTGGTTAAGCAGCTGCCTTCGGCTCAGGTCATGATCCCAGCGTCCTGGGATCGAGTCCCACATCGGGCTCCTTGCTCGTCAGGGAGCCTGCTTCTTCCTCTGCCTCTGCCTGCCATTCTGTCTGCCTGTGCTCGCTCGCTCTCCCTCTCTCTCTCTGACAAATAAATAAATAAAATCTTTAAAAAAAAAAAATTTCAAGTTTCTGATTGGAATTGCTCCTTTAGTCTCAGCATCAATTTTGGTTTTCTAAAATGGGAAACTAGCATATATTAATATAAAAGCACTGCCAAAATTCAGATAACATCTTATGGTTCATTTGAGAACAATAACGTGTAAATAGCACTAAATATTATGCTTAAATATGCTTAAGTGTTATTTCATCAGTGAGACATTATGAAATGTATTTTCAATAGTTGTTAAAAGTATTCTCTTCTTTTTCAGTGTAAAATGTCAATCCTTTAAAAAATTGAATTTGGATGCCAAATTAGAAAATCACTTTACTACAGCAGGAAATACTGATCCTACACATATACGGCACTGAAAGGAGCAAACAAAATGGAAGACAAAAACTTTCATGAAGGAATCAGTTCTTCATCTTGAAAAATCCTGATTTTCGGGGCGCCTGGGTGGCTCAGTGGGTTAAAGCCTCTGCCTTCGGCTCAGGTCATGATCCCAGGGTCCTGGGATCGAGCCCCGCATCGGGCTCTCTGCTCAGCGGGGAGCCTGCTTCCTCCTCTCTCTCTGCCTGTCTCTCTACCTACTTGTGATCTCTATCTGTCAAATGAATAAATTAAAAAAATCTTTAAAAAAAAAAAAAAAAAGAAAAATCCTGATTTTCATTCAATTATCATTCATACACTTGCTAAAACATTAACTAGTACTTTCCATCAAGAATAACTTTTGGGGGCACCTGGGTGGCTCAGATGGTTAAGCATCTGCCTTCAGCTCGGGTCATGATCCGGGGATCCTGGGATCAAGTCCTGCATCAGGCTCTCCGTTCAGCAGGGAGCCTGCTTCTCCCTCTCCCTCTGCCTGCTGCTCCCCCTGCTTGCACTCTCTCTCTGGCAAATAAATAAAATCTTAAAAAAAAAAAAAAAGTGGGACGCCTGGGTGGCTCAGTTGGTTGGACGACTGCCTTCCGCTCAGGTCATGATCCCGGGGTCCCGGGATCAAGTCCCACATCGGGCTCTCAGCTCCATGGGGAGTCTGCTTCTCCCTCTGACCTTCTCCTCGCTCATGCTCTCTCTCACTGTCTCTCTCTCAAATAAATAAATAAAATCTTTAAAAAAAAAAAAAAGTAACTTTTGGTTAGACTCACCAGACAAAGGATCTTGATTGGCAGCATGCCTAAGCCGTTAATTGATGTGATCTTGTTCTTGGCCAGACTCAGGTGCGTTAGGCCACTACACAGCTCTAGCCCACTGATCTCCTCTATCTCGTTGTCTATACACCGTGACTATGTTTAAGGAAAATGTTATGAGAAACATTCGGAAGAGGGGCGCCCAGGTGGCTCAGTCGGTTAAGCATCCGACTCTTGATTTTGGCTCAGATCATGATTTCAGAATTACGAGATTGGGCCCCACATCGGGCTCCACACTCAGCACCGAGTCTGCTTTTCCCTCTCCCTTCTCGCCCTCCACCCCCGACTTGTGCACACACGCTCTCTCTCAAATAAAATCTTTAAAAAGAAAAAACATCTTGAAGAAAAAAAACAGTGTCAGATCATCATTAGAAAAATCAAACAACAGCATTAATAAAGCACTAATACATGCCAATACAGGATGAACACTAAATCTTGAAATATATTTTTTTCATTATAGAAGTTAATACCAAAAAAAAAGTTAATACTGGCACTGCTTAAATTATTTTAAAGACACAGCTTTTGAGCATGCTCAGTTGCATTCTGCATTCTTAGTGACTCATTTCATCAGTGAGGAGAAACATCTCAGGGTGCTTCAGAAGCTGCCTCCTTGACAGTGATTTTCCTCGGTTCCTTAATGGTTTCCACAAGAAACTCCCGTGCTCTCCCCCAGTCGGGACTTCAGCTTTGTCATCCTCAGAACCAGGGGAACAGCCTGGGAGATGTCCCCGGTGGCAGACAGGTGGTAAAGAACCAATACCCGGACACAGAGAAGAGCAGCCTTTTCTGTCTCTGTTGGTTTCTCTTCTCCCTTTAAAATAAATAAGGCCTGGGGCGCCTGGGTGGCTCAGTGGGTTAAACCATCTGACTTCGGCTCAGGTCATGATCTCAGGGTCCTGGGATCGAGCCCCGCATCAGGCTCTCTCCTCGGCAGGGAGCCTGCTTCCTCCTCTCTCTGCCTGCCTCTCTGCCTACTTGTGATCTCTGTCTGTCAAATAAATAAATAAATAAATGAGACCTAAATTCCGTCTTCATTTCCTCACGTTAAGTTTCTAGTCATTTTAAAATTTAAATTGCTTCTGTGTTCTATCCTTAGACTCACCTAAAATTGCAGTCCCAAAGTCACCAATTCTATCCCCCTCTCTCCGGTCTCAATCTCTTCAGCAAATTTTCAGGATTTAGTATCATTTGCGCACCACAACTCATTTTCCTTCCCAAGTAACTTAAGACATCACGGTTCTCTCAGCCATTTGTAATCTGCAGGGCATCCAATCAATCAGCAAGAGTTGGCATTTTTTTGCTTTAAAACATCTCTTTAGGGACGCCTGGGTGGCTCAGTTGGTTAAGCAGCTGCCTTCGGCTCAGGTCATGATCCCAGCGTCCTGGGATCGAGTCCCACATCGGGCTCCTTGCTCATCAGGGAGCCTGCTTCTCCCTCTGCCTCTGCCTGCCATTCTGTCTGCCTGTGCTTGCTCTCTCTCCCTCTCTCTCTCTCTGACAAATAATTAAATAAAATCTTTAAAAAAAAAAACATCTCTTTAATTATTCCCTTCCTCTCAGATCACTCCACTGCCAACTTAATTCAGCTTTAGCACCTATGGGTGCATCTAACGTCCATTTCTTCTTGCCTCAAATCACCTGACACTCTGTAGTCAGGTTAATTTTTTTCAAAATATTGATTAAATATCATGTTTCAATCAAAAAATTCTCACAGGACAAATTCCAAATTCCTCACTCTGGCATCGGAAGCCCCTGACTTTACACAAAGCCTATTTCTCCAGTTTCATCTCCGTTATAACCCAGTGAGAATTGCCTAATTCTGCCAGGTCAGTCTTCTTAGCAGTTCTGGAATGTACCAAGGACTTTCTTACTTAGCAGTGTCTTTTTTATCATACTGCTTTCCTACCCTTCCTAAACCCTGCCCATTCCTCAGGACTTAATTTCAAATTCCATTTCTTTTCTTTCTTTAACATATACATTAAACCAACTTCTTTATGATCTCATTTTGAAAGATAATCTCATATTCTTATTTCTGTTGCTCTTAATTACTTAAGTACTCACAAAGGACAGGCTGCGAGGACATATTTGCAACAGAAATAGTAGATGAAGGATTACTATCTAGAATACATAAAGAATGACAATAACTCAATCCAAAGAAAGAGTAAAGACAGAACCACCCAACAGAAAATGAGAAAGAGTACAGGGAGGAAATTCTCAAGAGCAAACCCAAGTGGCTAATAAACGTAAGAAGCGACTCTGCTTCACCCTTAATCAGGAGAATGCAACTCAAGGCGCCATTCCTCACCTATCAGTTTAGCAAGCATTTTAAAGGGTTCTGAGGAACACATTGTTTCCTATGACTGAGGGTTCCTTATGTCGGAGCCAACTTGAAAGCAACCTGGCAGGGTCTGCTGTAATTGTAAATTTGTCACATCAACTTCAATTCTTGATATCCACTCTGGACAGACCATTTCTTCCTTGAAGCCTTTTCTGGTCAACTTCCAACCTCCCACCTATCTCCTTCCATTAATCATAGAATCAAAGAATTTTTTAAAGGGGAAGAAAAGATGATTAAGTATCACAAAAACAGGTATTTTCCCTCATAATTCTCTGTAGATCTCCTAACTCCACTAGTTACTAATTATGTGACTTAACTTCTCTCAGCTCTGATTTTTCACTGGTAGAGTGGGAATAGCAAACAATGGGTTGCTATGAAAACTGAAAGTTTGATCATGGAAAAAAAAATCATTGGAATGAGGCTCACAAGCTATAATATTCCTCACAATTATAAGGCAGTTATCATTACCCCATTAAAAGCGCCGGAAGCCAAGGAATCACATCCTCTACCTGTTGGCCAATAGCACAAAATGGAAGATTGAAAGCCAGCATCTATTCTGAAAAGATGTAGGCAAGAGAAAGAGATAAATTAGGAAACCAGAAGCAGTGAGGATAAAGTACTACCAAATGAACCAGACACTCCCAATTTTTCTCCATTGGTTCCAGATTTGATCCTTGGAAGCATAGTTTCGCTTGTCATCAAATATGCATTCTCAAATATACTTTCATAAAGCTCTCCTGCCAGGAGAGCTCTACAAAGCGTTCATGCTCACAACCACACTCTTTCTGCTTCTGTTTCCTCTGGGCTGTTTAAATAATCATTCTCAAACCAGAACGAAGACCAGATCTTTGCTGATACAGATTGTAAGAAAGGCTGTGAAATATGGGAAACAGAGATTAAACTCTCCCACAGCTATAGATGAAATAAAATGTCCTTAGAGTGGCAATCTTTGGCAAGAAAAATTAGGCAAGGAAAACTTCAAATGACCATCTGCCTCCAGTTAGCACAGGAAGCAATAGTTCTTAAGTCCTATGTCAGGCACACTAGTGTCCCGGTAGTTCTGCTCCAACTGATATGAAGATGCTCAGTGGGGAAGAGTAAAACAAATGCTTGTGGGCACTGAGTCAGGAAGCCTTCCCATGGGAAGGGGGCAAGGATCAGAAAACAAGGACTTGGGAATTCTGAAACTGTCAAGAGCTAGTGGGAATTGACAAGGCAAGCTTGTTTATTGTGTATGCAGTAATTTTCCAAGACATCCGAGGCTAACCCCAGTTCTCTCGGTACATCTGCTTCACTCTCCAGCTTTGACTAGTACAGCAAGTCAGGTTTTATGAAATTCGCCTCGCAAGGGCCAAGGGAAGAGGAATACAGGTGCCTCACTGCAGCTGGGGGGCAAAGCTGCAAAGTTCCTCAAGTTGCAAAGGCTTGAGGAACTGACTGCACAGCTCTGCTGAGAAATAAGCGCATTTCAGAAAAATTGTCTATTTCCCAACTCTTCACTCCCCTTTAAACGTCAAGGAATTTCAGTCTCTATAAATTAATCACATTCTTGACTGAAGAGTACTTTTTACAATGGCCCAACACCCCACCTCCACCCCCCACCTCCACACTCTCAAGGTCACATCATCTGTGACCACGAGTAATGATAAAGGTCGGTGTGCAGGAGTGGTCCGTACAGATTTCTTAGTTTACAGCTCGCTTTCGGGAATACCTTTATCTCCCTCATCTCTCATCTTCTTATTTTAAGAACGTGCATGAAATGTTACTTGTCCTTCCTCTGAACATTATTCTTTTGCATTCTTTCATATAGGTCTTGGGACTTTCCAACAAGAAGAAATATAATCTGGTAAGTCACTAAGCCATTACAATGAATTAGCTTACTGGGTTAACCCTCTTAAGTACATTTTAATTTTCAAAGGCCGCTGGCTACCAGAAGAAGGAGACTCAAAGAACTCAAAATCATCATACCGCATTCTAGCTCTAAAGTTTTACATTTCAGTGAATAAATCTTTTACGGTGGAACTTTAGGTCCTCAGAAACTGAGGGACGGAACCCAAAGGCACATAAGCGTAACTTTACAGCGAGGAAAGAGCCCCACAATGTAGTTTTACATCTTGGTGATGCTGTCAGCAGTTTGCAGAGCTTGACATGAATTATTCACTAGTTCCGTATTCGCTCTTATTTGTTTGTCTACAATCATAAAATATGGTTCGGGTGTAGAAAAAACAGTTACTGAGAAATAAGTAGGAAATCCATCACAATTCTCTTAGTAGGGAGAACCGCAATGATAGCTTTAATCAAAACCAATCCTGAAAGATCTATATCACCTTACCAGTGAAAAATGTTCTTCACTATAGGAGTGAATCTCTAAAAAATGAAACACACATACACTTTAAATGGCTAGGTGATAAAAGTAGTTATGACTCAATGAATTGCACCATGGGGAAAACTGGAATTTAGAGGACAGATCTCGGTGCAACCACTGACCAAATGATCCTGGACAGTAAGTGAGCCTCCCTGGGTCTTAGGCTCCTCTTTCATAAAAGAACAGTTAGTAGTAGATCATCTCTAAAGTCCGGTCTGGATTTTAAAATTCTGTGAATCACTTTTTAAAAGCTCCATGGTTCTATAATCATCTAACAAATTCTAAAGAATAATCAATCTGTCGATACTTACTGGTAAAGAATACACAGCATTCTTTCTTAAGAATATTCTTTCTTGATTTATCCTTGATAAAGTTTATCAGCTTGTGATTTAGGATGATTATCAATTAATCATCAGTTAGCCACAAATGGAACGACAAAATAGCATAAGATAAACCAAAAACTTGATTTCTTAAACCAGTCCACTTTGAGGCACTAATTTAATCTACAATCACAATGTCAGCATTAACCAGATCAATTAACGGACTTGGATTTCTTTTAAAGAAGTGCTCTTTAACGCTGCTAATTACAATTTTGTTGAATTATATTTTAAACAAAAGTGCACATGTTCCCCTCAAATAGAAAAGACGTATTCATCCACTAAGGAAAGCTTGAACATAAAAAGCACAAAAATGATAGCCACCAAACCCCTAAAAAGGACACACGGAATGGCATCAGATTAGGAAAGCGTGCCCTGCGAGGTACGACAGAGGACTGGCTAGCTTAAAGCTGGGGATCTTCAAGTACACTCCTCAGACGGGCAATATCGGCACCATCTGGAAGCTTGTAAAAATGCAAATTCTCAGGTACCACCCCAGACCTACCCCACCAGAAGTTCTGAGGATGGAGGCCAGCAAGTTTTTTAACAAACCCTCCCGGGGATTCTCTTACAGCTCAAGTTTGAAGCTTGGTAAATAACTATTTTCAAAGAAAATAATAATTTTCAGATTTAAAACATTTTTAATAGACATAGGTACAGCATTTGCCCATACACAGCCTGTGTATATTCATTTTTAAAAATCTAGTGAACACTCTGGAAATGGACCCCACCTTCAGCCCAAGAAGAACACGAACAGTATCTGACATCCTCCAAACGCCCCTCCTGTTGCATCCAACGCCTCCCTCTCAGAGATGGCCACCATGCTGAATTGTCTACTTCCTCCTCCTTTTCCCCTTTGGTTTGATACTAAAATTATATTTAGTTTTATTAAGATGCATCCCTACCGCTCCATGGAGATACATTTCATTCATTTTCACTACCGTAGGATAGGTTATTATGAGTATAACATAAGTTGTGCTTTCTCTTATCAATGAGCGTATGGGCTATTTCAACTTTTTGCTCTGACAAGCAGTGTTGCTATGAGCATTCTTATACAAGCCTCCAGAAACACGCTGCTAAACTTCCCATATGTAGGAATGAAAGTGCTGGGAATTTTGATGTTCAACTTTATAAAAGAGCATAAAATTGCTCTCCAAAGTGGTTGAACTAATTTCATACCCAAAGGAAGGAAAAAAAAAAAAAGAGAGAGATCCTCTTGACTTACATGTTCTCCAACACTTGGTATTTTTAGATTTCTTAAATGTTGTCACTTGAATGGATGTAACATAAGTATCTCATGTGGTCTTGGGCTGCATTTCTCTGAATACAAATGAGGCTGACATCTAGTCATGTTACTAGACTTATCGGATTCATTTTCTGTAAAACACTTTTTATACATCTTCTCCCATCTTCCTATCTGGGAACATGGAATATATTTCTCTTTAGTTAGGGCTTTACTGCTCTTCGATAAAGTTTTATTAGATTCCTCCCACAGGTCTTATTGTTAATAAGATTCATTTTTATTGCTCTTGTAAATGGGGTCTCTGTTTTAAGTTGTGCTTTCTAATTGCTTGTTTGTGATGTAGAAAAATGCAATTGATTTCCTTTTATTGAAGTCATATTCAACTACTTTGTTGAGCTTTCAAAACTATCATTTCTAGTAGTTCATTGCAAGTTATTTTTGATATTCCCTATGGACAATCATATCATTTGCAACAACAAAAAAAAAGTCTTTTTATCTTCTCATTTCAATTTTTATACTTCCAGGTTTTTTTCCTCTGGTTTTTACAGTGCTGGCTAAAACCACCAAAACAGTGATGGAAGAAGGGGCAATGGTAGAGATCTTTGTCTTGTTTCCAATTTTAAAGAACCTTTAGAACATGTCCCCAGTTAGGACAAAGTCTGCTTCAAATATTTTTATAGACCTTTTCAAGTTGAGGAAATTCCCTATAACTAGTTTACTAATAGTTTTTATTGTAAATTAGATTTTATAAAATTTTATCTATTGAGTTTCTAAACCTACTGATCATATGGTTTATTTCTCTTAATCGGTTAACATAGTTAATGACATTTACTGACCTTCTAATATTAAGCTATCCTAATATTCATGAGATAAACCAAACTTGGTCATGGTATTAACTTTTTCAAACACTGTCAGATTCAGTTTGCCAATATACAGTTAGGATTTTTATATCTAGATCATGGGTGAAAGGAGTCTGTCATTTTCCTTTCTCTTATCATTCCTTATCTGCTTTTGGATATCAAAGTAACCTCATTAGCATGGATTGTGAATATGCCTTCTATTCTCAATCTTTGAAAGATTTTGTTCATTATTAGAAGACCTGTTCTTAAAAGTTTGGATCTGGGGGCACCTGGGTGGCTTAGTGGGTTAAAGCCTCTGCCTTCGCTCGAGTCATGATCCCAGAGTCCTGGGATCGAGCCCCGCGACGGGCTCTCTGCTCAGTGGTGAGCCTGCTTCCTCCTCTCTCTCTGTCTGCCTCTCTGCCTACTTGTGATGTCTGTCAAATAAATAAAATCTTAAAAAAAAAAAAAAAGAACCTCAATTAAAAAAAATTAAAAAAATTTGGATCTGGTGGGAGTTTTTTTATATGAGCATTTTAATTTACTTTATATGAATTGCATTTATAAATACAGGACTACTCAGGGTTTCTATTTCCAAATCAGCACATTTTTCTAAGAATTTATCCATTTCATTTAGGTTTTCAAATGTACTGGCATAAAAATGTTGTTTAAAAATTGTTATGCAAAGCTTTTCAGTCTTTTCAAAAATCTAATCTAATAACATAATTATATGCAGTATGTATGACACTCTAAAACAGAACAAGAGGCATATTCAGTACTGTTTAAAAACGAGCCTACTATCTATTCAAAACAGTAAGCTAAGAATTTGTTTCATTAAGAGTTTATGAAGGGTAGCTTGTTTTGCCTCCTTGTGTTTGTATTTTAAAGACCACAGGTGAGGAATGCTGCCATTTTACATTTTAATTATGTGTCCATGTTCTAAATTTCAATTGGTTCTGCTGTAATAAGGACAGCTTTTTATACTTTGGAGAGAAGACTGAATTGCTACATCTAAAGTCAGGTTAAAAAAAAACAACAAAAATCCTAGTTTTCTTCATGGTGTTTGACATTTACAAGTCGTAACAGTTTTTCACACGGAAAAATAAATTTATGTAGAACTTAAGTCTTCCATGATAGACGTGTTTTAAACCGCACCCTCTGTTTAGAGTCCAAAATCCTGTGGAGTTGTTTTCTCTGGCAGTTCCATGCTATACACAGAAGAGTATTTTTCTGGGAGGCAGAGCCCAGATTGCCACGTGACCGCCCTCATTCAGGGTGCCCTAAGCTGGAGCTCTGGATGCTCCCTCCTCCTTTCTGGCTGGTAGGAGTCTCCGGCATGGCTGACTTCTAGACCAGTGCTTCTCAAGCTTTACTGTGTATTTCCCATCACCCAGGGGTCTTGTTAAAAATGCAGGTTCTCATGCCAGGGGCCTGGGGTAGAGTCCCAGAGCCTGCATTTCTAAGAAATTCCAGGCAATGGTGTTGCTGACATAATTAATCTTCCCTGAGCAGTGTTCTTCTAGGTGGTCTGAGTGGATTTCTGAGTCAGGTGGCTTCTGGGTGGTCAGCCTCTACCTCCTTGCAAATTCAGTATGTATGATGTCAAGCATCAAGTGAGAAGTTCTACAGACAGGGGCTGCCAACGTGTACTACTTTTAGTTTGCCCTCAGAGCTTTTCATTTTGATCATTTTCTCATTAGGATACATTTAGGAGAACTTGCTCGTTTCAAGAGCACCAGTTAAATGCCCAATAATGGCACATTCCACATACCAGTTCTAAAGAACATGGCGCTATGTTCGAAGTTTCCCATCATATATGAAAAACGCTTTTCCCCAATAAAATACACGCTCAAGACGATATACCTTCTGTTCTCCCCACATGTTCAGTCTCATTACAAGTGTAGTGTTTTAACTGATGCCCTGTCTCTGGAATGAGGCACCCAAGGGCAATCAATTCATTCCCCACTCTACCCGGAAAAATCCTCAGGTGGGCAGAGAGATACTGAGAAAGAGAAGACACTGCTCCCTTAGCACCCAGAAAACATCAGTCTCTGGTGTCAAGAGACTCCAGCTCATTAAACTCACAGATTCCCAATTAACCCTTTAGGATCTTGAAGCTGGTGTGTGCATACTTCAAGGTAGATGGTTCTCCATGGGAACCTGACTCATGTAGTGTATATGTTCCTGAAGTTGGCTGCTCATCAAAAGAGGTTGGTTTTGCTTTTTTTTTAAAAAACAAAGTATATTTTAAATACGCCAGAGGAATAAATAAATAAATAAATACACAAGAGAAACTTGCTATTTAAAGGGCAATTACTATGAATTCTTTGGGAAATAAAAACAAACAAACAAACAAACAAAAACCCACTTATTTTCCTTTTGGTCATATCTGAATTTCCAGATACTGACCTTATTATATAAAGCAGGACACAAGTAAATTTCAAGAGTCAATTAAAAATAAGCCTATGTTTATCAGAAAATGACTGTCTTATGTAGCTTTTTCAGGTGGAGGACGCTCTTGGGAAGCTCTGACTTACGATCTTGCTCCTTGGTAAATAAAACATGTTTCTTCATTTTGTGAATATCAATTCTTAATCATTCAAATGAGTCACACATCTCCAGTAAATTGCTTATCTGGTACCACTCCAAGTCATCCAAGAACACAGTTATTAGCAGGCCTATTACCCAAATTTCCCCTTTATTCATTCAAAGGATACTGTCCAAAATTAGTTTAGTGAGAGTCTGGTATTCTGACAAATCACGCATTTCAGAAATTTGATTGTAGGAAAAATCCACATTCTGATGAGAAAAAGAGAACAATAGGTCAAAGTTTATTTCTCGTCTGCTTCACCACAATAATTTCTGGCATAAGAAGATCTTTCTGGCCGTGGGGTTAGAATCCATTACTGAAAATATGCCAAGGCTAACACAGCCACCCATATCTAATCATGTTCTGTCCGGACCCTTGTCTGTTCAGTCTGAGGGACAGGGGGAAGGAGTCCCCCGCCCTGGCCGCGGTGGGGACACCCCCACCCCCAAACACTTTCCATTCCTGCTGTTCCTCTCTCCATTTCCGGCAATCACTTCAGGCTTTCTTCATCTTCCCACAGAATTCACCACAATTCCGCTTTTACCACCATTTCCTTCATTTTCTCTACTGCCCCACGAGTGGCATTCACTTAGCTCACGTGTTCATCTTTTCTCTGCCTTTTCTCCTCTCTCAATATATTCTCCTGAGTCACTTCTCAAGTGCCAGAAAAATCTTTCTTATTCATCCCTCAGGCTACATCTCATCCACTTAACACCCTTTCTCAAAACGGACTATTTTAGGAAAGCCTTTTCAGCAACATGAGTTGTTCTTTCTCCAAAATAGGAGACTAAAGAAAAACAACATTAAGTAACTTTTAATATTCACCCATGAGCAAAAGATGAACAAAAAGGTTTAAAAAAAACTTTTTAAAAATGCTACAGTGATAACTTGCTGAGCACATGTAATAATTCTCTGGAAAACTATGAAACAATGTTCTAATGAGCACTAGTGCTCTTTAAAACAGGGTCCCCCTGTACAAAGAATACTTTATCAATGTATTAAATACTAAAAACTTTAAATATTAAAAAACATGTTGAAAACTCAAGTGCCAAGAGAAGAAAACAGATTAAGTTGATTACAAGTTAGCAACAGGACCACATTGTCAGTAAAACGCAAGTGTGTGAACCATGTGAAGAAACAGTAATCTGCAAACACAATACTATTAGTTCAAAAAACCCCAAACAATTGGAACACAAAGATTGACGCCGATATAAACTGCAACTATGTCAAACACAGAGCACGGCTGACCTAAAGCATTCAGTCTGATGTGACCGAATGAAGTTTCATATTCACTTTGGTCTTCCACGTAATCGTGATGGACCGGGAGTCAACCCAGTGATCGAGGCTTACTTATAATTGACACTTTTTCCATTAATACCTTCTGTTCTTGTGCCACAGTCGTGTCTGCTCCTCTCTAACTCTAGCCCTCTCTGGGCCACACGCCCATACTGTGCCCTCTGGCACCTGTGTTACCAGATGTGCTGAGAGGCTGGAAAGGGTTTCTGATGGGTGCTCTGACTCCCCCTAGGAGTTCCACTGGGCCCGGAGGCGTGCAGGGAGTCGCAGCCACCAAATGAACCTACTGGATCTACTAAGAGCAAAGCATTCTGGGAAATACAGAGCATGTGTAAGAACAGGCCCCTGTGTTCAGGAAACGTGAGCCTTCTCTGGCTGGTGGCCCAAGGCTCACAGATAATAAGTGAACAGGATGCAGAGCTTTCTGAGAGGGTGGGACAGGGTACACAAGCCTGGTTTCCTGGGTAGACACGGGCTTTGGGTGGCAGACTTTGGGTTCCAACCCAACCCTACTACCTCCCAGCAAAGATGACATATGTGATTTGCCCGTTCTCTACTCTGGAGTCCTCATCTGTGAAATGGGACCATCCCAGCTGCCTCACAGCTTTACGGGGAGGACTGCTTAAGGATAATGCCCTGAAAACACCAGCAGGCCTGGGTCATGGCCCCCAGGCTGATGCAGAGTTCACAAGGGCTTGGAGCGCGTCACCCGGGGCAGTCTGGCTCTTGGCAGGCACTTCTCTACAGGGACCGATAGATTTGCTCTTAACTCTCTGGGAGCTCAGAACCTCAAAGACAGGGTTTCTGCATTGTTTTTGTTCATTGGTGAAGCCTTCTTGGGGGAGAGGGTGGGGAGGGTGAATGGAAGAAATTCCAAGGAAGTTTTTCCCAGGAGAAGGGTTCACAAGGTTGCCTTGACTCATTTCCCTGGGGCTTAGGACAAAGCAGAATGGGAGAGTACAATTCCCGATCACCTGGAGATCACGGGGCCCCATGCTGAGTACAAATAGGCACCTCGTATGGCTTATTTGGACAAAAGAATGTCACCTTGCAATAAGTATAATTTCAAAGGAGAAAAAATTTTACCCCAGTACTGAGAAAAAAACCGGGGTAAACATAAGAAAAATTAAAAGAGCGTCTCACTAGCAGTATGGGTGATGTCAGATTTTGATTTCAAACCAATTTTCCTATTTGTGCAAACCCTACTACTTGGGATCTGAGTTCATTTGGTTTGTAAATAAAACAAAATAGATAATAAAAAGCAACAACTGACGTCCAATCCTAAAAATATTTAATGAAATACATTTGTCTACTCGACGGCTCTCAGATCCATCAGCACATTAGAGCCACCTGGGGGGTCCTTTAAAAAAATTCCACACCCGGGCCTTACCTTGGGCCTCTTGAATCAGACTCTCTGGCAGGAAGATCCAGGTGTGTTTCAAAGTCCCCACGTGACTGAAACGTGCAGAAGAGTCTGGGAACCACGAATCTCTAACCTGTCTGCTTCAGTGTGGCCCACGGACCACCAGCAGTGGCATCCCTTGGAAGGCTGTTAGAAACCACAGTCTCGGGGCGCCTGGGTGGCACAGTGGGTTAAGCCGCTGCCTTCGGCTCCGGTCATGATCCCAGAGTCCTGGGATGGAGCCCCGAGTCAGGCTCTCTGCTCAGCAGGGAGCCTGCTTCCCCCTTACTCTCTGCCTGCCTCTCTGCCTGCTTGTGATCTCCCTCTCTCTGTCAAATAAATAAATAAAATCTTAAAAAAAGAAAAGAAAAGAAACCACAGTCTCAGGCCTGACTTCAGAACCTCCGGGGTCAGAATCCCTGGTTTACCGCAACAACCCCAGGTGACTGTACGCACATTAAAGGATGAGACACGGGGGCGCCTGGGTGGCTCAGTGGGTTAAAGCCTCTGCCTTCGGCTCAGGTCATGATCCCTGGGTCCTGGGATCGAGTCCCACATCGGGCTCTCTGCTCATCAGGGAGCCTGCTTCCTCCTCTCTCTCTCTCTGCCTGCCTCTCTGCCTACTTGTGATCTCTGTCAAATAAATAAATAAAATCTTAAAAAAAAAAAAAAAAAAACCCACAAGACACGGCCCAGAGCCAGCTGCTCCATCGACTCCCGTTCACACAGTTTGGCTCTGTGTCAGATGCAAAAGCAACTTCAGAGAAGCAAGATCAGAAATCATTGTCGGGGGGAAAAAAAAAAAAGTAACGTATTTAGCTGTGAGAGAGAGAAGGTAGTTCTTCAGCCTGAACACTATTAGCAAAGTTTCCTAAGATTATCTGCAGACAGACCGCCTTCCTTTCTCATAAATGATACCCAAATCCCTTCTTATTTCATTTCAGACACTTACACTACTTACTCCCGTATCTCGGGCCGTCTGAATTCCCTATTTGAGCACTGGTTTGCGTGTTAATGTACTTTGCAGACCACTTAATGAATGAATGTGATGATCAAGTCTACCTTGAGATTTTTGGGTGGCTTGAAATTGAAGAATGTCGTCAATTTATTGTGAGAAGCATTAAGTTCTAGAAGGTAAGGCATACAACTCACACAAGACAGATCTGGGGGGAGAAACAAATACAGAAATAAGGTAAGCCAATAAAATCAAAATTAGACTAAGTCATTAAAAACAGCTTATGTTACATCACAGCATTTTTCTCCTTATGCCAGTTGCAAGCACTTCTTAATTATTCCAAGCACGTGAAATGAATAAAAATAGGAATGCATGAAACACAGGCAGTGTGGAGAACTCTCCACGAGCTCCTACCTTCACCTTCTTCCCCAGGACCTCCCTTCCTCCTCAACACTTTTCTAGCTACTGGTACACCCTCCAGGTCCCAGCTCACTCTCCCATGAGCTACTAACAGCCAAATTCTTAAAAAATGCCAGCCTCGGGGCAACTGGGTGGTTCAGTGGGTTAAAGCCTCTGCCTTCGGCTCAGGTCATGATCCCAGAGTCCTGGGATTGAGCCCCGTATCAAGCTCCCTGTCTGCGGGAAGCCTGCTTCTCAACCTCTCCCACTCCCCCTGCTTGTGTTCCTCTCTAGCTGTGTCTCTCTGTCAAATAAATAAATAAAATCTTTAAAAAAAAAAAAAAAAAAAAAAACCAGCCTTAGAGGAAAGGACGAGAAACTAAAGCCATAGATAATCCCCTTAATAATTAGCCCCTAAGTGACTATATTAAGTCTTTTCACAAAGACTGAAAATGCCACAATTAGAGAAGTTTCTTTGTTATAAATTAAATTTTGTTTTAGTTGGACTTAGCCCTAAATCTCATTAATTATTTGAAGTGATTTAAATTATTGCTGTTATTTTACTTTGTCTCTGGATTGGTTCAGAAGTATGTCCGAGTTTTGCTCTTTATCCCAAGCAAATATTCTAAACCTCGAACACTAAGTAAAGGACAGCTCTGCTCTAATGACAGTAACATATAAAACATAAAAATGGTGAAGTTCTGTGTTGCCCTTCTCTGCCCATCTACAGCAGAGGCACATTTCGAAGCAGTAGGATAAATTAGACAAAGACTCAGGAAGAGGATTTATAGCCCTGTCTCCAGCAGGAACTCTGGTCTCCCACCAGAAAACAGTAATCATAACAGCTTTCCCTCTCTTTCCATTCTAGGTCACAGAAACAACTATTATGTGCCTCCCCACGCCCAGGAAGGCCTCTAGTGGAGCAGCTGGGGCCTTCCCTGGAGTAGGTGGAGAAGGCACCATGAGCACACCCCTCGGCCCACCTCCCCCTCAAACATCTTTCCTTCTCGAGATCCTGCCAAATTCTACATCATTTCTCTAGTCTAAATCACACCCTTCTTTAGCCTGTCTTTATGGAATTATTCTAGGATGGACAATACACTGAGACTTAATTGGTGGGACTTAATGAGTGAATCAAGGAAGGCTGCCTGGAAAAGGAATCTTAAGGTGAAACTGTCATGACTTTACAAGTCTTGCCTATTTGTCCTTCCTGAGCTCAGCTCCATTTCTCTCCGTCAACTCTATTACCATCCAGCGGACCCCATGCCTCCTTGGAGCTGATCTTTCTGTGGGCAGGTAAGTGCTGGACCATGGAGCTGTCCTGAAGCAGAAGCAGCCACTACCACTGAAAGGGAGCTACGGAAATGGTGAGTACATCCCAATTCTGTTGATGACCAATCCTTTCAAATCACTCGGACAGAGGGAAAAATGCATGGTCTGATTGTTGGCCCTCGAGCTCTGACCGGCCCGTTAATCCCTACTTGGTGCAGTGACCTCCGTGTCCACCAGATGGCAGGAGCTCCTCGCGTCTACAAGGATGGTTCTCAAACCGTGGTCCTGGGTCGGGCACATCCGGCTTCCCAGGGGAACAAATTAGAAATGGAAATTCTCAAGTCCCACCCCAGAGCTGCAGAATCAAACTGAGGGCGGGGCCCAGCTTGCTGTGTTTTAACACCCCCCCCCAGCACCCCACCACCCCCGCCACTGCCAGATGATTCTGATTCAAGTGAAAATCTGGTCTACATCAGAACATGAATTAAAAAAAAAAAAAAAAGATAATATACTGTGCCTTACACATAGTAGGTTCTCAAACACTGTATGCCCTTAAAGATTAAAGACGACTGATCTGAGAAAAGCTCCCTTCGCAACTGGGGAGTCCCAGCTCAAGCTGAGGGGTATGAGGCCACCACTGGGCATTGCTGCCATCTCCCATCACACTGCAATTCCTTACCCAGGGATAGAAGCAAACCTGGGAGTGGTGGTGGGCAGGGTGGCTCCCGCAATGACACTGAAAACCACTTCCTGATGACAGGATATCTGGGATTTGATTAAAAATAACCCTAGCGGGGGCACCTACCTCACTCACTCAGTGAAGAGTCTGCCTTCAGCTTAGGGGCTTAGGTCATGATCTCCCGGTTCCAGGGATTGATCTCCCTGCTCAGTGGGGAGTCTGCTTCTCCCTCTGCCTCTCCCCTCCCCGTGCTTGGGCTTGCTCTAAATCTTTAAAATAACCCTGGGGGAGGCGGTCAGGGAGGTATAGGTGAAACTAGATGGGCCACAGGCTGTTAAATGTTGAACCTGAATGTTCATTACAATAGTCCCTTGTGCACATGTTTGTAATTTTCCATTGAAAAAAAGATTTCTAAAACTAGGAAAAAAAAACCTCACAAACAGTAGCATTGGAGGAAAAAATGATGTTGGACTGGTTCTTAGCCACTGAAGAGCACGGCTGGATTTTAATTACTGCTCTCCAAGAGGGGAGGAATTCAGAAAGGGGCCAGAGAAAACCATATCAGCAACATTTAACCGTCATGAAAAAGACAGGCTAAAGCCGCCAGTGGAAAGATGACCAGCAAAAAAGCAGGTCGAAAACAACAACTGCTGAGTTCCCTCCAAGTCTAATGGAAAGAAATTGGACACTTTAACTTCAAATAAGATCAGAAAACAAGAATCAAGGTTTGAAGAAAATGTGACTAATTGCATTAAATGTGAGCAAGATTTCACAACAAATACATTATGGAGAACCACAAATAGTGCAGTGGAAGAACCAGCTACATGTAAAGAGACAGTAAAAAAAAAAAAAAGAAAAAGAAAAAGAAAAAAGGAAAAAATAAATGTGTGGAATCTCTGGCACTCAAGTAAGAAGAAAAGAAGTAGCTGGCCAGAATTAAAATGTAGATGCAAAAACAAAATTAAAAAAAGAATCTGTTAAAAGAAAAAAAGGTGGGAGGGGGAGAAGGACTAATTCATCTGTACTGAATAAACTAATAGGGGGAAAGACAAGGGAATCATCAAATATTCGGGAAGTATTAAAGAAGTAATAAGCTGTCTCTTAAAGGAAAAAAACAAAGCAAACATGTCATGGGATACGCTTCAACACCATTGAACTATTCGAACCACAGACAATGTTGCATGTCGGCTGACTTTACTCATCACCCATGGTGCCTTTTTTATACACAAAGTAGAGCTTCGATATGTAAAGGGATCGATAGTAGCACTGACACCAAGTTTTGTAGTATTAACCCCTATGACATACTGCACAGCTTTAATTTTGAAATAACTGAATGATCCATCAATCTACTAGAACGAAAATTACATACCTTCAATTTTATTTACTGAAAGATCCAACTTCTGTAGGTGAACATATTCACAGAGAATGCTAATGTCAATTAAATCACAACCCTGAGAAGATAAAAGGTAAAAAGACTTTAATGCTGCTTTAACAGGTTAGTACTCTGCCATCTCCTGACACCTGGAAGTAAGAGCAGACAGAGATCCAGAATTTCTGTAAGTATAGTAATGATAGTACACTTATACTAAAAGTAGAAGTATAGGAAAGATATACTTACTTATAGTAGAAGCACAGTAGTTAAATGAGAGACTACATCTGAGGTCTCCTACTAACAGGATCTCAAAGCAGATGACAAACCCATTTAAAAAATGCATTCCTCTGAAGAAGAAAATAGCTTGGAAAATTAGTGATATTAACAACAACAAATACAACATGAAAAGGCAAATTAAAGCAGTGTTGGGTAGACCTTTAGAGTTTTACTATTTTTTTAAAAAGGAGAAGAAAAAGAAAACCCCACATAATAGCAGCAAGGCCAAGTCTTTTCTCTTGCAGAAGAAAAGGCAGATGCCTAGAATTTAAATGAAATGCTAAAGAGATCACGTATCACCAGATCGTTAATAACACTGTTACCTACATTTTCACAAGGTCCTGTTCAAAGCTCCCTCACAGTAATCTCATCTGACCAAGTAAAACTGAGATCCATAAGGCAGACTAGTCCCAATTTGGCGATGAGGAATAGGAGGGACAAAGAGGGATTGTGAATAACCTAAAATCACACAGCAAATTAGCAACAGAGAAGCAGATCCAAGTCTCCTAATCCTTTTCCAAGATTCCTTCCATGAAATTGTGCTTCTGGAGAACTTCAGGATGGGGGAAGAGAATTTGATCCCTTGGAACAGACTCTTATTGCTGGTTTATGTTACAATGTCCAAATCAGAAAAAGTCAACCAATGAAGTATCATAAGCACGTTCTCAAACACACTGATAAAATGTTTAATGAAGGCCACAAGAATAGTGTAATAAATATGAAAGAAAACCTACCATGCACAAGGCATTGTGCCTGATGAGAAACACAGTGCAATGATGGGGCAGAGCTGAACTGTGCCCTTAAGAAACTTAGGACTTTGGCAGGAGAGAGGCTATGCATATAAGTAATAAGAAAAAGTAAAAAAGAACGTGTAACGTTAGATATAAGGGGATGAAATCACCAAATCAGGCAACTGTAAGAAAGCGTATGTAGTAAGACAGGTTATAAAGGCAAAGTAATTCAATATGATATATCTCAAATGTAAGGAGGTCAGGGGCAAGGTAAGGTAAGCGTTAGTCCATCAAGCTGAAATAAGATTTAAAGGATTGCTTTTTTTCTTTTTGCAGATCAATTTAAGGCATAGCACTACATACAGGAGTAGAATATTGATTGAAATGGACTTGTGTAGGGATGTATTGGGTGCTGGAATTATCTACCATTCCAGTGCCTAACATAGGGCAGTGCTCACAGAGGTTCCCTGTGAGTTACCGCTTAACTGGCCGAGTCATCCAGAACATGTTGTAACGTAAAAATGGTAAAAGGTGGGGCGCCTGGGTGGCTCAGTGGGTTAAAGCCTCTGCCTTCGGCTCAGGTCATGATCTCAGGGTCCTGGGATCGAGCCCCGCATCGGGCTCTCTGCTCCGCGGGGAGCCTGCTTCCTCCTCTCTCTCTGCCTGCCTCTCTGCCTACTTGTGATTTCTCTCTGTCAAATAAATAAAATCTTTAAAAAAAAAAAAATGGTAAAAGGTTACAGCCTCAATATGCTGTCCTCAAAGAATATGCCACAGAACCAGCATGGGTGAAAAGAGCTTAATATTTCTTGGATAGTTTACTAGTTCAAATCCAAGAGAGACCAAGATTATAAGTTGTATATGCTCATTATACATACTTCAGCCATATTATAGCACAGTAGCAAAATTTTAGTGTGCTTTTTTTTCACCTACGTATCTGACTTTACTGTGTGGCTCTCCAAGGAATATTTAATACTTCATAATATAAGGAAGCAAAAAGAGTTAAATTATTTTTCTAGGGCTATAGAGAAACAAAAGGAAAAAAGAATCTGAAATACTATGAGTACCTTGCTATTAAAGCTTTCCTTAAAAAGTGAAGCCAAGATTATGTGTTAGTATTGATATCTTGAAAATTGATGAATAACACATTTTTGTCTTTAATAATGGGTATCTTTTGGAAAGTGAGCTGTGGCTCAAAGCACTTATTTCTTGACATACTTGGGGGGGGCAGTCAATACCAAAATACTTTGTTCCCTTGGATTTAGATATTAATTTTAGTTCTGGCACTGATCAGAGAGAAAATTCTTAAAGAGTTTTTTATTGGTTTCACAGAGTCAAATTCAACTTCTAGAAAGAAAGCATTGATTACTATAATACAAACTACTTAAGATGAAAGAAACAGACTGATGGGAATGAAAACAAAGGAATTCAGGGGCTGATTATTGGACTACCCAGAGCGCTTTGATGCCTCACATAACACAAATAACTCTTATCACCAGTGTCCATCAAATGAAAGACTGAGATCTAGGCCCACCACAAAAACTATGAATACCAGAAAAAATAGATATGATCCAACCAGTATTAAGATGTAGCCTAGTCAGCCCATGGTGATCTTGTCATACTCACTGGTAAAGCTAGATTGAGATAGACCTGCTCAGTCCCAGAGCCCGAGCGCCCCAACTGGTGAAGGGCATTGGCCACGACCTCCTCTCTCAGGACCCCATCAAATTTCTCCTGCAAAAAAGCAAAAACAAAAACAAAAACAAAAAAACAGGTGGACAAAGGACTTCCATTAGAAAAGAAACAGTGCCTGGGTGGCTCAGCTGGTTAAGCGTTGACTCTTGATTTAGGCTCAGGTCATCATCTCATCATCTCAGGGTCATGAGATGGAGCCCCACATCAGGCTCTGCACTCGATGGGGAGTCTGCTTGAGGCTCTCTTTCTCTCTCTCTCCCTTTGCCCCGCCCCTTGCTCTTGCTCACTCCAGCTCTCTCTCAAATGAACACATAAATCTAAAAAAAAGAAAGAAAGAAAGAAAGAAAGAAAGAAAGAAAGAAAGAAAGAAAGAAAAAAGGAAGGAGAGAAAGAAAAAGAAACCCCCTCATAGCCAGCATTTAGTATATTACATATTCAGGAACTGACCCTTCCAGAATTTATCAGCCCTAAAGAAAATTCCATGTTGAAGACTAGGACATAGGACATAGGACATATAATCAAATATCAAATCGGGGTTGTTATTGCCACTAAATTGTCAGGTGGTCACTTGCATTAGGTATTCAAAGTGACATACAACAGCAATGGAAACATCACCATTATGGTGAGAGCTACACTGATTGAGTGCTTCTCTGGTCCAGAGAAGAGCTCTTAACGATCAATTCATTGAATCCTCCTGACAATCTGAATGCAGGCACTCTTAGTTCCATTTGACAGATGAAGAAACTAAGGCTTACAGAGGTTAACTTGCCTGAAACCACATAGCTAGTGGTATAATACAAACGATTCTGTCGGACTCCGGGGCAATTCTAACCACTATCCTAGACTGCCGGCCTCTACCCGAAAGGATTGTTGCATCCAAATTAAGGCAATTACTTTGCTAAATCTGGTATTCTTAGTGCGGGGGGGGAAAGAAAAACAAAAAAGAAAACAGGTTCTCTGTTTGCTTCCTATTAGCTAATTTTACTGGATTCATACAATTTACAAGATTTATTAAAAAGGTAATAATCGGGGCGCCTGGGTGGCTCAGTGGGTTAAAGCCTCTGCCTTGGGCTCAGGTCATGATCCCAGGGTCCTGGGATCAACCCCCACATCAGGCTCTCTGCTCATCGGGGAGCCTGGTTCCCACCCCCTCTCTCTCTCTCTGCCTGCCTCTCTGCCTACTTGTGATCTCTGTCAAATAAATAAATAAAATCTTTAAAAAATAAAAAATAAAAATAAATAAAAAGGTAACAATCACTGCCATAAGGAGACTGGCCCTTGGTATGTAGAAAGCCATGAACCAGTGATACGTCAACATGCCTTTCCCCAAAAATAAACAGAAGAGACAACAGGTAGATCCATATTAGCTCCATACTGCCTTCAACTCTATAATGACCAACACATCAGCATGAGGACACAAAACCCAGTAATCCCATCAGTCACACCGATATAATTAACTGTGACTAGCGCATATACAATGATGGCAAAATACTCTTTCCAGTTCTATATTAATTCAGGAACCAACAGTGCTGCTCGGGCTGCTGGTACTGAGGGCGAAGTACATAGGCTTGTACTAGTAGCAGGAGTTTCTCTGTGCCACCCCTCCACTAGCCCAGGAAAGCAAATATCGCTCATGCATATAGGGGAGACAGTGCACAAGCTGTGAGGCTGCACAGGCTTGGTTTGAACCCCCAATCGGCCATTTTGAATTTGTGACTTTGGGAAGATAAAGTTTTCTCTGAGCCTCTTATTCTTTATGTGCAAATAGGGAATGTTATTACTTTCTCTTAATGGTTAGGGAGAAGGAAAAACAAAATACTGTAAAGCTCTTAGTGCTTTGCCTTGAACTATAGCAAGTGTTCCCACTGAATGACCGTTGTTTCCACTAATTGATGAAGTTGGAAATTCTGCATCTTCAGGCTTCATTCTTCCATACCAATCAACCTGTTTACAAACGGAGGAAAGACACTCACTTTTCTAAATACAGTTCCAACTTCTTATACAACGTCCGGGAAGGATTAGACATGGAGGTGTTACCTTCCCCTCTAAAACTTTCCATCTAAATCTCTGAATTTTTTTTTTTTAAAGATTTTATTTATTTATTTGACAGAGAGGTCACAAGCAGGCAGAGAGGCAGGCAGGGAGAGAGGGGGAAGCAGGCTCCCCGCTGAGCAGAGAGCCCGATACGGGGCTCGATCCAGGGACCCTGAGATCATGACCTGAGCTGAAGGCAGAGGCCTAACCCGCTGAGCCACCCAGGCGCCCCTAAATCTCTGAAGTTTACCTGACCCACACCCTCTATTTCCTGGTGTGAGAAGATATTGCCCCCCCTGCTGATAGTAGGTAAATGTCTGCCTTTCAACACAGCCATGGATATGGAGCCCGGCATGCCATGCCGGTCAGCATTTTCCCAGCTCCCCAACGCAAGCATCCCCATGGCAACCCCCTCACACGTCCCTTGAGGTTCTTGCCCTTTATCAGCATCATGCTTTTCCCTTCTGATCTTTGGTCATTTTCAGACCTTTAAAAGCCCTACTTGATCTTGGGCAGTTTCAGAGCCTAACGATGGCCATTCAATCCCCCCTCCTACTCCCAAGCGCTCACGCGCGCACACACACATTTCTTTTTCAACTCCAGACACTTTAAATTGATCTCTCCTCTGCTTCAGCGACTCGTTGCCATGGCCACGCCCCGGACCAAGTCATCATGCTTAACTGTTCCACCTTAGGAACCTCAGACCCTAGCATTCTCCTCTGTGGTCCTACACTAACCTCGCCTTGTGATGACAACATCTCTAGCCAGTTCCTTTCCTCTCTGAGTCTACCTGTCCCCTCTCACTTCCTTCCCTGCTTGGTATCCCCTGGGCCATTTCAATGTCTCTCTACCCTTAAGTCTCTGACTCCTCGTCCTCTGACTCGAACTACCACACACATACCCAAACCTGAATCAAGTTCACAATCAACTACTGCGTTGAGGCAGGGACTGTGTCATGCTCGTCCTTCATCTGAGACAAAAATCTTTACAGCATGCCGGGCACGTGCCAGCCAGTATGCTAGGCTCAGTGGATAGAATTATGAATAAGACATGGTGCCTGTCCCTAAGGGATCTACAGTTCAGTCTGGGAGACAGACAAGTACACAAGCAATCTCAAGTAGTTTGATAAATATTACAATACAAGTAAGCAGGGTGCTTTGACCATAAGCAGGGCATCCATTTTTTTGCCAGTTCTAGGGGGAATTAGGAGGTTGGCAAAGACTTGTTGGGGGAGAAAGCAATGAAGTTAAGACATAAGTAACTAAGTGACTCTGGCAAAGGAGAAGAAAGGGCAGGAGAAGAAGACCAAGAAGGGTACTGCAGGCAAAAGGGCAACAAGTACAAAATGCCAAAGGCAAAGGCGAGCACAGCCCATTGGGGAAACTAGAGTTCAAGATAGCTGAAGCATAAACTAGGAGGGGGAAGACGGTGCCTGGTACACAGTAGGGGCTCAAACACAGCTGAGTGAATTAAAACTGCTCCTGCCCTTGAGCTACTGAGTGGGCTGGGAGGGGACCCCCAAGCAATGCACGCTGGTACCACTCCAATGTCAACCATTAGCTGCACCCACTGCTGTTCCAGGCACGCTGCTGTTCCAGTCCCTCGTTCTTTATCAGCTGCCTTTCAGCTCCCACCCTGGCTGTCAGATCTCCAACCTCTCCTCAAGCCTCCAGGGGCCTCCCCTCTGTTGTCCTCACTCTCAGCAGGTGCACTGCTCCCCCACTTCCCATGGAAGCGACCAGACATCAACCCTGCCAGCATTCTGCACCTGTCCAAACGCCCTTCCTTCGGGTGTCAGAGGCAGACTGCTTCTTTTCCACACTCAGGGCCCCCACTTCCTGTTTCCTCAGGGACCTTGCGCAGGGACCATCCATGTTGCCCTCTTGGCCTGCGATGTCAGCCAGTCTCTCTCCATCGTTGTTACTCTGCACCCTGTCAGTTCTCCAGCGACACAAGTCTGTGAGTCCCTTCCTGTTCCTTCAGCTACAGCTACGGTCTCCCTCAATAACCGAGCTACTGCAGAGTTGCTTTCACATCATTTAGGGCCCCCTCGCTCACCTCCCACTCACTCTTCAGGGCACTTCAGTTAGGCTTCCGCCTTCACAACATCACAAAACCACATGGGCCAAGGTCTCCAATCACAAAACCACACGGGCCAAGGTTTCCAATCACCCTCAAATGGGGAAAGCTAATGAGCACTGTTTAGGGCCCTTTCCGTTTAACCTACTGGCAGCACAACTCTTTTCCACATTTTTAAGACTCTTCCTTGCCTTGGCTTTCCCTCACACAATGCTTCTTTCTTCTTCTTCGCTTACCGTTCCCTTCCTGTTGCCTTCCTGATTTCTCTTCCTCTGCTGCACCCCCTTGGGGTACATTCTTCCTTTGGCCCTCCTATTCTCTTCCTGGAGGATCTCACAGACCCCAACGCTGAGGATCCCAGTTCTCCTGTCCTGAGGCCTCCTCCCCTCATTTCCAGAGTCATGTGATTCATCTGTCTGCTCTTTCCTGTGCAGCCACACCTGTCCCCTTTCTGACTGTGGTGGAAATTTCCTGTGGTGAATGGCCTTAATATGTCCCCTGACTGTGCCAGAGACCTAGCAGTCATCCTAGACTTCCAATACTTACTTAGTAACTGTCCCACCTTAAATATTTTAAATGTCTTCATCTTTAGCTTCTTTTCCATTCCCACTTCCACTTCCTTAATCCAGACTCTTGTCTCTCCTCCATAGACATTGCTAGAGGCTTCTCATGATCTGCCTGTCTCCAGTCTCACTATCCTCTAATCTAACCCCAGTCGGGGCAGCTGCCAGGGGAGCTCCCCACCACTTAGAGACCCAAGTCCATGGTCTGTAAAACAGCGTAAAACCCTCCAAAATCTGGCACACTTCACCTGTGTGCCCACACACCCCCTCTCCACCCAGACAAGGATGTGCTTCCCTCAAAGTTTGCCATGATTCCTGCAATCCAGCTGTCATCTGTACACACTTAAGTACAACGCTTCAGATGCTCAACAGCTGTGATTTACTCACATCCTTAGCTGACCTTGAGCACAGGGGACACCTAGGTCCTCAAGGAAGTTCTCATTTTCTTCTGTCATTACTATTGCTATTATGCATTACCTCTGTAACTTTGAGGAACCTACTCTGTATCAGACACTCTTATCAAGAACTTTAACAGGCTTTCTTATCAGATTTGATGTTTATAACTATCCCATGAGTAGACATTACCCACATTAAGTTACTGGCAGAGCGGTTTCCATGCACCAGACACATGTGACGGGCCGGTATGGAGTCAGAGTGGCTCCTACATAGTAATCATTCAATGAATATTTGCTCAAAGCCAATGAAATTTACCAAATCACTTAATAAGCTATATATAGTTAGCAGATAAAAAACACATGTGTTATTATTTGTATCAGTAAAAATAATATATTATGATAAGTATTTCACTTATGGTTCTCATCTAAGTCTCACAACTCTCCTATGAGATAGGTATCGTTAGAATTCCCAGATTACAGAGGAGACACAGAAGTGAAATAACTTACTCAAAATCTCAAAACTAACCAAAGGCAGTATTCTGAACAGCTGGTCTACCTTCCTTGAGTTCGCCAGGGGCTTCTGAGACAAATTATGCCATAGGCACTCAGTAACAACTATGACCATCATGGCATTATAAACCTTAGCCAGGCGAGGAGATGGACAATAAATTTTTGAACATGAAAGTCTAAATTTCTCCTCAATTCCAAGTTTTCAGCTTATTCAGCCTATTAAAATTTATCGGATACCCCAAAAAGCTAAAATAAGATGTAAGAATACAAAATAAATATTAATATTTAGAACATAAGTGGAGGAAAAAAATAAACTTTTCCACACACAACCTACAAGCCAGGGATAACCAGTTCAAGTCAACCCTCCCCACGGTTTGTTAATGGTATACTGAACACAGGTTAATACCAGCACTAATGAAACCCACAGCGCAAGAACATGTGTTAATTAGAATAATAAAGTAAACCGGTGATTCATCTGTGAATTCCTTTGGGGTGGAAGCTGGTAGAAACCATACAAACATCTCAAAGTTGTAAAAACACTGCTACAGTTTTGCATTTATCACTGTTAAGGGTAGCAAAGTAAATCAATAAAAGATGAATAACGTAAGTAATAATTTTCTATCATCCACTTTAAGAAAAACTAATGTGTAACCAGCCCATATAGAAGGAAGGAGAAGAGGAGGAAAGTCAAAATGGAAGAGAAAGGTGGAAAAATGGGCCAAATATTGAAAATGGATAGAAGGGTGTTATGAAAGAAGGGAACCCAAGTGGGGAAAAAATGTAGGTGGTTAACAGTAAAATCAGAAGAACATAAGACAATGCAAATTACAGACAGGTGAAAACGAATAAACAGGACAAATGAGGAAAGGAGTTTGTGAAGGAAAATGGGACTAGCAAAGAAAAACATATTTGGCCTCAAGGAGAAGAGGGGACTAGGAAAATGCACAAAGATGCAGAGCAGGGAAGCCAAAATATCACAGAACCGGGGTACTGGATACATTCTATTTTTATGTATTATATCTACTTCAGAAATGATTTTGCAGCAGTTTATACCATGAAGGAAGAGGAAAGGAGAGAAAAAACCCCTAGAGAAAAACTATTAAAATGAAGAAAAATATTGATTCTGAGTTTCCTGGCAGCCAAGACAAAGAGGAAAACCCAACAGTTTATTGAAAGGAAGCGAATCAACTTATGTTTTTGAAGGAAGGCAAACAATATATTAGAAGCCAAGGGAAGGAAAGGGACCCACACCACCCCTGACCCCCAAACCAAAAAACTGGCAGTGGGGTAAAAACAAGATGATCAGTGTAGGAAAGAAGTGGAATTGGGTGAGGTTTAGAAGATGTACTGTAGACAAGAGAATTTACAGTAATGTGAAGGCAAAGCCGCACCTCGGGGAATACAGACGGGAAGGTAAGAAACATTCTCCACCTGCGAAAACACCACCAGTGAGCCGGCTGTTTGTACACTGTAAGGGGGTGTGTGTTGCATTATATACCCCGGGCAGAAGTAATACATTACTCGGTGTGTGGGTTAGCCCTTATCGGATTACTTCAGGACAGTAATTTTTTTCCCCGTGGAGGAAGGAGGATGAAGGGACTGGAAGTGAGGGAGAGTGTTGGGGTACCTCACAATCACGGAGAAGGGTGCAGGGGCTGCCAAGGACGAACTCTGCACGTTCCCAATACCGTCGAAGCACAACTTTTCAAAGCTAAAGCTGTAACTCCGCACACTAATAGGTGGAAGCCTTTTCATCAGGACGCTGTGAAACTTGACTCTTAAGACACCCAATGTGCTAGGGACCAAAAAAGGAGACACGTGGAAATAAATGCAGGCAAAAGGTGAGGGAACGGGAAGAAAGGAGCAGGAGCCTAGGAGCGGCCGGGGAGAGGTGCTGCGGGAGGCGAGAGCCCGAGGGCTGCTGAGGGGCGCGTGGGGAAGCTGCCGCCCGAGTAGCAGGGCGCGACACCTGGAGAAGGGAGAGAGGGGGTGGGGGTAAGGCACACCTCCAAATCCTGCATCTCGGACTCTGAGGACTCCTCGGATTCCCCTTCGCCCTCGCCCTCGGCCTCGTCCTCGTACTCCTCTCCGTCCGCGTCCGACTCCTGAGAGCGGTGAATGAGCTGCTGGAGCAGGTAGGAGGAGGCTTTGTGGAAAGTACCTTTCGATCTCTGCCCCATGGGAAAAGAAGACCAGCGAGACTGCCGCTCTTTTTCTGAGTGCGGCAGAATCCACTGGGCCCCGGTTCGTGAACCGCTCTGGAGAGGGGAAGACATCGGCCACTGGGGACCGCTCCCGGCGGCCGCCATTTTTGTTTACCGGGGTTGCCCAGGAGACGGACGCCAGGGGAGGAGGCGCCGCAAGGGATTGTGGGCTGTAATCTCCGCCCCTCCGCGCGTCCTGGTTTACAGTCTGAGCCACCGCAGGCTCTCGGCTTTTTCTTTCTTTTCGTCTGACTCGTCTGGGTGTTTTTCCCCTCTCTTTTAGTGTGCTCAGTCGCTGGCTTTCCTTTTACTTTTCTTTCTCATTTTCACCTCTTTTCTTCGCACCCCTTTTGTCTCCAACTGGTTTCTCCTAACCTGGAGGTCCCTTTGGGAGACTTTTCATCCCACCCTAACGCTACCTGTGAGCATCCTTCATTCACCTGATTCATTCGCAGAGGCCCTTTCCACAGAGTGTACTTTGAAAGTGTTAGATGTCTCTAATGATCTCCGTCGAAAAGCTAATTAAGACTGAAACTTTTAGCGGGCCGCGCGTTGTTAGACCAGGTTGTGCATAAATGAAATAGAAGGCACGGCTCCTGTCTTTATTACTTAATTGCAGATACTAAAGAAAAAGGACCAGAGGAGGACGGGACCTGATTTGCAATTAATTTACATTTTCCCCTTGAAATGAGAAGCCATGTCCTTGGGGAGAAATACGGGCAGTGGTCTAACAATCCAAACAGAAGAAGAAAAAAAAAAAAAGATTGTCAAATTGACACTGTATCTGAAAGCCTCTGAAAAGCTATTAGCATCCCATAAATAATTGTATTAATCAAGTGACCTGCATTGGTAATTATTTTTATCTTGTTGCATAGGTTCTCTGTGCAGTTAGATACTCTTGCAAGATTACAAAGCATGATTTTATGCTAGTGTGATTTTATGTGAACCAAATCCCATAGCCTTGAGCTCCACTAAGTAGACTATGGAAAAGCAGAATGAAAATTATACTAACTATTATTGCCATAGTGATGACAATAGAGACCCTTGCAGGGAAGTCGCTCGCATCCTCCTGGCCTTACAGGGCTTTTTCTCCATGCTTCAATGATAGCAGTTGCAAATGCAAAATGATCCTGTCAATGGCTGTCAGGGGAGAAGAAGAAAAAAATCCTTATGGACACCATCCATTGACTATTATCTTTCTCAGTGCTGGAGGGACCATTAAAACTGACATAAAGCTTTCAGAATTACCTTCCTTCATTATCTTGCTAGTCATAAATGTAAAGGCCACAATGAAAGTATCTCTTTTTGCTCGGCTCATCTTGCTGCTTGTTTATTTCTTTTTCCTGTGGGTGGAGACTCCTCCAAGGGGTTTTTCCTCACCGTCACCCCCCACAGGACCTGGCTCTTGCTAACTGACATAGGGAAGAAGGGGGCAGAAAGCCTAAATATGGAAACCAGGTGTGGTTTTGTTTCTTAAAATAACTTAATCAGCATTTCTAGCAAAGCAAGATTTGCCAGTGCCTCTATTGAGGACAGTGTCTTAAGATGGAGTTAGTTAGGACCTGTCAAAGAATAATTTTCAAAAAATTAAAAACATGATTCTCATACAAAAATGGAATAAAACACTTGTGAATGATTTTATTCAACCTATTCATTAATGAGAGAACCAGTAATATGGTAACAGGGCATTCACAGTCCATAAAGAGAGGCATTCTGTTAAAGTTAAAGAGAAAAAAAACGGCTGATACCCTACTGAACATTAAACTATAGCTTCTGGAGTTATGTATTTCTTTCTTTCTTTCTTTTTTTTTTTTTTTTCTTTGAAGCTTTATTTATTAGAGAGAGAGCATATGTGAGCGGGGTCAGGTGCAGAGGGAAAGGGAAAGAAGCAGATTCCCCGTTGAGCATGGAGCCAGAAACAGGCTCAGTCTCACCACCCTGAGATCATGACCTGAGCAGAAATCAAGAGTCTGACGTTTAACTGATGGACCCACCAGGGCACCCCTGGAGTTATATATTTCTAAGTGCTTTCTTTTCACCTTTACATTTAGGCTGCATCTATCCCCACTTGACAGATGAGGTAACTGAGGCCCAGAGAAGTTAAATAACTCGCCCAAGTTCAAGTGGTGGTGCTGAAATCCAACCCCAGAATGACCAGTTCTACAGTCCGCCTTTAAGTACCGTTTTTGCAGATGGAAAATATAAGTCAAGATAAAGGTACACGAGAGGTCTCAGAAGGAACATGTATCAGTTAATATTCTTCAGTAGAAATAAGAGAATTCACTCAGACAATGACCCTTTCATATAGAATCATGGCATGTCAGAACTAGAGAGAACTTAAAAGCTTATCTTATCGAATGTTCCCTTTTATAGGAGAAGAAACTGGTGGTCTACCAGAGACAATAACTTGCCCCAAATCACCTGATTTGTTAACAGCTGAGCAGGAATGAAGACTTTAGACCTCTCATTGCTCAAACTTTGCTCTTGCTAGTTCACCAAAATGCTCCTGGGGCTGGAATTTTATGAATAGAACACTTTGGGGTTCTGGGCATCAAAATGAAAGACATTACCTCCATAAAATTATGTTACCAGGTAGAGAAGACAATTCGGCAGAGGGAGAAGAAGTGAGAGGAGGAAATATTTTGTCTAAACTTTTACTGGCATAAAACATCAACAACTGCTTCCATTTATGCTCTGCTTACAGTAAACAAGGCTTACCTGAAGTGCCATCTACATATCTCAATGATTTATTCCAACTGCTTGCTGAAATAGGAATTGCCATTTCCATTTAACAAAGGGGAAGAAGGATGCTCCAAAATGCTAAGCAAACTGCCCTGTCACACAGTTTGTGTCCACACCAAAATTCCAACACAAGTCTTAATGGATCCAAAGCCTCTGGTCTTAACCAGTAGTACTCTGTCTTCTCGACAAGTATGGATTGGTTTTTCAGGAAGTAATTGTTGGCCACAAAGAGCATGCCCTTGGTGAGAGCCAGAAAATGTACTATACGTGTGGGCATGCACGTGTATGTGTTGGGGGCAGGCAGGAAGAGCTCAGGATTCTGGGACCGGGAAATAGAGTAGGCTGGACCAGCATCGGGATATGGTAATCCAGGAGAGCAAGGGCTTCTGGGATAGCCCTAGATCCTTTCTGCCACTGATGATGTCCCCCTCCCGCCAAGAAAGTGGAATATTGTCACCGTGAAGCTAAGAGCAGCTCTCTTGAGAGGACAAACAGAATAGGTTATTGGGAGGAGTGTCAAAGGGGTCAAGAGCTGTAGTTTGAAAGAAGGTCCTAATTACCAGCTTTAGGGACTAGGTAGCTGAGCCTCTGTAACAGTATTTATCGTACTCTTGACTTTTTGTGTGGAAGAGGGATCCTTCCCTATCCAGAGCCAGCACTCTAAGGCAATTGACAATGGGAAGAAAAGGCAGGGACCAACCCTCTATTTCCTGTATTTGGGGAGAGTACCTTCCCTGGAGTGTGGACCTTGGGCAAAGCAAGGAATGTTTGGCTCCATTCCCTTCATGTACCTATGCCCCAATTTTGTGCAAGGAAAAACAGGTGGGACAATACTTCTCAGGTATGTTGAAATGGCAGCACCTTGAACTTGTGGTATTTTTTTAATGGAATATTTAAAATTTTACAGAGTATCATGAAATGGGAGAACAGATAGGCCATTAAAGGCACCAGTGATATGAGAGTAACAATGAAAACATAACCATTACTAATAATGTTTAATGGGTATTTACTATGTGCCAAAATCCCTTATAAGTGGTTTACATATATTAATTCATTTTATCCCTATTAGAACCCTACAAAGTAGAAATTAAAATTATCCCTCTATTATAGATGAGCTAAGCATAGGGAGATTATAACCCACTCAACCTACTTTATCACACAGTGGCAAAGCAAGGATTCAAATAGAGAAAGCTTGGTTTCCCAGCCCACATCCTTCCTCAAACACTACTTCGTGGGGCACTTGGCTAGCTCAGTTGGAAGAGCGTGCCACTACTGATCTCAGGGCTGTGAGTTTAAGCCCCATGTTCGGGATAAAGATTACTCAAGTAAATTAAAAAACAAAAAACAAAACAAAACAAAAACAGAACAAAACACTGTACTTCTGTTCAACCACTTTTGTGAAAGTTTATGAAGGTTGTTAGGGACTGAATTTTTCTGTCCCCCTCCCGCCAAGTCCCTGTGCTGAAATCTAATCCCCAGTGTGATGGGGTAAGGAGGTGGGGCCTCTCGGAAGTGATTAGGTCATAAGGATGGAATTCTCATGAATGGGATTATCCGAGGCCAGATAGATAGCTCCCTCTTTTTGCCCTGTGAGGATACAAGGGGAAGGTGGCAGTTTACAAGCTGGAAGTTCTTCCCCAGAACCTGAACCTGGCACCAAGATCTTGGACTTCCAGCCTCCAGAACTGGGAGAAGTAAATTTCTGTTGTCTATAAATCACCCAGTTCACGATACTCTGTTACAGCAGCCAAAATTGACTAAAATAGGGGAGACCCTTAAAGTTGAGATAATTCAATGCATTAATGTCATACCTCGTTTACTTTGTTATCCCTTTCTATGAAGATGAGGTCATTTTTCATAAGAAAGTTCATTATCTAATAACAGCCTAGTGGGATTGTGGACATTAAGCAAATAATTATACAATAATCACTTAATTTCAACTGCCATAACGGCTAATGAGGGAAAATATAGGAGCCATGAGACCATGACCTAGGGCCTTGACACAACATGGTATGGAAGGATCCTTCGAAATGTTAAGACAGACAGACACTTGGAGCCTCACGATTATTATCAAACAGGTTGGGGAAAGACAATACAACAAACGAGGAACTTCATTTGTTATCTTTATAGAAATCAATTGCATCCAGATTATGGTAGGAGTAATTAATCAGGCTGATAGAACCTGATAAAGTCCTGGCAGGACTTGACTGAGCCACATACTATGTGTTCTAAATCGGGGTGCCTGGGAGGCTCAGTCGGTTAAGCATCTGCCTTTGGCTCAGGTCATGATCCCAGGGTCCTGGGATCAAGTCCCACATCAGGGTCATGGCTCAGCAGGAGCCTGCTTCTCCCTCTGCCTGCTACCTCCCACTGCTTGTGTTCTCTAACAAATAAATAAAATCTTTAAAAAAAAAAGAAAAAGGTAAACTCTTGATCTCTTTAGTCAAGAAATTTGCATTATAGTTGAGCAGCAAGATACAGAGATTTTAAAATGAGGGGGGCACCTGGGTGGCTCAGTGGGTTAAACTTCTGCCTTTGGCTCAGGTCATGATCTCAGGGTCCTGGGATGGAGCCCTGCATTGGGCTCTCTGCTCAGCAGGGAGCCTGATTCCCCCTCCCCCTCTGCCTGCCTCTCTGCCTACTTGTGATCTCTGTCAAATAAATAAAAATTTTTTTAAAAGTACACAGAAAAAAAAAAAAAAAAAGTACACAGGAAGGGCGCGCCTGGATGTCTCAGTCAGTTAAGCGTCTGCCTTCAGCTCAGGTTGTGATCCCAGGGTCCTGGGATCCAGCCCCTTGTCGGGTCCCTGCTCAGTGGGGAGTCGTCTTCTCCCCCTCCCTCTATCTGCAGCTCCCCTGCTTGTGTGCTCTCTCTGTCAAATAAATAAAAATCTTAAAAAAAAAAATGTACACAAGAGGGCACCTGGGTAGCTCAGATGAGTAAGCATTTGCCTTCAGCTCAGGTCATGATCTCCAGGTCCTGGGATCAAGCCCCATATAGGGCTCCCAGCTCAGCCAGGAGTCTCCTTCTCCCTCTCCCTCTGCCTCTCCCCTTGCCTGTCCTCTCTCCCTGTCTCTCAAATAAATAAATCTTATTTTATTTTTTATTTTTTTTTTAAGATTTATGTATCCTTTTGACAGAGAGAGACACAGCGAGAGACAGAACACAAGCAGGGGTTGTGGGAGAGGGAGAAGCAGGCTTCCTGCCCAGCAAGGAGCCCAAAGTGGGGCTCGATCCCAGGACCCTGGGATCATGACCTGAGCTGAAGGCAGATGCCTAATGACAGAGCCACCCAAGCGCCCAATAAATAAAATCTTGAAAAAACAAAAATGAAAGTACATAAGAGAAGGTAAGTCCCACCTGACAGATCTGGAGGTAGTTCAGGCCCTCGGGGAGGGAGCAGGTGCAGACCGCTCCGGGCAGAGGGCTCACTCCTCCAAGCAGGGGAAGCAGTCCAGTCCACGGGAGCTGTCGGGTGAGATAAATCTGTCCCCAGATGGGGTGTTCAGAAGCTTGGTGGATGAGGTAAGAGGTGAACAAGGCCTTCAAGGAGGAAGGAGACACGCCGGAGGAGGAGAAGAGCGGGGAGTCAAGCGATGGGAAGCGGCATAAATCAAGGCAAGGAGGCTGGCCCGGACATGTTTTAGGAAGAGGCTCTGAGAAGTAACGGGTCTAGAAATAAAAACTGCTCACAGGAAGTCCGGAAGAAGGGAGGATGCCGACTTCCTCAAAGAAGAGGGACGTGCCTGAAGGAGCAGGTGAAATTCCGTCGTGTCAAAATATCTTAGAATCTAGGGGATGACAGTAAAGAAAAAGAGAAGAGATGGGCCTCGTAGGCGATTCTGAAAGCCACGCGGAGAAGGCAGGAGCCATACAATTCTTGGTTTTACGCCCAGTCCCTTACACACAGATGCTGCTTTCCCGTGGGAGGAATAGGGGCTCCACTGGTCCCTGACACAGCACGTCTTTTAGGCAGTGGACACAATTCCCATCCACACCTTGTGGCCAGACTTCCTCAGTTCCCTTTCTCCACGGAGGGTCCCTCCCTTCCTTGCTAATGCACCTGGTACATAAGCTTTGTGAAAAATGCTTTATCAACATGTACTGGCGGTTCAGAAGCACAGCCTTGTGGTGATTATACCGAATGCAGCTGCTGCCTCAGTCCTCCTGAGTGAGTGAGGGGAATTAACTTAGGAGGACGCCCGTCCCAGCAAGGAGGGCCGGGTCTCTGAAGCCGCCAGAAATCAGAATTCTGACACAAACTAGAATTCCCAAACTCAAAGGATTTCACAGGACTCCTTTAGATTAGACCTGGGATCTAATCCAAGCCTGTCCTAATGCCTGCCTCTCCAGGTTCCAGGGAGAGTTCACTCAGAGGAATAGGAAACTCGAAACTCGGGGCTTCAGGGTGGTAGATGGCAAATACAACCAGGGCTTCTCCTGTCCCTGTCCGCACACCCCTTGCCGTGTGACTTCAGCCCCTCCCACTAAGGGGTGGAGCCTACTTCTCCACTCTGAGTGAGACTTGCTTTGGCTCACAGAACAGTTGCAACTGTGACAACAGCAGAGACCGGAAAATGCTTGGCCATTGGGCCGGTCTGCCCACCTACCTGCCTGCCTCCCTCCCTTCCTTCCTTCCTCTCTCTTTTTTCTTTCTTTCTCTCTCTTCTCTTTTTCTTTCCCTTTCTTTTTTCCCTTTTTTCTGTCTTTCCCTCCTTTCTTTCTCCCTCTCCCTTCTTTCTTTTCCTTCTTCCCTCCCTTCCTTCCCTCTTTCCATTTGTTCGTTCCTTCCTGAGAGAGAGAGAGAGCGAGAGAGAGCACACAAGCAAGGGGAGCCACTGGCAGAGGGAGAAGCAGGCTCCCCACTGAGCAAGGAGATTGATGATGTACGGCTCCATTCCAGGACACTGGGATTATGACCTGAGCCAAGGCAGACACTTGACCGACTGAGCCGCCCAGGCGCCCCTGGACTGTTCCCTCTTGCTGCTCCTAGGAAGATGGTAATCACCCTGCAAAGAAGCCAGGACCAGCCAGCAGGATGATGACAGACACGGGTCTAGCTCCCTGGGGCTTTAGGTCACTGCCTCCCATTACCAGGCACGTCAACGAAGCCAGCCCAGCTCATCCAACACCAGCCATCCTGCTGACTGACTCAAGATTTCTGAGGAACCCAGCAAAAACCAGACCAGAAGAACCGTTCAGTTAACCTAAAGAAAGATGAACTAAATAAATGGTTGTTTTAAGCCACTAAGATCTTGGGATGGCCTGAAAGGCAGCAAAAGTGAATTTATATATACAGTATCTGGATTGCCTATGGTCTCATCTCACTGGCTAGTGACACACTGATGTTAGAATCTTTATCTTCCGACTTTGACTCAAGTGATTTTTCTTCTTCTTTTTTCTTTTTTTGCCCTTTTTTTCTTTTCTTGCTTCTTTCTTTTCTTCCTCACGTGTGTGTGTGTGTGTGTGTGTGTGTGTGTGTGTATGATTTTGGAGGCTAGATCTGAAGCTGGCAAGCTGGAGACCTGAGAGAGGCCACGGCCTAAGTTCTGGGCCAAGAGCAGAGGAAGACAGATGTCTCAGCTTAGCAGTCGGACCAGCAGAGTTCCCTCTTACTTGGCCTTTTTGTTCTATTCAGATCTTCAATTTTTTTTAAAAAGATTTTATTTATTTTGAGAGACAGAGAGAGAGAGAGATCACAAGCGGGGGGAGGCGGAGGGTAAAGGGAGAAGCAGGCCCCTTGCTGATCCGGGAGCCTGTCAGGACTCGATCCCAGGACTCTGGGATCATGATCTGAGCTGACAGCAGTCGCTTAACTAAATGAGCCAGCTGGGCACCCAGGGTCTTCTGTTTTGATTGCAGGAGGCCTCCCATATTAGGGTGGGCAGTTTGGTTTACTCAGTCTACTGACTCAAATGTTAATCTCACTCAGAAGCATTGTCACAGATGCACCCAGAACAATGTCTGACCAAATGTTTGGGCACCTCGTGACTGGGTCTGGTTGATGCGTAAAATTAGCCAGTACAGGAGCTAACGTTTGTGAGTGGTTTCTAAATAAGGGACAGAAACAAAAGTCCTTTGGGATCTGTCAAAGGGGAAGAACAAATCTCATACCTTTTCCCATCAGTGTTCCAGTGGCCCCATCAGACCCTGGTGGATGCTCTGACCACCATCCTCCATTTCGTGCCCCACCACCTGGGGGAGCACTCTTGCGTTCCTTAGGTCTGGAGGATGCAAGCCATGAAAAGTATCAAAAAGTCAAGCGTGGAGGCGCCTGGGTGGCTCAGTGGGTTAAACCTCTCCCTTCGGCTCAGGTTATGATCTCAGGGGTCCTGGGATGGAGCCCTGCATCGGGCTCTCTGCTCGGTGGGGAGCCTGCTTCCCATCCCCCTCTGACTGCCTCTTTGCCTGCCTGTGCTCTTTCTCTCTGTCAAATAAATTAATTAAAAAAAAAAAAAGTCTAGGGTGTATATAGGAATAATAAGAATAACAGGGATGATTAAAAAATGGAAAGACCCATACTTACATGAGAAATACAAGTAGACAAGAGGTAGCGCTAGAATTCTATGAAACATTCAAAAGTGGGAAGAGGGGCGCCTGGGTGGCTCAGTTGGTTGAGCGACTGCCTTAGGCTCAGGTCATGATCCTGGACTTCCAGGATAGAGTCCCGCATCGGGTTCCCAGCTCCTTGGGGAGTCTGCTTTTCCCTCTGACCTTCTCCTCTCTTGTGCTCTCTCTCACTCATTCTCTCTCAAGTAAATAAATAAAATCTTTAAAAAAAAAAAAGTGGGAAGAGGATGATAGAGAAATCATACCTGGAGTCATGTCGCATGGCTTTTTGGAGTCATAGGTTATGGGCAACATACATATCTGGAAAACAAAAATCAATAACCATCAGAAGAATAAGACCAGGTCCTGCCCTTGGGCCTCTCACTGCCCTTAGACACCCAGGTGAGCAAATCTGTGTTTGAATTATTTATCTGCTTTGTAAAGAGTCTTGCAGATACCAACAGCTCTGAATATACTAGTATTTTCATGAGAAATAAATAGAGGCTCAGGGTATTTTTCAAAGGTCATTAATTATTGAGGTCCCCTCAAGCAGCTCTTACTCTGTCTCATTTTGATTTTTGTTCCTGACCAAATCAAGTTACTAAAGAGTCCGTCTTGATTGGGAATTCAGTCAGGAATTGATTTACGGCTTTTATAAAATTCCTTTGCATAAAAATCATGTTGGAGAAACTTGATTTTTGACTATTTCGGCTCTGAGTTGTTCTTCATACTACAGCCTTTAAAAATTGTGGCAAAATACACGCACAATTCACCATCATAACCACTTAAAAGTGTACATACAGTTCAATGATATTAAGTATATTTACACTGCTGTGCAAGGGTCACCACCATCCATCCCCAGAATTCTTTTCATTGTGCAAAACTGACTCTATACCCATCAGGCAATAACTCCCCATTTGCCCTTCACCCCAGCCCCTGGAGATCACCATTCTGTCTTCTGTCTCTATGACTTTGACTAGTCCATGTACTTCATGGAAGTAGAATCATAGAATTCTTGGTGACTGGCTTATTTTATTTAGCATAACATCCTCAAGGTTTATCCATGTTGTAGCACATGTAAAATTTTTCTTCTTAAGTCTGAATAATATTCCACGATATGTCTATACCACATTCTGCTTATCCATTTATCTGTCAGTGGACACTGGGGTTGCTTCCATCTTTTGGCTGTTATGAATAATGCTGCAATGAAATGGATGTGTAGAGACCCTGCTTTCACTTCTTTTGTGTATATGCCTAGAAGTGGCATTACTGGATCAGATGCTAATCCTATTTTTAAATTTTTAATGAACTGCCATACTGTCTTCCATAGCAGCTGCATCATTTTACATTCCTACTAACAGTGCATAAGGGCTCCAATTTCTCCACATCCTTGCTAACACTTGGTACTTCCTGGTTTTTGTTTGTTTGTTTTGCTTTGTTTTTGGATGATCGTCATCCCAGTGGGTATAAAGTTGTATCTCCTTGTGGTTTGGGTTCGCATTTCTCTAATGGTTAGTGATGTTGAGCATCTTTCTGAGTGTTTATTGGCCATTTGTAGATCTTCTTTGGGGAAATATCTGTGAGTCCTTTGCCCATTTTAAAATCAGGTTGTTTGGGTTTTGTTATTGAGTTGTAGAAGTTCTTTATATATTCTGAATACTAATCTTTTATCAGACATATGACCTGCAAATATTTCACTCATTCTATGGGTTGTGTTTTCACTCCATTGATTGTGTTGTTTGATGAACAGAAGTTTTAAATTTTTACTTAGTCCAGTTTATCTATTTGTACTATTGTTCTCTATGCCTTTCCACATTTGAGAAGTGACTGTCATAGTCTGGAAGCTTTTCTCCTGTTTTCTTCTGACAGTTTTATAGCTTTATCTCTTATGTTTATGTTTTGACCCATTTTGAGTTAACTTCTATATACAGTTTAAGGCAAGATCCAACTTCATTCTTTTGCATATGGACATCTAATTTCCTCAACATTATTTGTTGAAAAGACCCTATTACTTTCTTTAACATATAAAATTATCAAGAGAAACAAGGATTGTCTCTTTAGGCAGAGAGTATTACCACTGTACAAGATGGGACTAATTATAGGGCAGGCATTATCAAACACATTACCAGGATTAATTTAATAATCTGTAAGGCATAGGCATTATTTAGTCTCCATTTCTTCCCTGCCCCATCTCTTCCTCTCTAGCCTCCATATCTCTGGAGGGGCTGACCCCTGCAGATGATATTATCTGGCTCCCTTGCCTTTTGTCTTTTAATTGATTTTGGCCAAAGGGAAGCCAGGTGAGAGAATGGTCAGAGTTTCCCTTATACCACCTGCATCCCTCCATGACTATTGTTCTGGTCTAGAGAACCCCGTCCATAGCTTCAGTTCTCACTGGGTTCAATTAGAATATCGTTTGCTTCCCTTGATCCTTCCGTTTCTGCTTCAGCTGGGCCCTGGTATCTCAACATCCTTTGGTGGTTTCCTTAACTCTACCCATAGTCTCTTTATTAAATTCTATTCAGAAGCCTAACCAAGTGGGCCTAATATTTCCTGCTGAGTCCCTCACTGATATGAATGGTAAGTTAACATGAAGATAGCTTTTTATTTTTTCTTTTTAAGATTTATTTATTTATTTGAGACAGAGAAGAAGCAAGCATGCATGCATGTGCATAGAGGGAGGGGACAGAAGGAGAGACAGTCTTAAGCAGACTGAGCTCAGTGCAAACACTGAGCTCAGTGCAAATGCTGACCTGGGGCTTGATCTCAAGATCCGGAGACCATGACCACAATCAAGAGTTGGTCACCCAACCAACTGCACCACCCACGCACTCTGAAGACAGCCTTTTTTAAAGGAGCTAGTGAAGCTAATTAGTCTAGTGAGATATTCACCATGGTATTTACATCCTGTCTAGAAGTTGAAGGTTGAGTGAGAGAGGCTCAGGAGTCATCTCTCTTGCTTTTTTCTTTTCCTTTCTTTTTTTTGGATGCAAGGGAAGTCTAGGGCTATACCATCCTGAACATGCCTAATCTCATCTGGATGCAAGGGAATTAGGGAGGAAGGGAAGCGAAATCATGAGGTTTTTTTTTTTTTAAACTAAGATTTCAAAGGGAAAACAATGTAAAAGACCAACAACATGCCTGCCAGGTATAAAGACAGTTATTATAAGCAGACTAGTAGTAGGAATTTATACTACTAGCAAATTAGAGCAGCCTGAAGCGTTTCTTCAGTCTCCCTAAACCCAGTCAGGAAGTTAAACGTTGTTTATATGCCACTCATCGGTAAAGACAGGCTTCCTATTTGGGCATAAGAAGTAAACCCAGGGCTGAATTACATTAAGCAATAATGTAATTTTTTCAGAATTTATTTCAAAATTTATATCAGAAGTTAATGAGAGAGCTGGCTTGACTGTGAAAGTACCCAAGTGTTCTATTACTTTTAATCTTGATCCTTTAGTCACATCTCAAAGGAATTGTCTCTTCCCTTGGCTCATTTCTCTTCTATGCATGTGAACCTAACTAAAGGACAAACTCAATCCACACTCAAACCTGCTTCACTTACTAAACTAATCTGACTATGTCTGGAAGGGACCTCTGCCTGTAGCTGGACTTGAACGGAATCGTTCTGTAAACTACACCCAGAATATTGTACCCTAGGGGTGAATCCTGGGAACATACTTCTTACAACCTTCTGGCTACCCCCATTACTGATTCTATCCATAAGAAAATGCTACTGTGTTTATAAGTGTCCCAGCCACCTCCTGGCAGCAGCTTTCAGAATGGGAGGCTTAAAACCACAGAAGTAAATAATCCAGTGCACAACCTGTGGGGTAGTTTGTAAACCCAACCTCTTACATGGCTAATTCCTAATCCTCTGCCATCTCAAAAATTACCTTTTACCTTAAAACTTCTTTTTAAAAATATTTTATTTATTTATTTGACAGAGATCACAAATAGGTAGAGCAGCAGGCAGAGAGAGGGGGGAAGCAGGCTCCCCACTGAGCAGAGAGCCCTATGCGGGGCTCAATCCCAGGACTCTGTGATCATGACCTGAGCCGAAGGCAGAGGCTAAACCCACTGAGCCACCTAGGCACCCCTTAAAACTTTTTAAAAAGAAGTAAATGGATATGGATCACAGTTAAAAATAGGGAGAGATTTTCTCCATGTCCAATCAGCTCATACTTATTCAAATAATGACTAGGAGTCTGGGACAGAGGGCTTCCAATTTGATTCATATCTTCCCATTCAACCATTTCTCAAGGAAACTGCCAAGTCTTTTTAGATAAATCCTAAACAATATTTTATATTTTCATTATGCTTGTTTTAAAAAATGAAAGTAAAAAGACAAAGTATTTTTCACCCTGGCAATAAACCTGCACAGGCAGAGAATTAGATGTCAAAATCTTTAGTAGCAGCCACATTATTTAGCTGATGAATTAATAGGAATTCGTGGAAGAGGAGGTAGGATTTAAAGCCAAAGCTGAATAACAATTAGGTCTTAGTGTCATTAAAATTCTACTTTCAGCCACTACTAATTTTCTCCCTGACCACAAAAGACATTAGTTTTTCTGAGTAAGGAGGAAAAAGATCTGTATTGTTTTACGACACTATGCACTGAAGAGACTGCCACTGTAGGAAGAGGTTGTCATTTAAACTGCCTAGACAGGAATAGATGAACAGAAAAGGGGGAGGTGGGGGGGGAGCACTGAGAAGCATGTGAGGATCTTGAAAGCATGAGCAAATTCAGTGGTAGGAAAACAGATGAGGGAGTGTAAGAAGAAATAGCAGAGGCCAGCATCAGGACCTCTGCCTTGACAAAGGGGGCAGAGAGCACTGGACACCAGGTGTCCGTTATTGAGAAAAAGATCAGGTGCCTTGAAAGGGAAGGTTGGGGTGTCATGCAAGGCCAAAGACAAGTCAATGTGACCCCAAATGACAGTGTAGCTATCCGTGTTAAGCCTTTAGCAAATTTTCGTCATTGAGATACTGGTTGGTATCTGGGACTCACTTGGGGGGCACACTTAGATTCATAGCATGATTATGCCTTCCCACCCCTTCCCACCCCAAACAAATGTTGGTCTACTAAGAGTATCACCGGGAGTATCCATCCCCGTGATTCCTCATTAGGGACAATTAATATGGAACCTGAAGGCATATCCCTATGAAGCAGGTCCCTTCATCTATTAATTGAGAGTTACAGAGCACTGACCTTTGAATTATGTGATAAAGTATAGAATCTGAGCTGTAGACAGTTAAGACTACAATTCTGAGCCCAACCATTCACAAATGGAATCATCGAAGGTGAGGAAACATAATAGCATCTGTAACATGTGGAAATCCAAAATAGGAAGGAGGTCCTCACTGCCAAACCTCAAGACTGTAAATCAAATCTGATAAACACACAGCTCCTGGAGAAGAGCAGGAAAAAAAAAAAAAAAAGCTGACTTCATAAATTCTGGGCTATTCCTACTGGAACAGAGGAACAAGAATTCCCTCTCAAGGAGCAGCAGTTTAAAAGAGAGCTGCTAAGAGAGGTTGAGATAAGAAAGGAATGACTCAGCAAGAAGATGGCAGCCCTTGAAAACTGAATTGTGGGTCAGAGCCTCAGCCCTTCTTAGCCTTTCTAATGGCTCCTCCGAGGGCAGTTCTGTTAACTTCGAAGCCACCCCTGAAAGATGAAAATGAACATCCCATGACCTCATCACAGCACTAAAAGGGGTTACATTCTAGTTAGGAAATGGCAGGCTCTCTTTATAATTTACATGCTAAACAGAAGCTTCTAGATTCCTGGAATTTCCCTTAGGGAGACAAAATAAATAAGAAACGCTGTCTGTGATAACCCGTGGTGTGGTGGGAGAAACGGAACTAAGTGAAGATGATTCCTAAAGATGGGTGGATTTCGTAATACAATGTGAGGGAGGCTAATGACGGAGCAAGGACCAAGTACTAAGGAAAGGCAGAGGAGGCTGTGACTAATGGACCCCATTTGGAACCCATCCTTTCTCACCATCGGAGGCTAGGGAGCAAGTGCAGGACCGAGTCCTAGTGAGGAGAGAAAGGGCACACCAATGTTTTCCCTTTTGTTTGGGTCCCTTAATTTGCTAGACTGGCTCTAGGTGCCATCTGTCCTCGATATTTATGAAAAATACCTTATTGTACTTATTTTCTCAGAAGACTCTATGGAATTGTAAATCATGTCATATGTGTCCCCTGAAAACAAATCTAGGATGTCAACCCCCCAGCAAATTACTACGCAGCTGGCCTACCCACTATTGCTACTGTTTCTAATACAAATGAAGGGATTTCCTAAATAAGACACCTGATATGTGGCATGCACTATGCTCGGCTTTTTTATACTTTCTCTAATATTTTATACTTTCTCTAATATTCACAACAGTAGGAACAATTATCCCATTTTGCAAACCAGAAGACAAGAGTTAGGGGGTTAGGTGACTCGCCTAAGAGTACATGAGACCATAGGTAGGTGGTCCAGCACAAAATGTAAACCTAGATCTTCTTGATGTGGGAAACAAAGGCAAAAGAAAAATTAGATTTCCTTGCTACATATAGCCCTTTCACAGGTCCTTAAAACAGGCAGAGTGACATCCCTCTTGGAACTCAGCTGCCTTGACGTTAGTACTTCACTAAGGGTAAAAGGTCAGCCCAACCCCCAGGATCCTGTAAGTCTACATTAACATATAAAGAGGGCATATAAACATATAAAGGGAACTTTCTTTATCTCTATCTATCCCCTCTTCCTAGATACCTGTTGGCAATCATCCTTCAAGCCCATGACCCACTGATATACATCTGAAGGGTCTCGTGACTGTTTACTTAACAATAATAAATGACCTTTCTGAATAATAACTACAAGGATCCTGGAAACCTTGCTTACCAAAAATACCTGGGAGGTTAGTGCTATCCCCAGCCCCCTCCCAACTTGAAAGTCTATAATGGGCCACTTCTCATGACCCCAGTGCAACTTTCTGTCCCGTGCTTCAATAAAACCACCTTTTTGCACCAAACATGTCTCAGGCATTCTTTCTTGGCCTTCGTCTTCAAACCCTAATGCCTATATGCTCTTTCTACCACATTCCGTGCATCCCCCAGAAACCTGAAATACAACCCGCACCAACGAAATCTCTTAGAAGAAAAAAAGCTGAGGCTTCACTGCTTTAACAAGTAGAACTAAAGCACTGGGTCATGAAATACCCAGGCTGGAGCACATCACTAACATCTGTGGACCTAACAGCTCTCACCCCCAGCCTCCACCCCACCCCTCCTTCCTCACCAACCCTGCACCTCCTTAGGAACTCTGCTTACAAGCAGACAGGTGTTGCCTCCTGGAGCGTGGCACCCACCCAGTGAAGGCTCCGCTGGGGCCTTGATTGATTTCAGTCAGGCGGGGGTCCCTTTCCTTGCTGGCGATTGGCTTAGGATGTTCACATGGAACCCATCTGGCCAATGATATGTTTCCACCAAAGGAGCTTCTGCAAATGGGTTCCCACTTCTAAAAAAAGGCTTCGAGGGGCGCCTGGGTGGCTCAGTGGGTTAAGCTTCTGCCTTCAGCTCAGGTCATGATCTCAGGGTCCTGGGATAGAGCCTCACATCGGGCTCTCTGCTCAGCAGGGAGCCTGCTTCCCCCTCTCTCTCCCTCTGCCTCTCTGCCTACTTGTGATCTCTGTCAAAGAAATAAATAAAATCTTAAAAAAAAAAAAAAAAGGCAGAGATGGTCTCTTCTTCCATGGTTTGGGGACACTCACATATAAGCCTCTTGGAACTAGGTCAGCATAAAATCATCAGCCTTTGTAATCAGTGGGACAGGGACAGAGGGAGCCTGTTTTCTGAATAATGGCCACCTTTGGCCCAGGTCAGGGACCACCTTGGGTCTTTCATTACTTGCCTTGATCATGGGAACCATTCATGGATGTTTCCAATGGTTAACTCGTTATTTGAATTAGTTTGCCTTTCCCCCCCGAAAATCTGGAGCAGTTAATCACATCACGTTCATTTCTTTTGTAATTTAGAGAGCTTTCTCTGTGAAATGCAGAGCAATTTCACAGAAGCCATAGGAAACTTCTCTTCCCAGGGTCCCTTATAAGATCAAACAGGTATCTGTCAACAAAGGGTAGTCATCCCTGCTAGAGCTCTTTAATGTGATAATGAGATAATGCGGGTCTCTGATTTCTCCTGGGCTTCGAAGGGTCTGCCCACTGCACCCCGCCTGCACCTCTTCTCCCAATTCATCCCCTCTCAGCATCCTCCTCCCACCTCTCTCTTAAATGCAAATGAATTGCTCAATATCCTCTCTGATCTGTACACTTTTAGCCCTTTCTCCTTATCACTTTGTACTTACAGGGCACCCCAGATCTATACCCATACATTTCAGGTCAACAAAGGCTTATGGAGTGCCTCCTCGGAGCAAAGCACTGTCATAAACAAAGTGGAAGATAGAAACCTGGTGTGCCTGGGTGGCTCAGTTGGTTAAGCAACTGCCTTCAGCTCAGGTCATGATCCAGGGGTCCTGGGATCGAGCCCTGCTTCAGGCTCGGGCTCCCCACTTGGTGGGAAGCCTGCTTCTCCTTCTCCCACTCCCCCTGCTCATGTTCCCTCTCTCACTGTGTCTCTCTCTGTCAAATAAATAAAATCTTAGAAAAAAGAAAAAACCTGAGTCAAGTCCCGGCTCCGGCTCCCAGTCAGTTTAGACTCTAGTGGCAGAACGAAGTCCGGGTAAAGTAAGCAGAAAATGCAAACCAGGCTCCCATTTTTGACCAGCGGCTGCAGAAAGGGCCGGTGGAACTGGGGGTGTGAGCAGATGGGAGGCACTGGACAGAAGAGGACTGTCAGCTCTGCCTGCCTCACGTCCAGTTTGCAGATGAGCTAGAGGACTGATTACAGATGAAAGATGCTTCTACCCCATCTTCCATCTCACCCTTTCTGGGATCCTTCTTACCCTGGCTGTTGACTCTTTCTGTGCATCCTTACCTTCTCTCTCAAACGAGGAGCTCTCTTCAACTACTTAAAAAAAAAATAAAAAGTACTGTTAGGATTGTCATTACCTTCAACTTCCTTTTCCTCCTAAGTTGCATATTTCCTGGGATCTTCTGAGGCGGTGTGTGAGACAGAGTCAGCTCCAAGATTCAAGTAAGGCGCCATTCCTCAGCCTGTGGGGACAAAAGTTCAGTAAGGGGAAAGAGCTGAGGCTTTCCGGGGTGGTGGGCAGCTGGATTAGCCCCCTTCTATGGGTAATGTTCCGTGCCGGAGCACTGCTGTGCTCAGTGGGACAGGCTGTGGGGAAGTTGATGGGGGGGGGCGGTTCAATGACCTGTGTGCCTCCGTCAAAATGTGGGACGATCCTGGCGCATCACATGGGTTGCCTCTGTATAACTCGTTCACTGCAAAAGCTAAGGAAACCCACTAAGGACCACTATTTGTAGAGTTGGCTTTGGTCTGGTATTACTCAGAACTAAAATGACCATTAGTACTGAAAATTAGGACTTCTTACTGGTCACACCCAACTAGCTGTTCTGGAGCAAGATACTTCGCTTCTTTTATCTCCAGTGTTCTCACTGAAGGCTGGGAGCAATGAACATACAGCCTGGGGTTGGTGTGAGAGTGATGTGGGCTAATGTAGATTTAACCCCTGGCACAGTATGCAGCCCAGAGACAGCCCTCCACGAGTGGTAGTTCTCCTCCAACCCCTCAAATCCCTTTCCATAAACATTTCCTTGAGAGTCTACTTTGGGCTTAGTACAAAACACTATTTGTGAACTGAGTCCTACGGCCAACCTTTCAACAAGAGGAGATACCATAGAATATTGGAGAAATTTCTAGCAAATTCATCGGTCAAAAATTTCAATGTAAAGAAAAATCATCTATTTTGAAAACGAGGTGGGAACCCCCCAGCTGACGTGGATGAACAGCTTAGCAAGGATGAAGTTCCCCTACTTCAGAAGAGGCAATGCGACACCCTTGAGTAAGGTGACCACAGGTGGCTGCTAAACCCTTAAAATGTGGCCAGTGTGAACAGAGATGCACTGGGAGCATAGACAGACACTGGATTTTGGAGTGTTCAAACCCCCAAAATCCCATAAAATACCTCAAACATTTAAAAATTAATTATATGTTAAAATGGTACTATTTTGGACATACTGGGTTAAGTAAGATATTTTATTAAAATGTTATGAGATTTTATTAACATCAACTTCACTTTTTTTTTTTTTTTTTACCTTTTTAAATGTGGTTGTTAGCAATTATTTAATTACTTGTGGCCCACCTTAGACGTTTACTGGATGGGGATAAGCTGGTAAGTAGTTTTGAGGACAAGCCACCGTGTGGGGGTCTTAGTTTTATTGGGCTTAATAAGGTTTGGTGAGGAGACTGCAGGAGATAGTACTCACTTTGACCTGGCTTAATAAAGACTTGGGCATAGAAAGAGTTAAGTATGGTTTGTATTCTTCTCCGGAACTTAACCACAGCTTTTATACTCTACTTTAAAAGAAAGTAGTTTCTCTCATTCTTTTGCAAAAAGCATCCAAGGTCTTCTTTCCAGATGCAGCTTCTTTTGTCTCTCTCTCTGACCAGAACTTCCTCTGTCAGGGAGCTCGCTCACCGCTCACCGACTAATTAACTCTCCAAAGAAAGCTGAGAGCTTTGCTTTCTTACTCCACTTCCGTTTCCTGCTATGGCCAGGAGAGCAAAGCAAGGAGATGGCTCTCTGGGGCTGCAGGGCCTCAGGCTTGAGTCCTTCCTTCTGTTTTTCCAGGTGGGGGAAACTTTCCCTGACCAACGCTGTATTTATTTCATTACTTCATCCTCTCACACAGAGACAGGACTTGGCTTAAAAGCAAGGTTCCAGCACTTTTGCCACTGACCAAATCTTTTCTTTTCTTTTTTTTTTTTAGATTTTTAAAAATTTATTTGATACGAGAGAGAGATCACGAGTAGACAGAGAGGCAGGCAGAGAGAGAGAAGGAAGCAGGCTCCCCGCTGAGCAGAGAGCCCGATGTGGGGCTCGATCCCAGGACCCTGGGATCATGACCTGAGCTGAAGGCAGAGGCTTAACCCACTGAGCCACCCAGGCGCCCCTGACCAAATCCTTTCTTTGTTGATAGTACTTAAAACAAAACAACAACAACAACAAAAACAACGTTTGAATAGATGAGAACAGTTTTTAAGTCGATTACCGGACAGTTTTTTCCCCCCATTTCATTTCCTGTTTGCTGGAACTGTTATTTTACAGTTGGCTTCAAAATTTCAATTCTCACGTCAAGGTGAATGATGTCATATTTTCTCTCAAGTTCATTTTCTTCCACGTTTAACGCCTGCCCCACAGATGGCTGCAAAGTGAATGTGTGTGAAGGAATTCTTCAACTCCCTCTACATGGTCCTCCCTTCCTCACTAAATTGGTCAGTGGCACTACTGTCCTCCCAGTCATCAGGCTCCAAACATTGACAACCTGTGGTCCTGTTCCTCTCTCCCCCTTCTTCTCCGGAGACTCACACCTTTGCTAGGTCAACAGATAGTCTCATCACTCATCTTCGTCCCCTCTGTTCTGTTGCCATTTTCCTACTGCAGTCGTCCTAGCTTCTTCCTCAGGGGCCAGCAGCAGCTTCCTGGGCGGCTTCCTGTCTCTCATTTCTCTCGGCAGATGTGTCCAAGTTTATCTTCCTGTAGACACTGACCAAGTCACTTCTTAGAACATGACCTGGTTCCCCATGACTTACAGACTGAAGTCAGACATCTCAAATCACTTCTGGTCAAAGTGGATATAAATAAACACAAAACAAAGGAGAAATAAAATCTCCCGATAAAAAAAAACTCCTGCCATTCAAAGCTCTGTATTGCCTGTCCCCAAAATACCTTCTCATGGCTCCTGTTCAGCCTCCTGGTTCCAACAAAACTGGGCCACTGAATGCTCCCGAGATACAAGTCCAACTCTTTTTTTTTTTTAAGTTTTGAGAGAGAGAAGGGGAGGAGGGGTAGAGGAAAGAATTTCAAGCAGATTCCTTGCTGAGCGGGGAGTCTCTACTGAATGGGGCTCTACTCAGGGCTTGATCTCAACACCCCAAGATCACATCCTGAGCCCAAATCAAGAGCCTGACTTGCGCCTGACAGAGCCACTCAGGCGCCCAGCAAGCCCAGTTCTTAACTCAAGAAGCTGGAGCTCTTACCTTCACCCGAGCCTCTCTTTTCCCATGTCTAAAAATAGAGTTCTACAAATCCCTATTAGCTTGCTAGGGCTGCCATAACAAAGCACCACAAACTGGGGGGCGGGGGTGCTTAGAACAACATAAATGTATTGCCTGGCGGTCCCAGTGGCCAGTGAGAGATCAAGGTTTCAGCAGTACCACCCACACCCCCTGTGTAAGGCTCCAGGGAAGGATCTGTTCTAGGCCTCTCTGACAGCTTCGAGTTCCTTGGCTTGGAGCAACATAATTCCAGTCTTAGCATAGCATCTCGGGGTGTGTGTGTGTGTGTGTGTGTGTGTGTGTGTGTGTGTGTGTGTGTAAATTTCCCTGGTTTTTTTTTTAAGATTTTATTTATTTATTTTACAGAGATCACAAGTAGGCAGAGAGGCAGGCAGAGAGAGAGGGGGAAGCAGGCTCCCGGCTGAGCAGAGACCCCGATGCAGGACTCGATCCCAGGACCCTGAGATCATGACCTGAGCCAAAGGCAGAGGCTTAACCACTGAGCCACCCAGGTGTCCCTAAATTTCCCTTTGTTATGAGAACATCATTGACACTGGATGGACGTCATTGACACTCTGACTTTATCTTAACTGATCACAACTACGATGGCCTGATTTCCAAATAAAGTCACAATTCCTTAGCACTAAGATTAGGGCTTCAGCAAATGACTTTTTTTTTTTTTAAAGATTTTATTTATTTATTTGAGAGAGAGAAAGCATGAGAGGAGAGAGGTCAGCGGGAGAAGCAGACTCCCTGCCGAGCAGGGAGCCCGTTGTGGGACTCCAGGATCATGACCTGAGCCGAAGGCAGTCGCCTAACCAACTGAGCCCCCCAGGCGTTCCAGCAAATGACTTTTGAGGGAACACAATTCACCCCATAATACTGTCGTCATAGCCAAGCTCAAATGTCACCTCCTTTTGGAAACATCCCAGACCCACTGTCCTTCTCCCTATCCCAAACAGGATAGAACCACTCTCCCTGTCTTTACCACCTCTGGCCTAAGTAGCCCCTATGACTTTTCTGTGTTTTGTGACCCAAGCACTGGCTTTGTGTCTGGTTTAGGCACTGGGTTGTCACCAGGCTGCTTTTTGAAAGGAATGCCGAGGGGCGCCTGGGTGGCTCAGTGGGTTAAAGCCTCTGCTTTCGGCTCAGGTCATGATCCCAGGGTCCTGAGATTGAGCCCCACATCGGGCTCTCTGCTCAGCTGGGAGCCTGCTTCCCCCTCTCTCTCTGCCTGCCTCTCTGACTACTTGTGATCTCTGTCAAATAAATAAATAAAATCTTAAAAAAAAAAAGAAAGAAAGAAAGAAAGGAATGCCGACCCCGCTATAGTAACTCTTAACTTGCACACCCATCCCTCGTCCTGGAAGATGAAGGAGGAAAAGCATAAATGCTTCAGAGGACCCTCCTTGGTCCTGGAAACCCACTGAGTGTGACGAGGAGATGTCCCAGAGGCAACTCCTTGCAGGACAGTTGTCCCCAGAACAAGAGCTGGAGTTCTGAAAATACCTCCATGGACCATGTCACCTCCAACAGCTAGAGGCTGTGCTTCCAACTGCAACCGTGGAAAGAAGCGAAGTTGCTTCGCGCCCTCCCCACCCCTGCCGGCAGCTCTCCCTTCCAGAGCAGTTAATCTGCTATTTAAGATGCAGATCTTGATTTCTTTTCACTGCCTGCTCAGCCACATTTGGAGGTTTTGATTAGGAGATAGCGCCCTGTGTGCAAGAATTGGGTCGGGTCACACCATTTAATAAAGCTATCATGACTGATGTGAGCACTACACACAAAAGGGAATGGGAGTCATACAGCTATAGTCCTTGTGGCATGAAATCATGCAGCTTCCGCTTGGGTAGGGACCTTTTTGATGTCACAGGGTGAGGGATTAAGTCATAATTATGTAGATCTAAATTACCTTCCAGCAAACCTACTGGTGGTTCTTCATTAACATCGCAGCAGGCTTTAATTCCAGCATAAGACTGATCACCCTTCAGCTGCCCGACATCCAGCCTCCAGAATATGTTTGGAATTAAGCAGGGACTTCGGCGAAAAGAACATCAGGTGCCATTTCTCTACTTTGTCTCAGACTTGATTTTGATTAATAAGTGCATGTCCTCCTTTCATGATGTTGCTTGGATGTGTGCTTGCTGGTTGCACACATTTGACTTCACTACCCAAAGCTTGTGGCACTGACATCAGAGAACCTAGTGGTGATGAGGGACCTTGGATGTCACTGATCATCTGAGTTTTCACCGGAAGACAGTACAACTCCAAGTCAGATTTCTTACAGAAACTTTCACAACTACGGTGGCCTACTGATAGGAACATGAACCTTTGCCAGGCCCAAATTAGATTTAGAGCCACAACATCTTCATGTCTTTTCTGGAAACACCGAGATAATGAGGAGGAGAGGTTTAGGGATAAAAGGAATCTGCTAGGAACTTGGATGTTTCCATTCATATCAGGTTGTGGAGGTTGATCCCTGATCAATGGGCAGGACCCCTTACCATTGGTGAGTTGACTCCTGTTTTGGATGACCCAGGAACTTGTCTCAGCAAGGATGTCTGTGAGCCACAACCATCTCCTCCCTCTTCCACTGGAGTAAACCAGGGAGGCTGACTCCTAAATGTTAGGTGCGATAAAACAGCCTTGCTTTAGGAGACTTTCCTGCAAGCAGTAGACAGTAATATCTACTTCTCTCCATTACGGAGGGAGATAGGCTTTCTCATGCTCATCTTCTGGGATTGGTTACCCATAGCCCTTTTTTTTTTCCTATCTGTAATAAGGAATGTTCTTCAGTTAAATCCGGTAATGATTAGGGGCACCTGGGTGGTCAGTCTGAAGCATCTGCCTTCGGCTCAAATCATGACTTCAGGGTCCTGGGGTCGAGCCCCAAGTTGGGCTCCTTGCTCAGTGAGGAGTCTGCTTTTCCCTCTCCGTCTGCCCTCCCTCTCTATGTTTTCCATCTTTCCCATGCACACACAAACACACTCTCTCTCTTGAATAAGTAAAATCTTTTAAAAAAGATTAAAAAGTCAGGTAGTGTTTAGCCCTAACAAAAGCATACAGAAGATGACAGAGTTGGGAGGGATAATCTGGGCCAGTGATTCTCCAACCAGAATTAGCTAGTGGGCTGAAAAAAGGGAAGATATTGTCAGGTCTCACCACTAGGGGAGGATGTCAACATCTCCAGTGATGGGGAGTGGAATTTTTTTCTTAAGCTGCCACAAAGCTTAATTTTAATTCTAGCAACTGTTCTAATTCTTCTGTGTGGTTTCTGGACTCTGTTTTTGTTTTTTTTTTTTTAATCTTAGCTTGTTTATGGATGTGTCATAATTCTAGACTACTTCAGATTCTTTCTGGAAAACAGATGGTAGTCGTAGTGGTGTGTGTGAAATTATAAATAAATTTGAAAACAGAGGTCATCCAGAAAAATCCTGTACCCACTGGAGAAGGAAACCACATTCATCATCTGTGATAAATGGCCATCCATCTCTGGTTGAAAATTTTAAATGACAGCAGCGCACCACGGTAAAATGTGACTTATTCCACTATAGGCTGCTCTCGTTGTATAAAGTTCTTCCTCATATTGAAACAAAATTAGCTTCCTGGTAAGATTTCTCTATTGATCTTAATTCTTTCCTTTGATTATTTTAAAGGACTTTTGCCTCTCAGTATTTATTAGATACTATTGCTGAATAACAAATTAGCTCCAAACTTAGCTGCTCAAACAACAGACACTGATGGTGTGAGATACACAGCTTCGGAGGGTCAGAAATCCAAGAGCAAGTTACCTGGATGATTTTAGCTCAGGGGCTCTCATGAAACAATGACTGGGAGAGCAGCTGGTGGGGCTACCATCATCTGAAGGCTTGACACAAGCTGTAGGATTGGCTTCCAATGTGACCCAACCACATGGTTGTTGATGGGAGGTCTCAGTACTTTGCCATGTGGCTCTCTCCATTGGGCTGCTCCAGTGTCCTCATGACAAAGCAGCTGGCTGCCCCAGAGCAAGTAATCCAAGAAAGCAAAGAGAAGCATCAGTGTTTTCAGTATCTAATATGGTCACCACCATCATTTCTGCCATACGCTACTCAGTAGGATTACATTGCTAACTGCAGCCCAACTAAAGGGGTACAAAATCAAGCTCTATTGATAATCTCTATTGATATTCTCTATTTGGTGGGACATTATACTTATGCTTCCATTTAACTCTTTAGATATGGTTTCCTTTAGTTCTGTAAACATATTTATAATAACTGATTGAAAGTCTTTATATAGTAAGCCCAACATCTAGACTTTTTTTTACTTCTTTTTTTTTTTAATTTATTTTCAGCGTAACATTATTCATTGTTTTTGCACCACACCCAGTGCTCCATGCAATCCGTGCCCTCTCTAATACCCACCACCTCATTCCTACAACCTCCCACCCCCCGCCCCTTCAAAACCCTCAGACTGTTTTTCAGAATCCATAGTCTCTCATGGTTCACCTCCCCTTCCAATTTCCCTCAACTCCCTTCACATCTAGACTTCTTCAGGGACAATTTCTACTGACTGTTTCCTTTCCTGTGTATAGGCCATACTTCCTGTTTCTTTGTGTGTCTCATAATTTTTTGGTTGAAAATTAGACATTAAAAAATTTTACTGAAATACATCATATACCAACCATAACAATATTCACACTTTTAAACTGCACAATGCAATGGATTTTAGTATATTCACAAGATTGTACAATCATCACCACTATCTAATTCCAGAACATTATCATCAGTCCAAAAAGGAACTCCATTCCCATTGAAAACTGGACATTTGAAATAATGTGGCAGTTCTGGAAATCAGACACCTTCCTCCACCAGGGCCCTTGTTGCTGTTTTTGTTTTGTTTGTTTTGGGGGAGAGAGAGGGAGAGAGAGAATCTTAAGCAGGCTCCCTGCTGAGCACAGAGCCTGACACAGACCTCAGTCTCATGACCCTGAGATCATGACCTGAGTAGAAATCGAGGGTTAGACACTCAACTGACAGAGCCATCCAGGTGGGCCATTGTTGTTTCATTATTGTTTGTTTTGTAACATTCCTGGACAGAGTCTGTATACAGATGTGTATATGAAATGTGTATACAGATATGTATTCCCTGTCATGTGTGACCACTAAAGTCTGTGTTCAGTCAACTTAATGGTCAGATGATGACTGAACAGAAATTTCCATAAATGCTTTGAACCAATTAGTCTCCAGTCTTTCCCAAGAGGCACTGTGTGTGTGTTTATGTGTGTGTATATGTGCTGGGGCACACTTGCAACACTCCTTAAGTATACAACTTCCTGCTTGTTTAAGTTCTCAAGTCCAGCAGTGGTGAGAAGTTGCGAATTTCTGTCCCTCTTACGCCTTTCTGGAGTGTTCTCACAGTCCTGCACATGTGTGTGTGGTCTTCTAGATCCTGTGATAATGTTGGAGCTTTTCAAAGGCCCCTATGAACAACTCATTTCCGAGATCTTCCTCTTAAAGTTTTGGTCAGGCTTTTGTTGGCCCCAACTGGTGTTCAACCTTGGGCACTCACAATGAGAAACAATTGCTATTTATTGTTCTTGACAAATGCCCTAGGGATTGGGTTCCCTCCTCCCTCCCTACCCCCAGTGAGCTCTGAATCAGGTCAAATAATGACAATGTCCTATGACTAGGGCTTTCCATGGAGCTATAAGACAGGTAAAATAGTGATGATTCTATGTGAAAAGGGGCTTTTTGAGGGCCTCCAAACTCAATTCACCCCTCCAATGGTCATATGGCTGCTCATTCTCACAGCTACCATGATTCTGAAGATGCTGGTTTTCATGACGGCAGAGCCAGGGTGAGGGGCACTGGAATAGTGCGAGTTAAAAATAGTGTGAGCTACAAAAAAGAAAATTGCTACAATATTTGCTGTTCTCATGGAGATTCAGCAGTTTTTCTAGAATAAGAGCTCATTGGGTTGTTGGAAGCCTTCGGTTAATTTCCAGTTTTTGGAAATGTTGATTCTGGCAATTTTTACAAGTATTCTTATTGCTTTTATGGAAGAATGAATTTTCAGAAGTTCTTGCTCCACCATTTTGGAAGTCTCCAAGGTCCACCTCTTGAAGGGAAGAACGCCAGAGAATTTGTGGCCATATTTAACACCACCACACAGCATCTGTCCCCAGAACTCAAATCCAAAGTCTCACCTGCCAACCTGGCACAGAGGGGCCATTAGCAGTGATGAGATGGGGCAGCAGAATTCAAGGGTGGGGAGACCCATCCTTTGGGTGAATACATTTTTTAGAGCTGAACCAGATGCCTTCCCAGGGCAGCTCATCTTTGACCTCTTGGAAAGCCCGTAACCTTGGAAACCTCTGTAACCACATGAAAGGTGGGGAGGCATCTACATTCAAAGAAGCCTACCGGAGGCTCTCCTGATATGAAGATAATCCAAGGGTAGTGCAGACGTTCACCTGTGATAAGGAGATCCACCAGCCTCTTGGGACCTTCTCCCTGATCCACTTTCTCTGTGAGGTCACTCACTGTGCCTGGTAGCTCTTCTTCTTGCCTGGATGGTGCCCTACCAGTTGGCAGCCATGTTCTCATTTTTGGCCAAGCCCTCTGGCACTTTTTATGTAGTCCATGGTGCCCTGAGATTTTAATACTGTCTTTCATGCTGTCTTGAACACTAACAAGAGACAAGTCTCTTTGCTATTGGACGAATAAGGACGTGACCACAGCTTCCATGGGATTATTTTCGAATTATAACTTAGGTCTGTACAGTTGGCTCCTAAGTAGCTGCCTTCACAGTGGCCATTTATATATGGCGGTCAATGTAAGAACTAATCAGCGGAAACTCCACCCTCTTGACTGAGCCATGAAATGAACAGCTGAGACCAGGCTGTTTCCTTTTCTTTCACAGTGAAGGGCCTTCCCAGGAGAGCTAGTATAGCAGTTCGCAGGAACCACACAGCCTTGGTTTGCCTCGTGTCTAGGTATCAGAATGACATTACAGGAGCTCTTTTTTGTTTGCTATAATAAGCCTAGTTTTCTGTGGAGAAGGACGCTGAGAGATTTTTCACTTTGCAATACACTTACAGGGAGGAATTGGCACACACAGCAGAGGAGCAGGAGAATAACCAGAATGTACGTGCTAGACCTTGCCCTCTTGGTGATCCTCAACTAAGAAATCTGACAGGGGGCGCCTGGGTGGCTCAGTCGGTTAAGCGTCTGCCTTCAGCTCAGGTCATGATCCTGGGGTCCCAGGATGGAGCCCCGCATTGGGCTCCCCTGCTGAGCAGGGAGCCTGTTTCTCCATCTCCCTCTGCCAGCTGCTCCCCCTGCGTGTGCTCTCTCTAATAAAGAAACAAAATCTTAAAAAAGAAAAAGAAAAAGATAAAGGAAATGAGACAGATTAAAGATGGCTAAAAATTCTGCAATATTCCTCTGTTTGAGAGGTGGGATCTATTACAGCCCATTACCTTCTGACCTTTACAGTATGGCCAAAGTGAGGCCAGTCCGGTCTCAGGGCTAGCTTTCAAAGGAACTGGTGGCTTCTGTTCGGGGGTCTTAGTGTCCTAGACATCATGAAAAAGGGCAGCCACTCTGCTGGAGAGCCCACATGTGGAGGCGCTGAGACAATGCAGGGTGGAAGAGGACCCTCAGAGCCATTCCTGCCAAGATGGCAGTCATGTGACTAAAACCATCTCGAATGCTCCGGACTAGCCCAGCTGCCAACTCAGTACCACAGGGTGACCCTGGTAGACACCACATGGAGCAGAAGAGGTGCCCAGCTAATCTCTGCTCAAATTCTAGATTCAAAGACCCATGAGATCTAATAAAATGATCAGTTCCAACTATGAGTTCGGGTTAGCGTGGTACACAGCAGTATGTAACTGGAACCAGGAGCCAGTGCCCTTCTTTGAGAGTATGCCTTAGGCTAAGCAAAGGACCAGAGCTAGACCCTGACTTTTCCGCAGCTGCATCCAGAAGGGGCCCTCACAGACCTTCTTAGGGTGCCGGGACTAAGGGCCTGCCCTGTGCAGCACCGGGTGGAGTTCCTAGTTGCCTGCTGGTGTGCAAGCTGGCCTCGTTGTGTCTTGTGCTTATGATTAGCAAGTAAGTAAAAGAGAAACTGTTGCATCACCAACATGTCCATTTCCAAGCTTTTTGAGACATACTGTCAAGTTGTGATTCTGGAAAGGTCCTACCAATTTCTAGTTCCTTCTACAGTCTGTGAGATTGCCTGCTTCCTGCCCCCTCAGTGACATGAACTATTATCAACTGCAGTAGTAAATGTCATCTTACGAATAATTTCATCCCTTTGCATGACCTCTCTTTGCTCATCTTGGTATCCATTGTGCCTGGCAGAGTGTCTGGAACAAAGCAGGCACACAATAAAGATTTTTTGAATGAATAAAGCCTCAAAAGGCTGCGAAATCTATTCCTCCAACCCAAAGTTCTCTCCTGTCTACTCTTTTTTCTCTAGATGTCCCACAGTTGCTTCAAGTTTATCCACTCACTTCTTCACTTCCAACCCCGCTTCTCCCCTCCCCCACGGTGCTCCCGGTCTTTCTGACCGGGACCTCACTCCCTCAGGTAACCTAGCCAGAAACTTGGGAACCTTCCTTTGCTCCTTTACCACTTCCTCTTACTTTTTCCCAACCAACCAATGATTGTGTCCTGAAATTCTATTCATTCTTCACCCCTGGACATTCATTCTAAAAATATTTCTTGATCATCTAGTATGTCCCAGGATTGGTCTAGGTGTTGGAAATTCGGAGAACAAAAGATACAAATACCCCAGCCCTCATAATGTATATTTTAGATGGTGAAAAAAACAAAACAAAAGAAATTAACAACTAAATTCTATGGGATGTCAGATGGTGATCAATGTTATGGAGAAAAATTAAGCAGAGAAGGGTGACAGGATATGGGAGAGGGACTTCTGTATTAAACACGTAGTCCGTGAAGGGTTCACTTAGGTGAAATCCAAGCAGAGACTGGAAGGAGGTAAGGGAGCCATCACGCTCCGCACCTCCTGAATCTATCCCCTTCTGTCCGTCTGCACAGCCATTGCCCTTGTTCAAGCCACCACCATCTTTCTCCTGGATTATTACTAGTCTCCCTGCCCCCCACTTTCTAATTTATTAACCATCTTCCTCCAGGGTGATATTTCTCAAGTCGAAACCTGATCCCAACTCTCTTGCCTAAAACCCTAAACTCTTCGAGGTAAAAACCAAAAATTCATTCCTATCTCCTACAAATCCCCAAGACCTTCTCTAACTTTTTGTTCCCCAGGTGCCCCTTGATAGCCATAGCTACTTACAGTTCCTTTGATAAGCATGGCGCTGAACTTTTAAAAACCTTCTTAAGCTCCTCTTTTCTCATTCCATAAACAAAGTCACAGTCCTCTTCTTGGTGTTGATTCCTTTTTATTTGGTTTGGAGATGCATTTCAGAGAGCCTGCCTCCCTTTAAAAGAGCCATTCATTCAGAAAAGGTAGGTTTTGGGGCAGGATGAAACTTTCTAATCAGTAAGGTAAGTGCTAATCATGCAAATGAGGGATGTCTGTAGTGTAATAAGTCAGGGGCGGCAGCTCTGCATTATTAATAAGCTATGGGCTGGTGGCATGGCCCTGGACATTAATATCATAATGTAGATGGTGTGATAAGGGCACAAAGCTCTGTACCCTTGGAGGGGGAGCCAGTTTGCGGCAGCAATAGGGTCCAGGTTTGGGAGCTCTGTGTACCAGCTGATGGGGTCTCTGGACCAGACTTTGTGATTGTGGGTGAGTGGGGTGGAGGGCTCAGGGGGTCAGAGAAGTGCCACATAAAGGGGCCTGGACCTGGCTTTGTTTTGGGTGGGGGGGACCCTCGTCAGTGCCTTTGTGTTCTGAGGCAGGCTGGGACTAGACCCTGGGTCTTGCCTGACAAATTCAAGTTGTAGGTGCCATGGTCATGTGGACCACTCATTGCAAAGTCATGTCCACAACTGGGAAGAAGACCATTAGTAGATGTCCTCATCTACATCAGCATTAGAGAAATGGATCTGAAGGGTGGGATGTTAACGAGGGGCAGGAAAACCCAAGCATGAGAGAGGTTAGATGTGGGTGGTAAGATGTGTTCAAGATATACGCTTGGCTGGGAAGACTATTGGCTCTTCCACCTTTTCATGAATGAATTTTTAAAAAGGTAAAGCCAGTACCTACAGCTATGGAACCAGGCTTCAGGGCCTGGGTCCCCACAAAGAACTCTGTCTCTAGACCTGTCTAAAGGTGAGTCTGATCCTGCTAACAAAGCATTGTTGTGTTTGCCTCGGAATGAATGTTCTGATAACCATGGTGGTTGGAGAGCAGAGACAGAGAAGGGGAATTCACTGAACTTACAGAGCATCTTGAAAGATGACATTCATCCTAGCTAATAATGTTGCTAATAAAGGTTGTCTGCAGCCTTTGTCACCTACTACCTGCTAGCAAAGTTGTGGGGAAGAGGTATATCACTCCTCCTGACTTCCTATGGTTGAAGGCTACTGATGTTTACCAAAGGAAACTGACAAATATCATGTCAAATTGACTTAGCTCCATGCTACGGTCTGAATGTTTGTGTTTTCCCAGAATTTGTATGTTAAAATCCTCATCCCCTACATGATGGTGTTAGGAGGTACAGCCCTTGGGATGCACTTAGGTCATGAGGGTGAAGCTCTCATAATGGGATTAGTGCCCTTAAAAAAGAGACCCCAGAGAGCTTCCTGACCCCTTCTACCACGTGAGGACACAGTAAGAAGGTGCCATCTATGAACCACAAAGTGGGCTTCACTAAATACCAAATCTGCCAGTGCTTTGGTCTTGGGACTTCCCTGAACCGTGGGAAATACATTTCTATTGCTTATAACCTACCTAGTGTCTGGTATTTCATTATAGGAGCCAAATAAATGGTCTAAGATAATCAGTCCTCAATGGAGGGGTGGGATGCAGGGCAAATTACATAGATACTTTTACTTCTATGCTCTGAGTAGGGTCTAGGGCACTGTGCAATCATCTCAGGGGTCTGCTGTGGCAGGACCTGTGCCATGACTTGCTGTATCCGGGAACATGGAAATAAAAATTCAAGGAAACGGTAATAGTTAACAAACCTGCAAAACTTAAGAATTTCTATAACCCTTGTGAAAACACCTCAATGCTTCCTATCCTGCATATGAGTGAATTGTAGCGCTTTAAGCACCAAAAGACCTAGTGCCTTGTGCTTTAATAGTATCTTAAAATTAGCTGAGCTAACAGCATTTTGGTGTTATGTTTCCTCATTTTAAAATCGCAATTTCAGATCTCTTTCATAACCACTAACATTTACTTCCATTGGGACACCAGAGAAATACGAGGAACATCTGACGAAGATGGTAGAAAAACAGAAAATTGATTTTTTGCCAGTCTTTTCATGTTTTTGTGAGTGGACCTGGGTTATCAGAGGATAAAAACTCAATTCTAGGGACTGGTATTGAATGGCCTTATGATGGAAACTTCCAAGGTAAAAAGGGTTGGTCCGGTGAGATGATTAGACCCCAGAGAAAATTCAGGGGCAGAGATATATGGCCTCTTGTTTAGACATTTTCAAGCTTTAAAACAGTTAATTGTAATGCTCTTTTTTTTTTTCTTTGTATGTAGTGGGTGTCTCTAGAAGCTTTCCTATGAATAATCAGAAATACTGAACTGAGGACTGTGTAGATTACCCACTAATACCAGGAGTATCAGGAGTTCAAGGACGGAGACAGAAACATTAAAAGACATAAAGTGAGGGGCGGGGGGCTCCAGGGTCACTCTTTGAGTGAACAACACATCCCTAGTTGTTTCTATCTCTAGCACAAATGTGCTGACAAGCTCTCGATCCTGGCAAGGCACTCTTCTCCCTCACGTCTCTAAATTTGGCTTCTGTTCCCATCACTCCACACAACCAGCTCTCTTTGATGACAATAATTTCATCCTTTTTAAAAAAAAGTTCCTTGTTCTTTCTGCTCTCATTAAGGTCCGTCTTTTTGTCATGCATATTAGTCAGGACAAGCAAGGCCATGCTGCAGGAACAAACAACCCCTGAATTTCAACAACAAAGATTCATTCCATTCTTATGTCACATGTCAACGGCATGTCAGCTTGGGCTCTGCTCTGCATTGTCCTCCTTCTGGGAACCAAGCACACTGAACGGTCGCTGTCTGGCACTTGCTGGATGTCATGGCGGGGGTGGGGGGGCAGTGAGCTCTGGAGGGTTGCACATAGTAATTAAATACTTTAGGAAATGTTACATTTCTACCTACAACTCACTGGCTACCTAATCACATTGTTCCACCCAAACAAAAAGGAGCCAGGAAATACAATCCTACTATATGCCTACAATCCAGGTCTGTTTCCCCGTTCTTTACATGCAGACATGTCATGTCTTTGGAGGCTCGGTCTTGCCTTCTACCACTCTACTTGGCAGCTTACCACTGTGGGGCACGTGTGGGCTCCCAAATGCAGGGTCCCTGGGATTGACAGTCAAGAGATCTGGATGTGGTCCCGCCTCAGTCACCAAGTGTCTCTACTCTCTTCTCCTGGAACATCTTACTTGACCATTCAGAAAAGTGAACCAGTGGGTGGATAAATGCTCTCCAAAGTTTGATTCAGCTCTTACGAATCCACAATAGATTTGTTACTGAGAAATTGAGGTCATCGCTCTACCCCAAATTAAAATAAAAGGGACATCCTCTCCGTCAGCCACCTTATAGGCAGATTATCTGGGGACTCCTCCTGAAGCCCCGGTTCCCTTGACCCTGCCCTAGGTGTCCAGTCAATAAACTTCCTGTTCCAGGGCAGAAAAAGAAAAGAGAGGGGAAGGACAGGAAGAGAGTCATTTGGGAAACTCCCTTAAACAGGCTACTGTCTCCAATGATCCAGGACCTCCCGGTGGTGGAAAGAAAAACACACTGTAGCATTTGGTGCAGAGAGGGGAGAACTGTCCCACCTGGAGTATCAGTCCCCAAAGCTAGGAAGAGACCTGCTCCGGATTCCAGGCAGCTCTGGACCTGCACCTAGCTCACAGCGCCCCCAGCAGGCAGGTCCTTGGGTGGGGGTGAGTGCAGGGTGTGCACGAGACAGGACTTCCACATCTGGAGCCGCAGAGGGCATCCAGAGCAGGGGAGGTGAAGTGGTGAGGACACACAGATGACCATTCTGTCTTCACCATTTTCCGGCTGTGCTTTAGCAATGGAACCTTGACATAACCCAAAGGAAGGGAAGCCTCTTCCCTACCTCCCTACCAAGAAAACACAACAAATTACTGTGGTGAAGGCAGTTGCTGAGAATAGTAAGTGGGAGCTCAGAGCCAGATTTGGTGTAGAGGGAAAAAAAAGACGTTTTCCCTGCTCAGTTTCGTAGATCCATTTATGAACTTCTTTTAGAGATCCCTGATCTGACACTGCTCAGCGCAGGCAGGAAGAGTGACCGCAAACTCAAACCCGGGCAGAAGGCTATTCTGTCTGTTAAGGCCTGGTCCCTAATGGGTCCTGGAGCCTTCAGTTTAATGAGATGCACATCATCCACAGGCAGGCAATGAGATGCTCACTAAAACTCACTAAAAGCTAAAAGGGAAGCAAACACTGGAGGGCAGGTGTCCTGTGCTGGAGAGGGGACTCAGACAAAGCAATGACAGACTCTGAACTGATGCGGTCTGGCGGCTTCGGGCTTCAAGTACAAGGAGCAGCATCCTGGCCCTGCCTGGCACGTCCCAGGCCTTTCTGACAATAAGCCCTGTCGAGATGGCTGCGCTCCTATACCACATCCACAGAGCAGGTTTTCTAGGTATTGGGTCAACAGCTCCTCAAAGAAACAGACGAAATATTATTAGAATATTGCTTACGATGCATTTGTCATATTTATCATATGGTAGAAGCTGAAAACCTTTTACTTTATGCAGAAACTGTGGGATAGGAAGTATCATTATCATTATTATTATCCCATTTCACAGATGAGGAAACTGAAGCTTACAGCATTTAATAGTTTATACAACAGCAAACCACTTCTATAAGGCTGCGGTGACCTTCTGAGCCAAGGTATAGAGGATTCTAAAACCTAAGCATTTAGTCCCCACCCCCCAATACTCCAGCATTTGGTCCAAGTATGGGTCATCATCAGCCTCCAGGGACCAAAAGGTTTTTTGGTTTTTTTTTTTTTGGAAATTATTTTATGGAAGCTTTATGTCTTTTTCTCTTTCTTTCTTTCTTTCTTTCTTCTTTTCTTTCTTTCTTTCTTTCTTTCTTCCTTTCTTTCTTTTCTTTCTTTCTTTCTTTTATTAATGATTCTATTTATTTAGTAGAGAGCATGCACATGTGAGAGAGTGAGTGAGAGAGAGACAGACAGACAGCAGGAGCTGGGGAGAGGGAGAAGCAGACTCCCCGCCAAGCAGAGAGCCCAATGTGGTGCTCCATCTCGGGACCCGGGGATCATGACCTGAGCCGAAGTCAGACGCCCAACTCACTGAGCCACCCAGGCACACCCCCCGCCCCCCGAAAGTTCTTGGGTCCAAGAATTTTGTACATATACTGGCCAGAGGAAGCTGAGCAGCCCCAGAGGAGAGTGGGAAAGGCAGTCTTAAATCCAGTCTGGGAGTGGCTCCCCCAGCGGCTGTAGGAGAGGACACAGTTGATGAGAAGTCCCTCGAGGCTCAAATACAGCTTGTGAGGGTCTCTCCTTTCTCCCTACGGATGAGACGAGGGAGGGGTGCCAAGCCTGAACTCTGGCGTTGGCATTGTCTGGGCCACGTCTCACTCAATGTGAGCCTTGGTTTATTCTGCAAAGTAGGGATGATAATAGTAACAGTCTATAGGATTTTTTTGAGGATTCAATGGAATAATGTGGTATATAGCATTTAGCACAGTGCTCAAAAAGTGGTATCTAAAATAACATGATAGCAATCACAAAAATAATAGCAAAAATCAGGTGCTGTCCTCCTGATCACTTGCAGTAAATACACTTGTGAAAAAACGCTCGGCCTGGTAGGTATGTAAGGTTGGGATGGAGAGATGGGCAGTTTTTCTCCTCTTGCGCTATGTATTGCAAAGTCAGCAGGAATCTGAAGCCACATTTCTAAGAGGGATGGAATATAATGGGAGCCACACTCACCCGACCGCTCCTAACCTCATTTCCCCCCCTCATTTCTAGGGACACACATAAGCTGTCTATACATTTAAAAAAAAATCCATGTGCAGCCATTATAGGTCCCTGCATTCCCAGGCTCCCAGGGGCTCCTGCTCCAGGTGTGTGACTGTCCCGGCAATATTTTTAATTACAGACATGAGTCTTTGGCAAGGATGTCGAAACAACCCCCTCAAACCAGGCCCCATCCCCCAGGCTCACACCTAGCCCCATTAACGGAGACTTCTCCCGGGTTGGCCTCCGAGTTCCCTTTTAAAGAGATTTCCAACTCAATTCCAGTGGCTTTTGCATCTCATTACACTCGTGATAATTAGCTCTATCTCATTACAGTCCAGCCCCGCTGGAAAAGGATTAGTTGTTTTCAGGTGTAGACCCGTGGTGGGCCTCTTACTACGCCTCTTCAAAATTCCAGGCAGGCCGCCCGCCTCTGCCAAATGAGGACAACTCCTTCCAGCTGTGTGCACTTCATTACAACTTCCATTGCAGGGCAAGGCTCTGCTGTATTTCACATCTGGTCACACGTTTATTAATTATGCGCTTCTTATAACAGCCAGGCCTAATTAGGACAGAGCCGAGACCTTTGCTGAGCCAAGTCTTTCTTTGTTTTCTTCTTCTTGGTACCTCATTACCCTCCCTCCAAATTAGGCCCAATTTGTTTTACATCTCTGCCCCATTAAGACAATTGCTCTCAGGTGTGTGAATTTCCGCACCAGCTCTGCTTCTTCTAGCACATTCTGGTTGACTGGGACACTCCTTGTTTTCCTATCACCTCCTGCTCCGAGGACAGCCACTTTGCCGGGCTTCTCATCACATCTGCCTCTAGTGGAGTGGAGACCAGCTAGGGCTCGTTGAAGCCTGACAGCTGTGTTTTACTGTGAAAATTCTGTGCCCCGGGTGCTAGGTGACAGAGAATCAGGAACCTAGTGGCCTCAGGCTGTTCATGGAACCCAGGAGGCACGAATCCATTTGTTCCATCCACACATGGTAAAGGGGGGATCTTCCAGGTTCTGGTGAGCCAGGAAGGGCCCAGTGAACAGTGAGATACAGTCCCGAGCTTCCAGAAGAGCAAAGCTCAGAAGAAAGCAGCAGAGGGTCAGGCTGAAGATGTCAGTCCTCAATCCTAGGAGATGTCTTCCTAAAATGAAAGGGTGGTCTTGATGCATTGAGTGACAAATAAAAACTCGGGGGAGGGCAAGATCGGGGGTAAGTTGGTTAACTCTTCGTCAAAGTGGATGTATAAGCTCCATGTCCCACGGGACTGCCCCTCCTGCTTGCCATTACCTGAATCCTGTATCACCTGAGCTGTGTAACAGGCAATGGCATCTTCTTGACCGAATGAACGCAGTAGCGCTAAGACATTCATCGATATGACTTGTCAGGAGGATTGTTGGGTTTGGTTGCCAGTTCAGCTTGGCTAGTATTTGCGTTTTTCTCCCCAAGCTATTTGAAACATAAATTAATGATGGTCAGAATGAGCAAACGTTCAGGCAAGAATGAGGTCTTGCTTCTATGAATGAAGTCCTTCCATCTGCATCCACTTGGCCATCCACCGAACAGGACATGGGCTGTCCTGGATCTGTTAAAAAATGAGTGATGTGCCATCCTATAAAGAAATCTGCACCTTGAATGTCTAGGACAAAGAGGCACAGATCACTTTTTCTGTGCAGAACTGACATTTTTCAATCCTATCATTATTGTAAGCAAAGCAGGGATTCTACTTTTCTAAACGCTCCCCCTCAGCAGACCATCTGCCATTTTCCTGCTGGTTCTCAGTGTTCTTGGCATTCTACTCACTCCAAATCCATGTCCCTTTTCACATCCAATAAAACTATCTTAAGCACTCACCAATTCCACCCCTAGTTCTTCTGGTATCCTTGTAACCACCCCAGAGGTCTATACCTAGAATGGAAGGAAGGAGAAGAAAAGGTACAGAAGCTATTCTGGGAAGCCATGGCCACCTATAGGCAGCCTCCAGACCAAAGGGGTCAGCTCGAAGTTCCCTCAACTCCCCTCTCCCACCCCAACTTCTTGGGTAGACTACTTTCCTACGATGTTGTTGCTTCCATGGTTTTCTCCTACACGGATTCAACTTCTTTCTGACCAGACTCTGAACCACTCAGATTTACAGTATTCCTTCTAGAACCCTCTGTAAGACCATCTTTCAGCTGCCTGCTGAATTCCCACTGTCGGTCCTGATTTCTAACTCAGCCCTGAGTGTACATCCATTAGGGTTTTGGTTAGCATCCAGTGTCCATACCCTGTCTTAAAGGTAGACAATGAAGTGCCCTCCCTCATTGTCTAGTATCTGGCCGTAGGCCTTGCAGCATTTAGCACACATTAGGAATGTTTGCTGAATAAAGAACTCAAGAAAAACAACACACAGCAGTTATTTCAGCTTCTCAAAAGATTCTTTAATTTCTGCCTTTCCCACCAAGACCAAATCTGTACAAACAGGTATACAATTTTGGACCATCACAATATGGGGCATCGCCATGTATGGTTGAAGTCCTTCCTGCTCTCCCCCCACCCCACGTGTTTCCAAGGTGTGTCCCAATCAGTGCATTGCTTTCTCCTGTGACATATCAACCATGGGCAGCAGGGGTGCTTGGAGACTTGGGGGACAATGGTGGGGTCCAGTGTGCCAGGAGAGGTGAGCAGCCAAACCATCTGGGAACATTTTAGAAATGGCCTCTGCTGTGGGTACACAGAGGTTGAATGTCATGCCGTCCCATCTTCCGGGCACTCAGCTGAGTGGACCAGGGCAACTTTCTAAGGTGAGGAAGACCTAGGGGCTCACATCGAGAGCAAGTAAGCATCTAAGAACCGCTCACATCCAAACAGTGTTTAACTGAGAATCAAAGTTTTTTACCCATGATTTTCTCTTGGAAAGCAGAGGTTAAAAAATCAAGAGGAGGGCAGACTGCCTTTCATTGTTCCATTTTTGTGATTAATTTGAAGGCTATTGGTTTTGATGCAGCAGCAGTGAAGACAAAAAGGCAATACACTGACGACATTCTGTGTACAAGCTGCCGCACGCAGAACTCGCTCAGGGACCGAGATAAAAGGACTTTTCCCCCTAGCCCCAAAGAGGTCCTATTTTGGTTAGGAAAACTTGTTGAAAATTACAGCCAGTTGAGAAGCCACTGATCTGAGGTTGGCCACAGAGACGGAAGGCAATGCACATATGCTCATTTCACTGAATTATAAACGGACAGGGTCGAGAGAGTCAGAAGCTACTGTTTGTGTAAGAGAACCCTATAAAGTGTTTTAGGAAGGGACGAAAACCGAGGGAGCCAGTCTGCTTTCCAAAGACTGCTGGTAGTTGTAATTTGTGCATTCATTTTCTTTTTCAGAGTCCAATTTGATACAACCTTCCTCTCATCCCACCCTCGTCACTCCATCCTTTGGAACTGACTGCGCTAGAGAAGACATTAAATCAAAACATTCTGTACTGCAAACTCCCTTTAGAGTTTATATGAAAAGCCCAAAGAGACACACAAAAAATATCCTCACGTCTTCTCTCCACTAAAGCATCAGCATAGAGAAAAGCAAATCCACTCCGAAGAGACCCAATAAGATACCAGAGGAAGAAGCAAAGAGGACTGAATGAACAAAAATGGTGCCCCCCACCCCACTCATCTCCCCCCATACCCCCCGCCCCCAGCAGAGCCCCCGATTAAACCGTAGTTATTTTCTTATCCTTGGTGGCTTGCTTGATGGCGGCCTGCTCGCAAATGATCTCCTTGAGCCGCTGCAGCCTTGTGTTCTGGGTGGTCTGGTCTCCCACCCCAGTCTGACTGCGGTGCAGCAAGGTCAGGGCGTGGATGTACTCTAGCTCCGTGTACTTCACGCCCTGGTCCACCACCAGGTTCAGGAGTTCGTCGGCCGTGTTGTATAACATCTCGTAATACTGCCTGGGGAAGGAAGAGGGGACACTGTTCACCGTCTCCATTGTCAGCCATTTATGTGGTTTTAGGGGTAATGAACATGCTGCTTATAAATCACTTATTCCATAGGGATTTGTCTATCACTAGACCTTGTTCTCGGTCCTATGAATATAAGGGAGAACAAGACACACACGATCTCTGTCCTCTTGGAGCTCAGCGGAGCTTTCTCCATGAGAATAAGCCTGAATGAAGGCTCTAGGAGACCTCCCATCTTTCAGGGTCTCCGTTCACTCGAGATTTGGCCTAATGTTATATTTACTTAGCAGGTTCCAAAGAAAAAGAAGTAGGGCCAGCACCAGTAGGGAGAGAAATAATCATATGGCAGGCACCGTGAAAGCTGGTTTTGTCTTATTCAATCCCTCGTTCATTTACTTATTCGTTGGAGGCTCTGTGAAATGTGTGGTTTTCTCCTCCATAAGGTGGGATAATAATAGTACTTACCTCTTCGGGTTATTGGAAGAATTAATTCATCCCTATAAAGCACTCGCAATGGTGCCCTACTAACATACATGGCCCGTAAATATTAGCCATTATTTGAAATAATAATAGTGTATTCATAGTAATGTAATGATAGTCATGGAAGTATATAATGATGAGCAAGACACGGCCTCTCTCCTCAAATAGCTCAGAGATAAGTCGGAAAGATAACGGAAACAGGGAAATAATGGTTGAGTTTCTGTTGACAAGGTTCATTTCCAAGTACTGTGTCTTTTAACCCTCACTATACTTAGGGAGCCTTTTCTCATATAAGGAAACTGAAGCATACCAAGTTACAGGACTCACTCAGCGTCCCAAAGAAGGAGGGGCTGTGGCGGGATATGCACCTGAGTTTCTAACTCTCCTTCTTCATGGATACAGACAAGAATAATGCTCCACATGACATGAAGGCAGTATAAATGTTATAAATTTATAGCAGAGGAAGGAGAAATCCTACCATGCTGAGGGGAAGGCGAAGAATCAAGGAAGACTTCATATGGGGTATGATATTGTCAGGCAGGGCTTCCAGGAAGGAAATTCTAGATTAAGGGAAAAGAGAAGAGCAGAAGCAGAGACTCCTCCTGGGAGGGGGAATGTGGTTGGCCTGGGGAGTGTAGGTGGACAGCAGAGTTGTGGGAAAAGCCAGTTAAAGCCAGAAGGCAGACTGTTTGACATCAGGCTAGTTAAATTAATAAAGAACCTTAGACTTAGTCAAGTCCCTCCCTCACCCCCCAAGGTTCTGTTGAGAACGGAAGCACCACCCAAGTTGTGCTTCTGGAAGATTAAGGTGATAGTGGTGCACAGAATGGTCTGGGGGTGGGGGAATTAGCTGTAATTCTAGCAAAAAGTTGCAGACTTGAGATCCATTTGGATGCAAGGCCACTGGCCCGGGTGAAGGAGAGGACAGTAGTACCCGTAAGAGAAACATGCATTACAGTGAGTCTCCAACGTGGAGAGAAGATGGGGAGTGTGGTCAGGAAAGGAGAAGGCAGCCATTTGCCCTTCTTAAAACCAACATTATGCCCCCACTAACCCTCATGGAATCTACACTAACTTGCATATTTACTACAAATTACCCAGGAGGTAAAGTTGAGTACAGGCTCTGTGCCAAGCGATGCTGTCACAGCTGGTTAGGCAAAGAACTGAGAAGCCTTCCCAGGCACAGTTTACTTCCTTCTCTCTTCCTGAAAGGAAAGGCACTGTGCCTCAGTGGAGGGCAGGCCAAGGCAGAAGGCCTAAGGCAACTCCAGAGAAGAAGGGATCTTGCAGACCTACCAGGATCATTGGACTTGAGTCTTGAATTTGTTTCTTGTTCATCAGGAACATCTTGATAAAAAGAACATCCTCTGGGAGAAGTAAGTTATCCTTGTAGTAAGGAATATATTCTGGGAGCTCATAATTTCAATAATATTTTATAAATTGTTGTTACGATGGGAATATGGTCAGTAACGGCACTGGTGTCTTTTCACATGGCTAGTAATTCCTTTTCCTGCTCTGCTAAACCTCCTTTTCTAATTAATATACTCTTAAAAAAAAAAAAAGAATACACTTTCACAAATACTTCCTAAATAATGGCAGGAATAGGAATAGTAAATGCTCATTTTATATTGGCAAGTTTATGAGTGATTCAGGCAGCAAAAGGGTCAACATCCTTGCGCAGAGGGTCCTCTTGGGGCTAGTTTTCTGTAAATGAGAGTTCACTTTCACTTCCTGAAACCACATATTTAGAAATCACTGGTCAAAGGTAACCTTGAAGGCAGACAGAGGTACTTCTAATATGAGAGGCACATTAACTCCAGTCTGCAGACTTCCGGGAGCCCAGTGTCAGATTCGGTGAGGAAACTTTCTGAAGCTTCATGCTCAGCATGAAACCCACATGAATTACCCATACCCCATAATACATCTGTTGGAACTTAAAAATACAAATTTTAAGAAAAACTTGATACTGTAGGAAGATGCATCTTTATCTGATGGCTTTGCACGTTCCTTGGCACACCATGGCTTCCTCCCTGATACCAGCCCCTGTTTTGAGAAATGAGGCCCTGCATCGTCTAATGTGTTGTCTCTCGGATGCACAGGTAAGGGAGAGAGCTGCCCATTTAGGGAACTACCTAAGAACACGTTTTAAAACTCGCTGGGAAAGAACACATATTGAAATCTAGACTTACCTAACGGAATGACAGAAAATTGGGGGCCCGTGATTCTTTCAAGGTGAGAAGGGACATGGTGGCTGCAGGTCTCAGATGGTGGTTCTCCAGCTAGAAAGTGCCTCGGGAGCTTAGGAAAAGTACAGATTCCTCAGGACCCACCCCAGCTGTTGTGATTCCCAAAGGTCCTGAACCTAGCTGGGATTCTGACCCAGAGTCTCTTTGGTGTGGGAAGAGTTACAGAACCATCCCCATCTCCTTGAGCCAAGGATCTAAAAGCATTCGGGAAGGAGAAAGAAGCAGCAAGTGGCGCTTTTGACTGAGATTAAACCAAAAGAACCGGGTTCCTCTGTATTATGATGTTGATATTTTCATCATGTATCTTAAGAAGTAACCTCGAGCCCACCTAGCCAGGTGAAATTGGATTTCTTTAGAAAAATCTGATGAATTGTTTCCAGGGATTCCGGCTGGTTTTCGACAGAGACCACTGTTCCATGCTGGGAGCAAACAAGAAAACAAAGATGCCTGGATTTCCAGTCAGTCCTGGTTCCTCCAGTGTGATACACGATAAACGGTGAGCCACTTAAGTCCTTAACGTTTCAAAGATTTTATTTATTTATTTATTTGTCAGAGAGAGAGAGAGAGAGAGAGAGAGAGAACACAAGCAGGGGGAGCAGCAGGCAGAAGCAGAGAGAGAAGCAGGCTCCCTGCCGAGCAAGGAGCCCGATGCGGCACTCGATCCCAGGACCCCGGGATCACGACCCGAGCCGAAGGCAGTGGCTTAACCAACTGAGCCACCCAGGCGTCCCGTCCTTAATGTTTCAATATCCTCTGTGCAATGAAGAACTTTCTAAATTCCAGAATGACACTCTGAAGCGGACTCAGAGACTAAAAGAGTCGTCAAGAACCTCAGATGAGGGACGCCTGGGTGGCTCAGTTGGTTAAGCAGCTGCCTTCGGCTCAGGTCATGATCCCGGCGTCCTGGGATCGAGTCCCACATCGGGCTCCTTGCTCATCAGGGAGCCTGCTTCTCCCTCTGCCTCTGCCTGCCATTCTGTCTGCCTGTGCTTGCTCTCTCTCCCTCTCGCTCTCTGACAAATAAATAAATAAAATCTTTAAAAAAAAAAAAAAAAAAAGAACCTCAGATGAACAGTGTCCCAGATTTGCAAAGTTGAGTTATTAAAGAAAATTGACAGGTAACTGATGGTGTGTTTTGTGTAGTTAGGGGAAAAAAAAATTACCCATAACCATGATGATATATTAGGTCATAAAGAAACATAAATATTTAAAGATGGAATGAAATGCATTCATCTTGCAGACTAGTACCCGGTAGCAGAGGCGACCCTAAATCAGCACAGTGACGGTGGTAACGGGAGGGAGAGGAGGGGTGCGACAAGGTGCCCCAAGGAGAAACTAGGAAAATGCCCCAAACCGTACAATGAGAATGGGCCTCCATGATAAACACTGACACGGTGAAATGAAATCATGTAACCCAATTGGGATAAATAATTTACCAGCACTTATTGAGGCTCCAGGAAAATGAAAGCTTGATCTTTATCATCGGGCATTACAATAGCAACCGTGGCTTCCAGGCATCACGTTTTGTACGAGATAGCGCTTAGCTGCTGGGATGGGAGCAATGAACACACATTTGATTTAGGCCTTTTCCAGCTCATGACTTGGACAGCAAGTCTCTTCAAAGCCCATGACATTCAGAAGCCAACTGCCAGACGTGAACCAAAGATCCTATTCCAGAAACCAGAGTTCCAGGTCACCCTAACGGGTGGAGGTGGTTTCCTCCCATGGTTTCTCTCTTTGAGGTGCACCTTCGTGCAGTGGTTCCCAAAGTGGCCTGAGTGGACAGGGAGGCAGGTGGGGGGACAGGAGAGAGCGGTGGGGTGATGTCACCTAGACATCAGACAGCAAAGCTTTTTGTTTTGGTTTTAAAAAAAGATTTCATTTATTTATTTGGAGAGGGAGAGAGCATGACTAAGGGGGAGGGACAGAGGGAGAGGGAGAGGGATACAGAGGGAGAGGGAGAAACAGGCACCCCACTGAGCAGGGAACCTGTGTGGACATGGGGCTCGATCCCAGGACCCTGGCAATCATGACCTGAGCTGAAGGTAGACCCTTAACCAACTGAGCCACCCAGGTGCCCCTTTGTTTCCAATTTTAAACACTTTCTTTGAGGATAGTTGTTTTTTTTTAAGATTTTATTTGTTTGACAGAGAGAGAGAGATCACAAGTAGGCAGAGAGGCAGGCAGAGAGAGAGAGAGGGAAGCAGGCTCCCCGCCGAGCAGAGAGCCTGATGCGGGGCTCGATCCCAGGACCCTGAGATCATGACCTGAGCCGAAGGCAGAGGCTTTAACCCACTGAGCCACCCAGGCGCCCCCCTGAGGATAGATTTTTAAAGCAGATTTAATCAAAGGTAAGCATAGTATTTAGGACTTGGGCAATGCTGCCAAACTGCTTCCTAAAAGAGTCGCATCGATTTTTCAAAGGAAGGAGAGAAAGAAAAAGAAACCCCCTCATAGCCAGCATTTAGTATATTACATATTCAGGAACTGACCCTTCCAGAATTTATCAGCCCTAAAGAAAATTCCATGTTGAAGACTAGGACATAGGACATAGGACATATAATCAAATATCAAATCGGGGTTGTTATTGCCACTAAATTGTCAGGTGGTCACTTGCATTAGGTATTCAAAGTGACATACAACAGCAATGGAAACATCACCATTATGGTGAGAGCTACACTGATTGAGTGCTTCTCTGGTCCAGAGAAGAGCTCTTAACGATCAATTCATTGAATCCTCCTGACAATCTGAATGCAGGCACTCTTAGTTCCATTTGACAGATGAAGAAACTAAGGCTTACAGAGGTTAACTTGCCTGAAACCACATAGCTAGTGGTATAATACAAACGATTCTGTCGGACTCCGGGGCAATTCTAACCACTATCCTAGACTGCCGGCCTCTACCCGAAAGGATTGTTGCATCCAAATTAAGGCAATTACTTTGCTAAATCTGGTATTCTTAGTGCGGGGGGGGAAAGAAAAACAAAAAAGAAAACAGGTTCTCTGTTTGCTTCCTATTAGCTAATTTTACTGGATTCATACAATTTACAAGATTTATTAAAAAGGTAATAATCGGGGCGCCTGGGTGGCTCAGTGGGTTAAAGCCTCTGCCTTGGGCTCAGGTCATGATCCCAGGGTCCTGGGATCAACCCCCACATCAGGCTCTCTGCTCATCGGGGAGCCTGGTTCCCACCCCCTCTCTCTCTCTCTGCCTGCCTCTCTGCCTACTTGTGATCTCTGTCAAATAAATAAATAAAATCTTTAAAAAATAAAAAATAAAAATAAATAAAAAGGTAACAATCACTGCCATAAGGAGACTGGCCCTTGGTATGTAGAAAGCCATGAACCAGTGATACGTCAACATGCCTTTCCCCAAAAATAAACAGAAGAGACAACAGGTAGATCCATATTAGCTCCATACTGCCTTCAACTCTATAATGACCAACACATCAGCATGAGGACACAAAACCCAGTAATCCCATCAGTCACACCGATATAATTAACTGTGACTAGCGCATATACAATGATGGCAAAATACTCTTTCCAGTTCTATATTAATTCAGGAACCAACAGTGCTGCTCGGGCTGCTGGTACTGAGGGCGAAGTACATAGGCTTGTACTAGTAGCAGGAGTTTCTCTGTGCCACCCCTCCACTAGCCCAGGAAAGCAAATATCGCTCATGCATATAGGGGAGACAGTGCACAAGCTGTGAGGCTGCACAGGCTTGGTTTGAACCCCCAATCGGCCATTTTGAATTTGTGACTTTGGGAAGATAAAGTTTTCTCTGAGCCTCTTATTCTTTATGTGCAAATAGGGAATGTTATTACTTTCTCTTAATGGTTAGGGAGAAGGAAAAACAAAATACTGTAAAGCTCTTAGTGCTTTGCCTTGAACTATAGCAAGTGTTCCCACTGAATGACCGTTGTTTCCACTAATTGATGAAGTTGGAAATTCTGCATCTTCAGGCTTCATTCTTCCATACCAATCAACCTGTTTACAAACGGAGGAAAGACACTCACTTTTCTAAATACAGTTCCAACTTCTTATACAACGTCCGGGAAGGATTAGACATGGAGGTGTTACCTTCCCCTCTAAAACTTTCCATCTAAATCTCTGAATTTTTTTTTTTTAAAGATTTTATTTATTTATTTGACAGAGAGGTCACAAGCAGGCAGAGAGGCAGGCAGGGAGAGAGGGGGAAGCAGGCTCCCCGCTGAGCAGAGAGCCCGATACGGGGCTCGATCCAGGGACCCTGAGATCATGACCTGAGCTGAAGGCAGAGGCCTAACCCGCTGAGCCACCCAGGCGCCCCTAAATCTCTGAAGTTTACCTGACCCACACCCTCTATTTCCTGGTGTGAGAAGATATTGCCCCCCCTGCTGATAGTAGGTAAATGTCTGCCTTTCAACACAGCCATGGATATGGAGCCCGGCATGCCATGCCGGTCAGCATTTTCCCAGCTCCCCAACGCAAGCATCCCCATGGCAACCCCCTCACACGTCCCTTGAGGTTCTTGCCCTTTATCAGCATCATGCTTTTCCCTTCTGATCTTTGGTCATTTTCAGACCTTTAAAAGCCCTACTTGATCTTGGGCAGTTTCAGAGCCTAACGATGGCCATTCAATCCCCCCTCCTACTCCCAAGCGCTCACGCGCGCACACACACATTTCTTTTTCAACTCCAGACACTTTAAATTGATCTCTCCTCTGCTTCAGCGACTCGTTGCCATGGCCACGCCCCGGACCAAGTCATCATGCTTAACTGTTCCACCTTAGGAACCTCAGACCCTAGCATTCTCCTCTGTGGTCCTACACTAACCTCGCCTTGTGATGACAACATCTCTAGCCAGTTCCTTTCCTCTCTGAGTCTACCTGTCCCCTCTCACTTCCTTCCCTGCTTGGTATCCCCTGGGCCATTTCAATGTCTCTCTACCCTTAAGTCTCTGACTCCTCGTCCTCTGACTCGAACTACCACACACATACCCAAACCTGAATCAAGTTCACAATCAACTACTGCGTTGAGGCAGGGACTGTGTCATGCTCGTCCTTCATCTGAGACAAAAATCTTTACAGCATGCCGGGCACGTGCCAGCCAGTATGCTAGGCTCAGTGGATAGAATTATGAATAAGACATGGTGCCTGTCCCTAAGGGATCTACAGTTCAGTCTGGGAGACAGACAAGTACACAAGCAATCTCAAGTAGTTTGATAAATATTACAATACAAGTAAGCAGGGTGCTTTGACCATAAGCAGGGCATCCATTTTTTTGCCAGTTCTAGGGGGAATTAGGAGGTTGGCAAAGACTTGTTGGGGGAGAAAGCAATGAAGTTAAGACATAAGTAACTAAGTGACTCTGGCAAAGGAGAAGAAAGGGCAGGAGAAGAAGACCAAGAAGGGTACTGCAGGCAAAAGGGCAACAAGTACAAAATGCCAAAGGCAAAGGCGAGCACAGCCCATTGGGGAAACTAGAGTTCAAGATAGCTGAAGCATAAACTAGGAGGGGGAAGACGGTGCCTGGTACACAGTAGGGGCTCAAACACAGCTGAGTGAATTAAAACTGCTCCTGCCCTTGAGCTACTGAGTGGGCTGGGAGGGGACCCCCAAGCAATGCACGCTGGTACCACTCCAATGTCAACCATTAGCTGCACCCACTGCTGTTCCAGGCACGCTGCTGTTCCAGTCCCTCGTTCTTTATCAGCTGCCTTTCAGCTCCCACCCTGGCTGTCAGATCTCCAACCTCTCCTCAAGCCTCCAGGGGCCTCCCCTCTGTTGTCCTCACTCTCAGCAGGTGCACTGCTCCCCCACTTCCCATGGAAGCGACCAGACATCAACCCTGCCAGCATTCTGCACCTGTCCAAACGCCCTTCCTTCGGGTGTCAGAGGCAGACTGCTTCTTTTCCACACTCAGGGCCCCCACTTCCTGTTTCCTCAGGGACCTTGCGCAGGGACCATCCATGTTGCCCTCTTGGCCTGCGATGTCAGCCAGTCTCTCTCCATCGTTGTTACTCTGCACCCTGTCAGTTCTCCAGCGACACAAGTCTGTGAGTCCCTTCCTGTTCCTTCAGCTACAGCTACGGTCTCCCTCAATAACCGAGCTACTGCAGAGTTGCTTTCACATCATTTAGGGCCCCCTCGCTCACCTCCCACTCACTCTTCAGGGCACTTCAGTTAGGCTTCCGCCTTCACAACATCACAAAACCACATGGGCCAAGGTCTCCAATCACAAAACCACACGGGCCAAGGTTTCCAATCACCCTCAAATGGGGAAAGCTAATGAGCACTGTTTAGGGCCCTTTCCGTTTAACCTACTGGCAGCACAACTCTTTTCCACATTTTTAAGACTCTTCCTTGCCTTGGCTTTCCCTCACACAATGCTTCTTTCTTCTTCTTCGCTTACCGTTCCCTTCCTGTTGCCTTCCTGATTTCTCTTCCTCTGCTGCACCCCCTTGGGGTACATTCTTCCTTTGGCCCTCCTATTCTCTTCCTGGAGGATCTCACAGACCCCAACGCTGAGGATCCCAGTTCTCCTGTCCTGAGGCCTCCTCCCCTCATTTCCAGAGTCATGTGATTCATCTGTCTGCTCTTTCCTGTGCAGCCACACCTGTCCCCTTTCTGACTGTGGTGGAAATTTCCTGTGGTGAATGGCCTTAATATGTCCCCTGACTGTGCCAGAGACCTAGCAGTCATCCTAGACTTCCAATACTTACTTAGTAACTGTCCCACCTTAAATATTTTAAATGTCTTCATCTTTAGCTTCTTTTCCATTCCCACTTCCACTTCCTTAATCCAGACTCTTGTCTCTCCTCCATAGACATTGCTAGAGGCTTCTCATGATCTGCCTGTCTCCAGTCTCACTATCCTCTAATCTAACCCCAGTCGGGGCAGCTGCCAGGGGAGCTCCCCACCACTTAGAGACCCAAGTCCATGGTCTGTAAAACAGCGTAAAACCCTCCAAAATCTGGCACACTTCACCTGTGTGCCCACACACCCCCTCTCCACCCAGACAAGGATGTGCTTCCCTCAAAGTTTGCCATGATTCCTGCAATCCAGCTGTCATCTGTACACACTTAAGTACAACGCTTCAGATGCTCAACAGCTGTGATTTACTCACATCCTTAGCTGACCTTGAGCACAGGGGACACCTAGGTCCTCAAGGAAGTTCTCATTTTCTTCTGTCATTACTATTGCTATTATGCATTACCTCTGTAACTTTGAGGAACCTACTCTGTATCAGACACTCTTATCAAGAACTTTAACAGGCTTTCTTATCAGATTTGATGTTTATAACTATCCCATGAGTAGACATTACCCACATTAAGTTACTGGCAGAGCGGTTTCCATGCACCAGACACATGTGACGGGCCGGTATGGAGTCAGAGTGGCTCCTACATAGTAATCATTCAATGAATATTTGCTCAAAGCCAATGAAATTTACCAAATCACTTAATAAGCTATATATAGTTAGCAGATAAAAAACACATGTGTTATTATTTGTATCAGTAAAAATAATATATTATGATAAGTATTTCACTTATGGTTCTCATCTAAGTCTCACAACTCTCCTATGAGATAGGTATCGTTAGAATTCCCAGATTACAGAGGAGACACAGAAGTGAAATAACTTACTCAAAATCTCAAAACTAACCAAAGGCAGTATTCTGAACAGCTGGTCTACCTTCCTTGAGTTCGCCAGGGGCTTCTGAGACAAATTATGCCATAGGCACTCAGTAACAACTATGACCATCATGGCATTATAAACCTTAGCCAGGCGAGGAGATGGACAATAAATTTTTGAACATGAAAGTCTAAATTTCTCCTCAATTCCAAGTTTTCAGCTTATTCAGCCTATTAAAATTTATCGGATACCCCAAAAAGCTAAAATAAGATGTAAGAATACAAAATAAATATTAATATTTAGAACATAAGTGGAGGAAAAAAATAAACTTTTCCACACACAACCTACAAGCCAGGGATAACCAGTTCAAGTCAACCCTCCCCACGGTTTGTTAATGGTATACTGAACACAGGTTAATACCAGCACTAATGAAACCCACAGCGCAAGAACATGTGTTAATTAGAATAATAAAGTAAACCGGTGATTCATCTGTGAATTCCTTTGGGGTGGAAGCTGGTAGAAACCATACAAACATCTCAAAGTTGTAAAAACACTGCTACAGTTTTGCATTTATCACTGTTAAGGGTAGCAAAGTAAATCAATAAAAGATGAATAACGTAAGTAATAATTTTCTATCATCCACTTTAAGAAAAACTAATGTGTAACCAGCCCATATAGAAGGAAGGAGAAGAGGAGGAAAGTCAAAATGGAAGAGAAAGGTGGAAAAATGGGCCAAATATTGAAAATGGATAGAAGGGTGTTATGAAAGAAGGGAACCCAAGTGGGGAAAAAATGTAGGTGGTTAACAGTAAAATCAGAAGAACATAAGACAATGCAAATTACAGACAGGTGAAAACGAATAAACAGGACAAATGAGGAAAGGAGTTTGTGAAGGAAAATGGGACTAGCAAAGAAAAACATATTTGGCCTCAAGGAGAAGAGGGGACTAGGAAAATGCACAAAGATGCAGAGCAGGGAAGCCAAAATATCACAGAACCGGGGTACTGGATACATTCTATTTTTATGTATTATATCTACTTCAGAAATGATTTTGCAGCAGTTTATACCATGAAGGAAGAGGAAAGGAGAGAAAAAACCCCTAGAGAAAAACTATTAAAATGAAGAAAAATATTGATTCTGAGTTTCCTGGCAGCCAAGACAAAGAGGAAAACCCAACAGTTTATTGAAAGGAAGCGAATCAACTTATGTTTTTGAAGGAAGGCAAACAATATATTAGAAGCCAAGGGAAGGAAAGGGACCCACACCACCCCTGACCCCCAAACCAAAAAACTGGCAGTGGGGTAAAAACAAGATGATCAGTGTAGGAAAGAAGTGGAATTGGGTGAGGTTTAGAAGATGTACTGTAGACAAGAGAATTTACAGTAATGTGAAGGCAAAGCCGCACCTCGGGGAATACAGACGGGAAGGTAAGAAACATTCTCCACCTGCGAAAACACCACCAGTGAGCCGGCTGTTTGTACACTGTAAGGGGGTGTGTGTTGCATTATATACCCCGGGCAGAAGTAATACATTACTCGGTGTGTGGGTTAGCCCTTATCGGATTACTTCAGGACAGTAATTTTTTTCCCCGTGGAGGAAGGAGGATGAAGGGACTGGAAGTGAGGGAGAGTGTTGGGGTACCTCACAATCACGGAGAAGGGTGCAGGGGCTGCCAAGGACGAACTCTGCACGTTCCCAATACCGTCGAAGCACAACTTTTCAAAGCTAAAGCTGTAACTCCGCACACTAATAGGTGGAAGCCTTTTCATCAGGACGCTGTGAAACTTGACTCTTAAGACACCCAATGTGCTAGGGACCAAAAAAGGAGACACGTGGAAATAAATGCAGGCAAAAGGTGAGGGAACGGGAAGAAAGGAGCAGGAGCCTAGGAGCGGCCGGGGAGAGGTGCTGCGGGAGGCGAGAGCCCGAGGGCTGCTGAGGGGCGCGTGGGGAAGCTGCCGCCCGAGTAGCAGGGCGCGACACCTGGAGAAGGGAGAGAGGGGGTGGGGGTAAGGCACACCTCCAAATCCTGCATCTCGGACTCTGAGGACTCCTCGGATTCCCCTTCGCCCTCGCCCTCGGCCTCGTCCTCGTACTCCTCTCCGTCCGCGTCCGACTCCTGAGAGCGGTGAATGAGCTGCTGGAGCAGGTAGGAGGAGGCTTTGTGGAAAGTACCTTTCGATCTCTGCCCCATGGGAAAAGAAGACCAGCGAGACTGCCGCTCTTTTTCTGAGTGCGGCAGAATCCACTGGGCCCCGGTTCGTGAACCGCTCTGGAGAGGGGAAGACATCGGCCACTGGGGACCGCTCCCGGCGGCCGCCATTTTTGTTTACCGGGGTTGCCCAGGAGACGGACGCCAGGGGAGGAGGCGCCGCAAGGGATTGTGGGCTGTAATCTCCGCCCCTCCGCGCGTCCTGGTTTACAGTCTGAGCCACCGCAGGCTCTCGGCTTTTTCTTTCTTTTCGTCTGACTCGTCTGGGTGTTTTTCCCCTCTCTTTTAGTGTGCTCAGTCGCTGGCTTTCCTTTTACTTTTCTTTCTCATTTTCACCTCTTTTCTTCGCACCCCTTTTGTCTCCAACTGGTTTCTCCTAACCTGGAGGTCCCTTTGGGAGACTTTTCATCCCACCCTAACGCTACCTGTGAGCATCCTTCATTCACCTGATTCATTCGCAGAGGCCCTTTCCACAGAGTGTACTTTGAAAGTGTTAGATGTCTCTAATGATCTCCGTCGAAAAGCTAATTAAGACTGAAACTTTTAGCGGGCCGCGCGTTGTTAGACCAGGTTGTGCATAAATGAAATAGAAGGCACGGCTCCTGTCTTTATTACTTAATTGCAGATACTAAAGAAAAAGGACCAGAGGAGGACGGGACCTGATTTGCAATTAATTTACATTTTCCCCTTGAAATGAGAAGCCATGTCCTTGGGGAGAAATACGGGCAGTGGTCTAACAATCCAAACAGAAGAAGAAAAAAAAAAAAAGATTGTCAAATTGACACTGTATCTGAAAGCCTCTGAAAAGCTATTAGCATCCCATAAATAATTGTATTAATCAAGTGACCTGCATTGGTAATTATTTTTATCTTGTTGCATAGGTTCTCTGTGCAGTTAGATACTCTTGCAAGATTACAAAGCATGATTTTATGCTAGTGTGATTTTATGTGAACCAAATCCCATAGCCTTGAGCTCCACTAAGTAGACTATGGAAAAGCAGAATGAAAATTATACTAACTATTATTGCCATAGTGATGACAATAGAGACCCTTGCAGGGAAGTCGCTCGCATCCTCCTGGCCTTACAGGGCTTTTTCTCCATGCTTCAATGATAGCAGTTGCAAATGCAAAATGATCCTGTCAATGGCTGTCAGGGGAGAAGAAGAAAAAAATCCTTATGGACACCATCCATTGACTATTATCTTTCTCAGTGCTGGAGGGACCATTAAAACTGACATAAAGCTTTCAGAATTACCTTCCTTCATTATCTTGCTAGTCATAAATGTAAAGGCCACAATGAAAGTATCTCTTTTTGCTCGGCTCATCTTGCTGCTTGTTTATTTCTTTTTCCTGTGGGTGGAGACTCCTCCAAGGGGTTTTTCCTCACCGTCACCCCCCACAGGACCTGGCTCTTGCTAACTGACATAGGGAAGAAGGGGGCAGAAAGCCTAAATATGGAAACCAGGTGTGGTTTTGTTTCTTAAAATAACTTAATCAGCATTTCTAGCAAAGCAAGATTTGCCAGTGCCTCTATTGAGGACAGTGTCTTAAGATGGAGTTAGTTAGGACCTGTCAAAGAATAATTTTCAAAAAATTAAAAACATGATTCTCATACAAAAATGGAATAAAACACTTGTGAATGATTTTATTCAACCTATTCATTAATGAGAGAACCAGTAATATGGTAACAGGGCATTCACAGTCCATAAAGAGAGGCATTCTGTTAAAGTTAAAGAGAAAAAAAACGGCTGATACCCTACTGAACATTAAACTATAGCTTCTGGAGTTATGTATTTCTTTCTTTCTTTCTTTTTTTTTTTTTTTTCTTTGAAGCTTTATTTATTAGAGAGAGAGCATATGTGAGCGGGGTCAGGTGCAGAGGGAAAGGGAAAGAAGCAGATTCCCCGTTGAGCATGGAGCCAGAAACAGGCTCAGTCTCACCACCCTGAGATCATGACCTGAGCAGAAATCAAGAGTCTGACGTTTAACTGATGGACCCACCAGGGCACCCCTGGAGTTATATATTTCTAAGTGCTTTCTTTTCACCTTTACATTTAGGCTGCATCTATCCCCACTTGACAGATGAGGTAACTGAGGCCCAGAGAAGTTAAATAACTCGCCCAAGTTCAAGTGGTGGTGCTGAAATCCAACCCCAGAATGACCAGTTCTACAGTCCGCCTTTAAGTACCGTTTTTGCAGATGGAAAATATAAGTCAAGATAAAGGTACACGAGAGGTCTCAGAAGGAACATGTATCAGTTAATATTCTTCAGTAGAAATAAGAGAATTCACTCAGACAATGACCCTTTCATATAGAATCATGGCATGTCAGAACTAGAGAGAACTTAAAAGCTTATCTTATCGAATGTTCCCTTTTATAGGAGAAGAAACTGGTGGTCTACCAGAGACAATAACTTGCCCCAAATCACCTGATTTGTTAACAGCTGAGCAGGAATGAAGACTTTAGACCTCTCATTGCTCAAACTTTGCTCTTGCTAGTTCACCAAAATGCTCCTGGGGCTGGAATTTTATGAATAGAACACTTTGGGGTTCTGGGCATCAAAATGAAAGACATTACCTCCATAAAATTATGTTACCAGGTAGAGAAGACAATTCGGCAGAGGGAGAAGAAGTGAGAGGAGGAAATATTTTGTCTAAACTTTTACTGGCATAAAACATCAACAACTGCTTCCATTTATGCTCTGCTTACAGTAAACAAGGCTTACCTGAAGTGCCATCTACATATCTCAATGATTTATTCCAACTGCTTGCTGAAATAGGAATTGCCATTTCCATTTAACAAAGGGGAAGAAGGATGCTCCAAAATGCTAAGCAAACTGCCCTGTCACACAGTTTGTGTCCACACCAAAATTCCAACACAAGTCTTAATGGATCCAAAGCCTCTGGTCTTAACCAGTAGTACTCTGTCTTCTCGACAAGTATGGATTGGTTTTTCAGGAAGTAATTGTTGGCCACAAAGAGCATGCCCTTGGTGAGAGCCAGAAAATGTACTATACGTGTGGGCATGCACGTGTATGTGTTGGGGGCAGGCAGGAAGAGCTCAGGATTCTGGGACCGGGAAATAGAGTAGGCTGGACCAGCATCGGGATATGGTAATCCAGGAGAGCAAGGGCTTCTGGGATAGCCCTAGATCCTTTCTGCCACTGATGATGTCCCCCTCCCGCCAAGAAAGTGGAATATTGTCACCGTGAAGCTAAGAGCAGCTCTCTTGAGAGGACAAACAGAATAGGTTATTGGGAGGAGTGTCAAAGGGGTCAAGAGCTGTAGTTTGAAAGAAGGTCCTAATTACCAGCTTTAGGGACTAGGTAGCTGAGCCTCTGTAACAGTATTTATCGTACTCTTGACTTTTTGTGTGGAAGAGGGATCCTTCCCTATCCAGAGCCAGCACTCTAAGGCAATTGACAATGGGAAGAAAAGGCAGGGACCAACCCTCTATTTCCTGTATTTGGGGAGAGTACCTTCCCTGGAGTGTGGACCTTGGGCAAAGCAAGGAATGTTTGGCTCCATTCCCTTCATGTACCTATGCCCCAATTTTGTGCAAGGAAAAACAGGTGGGACAATACTTCTCAGGTATGTTGAAATGGCAGCACCTTGAACTTGTGGTATTTTTTTAATGGAATATTTAAAATTTTACAGAGTATCATGAAATGGGAGAACAGATAGGCCATTAAAGGCACCAGTGATATGAGAGTAACAATGAAAACATAACCATTACTAATAATGTTTAATGGGTATTTACTATGTGCCAAAATCCCTTATAAGTGGTTTACATATATTAATTCATTTTATCCCTATTAGAACCCTACAAAGTAGAAATTAAAATTATCCCTCTATTATAGATGAGCTAAGCATAGGGAGATTATAACCCACTCAACCTACTTTATCACACAGTGGCAAAGCAAGGATTCAAATAGAGAAAGCTTGGTTTCCCAGCCCACATCCTTCCTCAAACACTACTTCGTGGGGCACTTGGCTAGCTCAGTTGGAAGAGCGTGCCACTACTGATCTCAGGGCTGTGAGTTTAAGCCCCATGTTCGGGATAAAGATTACTCAAGTAAATTAAAAAACAAAAAACAAAACAAAACAAAAACAGAACAAAACACTGTACTTCTGTTCAACCACTTTTGTGAAAGTTTATGAAGGTTGTTAGGGACTGAATTTTTCTGTCCCCCTCCCGCCAAGTCCCTGTGCTGAAATCTAATCCCCAGTGTGATGGGGTAAGGAGGTGGGGCCTCTCGGAAGTGATTAGGTCATAAGGATGGAATTCTCATGAATGGGATTATCCGAGGCCAGATAGATAGCTCCCTCTTTTTGCCCTGTGAGGATACAAGGGGAAGGTGGCAGTTTACAAGCTGGAAGTTCTTCCCCAGAACCTGAACCTGGCACCAAGATCTTGGACTTCCAGCCTCCAGAACTGGGAGAAGTAAATTTCTGTTGTCTATAAATCACCCAGTTCACGATACTCTGTTACAGCAGCCAAAATTGACTAAAATAGGGGAGACCCTTAAAGTTGAGATAATTCAATGCATTAATGTCATACCTCGTTTACTTTGTTATCCCTTTCTATGAAGATGAGGTCATTTTTCATAAGAAAGTTCATTATCTAATAACAGCCTAGTGGGATTGTGGACATTAAGCAAATAATTATACAATAATCACTTAATTTCAACTGCCATAACGGCTAATGAGGGAAAATATAGGAGCCATGAGACCATGACCTAGGGCCTTGACACAACATGGTATGGAAGGATCCTTCGAAATGTTAAGACAGACAGACACTTGGAGCCTCACGATTATTATCAAACAGGTTGGGGAAAGACAATACAACAAACGAGGAACTTCATTTGTTATCTTTATAGAAATCAATTGCATCCAGATTATGGTAGGAGTAATTAATCAGGCTGATAGAACCTGATAAAGTCCTGGCAGGACTTGACTGAGCCACATACTATGTGTTCTAAATCGGGGTGCCTGGGAGGCTCAGTCGGTTAAGCATCTGCCTTTGGCTCAGGTCATGATCCCAGGGTCCTGGGATCAAGTCCCACATCAGGGTCATGGCTCAGCAGGAGCCTGCTTCTCCCTCTGCCTGCTACCTCCCACTGCTTGTGTTCTCTAACAAATAAATAAAATCTTTAAAAAAAAAAGAAAAAGGTAAACTCTTGATCTCTTTAGTCAAGAAATTTGCATTATAGTTGAGCAGCAAGATACAGAGATTTTAAAATGAGGGGGGCACCTGGGTGGCTCAGTGGGTTAAACTTCTGCCTTTGGCTCAGGTCATGATCTCAGGGTCCTGGGATGGAGCCCTGCATTGGGCTCTCTGCTCAGCAGGGAGCCTGATTCCCCCTCCCCCTCTGCCTGCCTCTCTGCCTACTTGTGATCTCTGTCAAATAAATAAAAATTTTTTTAAAAGTACACAGAAAAAAAAAAAAAAAAAGTACACAGGAAGGGCGCGCCTGGATGTCTCAGTCAGTTAAGCGTCTGCCTTCAGCTCAGGTTGTGATCCCAGGGTCCTGGGATCCAGCCCCTTGTCGGGTCCCTGCTCAGTGGGGAGTCGTCTTCTCCCCCTCCCTCTATCTGCAGCTCCCCTGCTTGTGTGCTCTCTCTGTCAAATAAATAAAAATCTTAAAAAAAAAAATGTACACAAGAGGGCACCTGGGTAGCTCAGATGAGTAAGCATTTGCCTTCAGCTCAGGTCATGATCTCCAGGTCCTGGGATCAAGCCCCATATAGGGCTCCCAGCTCAGCCAGGAGTCTCCTTCTCCCTCTCCCTCTGCCTCTCCCCTTGCCTGTCCTCTCTCCCTGTCTCTCAAATAAATAAATCTTATTTTATTTTTTATTTTTTTTTTAAGATTTATGTATCCTTTTGACAGAGAGAGACACAGCGAGAGACAGAACACAAGCAGGGGTTGTGGGAGAGGGAGAAGCAGGCTTCCTGCCCAGCAAGGAGCCCAAAGTGGGGCTCGATCCCAGGACCCTGGGATCATGACCTGAGCTGAAGGCAGATGCCTAATGACAGAGCCACCCAAGCGCCCAATAAATAAAATCTTGAAAAAACAAAAATGAAAGTACATAAGAGAAGGTAAGTCCCACCTGACAGATCTGGAGGTAGTTCAGGCCCTCGGGGAGGGAGCAGGTGCAGACCGCTCCGGGCAGAGGGCTCACTCCTCCAAGCAGGGGAAGCAGTCCAGTCCACGGGAGCTGTCGGGTGAGATAAATCTGTCCCCAGATGGGGTGTTCAGAAGCTTGGTGGATGAGGTAAGAGGTGAACAAGGCCTTCAAGGAGGAAGGAGACACGCCGGAGGAGGAGAAGAGCGGGGAGTCAAGCGATGGGAAGCGGCATAAATCAAGGCAAGGAGGCTGGCCCGGACATGTTTTAGGAAGAGGCTCTGAGAAGTAACGGGTCTAGAAATAAAAACTGCTCACAGGAAGTCCGGAAGAAGGGAGGATGCCGACTTCCTCAAAGAAGAGGGACGTGCCTGAAGGAGCAGGTGAAATTCCGTCGTGTCAAAATATCTTAGAATCTAGGGGATGACAGTAAAGAAAAAGAGAAGAGATGGGCCTCGTAGGCGATTCTGAAAGCCACGCGGAGAAGGCAGGAGCCATACAATTCTTGGTTTTACGCCCAGTCCCTTACACACAGATGCTGCTTTCCCGTGGGAGGAATAGGGGCTCCACTGGTCCCTGACACAGCACGTCTTTTAGGCAGTGGACACAATTCCCATCCACACCTTGTGGCCAGACTTCCTCAGTTCCCTTTCTCCACGGAGGGTCCCTCCCTTCCTTGCTAATGCACCTGGTACATAAGCTTTGTGAAAAATGCTTTATCAACATGTACTGGCGGTTCAGAAGCACAGCCTTGTGGTGATTATACCGAATGCAGCTGCTGCCTCAGTCCTCCTGAGTGAGTGAGGGGAATTAACTTAGGAGGACGCCCGTCCCAGCAAGGAGGGCCGGGTCTCTGAAGCCGCCAGAAATCAGAATTCTGACACAAACTAGAATTCCCAAACTCAAAGGATTTCACAGGACTCCTTTAGATTAGACCTGGGATCTAATCCAAGCCTGTCCTAATGCCTGCCTCTCCAGGTTCCAGGGAGAGTTCACTCAGAGGAATAGGAAACTCGAAACTCGGGGCTTCAGGGTGGTAGATGGCAAATACAACCAGGGCTTCTCCTGTCCCTGTCCGCACACCCCTTGCCGTGTGACTTCAGCCCCTCCCACTAAGGGGTGGAGCCTACTTCTCCACTCTGAGTGAGACTTGCTTTGGCTCACAGAACAGTTGCAACTGTGACAACAGCAGAGACCGGAAAATGCTTGGCCATTGGGCCGGTCTGCCCACCTACCTGCCTGCCTCCCTCCCTTCCTTCCTTCCTCTCTCTTTTTTCTTTCTTTCTCTCTCTTCTCTTTTTCTTTCCCTTTCTTTTTTCCCTTTTTTCTGTCTTTCCCTCCTTTCTTTCTCCCTCTCCCTTCTTTCTTTTCCTTCTTCCCTCCCTTCCTTCCCTCTTTCCATTTGTTCGTTCCTTCCTGAGAGAGAGAGAGAGCGAGAGAGAGCACACAAGCAAGGGGAGCCACTGGCAGAGGGAGAAGCAGGCTCCCCACTGAGCAAGGAGATTGATGATGTACGGCTCCATTCCAGGACACTGGGATTATGACCTGAGCCAAGGCAGACACTTGACCGACTGAGCCGCCCAGGCGCCCCTGGACTGTTCCCTCTTGCTGCTCCTAGGAAGATGGTAATCACCCTGCAAAGAAGCCAGGACCAGCCAGCAGGATGATGACAGACACGGGTCTAGCTCCCTGGGGCTTTAGGTCACTGCCTCCCATTACCAGGCACGTCAACGAAGCCAGCCCAGCTCATCCAACACCAGCCATCCTGCTGACTGACTCAAGATTTCTGAGGAACCCAGCAAAAACCAGACCAGAAGAACCGTTCAGTTAACCTAAAGAAAGATGAACTAAATAAATGGTTGTTTTAAGCCACTAAGATCTTGGGATGGCCTGAAAGGCAGCAAAAGTGAATTTATATATACAGTATCTGGATTGCCTATGGTCTCATCTCACTGGCTAGTGACACACTGATGTTAGAATCTTTATCTTCCGACTTTGACTCAAGTGATTTTTCTTCTTCTTTTTTCTTTTTTTGCCCTTTTTTTCTTTTCTTGCTTCTTTCTTTTCTTCCTCACGTGTGTGTGTGTGTGTGTGTGTGTGTGTGTGTGTATGATTTTGGAGGCTAGATCTGAAGCTGGCAAGCTGGAGACCTGAGAGAGGCCACGGCCTAAGTTCTGGGCCAAGAGCAGAGGAAGACAGATGTCTCAGCTTAGCAGTCGGACCAGCAGAGTTCCCTCTTACTTGGCCTTTTTGTTCTATTCAGATCTTCAATTTTTTTTAAAAAGATTTTATTTATTTTGAGAGACAGAGAGAGAGAGAGATCACAAGCGGGGGGAGGCGGAGGGTAAAGGGAGAAGCAGGCCCCTTGCTGATCCGGGAGCCTGTCAGGACTCGATCCCAGGACTCTGGGATCATGATCTGAGCTGACAGCAGTCGCTTAACTAAATGAGCCAGCTGGGCACCCAGGGTCTTCTGTTTTGATTGCAGGAGGCCTCCCATATTAGGGTGGGCAGTTTGGTTTACTCAGTCTACTGACTCAAATGTTAATCTCACTCAGAAGCATTGTCACAGATGCACCCAGAACAATGTCTGACCAAATGTTTGGGCACCTCGTGACTGGGTCTGGTTGATGCGTAAAATTAGCCAGTACAGGAGCTAACGTTTGTGAGTGGTTTCTAAATAAGGGACAGAAACAAAAGTCCTTTGGGATCTGTCAAAGGGGAAGAACAAATCTCATACCTTTTCCCATCAGTGTTCCAGTGGCCCCATCAGACCCTGGTGGATGCTCTGACCACCATCCTCCATTTCGTGCCCCACCACCTGGGGGAGCACTCTTGCGTTCCTTAGGTCTGGAGGATGCAAGCCATGAAAAGTATCAAAAAGTCAAGCGTGGAGGCGCCTGGGTGGCTCAGTGGGTTAAACCTCTCCCTTCGGCTCAGGTTATGATCTCAGGGGTCCTGGGATGGAGCCCTGCATCGGGCTCTCTGCTCGGTGGGGAGCCTGCTTCCCATCCCCCTCTGACTGCCTCTTTGCCTGCCTGTGCTCTTTCTCTCTGTCAAATAAATTAATTAAAAAAAAAAAAAGTCTAGGGTGTATATAGGAATAATAAGAATAACAGGGATGATTAAAAAATGGAAAGACCCATACTTACATGAGAAATACAAGTAGACAAGAGGTAGCGCTAGAATTCTATGAAACATTCAAAAGTGGGAAGAGGGGCGCCTGGGTGGCTCAGTTGGTTGAGCGACTGCCTTAGGCTCAGGTCATGATCCTGGACTTCCAGGATAGAGTCCCGCATCGGGTTCCCAGCTCCTTGGGGAGTCTGCTTTTCCCTCTGACCTTCTCCTCTCTTGTGCTCTCTCTCACTCATTCTCTCTCAAGTAAATAAATAAAATCTTTAAAAAAAAAAAAGTGGGAAGAGGATGATAGAGAAATCATACCTGGAGTCATGTCGCATGGCTTTTTGGAGTCATAGGTTATGGGCAACATACATATCTGGAAAACAAAAATCAATAACCATCAGAAGAATAAGACCAGGTCCTGCCCTTGGGCCTCTCACTGCCCTTAGACACCCAGGTGAGCAAATCTGTGTTTGAATTATTTATCTGCTTTGTAAAGAGTCTTGCAGATACCAACAGCTCTGAATATACTAGTATTTTCATGAGAAATAAATAGAGGCTCAGGGTATTTTTCAAAGGTCATTAATTATTGAGGTCCCCTCAAGCAGCTCTTACTCTGTCTCATTTTGATTTTTGTTCCTGACCAAATCAAGTTACTAAAGAGTCCGTCTTGATTGGGAATTCAGTCAGGAATTGATTTACGGCTTTTATAAAATTCCTTTGCATAAAAATCATGTTGGAGAAACTTGATTTTTGACTATTTCGGCTCTGAGTTGTTCTTCATACTACAGCCTTTAAAAATTGTGGCAAAATACACGCACAATTCACCATCATAACCACTTAAAAGTGTACATACAGTTCAATGATATTAAGTATATTTACACTGCTGTGCAAGGGTCACCACCATCCATCCCCAGAATTCTTTTCATTGTGCAAAACTGACTCTATACCCATCAGGCAATAACTCCCCATTTGCCCTTCACCCCAGCCCCTGGAGATCACCATTCTGTCTTCTGTCTCTATGACTTTGACTAGTCCATGTACTTCATGGAAGTAGAATCATAGAATTCTTGGTGACTGGCTTATTTTATTTAGCATAACATCCTCAAGGTTTATCCATGTTGTAGCACATGTAAAATTTTTCTTCTTAAGTCTGAATAATATTCCACGATATGTCTATACCACATTCTGCTTATCCATTTATCTGTCAGTGGACACTGGGGTTGCTTCCATCTTTTGGCTGTTATGAATAATGCTGCAATGAAATGGATGTGTAGAGACCCTGCTTTCACTTCTTTTGTGTATATGCCTAGAAGTGGCATTACTGGATCAGATGCTAATCCTATTTTTAAATTTTTAATGAACTGCCATACTGTCTTCCATAGCAGCTGCATCATTTTACATTCCTACTAACAGTGCATAAGGGCTCCAATTTCTCCACATCCTTGCTAACACTTGGTACTTCCTGGTTTTTGTTTGTTTGTTTTGCTTTGTTTTTGGATGATCGTCATCCCAGTGGGTATAAAGTTGTATCTCCTTGTGGTTTGGGTTCGCATTTCTCTAATGGTTAGTGATGTTGAGCATCTTTCTGAGTGTTTATTGGCCATTTGTAGATCTTCTTTGGGGAAATATCTGTGAGTCCTTTGCCCATTTTAAAATCAGGTTGTTTGGGTTTTGTTATTGAGTTGTAGAAGTTCTTTATATATTCTGAATACTAATCTTTTATCAGACATATGACCTGCAAATATTTCACTCATTCTATGGGTTGTGTTTTCACTCCATTGATTGTGTTGTTTGATGAACAGAAGTTTTAAATTTTTACTTAGTCCAGTTTATCTATTTGTACTATTGTTCTCTATGCCTTTCCACATTTGAGAAGTGACTGTCATAGTCTGGAAGCTTTTCTCCTGTTTTCTTCTGACAGTTTTATAGCTTTATCTCTTATGTTTATGTTTTGACCCATTTTGAGTTAACTTCTATATACAGTTTAAGGCAAGATCCAACTTCATTCTTTTGCATATGGACATCTAATTTCCTCAACATTATTTGTTGAAAAGACCCTATTACTTTCTTTAACATATAAAATTATCAAGAGAAACAAGGATTGTCTCTTTAGGCAGAGAGTATTACCACTGTACAAGATGGGACTAATTATAGGGCAGGCATTATCAAACACATTACCAGGATTAATTTAATAATCTGTAAGGCATAGGCATTATTTAGTCTCCATTTCTTCCCTGCCCCATCTCTTCCTCTCTAGCCTCCATATCTCTGGAGGGGCTGACCCCTGCAGATGATATTATCTGGCTCCCTTGCCTTTTGTCTTTTAATTGATTTTGGCCAAAGGGAAGCCAGGTGAGAGAATGGTCAGAGTTTCCCTTATACCACCTGCATCCCTCCATGACTATTGTTCTGGTCTAGAGAACCCCGTCCATAGCTTCAGTTCTCACTGGGTTCAATTAGAATATCGTTTGCTTCCCTTGATCCTTCCGTTTCTGCTTCAGCTGGGCCCTGGTATCTCAACATCCTTTGGTGGTTTCCTTAACTCTACCCATAGTCTCTTTATTAAATTCTATTCAGAAGCCTAACCAAGTGGGCCTAATATTTCCTGCTGAGTCCCTCACTGATATGAATGGTAAGTTAACATGAAGATAGCTTTTTATTTTTTCTTTTTAAGATTTATTTATTTATTTGAGACAGAGAAGAAGCAAGCATGCATGCATGTGCATAGAGGGAGGGGACAGAAGGAGAGACAGTCTTAAGCAGACTGAGCTCAGTGCAAACACTGAGCTCAGTGCAAATGCTGACCTGGGGCTTGATCTCAAGATCCGGAGACCATGACCACAATCAAGAGTTGGTCACCCAACCAACTGCACCACCCACGCACTCTGAAGACAGCCTTTTTTAAAGGAGCTAGTGAAGCTAATTAGTCTAGTGAGATATTCACCATGGTATTTACATCCTGTCTAGAAGTTGAAGGTTGAGTGAGAGAGGCTCAGGAGTCATCTCTCTTGCTTTTTTCTTTTCCTTTCTTTTTTTTGGATGCAAGGGAAGTCTAGGGCTATACCATCCTGAACATGCCTAATCTCATCTGGATGCAAGGGAATTAGGGAGGAAGGGAAGCGAAATCATGAGGTTTTTTTTTTTTTAAACTAAGATTTCAAAGGGAAAACAATGTAAAAGACCAACAACATGCCTGCCAGGTATAAAGACAGTTATTATAAGCAGACTAGTAGTAGGAATTTATACTACTAGCAAATTAGAGCAGCCTGAAGCGTTTCTTCAGTCTCCCTAAACCCAGTCAGGAAGTTAAACGTTGTTTATATGCCACTCATCGGTAAAGACAGGCTTCCTATTTGGGCATAAGAAGTAAACCCAGGGCTGAATTACATTAAGCAATAATGTAATTTTTTCAGAATTTATTTCAAAATTTATATCAGAAGTTAATGAGAGAGCTGGCTTGACTGTGAAAGTACCCAAGTGTTCTATTACTTTTAATCTTGATCCTTTAGTCACATCTCAAAGGAATTGTCTCTTCCCTTGGCTCATTTCTCTTCTATGCATGTGAACCTAACTAAAGGACAAACTCAATCCACACTCAAACCTGCTTCACTTACTAAACTAATCTGACTATGTCTGGAAGGGACCTCTGCCTGTAGCTGGACTTGAACGGAATCGTTCTGTAAACTACACCCAGAATATTGTACCCTAGGGGTGAATCCTGGGAACATACTTCTTACAACCTTCTGGCTACCCCCATTACTGATTCTATCCATAAGAAAATGCTACTGTGTTTATAAGTGTCCCAGCCACCTCCTGGCAGCAGCTTTCAGAATGGGAGGCTTAAAACCACAGAAGTAAATAATCCAGTGCACAACCTGTGGGGTAGTTTGTAAACCCAACCTCTTACATGGCTAATTCCTAATCCTCTGCCATCTCAAAAATTACCTTTTACCTTAAAACTTCTTTTTAAAAATATTTTATTTATTTATTTGACAGAGATCACAAATAGGTAGAGCAGCAGGCAGAGAGAGGGGGGAAGCAGGCTCCCCACTGAGCAGAGAGCCCTATGCGGGGCTCAATCCCAGGACTCTGTGATCATGACCTGAGCCGAAGGCAGAGGCTAAACCCACTGAGCCACCTAGGCACCCCTTAAAACTTTTTAAAAAGAAGTAAATGGATATGGATCACAGTTAAAAATAGGGAGAGATTTTCTCCATGTCCAATCAGCTCATACTTATTCAAATAATGACTAGGAGTCTGGGACAGAGGGCTTCCAATTTGATTCATATCTTCCCATTCAACCATTTCTCAAGGAAACTGCCAAGTCTTTTTAGATAAATCCTAAACAATATTTTATATTTTCATTATGCTTGTTTTAAAAAATGAAAGTAAAAAGACAAAGTATTTTTCACCCTGGCAATAAACCTGCACAGGCAGAGAATTAGATGTCAAAATCTTTAGTAGCAGCCACATTATTTAGCTGATGAATTAATAGGAATTCGTGGAAGAGGAGGTAGGATTTAAAGCCAAAGCTGAATAACAATTAGGTCTTAGTGTCATTAAAATTCTACTTTCAGCCACTACTAATTTTCTCCCTGACCACAAAAGACATTAGTTTTTCTGAGTAAGGAGGAAAAAGATCTGTATTGTTTTACGACACTATGCACTGAAGAGACTGCCACTGTAGGAAGAGGTTGTCATTTAAACTGCCTAGACAGGAATAGATGAACAGAAAAGGGGGAGGTGGGGGGGGAGCACTGAGAAGCATGTGAGGATCTTGAAAGCATGAGCAAATTCAGTGGTAGGAAAACAGATGAGGGAGTGTAAGAAGAAATAGCAGAGGCCAGCATCAGGACCTCTGCCTTGACAAAGGGGGCAGAGAGCACTGGACACCAGGTGTCCGTTATTGAGAAAAAGATCAGGTGCCTTGAAAGGGAAGGTTGGGGTGTCATGCAAGGCCAAAGACAAGTCAATGTGACCCCAAATGACAGTGTAGCTATCCGTGTTAAGCCTTTAGCAAATTTTCGTCATTGAGATACTGGTTGGTATCTGGGACTCACTTGGGGGGCACACTTAGATTCATAGCATGATTATGCCTTCCCACCCCTTCCCACCCCAAACAAATGTTGGTCTACTAAGAGTATCACCGGGAGTATCCATCCCCGTGATTCCTCATTAGGGACAATTAATATGGAACCTGAAGGCATATCCCTATGAAGCAGGTCCCTTCATCTATTAATTGAGAGTTACAGAGCACTGACCTTTGAATTATGTGATAAAGTATAGAATCTGAGCTGTAGACAGTTAAGACTACAATTCTGAGCCCAACCATTCACAAATGGAATCATCGAAGGTGAGGAAACATAATAGCATCTGTAACATGTGGAAATCCAAAATAGGAAGGAGGTCCTCACTGCCAAACCTCAAGACTGTAAATCAAATCTGATAAACACACAGCTCCTGGAGAAGAGCAGGAAAAAAAAAAAAAAAAAGCTGACTTCATAAATTCTGGGCTATTCCTACTGGAACAGAGGAACAAGAATTCCCTCTCAAGGAGCAGCAGTTTAAAAGAGAGCTGCTAAGAGAGGTTGAGATAAGAAAGGAATGACTCAGCAAGAAGATGGCAGCCCTTGAAAACTGAATTGTGGGTCAGAGCCTCAGCCCTTCTTAGCCTTTCTAATGGCTCCTCCGAGGGCAGTTCTGTTAACTTCGAAGCCACCCCTGAAAGATGAAAATGAACATCCCATGACCTCATCACAGCACTAAAAGGGGTTACATTCTAGTTAGGAAATGGCAGGCTCTCTTTATAATTTACATGCTAAACAGAAGCTTCTAGATTCCTGGAATTTCCCTTAGGGAGACAAAATAAATAAGAAACGCTGTCTGTGATAACCCGTGGTGTGGTGGGAGAAACGGAACTAAGTGAAGATGATTCCTAAAGATGGGTGGATTTCGTAATACAATGTGAGGGAGGCTAATGACGGAGCAAGGACCAAGTACTAAGGAAAGGCAGAGGAGGCTGTGACTAATGGACCCCATTTGGAACCCATCCTTTCTCACCATCGGAGGCTAGGGAGCAAGTGCAGGACCGAGTCCTAGTGAGGAGAGAAAGGGCACACCAATGTTTTCCCTTTTGTTTGGGTCCCTTAATTTGCTAGACTGGCTCTAGGTGCCATCTGTCCTCGATATTTATGAAAAATACCTTATTGTACTTATTTTCTCAGAAGACTCTATGGAATTGTAAATCATGTCATATGTGTCCCCTGAAAACAAATCTAGGATGTCAACCCCCCAGCAAATTACTACGCAGCTGGCCTACCCACTATTGCTACTGTTTCTAATACAAATGAAGGGATTTCCTAAATAAGACACCTGATATGTGGCATGCACTATGCTCGGCTTTTTTATACTTTCTCTAATATTTTATACTTTCTCTAATATTCACAACAGTAGGAACAATTATCCCATTTTGCAAACCAGAAGACAAGAGTTAGGGGGTTAGGTGACTCGCCTAAGAGTACATGAGACCATAGGTAGGTGGTCCAGCACAAAATGTAAACCTAGATCTTCTTGATGTGGGAAACAAAGGCAAAAGAAAAATTAGATTTCCTTGCTACATATAGCCCTTTCACAGGTCCTTAAAACAGGCAGAGTGACATCCCTCTTGGAACTCAGCTGCCTTGACGTTAGTACTTCACTAAGGGTAAAAGGTCAGCCCAACCCCCAGGATCCTGTAAGTCTACATTAACATATAAAGAGGGCATATAAACATATAAAGGGAACTTTCTTTATCTCTATCTATCCCCTCTTCCTAGATACCTGTTGGCAATCATCCTTCAAGCCCATGACCCACTGATATACATCTGAAGGGTCTCGTGACTGTTTACTTAACAATAATAAATGACCTTTCTGAATAATAACTACAAGGATCCTGGAAACCTTGCTTACCAAAAATACCTGGGAGGTTAGTGCTATCCCCAGCCCCCTCCCAACTTGAAAGTCTATAATGGGCCACTTCTCATGACCCCAGTGCAACTTTCTGTCCCGTGCTTCAATAAAACCACCTTTTTGCACCAAACATGTCTCAGGCATTCTTTCTTGGCCTTCGTCTTCAAACCCTAATGCCTATATGCTCTTTCTACCACATTCCGTGCATCCCCCAGAAACCTGAAATACAACCCGCACCAACGAAATCTCTTAGAAGAAAAAAAGCTGAGGCTTCACTGCTTTAACAAGTAGAACTAAAGCACTGGGTCATGAAATACCCAGGCTGGAGCACATCACTAACATCTGTGGACCTAACAGCTCTCACCCCCAGCCTCCACCCCACCCCTCCTTCCTCACCAACCCTGCACCTCCTTAGGAACTCTGCTTACAAGCAGACAGGTGTTGCCTCCTGGAGCGTGGCACCCACCCAGTGAAGGCTCCGCTGGGGCCTTGATTGATTTCAGTCAGGCGGGGGTCCCTTTCCTTGCTGGCGATTGGCTTAGGATGTTCACATGGAACCCATCTGGCCAATGATATGTTTCCACCAAAGGAGCTTCTGCAAATGGGTTCCCACTTCTAAAAAAAGGCTTCGAGGGGCGCCTGGGTGGCTCAGTGGGTTAAGCTTCTGCCTTCAGCTCAGGTCATGATCTCAGGGTCCTGGGATAGAGCCTCACATCGGGCTCTCTGCTCAGCAGGGAGCCTGCTTCCCCCTCTCTCTCCCTCTGCCTCTCTGCCTACTTGTGATCTCTGTCAAAGAAATAAATAAAATCTTAAAAAAAAAAAAAAAAGGCAGAGATGGTCTCTTCTTCCATGGTTTGGGGACACTCACATATAAGCCTCTTGGAACTAGGTCAGCATAAAATCATCAGCCTTTGTAATCAGTGGGACAGGGACAGAGGGAGCCTGTTTTCTGAATAATGGCCACCTTTGGCCCAGGTCAGGGACCACCTTGGGTCTTTCATTACTTGCCTTGATCATGGGAACCATTCATGGATGTTTCCAATGGTTAACTCGTTATTTGAATTAGTTTGCCTTTCCCCCCCGAAAATCTGGAGCAGTTAATCACATCACGTTCATTTCTTTTGTAATTTAGAGAGCTTTCTCTGTGAAATGCAGAGCAATTTCACAGAAGCCATAGGAAACTTCTCTTCCCAGGGTCCCTTATAAGATCAAACAGGTATCTGTCAACAAAGGGTAGTCATCCCTGCTAGAGCTCTTTAATGTGATAATGAGATAATGCGGGTCTCTGATTTCTCCTGGGCTTCGAAGGGTCTGCCCACTGCACCCCGCCTGCACCTCTTCTCCCAATTCATCCCCTCTCAGCATCCTCCTCCCACCTCTCTCTTAAATGCAAATGAATTGCTCAATATCCTCTCTGATCTGTACACTTTTAGCCCTTTCTCCTTATCACTTTGTACTTACAGGGCACCCCAGATCTATACCCATACATTTCAGGTCAACAAAGGCTTATGGAGTGCCTCCTCGGAGCAAAGCACTGTCATAAACAAAGTGGAAGATAGAAACCTGGTGTGCCTGGGTGGCTCAGTTGGTTAAGCAACTGCCTTCAGCTCAGGTCATGATCCAGGGGTCCTGGGATCGAGCCCTGCTTCAGGCTCGGGCTCCCCACTTGGTGGGAAGCCTGCTTCTCCTTCTCCCACTCCCCCTGCTCATGTTCCCTCTCTCACTGTGTCTCTCTCTGTCAAATAAATAAAATCTTAGAAAAAAGAAAAAACCTGAGTCAAGTCCCGGCTCCGGCTCCCAGTCAGTTTAGACTCTAGTGGCAGAACGAAGTCCGGGTAAAGTAAGCAGAAAATGCAAACCAGGCTCCCATTTTTGACCAGCGGCTGCAGAAAGGGCCGGTGGAACTGGGGGTGTGAGCAGATGGGAGGCACTGGACAGAAGAGGACTGTCAGCTCTGCCTGCCTCACGTCCAGTTTGCAGATGAGCTAGAGGACTGATTACAGATGAAAGATGCTTCTACCCCATCTTCCATCTCACCCTTTCTGGGATCCTTCTTACCCTGGCTGTTGACTCTTTCTGTGCATCCTTACCTTCTCTCTCAAACGAGGAGCTCTCTTCAACTACTTAAAAAAAAAATAAAAAGTACTGTTAGGATTGTCATTACCTTCAACTTCCTTTTCCTCCTAAGTTGCATATTTCCTGGGATCTTCTGAGGCGGTGTGTGAGACAGAGTCAGCTCCAAGATTCAAGTAAGGCGCCATTCCTCAGCCTGTGGGGACAAAAGTTCAGTAAGGGGAAAGAGCTGAGGCTTTCCGGGGTGGTGGGCAGCTGGATTAGCCCCCTTCTATGGGTAATGTTCCGTGCCGGAGCACTGCTGTGCTCAGTGGGACAGGCTGTGGGGAAGTTGATGGGGGGGGCGGTTCAATGACCTGTGTGCCTCCGTCAAAATGTGGGACGATCCTGGCGCATCACATGGGTTGCCTCTGTATAACTCGTTCACTGCAAAAGCTAAGGAAACCCACTAAGGACCACTATTTGTAGAGTTGGCTTTGGTCTGGTATTACTCAGAACTAAAATGACCATTAGTACTGAAAATTAGGACTTCTTACTGGTCACACCCAACTAGCTGTTCTGGAGCAAGATACTTCGCTTCTTTTATCTCCAGTGTTCTCACTGAAGGCTGGGAGCAATGAACATACAGCCTGGGGTTGGTGTGAGAGTGATGTGGGCTAATGTAGATTTAACCCCTGGCACAGTATGCAGCCCAGAGACAGCCCTCCACGAGTGGTAGTTCTCCTCCAACCCCTCAAATCCCTTTCCATAAACATTTCCTTGAGAGTCTACTTTGGGCTTAGTACAAAACACTATTTGTGAACTGAGTCCTACGGCCAACCTTTCAACAAGAGGAGATACCATAGAATATTGGAGAAATTTCTAGCAAATTCATCGGTCAAAAATTTCAATGTAAAGAAAAATCATCTATTTTGAAAACGAGGTGGGAACCCCCCAGCTGACGTGGATGAACAGCTTAGCAAGGATGAAGTTCCCCTACTTCAGAAGAGGCAATGCGACACCCTTGAGTAAGGTGACCACAGGTGGCTGCTAAACCCTTAAAATGTGGCCAGTGTGAACAGAGATGCACTGGGAGCATAGACAGACACTGGATTTTGGAGTGTTCAAACCCCCAAAATCCCATAAAATACCTCAAACATTTAAAAATTAATTATATGTTAAAATGGTACTATTTTGGACATACTGGGTTAAGTAAGATATTTTATTAAAATGTTATGAGATTTTATTAACATCAACTTCACTTTTTTTTTTTTTTTTTACCTTTTTAAATGTGGTTGTTAGCAATTATTTAATTACTTGTGGCCCACCTTAGACGTTTACTGGATGGGGATAAGCTGGTAAGTAGTTTTGAGGACAAGCCACCGTGTGGGGGTCTTAGTTTTATTGGGCTTAATAAGGTTTGGTGAGGAGACTGCAGGAGATAGTACTCACTTTGACCTGGCTTAATAAAGACTTGGGCATAGAAAGAGTTAAGTATGGTTTGTATTCTTCTCCGGAACTTAACCACAGCTTTTATACTCTACTTTAAAAGAAAGTAGTTTCTCTCATTCTTTTGCAAAAAGCATCCAAGGTCTTCTTTCCAGATGCAGCTTCTTTTGTCTCTCTCTCTGACCAGAACTTCCTCTGTCAGGGAGCTCGCTCACCGCTCACCGACTAATTAACTCTCCAAAGAAAGCTGAGAGCTTTGCTTTCTTACTCCACTTCCGTTTCCTGCTATGGCCAGGAGAGCAAAGCAAGGAGATGGCTCTCTGGGGCTGCAGGGCCTCAGGCTTGAGTCCTTCCTTCTGTTTTTCCAGGTGGGGGAAACTTTCCCTGACCAACGCTGTATTTATTTCATTACTTCATCCTCTCACACAGAGACAGGACTTGGCTTAAAAGCAAGGTTCCAGCACTTTTGCCACTGACCAAATCTTTTCTTTTCTTTTTTTTTTTTAGATTTTTAAAAATTTATTTGATACGAGAGAGAGATCACGAGTAGACAGAGAGGCAGGCAGAGAGAGAGAAGGAAGCAGGCTCCCCGCTGAGCAGAGAGCCCGATGTGGGGCTCGATCCCAGGACCCTGGGATCATGACCTGAGCTGAAGGCAGAGGCTTAACCCACTGAGCCACCCAGGCGCCCCTGACCAAATCCTTTCTTTGTTGATAGTACTTAAAACAAAACAACAACAACAACAAAAACAACGTTTGAATAGATGAGAACAGTTTTTAAGTCGATTACCGGACAGTTTTTTCCCCCCATTTCATTTCCTGTTTGCTGGAACTGTTATTTTACAGTTGGCTTCAAAATTTCAATTCTCACGTCAAGGTGAATGATGTCATATTTTCTCTCAAGTTCATTTTCTTCCACGTTTAACGCCTGCCCCACAGATGGCTGCAAAGTGAATGTGTGTGAAGGAATTCTTCAACTCCCTCTACATGGTCCTCCCTTCCTCACTAAATTGGTCAGTGGCACTACTGTCCTCCCAGTCATCAGGCTCCAAACATTGACAACCTGTGGTCCTGTTCCTCTCTCCCCCTTCTTCTCCGGAGACTCACACCTTTGCTAGGTCAACAGATAGTCTCATCACTCATCTTCGTCCCCTCTGTTCTGTTGCCATTTTCCTACTGCAGTCGTCCTAGCTTCTTCCTCAGGGGCCAGCAGCAGCTTCCTGGGCGGCTTCCTGTCTCTCATTTCTCTCGGCAGATGTGTCCAAGTTTATCTTCCTGTAGACACTGACCAAGTCACTTCTTAGAACATGACCTGGTTCCCCATGACTTACAGACTGAAGTCAGACATCTCAAATCACTTCTGGTCAAAGTGGATATAAATAAACACAAAACAAAGGAGAAATAAAATCTCCCGATAAAAAAAAACTCCTGCCATTCAAAGCTCTGTATTGCCTGTCCCCAAAATACCTTCTCATGGCTCCTGTTCAGCCTCCTGGTTCCAACAAAACTGGGCCACTGAATGCTCCCGAGATACAAGTCCAACTCTTTTTTTTTTTTAAGTTTTGAGAGAGAGAAGGGGAGGAGGGGTAGAGGAAAGAATTTCAAGCAGATTCCTTGCTGAGCGGGGAGTCTCTACTGAATGGGGCTCTACTCAGGGCTTGATCTCAACACCCCAAGATCACATCCTGAGCCCAAATCAAGAGCCTGACTTGCGCCTGACAGAGCCACTCAGGCGCCCAGCAAGCCCAGTTCTTAACTCAAGAAGCTGGAGCTCTTACCTTCACCCGAGCCTCTCTTTTCCCATGTCTAAAAATAGAGTTCTACAAATCCCTATTAGCTTGCTAGGGCTGCCATAACAAAGCACCACAAACTGGGGGGCGGGGGTGCTTAGAACAACATAAATGTATTGCCTGGCGGTCCCAGTGGCCAGTGAGAGATCAAGGTTTCAGCAGTACCACCCACACCCCCTGTGTAAGGCTCCAGGGAAGGATCTGTTCTAGGCCTCTCTGACAGCTTCGAGTTCCTTGGCTTGGAGCAACATAATTCCAGTCTTAGCATAGCATCTCGGGGTGTGTGTGTGTGTGTGTGTGTGTGTGTGTGTGTGTGTGTGTGTGTAAATTTCCCTGGTTTTTTTTTTAAGATTTTATTTATTTATTTTACAGAGATCACAAGTAGGCAGAGAGGCAGGCAGAGAGAGAGGGGGAAGCAGGCTCCCGGCTGAGCAGAGACCCCGATGCAGGACTCGATCCCAGGACCCTGAGATCATGACCTGAGCCAAAGGCAGAGGCTTAACCACTGAGCCACCCAGGTGTCCCTAAATTTCCCTTTGTTATGAGAACATCATTGACACTGGATGGACGTCATTGACACTCTGACTTTATCTTAACTGATCACAACTACGATGGCCTGATTTCCAAATAAAGTCACAATTCCTTAGCACTAAGATTAGGGCTTCAGCAAATGACTTTTTTTTTTTTTAAAGATTTTATTTATTTATTTGAGAGAGAGAAAGCATGAGAGGAGAGAGGTCAGCGGGAGAAGCAGACTCCCTGCCGAGCAGGGAGCCCGTTGTGGGACTCCAGGATCATGACCTGAGCCGAAGGCAGTCGCCTAACCAACTGAGCCCCCCAGGCGTTCCAGCAAATGACTTTTGAGGGAACACAATTCACCCCATAATACTGTCGTCATAGCCAAGCTCAAATGTCACCTCCTTTTGGAAACATCCCAGACCCACTGTCCTTCTCCCTATCCCAAACAGGATAGAACCACTCTCCCTGTCTTTACCACCTCTGGCCTAAGTAGCCCCTATGACTTTTCTGTGTTTTGTGACCCAAGCACTGGCTTTGTGTCTGGTTTAGGCACTGGGTTGTCACCAGGCTGCTTTTTGAAAGGAATGCCGAGGGGCGCCTGGGTGGCTCAGTGGGTTAAAGCCTCTGCTTTCGGCTCAGGTCATGATCCCAGGGTCCTGAGATTGAGCCCCACATCGGGCTCTCTGCTCAGCTGGGAGCCTGCTTCCCCCTCTCTCTCTGCCTGCCTCTCTGACTACTTGTGATCTCTGTCAAATAAATAAATAAAATCTTAAAAAAAAAAAGAAAGAAAGAAAGAAAGGAATGCCGACCCCGCTATAGTAACTCTTAACTTGCACACCCATCCCTCGTCCTGGAAGATGAAGGAGGAAAAGCATAAATGCTTCAGAGGACCCTCCTTGGTCCTGGAAACCCACTGAGTGTGACGAGGAGATGTCCCAGAGGCAACTCCTTGCAGGACAGTTGTCCCCAGAACAAGAGCTGGAGTTCTGAAAATACCTCCATGGACCATGTCACCTCCAACAGCTAGAGGCTGTGCTTCCAACTGCAACCGTGGAAAGAAGCGAAGTTGCTTCGCGCCCTCCCCACCCCTGCCGGCAGCTCTCCCTTCCAGAGCAGTTAATCTGCTATTTAAGATGCAGATCTTGATTTCTTTTCACTGCCTGCTCAGCCACATTTGGAGGTTTTGATTAGGAGATAGCGCCCTGTGTGCAAGAATTGGGTCGGGTCACACCATTTAATAAAGCTATCATGACTGATGTGAGCACTACACACAAAAGGGAATGGGAGTCATACAGCTATAGTCCTTGTGGCATGAAATCATGCAGCTTCCGCTTGGGTAGGGACCTTTTTGATGTCACAGGGTGAGGGATTAAGTCATAATTATGTAGATCTAAATTACCTTCCAGCAAACCTACTGGTGGTTCTTCATTAACATCGCAGCAGGCTTTAATTCCAGCATAAGACTGATCACCCTTCAGCTGCCCGACATCCAGCCTCCAGAATATGTTTGGAATTAAGCAGGGACTTCGGCGAAAAGAACATCAGGTGCCATTTCTCTACTTTGTCTCAGACTTGATTTTGATTAATAAGTGCATGTCCTCCTTTCATGATGTTGCTTGGATGTGTGCTTGCTGGTTGCACACATTTGACTTCACTACCCAAAGCTTGTGGCACTGACATCAGAGAACCTAGTGGTGATGAGGGACCTTGGATGTCACTGATCATCTGAGTTTTCACCGGAAGACAGTACAACTCCAAGTCAGATTTCTTACAGAAACTTTCACAACTACGGTGGCCTACTGATAGGAACATGAACCTTTGCCAGGCCCAAATTAGATTTAGAGCCACAACATCTTCATGTCTTTTCTGGAAACACCGAGATAATGAGGAGGAGAGGTTTAGGGATAAAAGGAATCTGCTAGGAACTTGGATGTTTCCATTCATATCAGGTTGTGGAGGTTGATCCCTGATCAATGGGCAGGACCCCTTACCATTGGTGAGTTGACTCCTGTTTTGGATGACCCAGGAACTTGTCTCAGCAAGGATGTCTGTGAGCCACAACCATCTCCTCCCTCTTCCACTGGAGTAAACCAGGGAGGCTGACTCCTAAATGTTAGGTGCGATAAAACAGCCTTGCTTTAGGAGACTTTCCTGCAAGCAGTAGACAGTAATATCTACTTCTCTCCATTACGGAGGGAGATAGGCTTTCTCATGCTCATCTTCTGGGATTGGTTACCCATAGCCCTTTTTTTTTTCCTATCTGTAATAAGGAATGTTCTTCAGTTAAATCCGGTAATGATTAGGGGCACCTGGGTGGTCAGTCTGAAGCATCTGCCTTCGGCTCAAATCATGACTTCAGGGTCCTGGGGTCGAGCCCCAAGTTGGGCTCCTTGCTCAGTGAGGAGTCTGCTTTTCCCTCTCCGTCTGCCCTCCCTCTCTATGTTTTCCATCTTTCCCATGCACACACAAACACACTCTCTCTCTTGAATAAGTAAAATCTTTTAAAAAAGATTAAAAAGTCAGGTAGTGTTTAGCCCTAACAAAAGCATACAGAAGATGACAGAGTTGGGAGGGATAATCTGGGCCAGTGATTCTCCAACCAGAATTAGCTAGTGGGCTGAAAAAAGGGAAGATATTGTCAGGTCTCACCACTAGGGGAGGATGTCAACATCTCCAGTGATGGGGAGTGGAATTTTTTTCTTAAGCTGCCACAAAGCTTAATTTTAATTCTAGCAACTGTTCTAATTCTTCTGTGTGGTTTCTGGACTCTGTTTTTGTTTTTTTTTTTTTAATCTTAGCTTGTTTATGGATGTGTCATAATTCTAGACTACTTCAGATTCTTTCTGGAAAACAGATGGTAGTCGTAGTGGTGTGTGTGAAATTATAAATAAATTTGAAAACAGAGGTCATCCAGAAAAATCCTGTACCCACTGGAGAAGGAAACCACATTCATCATCTGTGATAAATGGCCATCCATCTCTGGTTGAAAATTTTAAATGACAGCAGCGCACCACGGTAAAATGTGACTTATTCCACTATAGGCTGCTCTCGTTGTATAAAGTTCTTCCTCATATTGAAACAAAATTAGCTTCCTGGTAAGATTTCTCTATTGATCTTAATTCTTTCCTTTGATTATTTTAAAGGACTTTTGCCTCTCAGTATTTATTAGATACTATTGCTGAATAACAAATTAGCTCCAAACTTAGCTGCTCAAACAACAGACACTGATGGTGTGAGATACACAGCTTCGGAGGGTCAGAAATCCAAGAGCAAGTTACCTGGATGATTTTAGCTCAGGGGCTCTCATGAAACAATGACTGGGAGAGCAGCTGGTGGGGCTACCATCATCTGAAGGCTTGACACAAGCTGTAGGATTGGCTTCCAATGTGACCCAACCACATGGTTGTTGATGGGAGGTCTCAGTACTTTGCCATGTGGCTCTCTCCATTGGGCTGCTCCAGTGTCCTCATGACAAAGCAGCTGGCTGCCCCAGAGCAAGTAATCCAAGAAAGCAAAGAGAAGCATCAGTGTTTTCAGTATCTAATATGGTCACCACCATCATTTCTGCCATACGCTACTCAGTAGGATTACATTGCTAACTGCAGCCCAACTAAAGGGGTACAAAATCAAGCTCTATTGATAATCTCTATTGATATTCTCTATTTGGTGGGACATTATACTTATGCTTCCATTTAACTCTTTAGATATGGTTTCCTTTAGTTCTGTAAACATATTTATAATAACTGATTGAAAGTCTTTATATAGTAAGCCCAACATCTAGACTTTTTTTTACTTCTTTTTTTTTTTAATTTATTTTCAGCGTAACATTATTCATTGTTTTTGCACCACACCCAGTGCTCCATGCAATCCGTGCCCTCTCTAATACCCACCACCTCATTCCTACAACCTCCCACCCCCCGCCCCTTCAAAACCCTCAGACTGTTTTTCAGAATCCATAGTCTCTCATGGTTCACCTCCCCTTCCAATTTCCCTCAACTCCCTTCACATCTAGACTTCTTCAGGGACAATTTCTACTGACTGTTTCCTTTCCTGTGTATAGGCCATACTTCCTGTTTCTTTGTGTGTCTCATAATTTTTTGGTTGAAAATTAGACATTAAAAAATTTTACTGAAATACATCATATACCAACCATAACAATATTCACACTTTTAAACTGCACAATGCAATGGATTTTAGTATATTCACAAGATTGTACAATCATCACCACTATCTAATTCCAGAACATTATCATCAGTCCAAAAAGGAACTCCATTCCCATTGAAAACTGGACATTTGAAATAATGTGGCAGTTCTGGAAATCAGACACCTTCCTCCACCAGGGCCCTTGTTGCTGTTTTTGTTTTGTTTGTTTTGGGGGAGAGAGAGGGAGAGAGAGAATCTTAAGCAGGCTCCCTGCTGAGCACAGAGCCTGACACAGACCTCAGTCTCATGACCCTGAGATCATGACCTGAGTAGAAATCGAGGGTTAGACACTCAACTGACAGAGCCATCCAGGTGGGCCATTGTTGTTTCATTATTGTTTGTTTTGTAACATTCCTGGACAGAGTCTGTATACAGATGTGTATATGAAATGTGTATACAGATATGTATTCCCTGTCATGTGTGACCACTAAAGTCTGTGTTCAGTCAACTTAATGGTCAGATGATGACTGAACAGAAATTTCCATAAATGCTTTGAACCAATTAGTCTCCAGTCTTTCCCAAGAGGCACTGTGTGTGTGTTTATGTGTGTGTATATGTGCTGGGGCACACTTGCAACACTCCTTAAGTATACAACTTCCTGCTTGTTTAAGTTCTCAAGTCCAGCAGTGGTGAGAAGTTGCGAATTTCTGTCCCTCTTACGCCTTTCTGGAGTGTTCTCACAGTCCTGCACATGTGTGTGTGGTCTTCTAGATCCTGTGATAATGTTGGAGCTTTTCAAAGGCCCCTATGAACAACTCATTTCCGAGATCTTCCTCTTAAAGTTTTGGTCAGGCTTTTGTTGGCCCCAACTGGTGTTCAACCTTGGGCACTCACAATGAGAAACAATTGCTATTTATTGTTCTTGACAAATGCCCTAGGGATTGGGTTCCCTCCTCCCTCCCTACCCCCAGTGAGCTCTGAATCAGGTCAAATAATGACAATGTCCTATGACTAGGGCTTTCCATGGAGCTATAAGACAGGTAAAATAGTGATGATTCTATGTGAAAAGGGGCTTTTTGAGGGCCTCCAAACTCAATTCACCCCTCCAATGGTCATATGGCTGCTCATTCTCACAGCTACCATGATTCTGAAGATGCTGGTTTTCATGACGGCAGAGCCAGGGTGAGGGGCACTGGAATAGTGCGAGTTAAAAATAGTGTGAGCTACAAAAAAGAAAATTGCTACAATATTTGCTGTTCTCATGGAGATTCAGCAGTTTTTCTAGAATAAGAGCTCATTGGGTTGTTGGAAGCCTTCGGTTAATTTCCAGTTTTTGGAAATGTTGATTCTGGCAATTTTTACAAGTATTCTTATTGCTTTTATGGAAGAATGAATTTTCAGAAGTTCTTGCTCCACCATTTTGGAAGTCTCCAAGGTCCACCTCTTGAAGGGAAGAACGCCAGAGAATTTGTGGCCATATTTAACACCACCACACAGCATCTGTCCCCAGAACTCAAATCCAAAGTCTCACCTGCCAACCTGGCACAGAGGGGCCATTAGCAGTGATGAGATGGGGCAGCAGAATTCAAGGGTGGGGAGACCCATCCTTTGGGTGAATACATTTTTTAGAGCTGAACCAGATGCCTTCCCAGGGCAGCTCATCTTTGACCTCTTGGAAAGCCCGTAACCTTGGAAACCTCTGTAACCACATGAAAGGTGGGGAGGCATCTACATTCAAAGAAGCCTACCGGAGGCTCTCCTGATATGAAGATAATCCAAGGGTAGTGCAGACGTTCACCTGTGATAAGGAGATCCACCAGCCTCTTGGGACCTTCTCCCTGATCCACTTTCTCTGTGAGGTCACTCACTGTGCCTGGTAGCTCTTCTTCTTGCCTGGATGGTGCCCTACCAGTTGGCAGCCATGTTCTCATTTTTGGCCAAGCCCTCTGGCACTTTTTATGTAGTCCATGGTGCCCTGAGATTTTAATACTGTCTTTCATGCTGTCTTGAACACTAACAAGAGACAAGTCTCTTTGCTATTGGACGAATAAGGACGTGACCACAGCTTCCATGGGATTATTTTCGAATTATAACTTAGGTCTGTACAGTTGGCTCCTAAGTAGCTGCCTTCACAGTGGCCATTTATATATGGCGGTCAATGTAAGAACTAATCAGCGGAAACTCCACCCTCTTGACTGAGCCATGAAATGAACAGCTGAGACCAGGCTGTTTCCTTTTCTTTCACAGTGAAGGGCCTTCCCAGGAGAGCTAGTATAGCAGTTCGCAGGAACCACACAGCCTTGGTTTGCCTCGTGTCTAGGTATCAGAATGACATTACAGGAGCTCTTTTTTGTTTGCTATAATAAGCCTAGTTTTCTGTGGAGAAGGACGCTGAGAGATTTTTCACTTTGCAATACACTTACAGGGAGGAATTGGCACACACAGCAGAGGAGCAGGAGAATAACCAGAATGTACGTGCTAGACCTTGCCCTCTTGGTGATCCTCAACTAAGAAATCTGACAGGGGGCGCCTGGGTGGCTCAGTCGGTTAAGCGTCTGCCTTCAGCTCAGGTCATGATCCTGGGGTCCCAGGATGGAGCCCCGCATTGGGCTCCCCTGCTGAGCAGGGAGCCTGTTTCTCCATCTCCCTCTGCCAGCTGCTCCCCCTGCGTGTGCTCTCTCTAATAAAGAAACAAAATCTTAAAAAAGAAAAAGAAAAAGATAAAGGAAATGAGACAGATTAAAGATGGCTAAAAATTCTGCAATATTCCTCTGTTTGAGAGGTGGGATCTATTACAGCCCATTACCTTCTGACCTTTACAGTATGGCCAAAGTGAGGCCAGTCCGGTCTCAGGGCTAGCTTTCAAAGGAACTGGTGGCTTCTGTTCGGGGGTCTTAGTGTCCTAGACATCATGAAAAAGGGCAGCCACTCTGCTGGAGAGCCCACATGTGGAGGCGCTGAGACAATGCAGGGTGGAAGAGGACCCTCAGAGCCATTCCTGCCAAGATGGCAGTCATGTGACTAAAACCATCTCGAATGCTCCGGACTAGCCCAGCTGCCAACTCAGTACCACAGGGTGACCCTGGTAGACACCACATGGAGCAGAAGAGGTGCCCAGCTAATCTCTGCTCAAATTCTAGATTCAAAGACCCATGAGATCTAATAAAATGATCAGTTCCAACTATGAGTTCGGGTTAGCGTGGTACACAGCAGTATGTAACTGGAACCAGGAGCCAGTGCCCTTCTTTGAGAGTATGCCTTAGGCTAAGCAAAGGACCAGAGCTAGACCCTGACTTTTCCGCAGCTGCATCCAGAAGGGGCCCTCACAGACCTTCTTAGGGTGCCGGGACTAAGGGCCTGCCCTGTGCAGCACCGGGTGGAGTTCCTAGTTGCCTGCTGGTGTGCAAGCTGGCCTCGTTGTGTCTTGTGCTTATGATTAGCAAGTAAGTAAAAGAGAAACTGTTGCATCACCAACATGTCCATTTCCAAGCTTTTTGAGACATACTGTCAAGTTGTGATTCTGGAAAGGTCCTACCAATTTCTAGTTCCTTCTACAGTCTGTGAGATTGCCTGCTTCCTGCCCCCTCAGTGACATGAACTATTATCAACTGCAGTAGTAAATGTCATCTTACGAATAATTTCATCCCTTTGCATGACCTCTCTTTGCTCATCTTGGTATCCATTGTGCCTGGCAGAGTGTCTGGAACAAAGCAGGCACACAATAAAGATTTTTTGAATGAATAAAGCCTCAAAAGGCTGCGAAATCTATTCCTCCAACCCAAAGTTCTCTCCTGTCTACTCTTTTTTCTCTAGATGTCCCACAGTTGCTTCAAGTTTATCCACTCACTTCTTCACTTCCAACCCCGCTTCTCCCCTCCCCCACGGTGCTCCCGGTCTTTCTGACCGGGACCTCACTCCCTCAGGTAACCTAGCCAGAAACTTGGGAACCTTCCTTTGCTCCTTTACCACTTCCTCTTACTTTTTCCCAACCAACCAATGATTGTGTCCTGAAATTCTATTCATTCTTCACCCCTGGACATTCATTCTAAAAATATTTCTTGATCATCTAGTATGTCCCAGGATTGGTCTAGGTGTTGGAAATTCGGAGAACAAAAGATACAAATACCCCAGCCCTCATAATGTATATTTTAGATGGTGAAAAAAACAAAACAAAAGAAATTAACAACTAAATTCTATGGGATGTCAGATGGTGATCAATGTTATGGAGAAAAATTAAGCAGAGAAGGGTGACAGGATATGGGAGAGGGACTTCTGTATTAAACACGTAGTCCGTGAAGGGTTCACTTAGGTGAAATCCAAGCAGAGACTGGAAGGAGGTAAGGGAGCCATCACGCTCCGCACCTCCTGAATCTATCCCCTTCTGTCCGTCTGCACAGCCATTGCCCTTGTTCAAGCCACCACCATCTTTCTCCTGGATTATTACTAGTCTCCCTGCCCCCCACTTTCTAATTTATTAACCATCTTCCTCCAGGGTGATATTTCTCAAGTCGAAACCTGATCCCAACTCTCTTGCCTAAAACCCTAAACTCTTCGAGGTAAAAACCAAAAATTCATTCCTATCTCCTACAAATCCCCAAGACCTTCTCTAACTTTTTGTTCCCCAGGTGCCCCTTGATAGCCATAGCTACTTACAGTTCCTTTGATAAGCATGGCGCTGAACTTTTAAAAACCTTCTTAAGCTCCTCTTTTCTCATTCCATAAACAAAGTCACAGTCCTCTTCTTGGTGTTGATTCCTTTTTATTTGGTTTGGAGATGCATTTCAGAGAGCCTGCCTCCCTTTAAAAGAGCCATTCATTCAGAAAAGGTAGGTTTTGGGGCAGGATGAAACTTTCTAATCAGTAAGGTAAGTGCTAATCATGCAAATGAGGGATGTCTGTAGTGTAATAAGTCAGGGGCGGCAGCTCTGCATTATTAATAAGCTATGGGCTGGTGGCATGGCCCTGGACATTAATATCATAATGTAGATGGTGTGATAAGGGCACAAAGCTCTGTACCCTTGGAGGGGGAGCCAGTTTGCGGCAGCAATAGGGTCCAGGTTTGGGAGCTCTGTGTACCAGCTGATGGGGTCTCTGGACCAGACTTTGTGATTGTGGGTGAGTGGGGTGGAGGGCTCAGGGGGTCAGAGAAGTGCCACATAAAGGGGCCTGGACCTGGCTTTGTTTTGGGTGGGGGGGACCCTCGTCAGTGCCTTTGTGTTCTGAGGCAGGCTGGGACTAGACCCTGGGTCTTGCCTGACAAATTCAAGTTGTAGGTGCCATGGTCATGTGGACCACTCATTGCAAAGTCATGTCCACAACTGGGAAGAAGACCATTAGTAGATGTCCTCATCTACATCAGCATTAGAGAAATGGATCTGAAGGGTGGGATGTTAACGAGGGGCAGGAAAACCCAAGCATGAGAGAGGTTAGATGTGGGTGGTAAGATGTGTTCAAGATATACGCTTGGCTGGGAAGACTATTGGCTCTTCCACCTTTTCATGAATGAATTTTTAAAAAGGTAAAGCCAGTACCTACAGCTATGGAACCAGGCTTCAGGGCCTGGGTCCCCACAAAGAACTCTGTCTCTAGACCTGTCTAAAGGTGAGTCTGATCCTGCTAACAAAGCATTGTTGTGTTTGCCTCGGAATGAATGTTCTGATAACCATGGTGGTTGGAGAGCAGAGACAGAGAAGGGGAATTCACTGAACTTACAGAGCATCTTGAAAGATGACATTCATCCTAGCTAATAATGTTGCTAATAAAGGTTGTCTGCAGCCTTTGTCACCTACTACCTGCTAGCAAAGTTGTGGGGAAGAGGTATATCACTCCTCCTGACTTCCTATGGTTGAAGGCTACTGATGTTTACCAAAGGAAACTGACAAATATCATGTCAAATTGACTTAGCTCCATGCTACGGTCTGAATGTTTGTGTTTTCCCAGAATTTGTATGTTAAAATCCTCATCCCCTACATGATGGTGTTAGGAGGTACAGCCCTTGGGATGCACTTAGGTCATGAGGGTGAAGCTCTCATAATGGGATTAGTGCCCTTAAAAAAGAGACCCCAGAGAGCTTCCTGACCCCTTCTACCACGTGAGGACACAGTAAGAAGGTGCCATCTATGAACCACAAAGTGGGCTTCACTAAATACCAAATCTGCCAGTGCTTTGGTCTTGGGACTTCCCTGAACCGTGGGAAATACATTTCTATTGCTTATAACCTACCTAGTGTCTGGTATTTCATTATAGGAGCCAAATAAATGGTCTAAGATAATCAGTCCTCAATGGAGGGGTGGGATGCAGGGCAAATTACATAGATACTTTTACTTCTATGCTCTGAGTAGGGTCTAGGGCACTGTGCAATCATCTCAGGGGTCTGCTGTGGCAGGACCTGTGCCATGACTTGCTGTATCCGGGAACATGGAAATAAAAATTCAAGGAAACGGTAATAGTTAACAAACCTGCAAAACTTAAGAATTTCTATAACCCTTGTGAAAACACCTCAATGCTTCCTATCCTGCATATGAGTGAATTGTAGCGCTTTAAGCACCAAAAGACCTAGTGCCTTGTGCTTTAATAGTATCTTAAAATTAGCTGAGCTAACAGCATTTTGGTGTTATGTTTCCTCATTTTAAAATCGCAATTTCAGATCTCTTTCATAACCACTAACATTTACTTCCATTGGGACACCAGAGAAATACGAGGAACATCTGACGAAGATGGTAGAAAAACAGAAAATTGATTTTTTGCCAGTCTTTTCATGTTTTTGTGAGTGGACCTGGGTTATCAGAGGATAAAAACTCAATTCTAGGGACTGGTATTGAATGGCCTTATGATGGAAACTTCCAAGGTAAAAAGGGTTGGTCCGGTGAGATGATTAGACCCCAGAGAAAATTCAGGGGCAGAGATATATGGCCTCTTGTTTAGACATTTTCAAGCTTTAAAACAGTTAATTGTAATGCTCTTTTTTTTTTTCTTTGTATGTAGTGGGTGTCTCTAGAAGCTTTCCTATGAATAATCAGAAATACTGAACTGAGGACTGTGTAGATTACCCACTAATACCAGGAGTATCAGGAGTTCAAGGACGGAGACAGAAACATTAAAAGACATAAAGTGAGGGGCGGGGGGCTCCAGGGTCACTCTTTGAGTGAACAACACATCCCTAGTTGTTTCTATCTCTAGCACAAATGTGCTGACAAGCTCTCGATCCTGGCAAGGCACTCTTCTCCCTCACGTCTCTAAATTTGGCTTCTGTTCCCATCACTCCACACAACCAGCTCTCTTTGATGACAATAATTTCATCCTTTTTAAAAAAAAGTTCCTTGTTCTTTCTGCTCTCATTAAGGTCCGTCTTTTTGTCATGCATATTAGTCAGGACAAGCAAGGCCATGCTGCAGGAACAAACAACCCCTGAATTTCAACAACAAAGATTCATTCCATTCTTATGTCACATGTCAACGGCATGTCAGCTTGGGCTCTGCTCTGCATTGTCCTCCTTCTGGGAACCAAGCACACTGAACGGTCGCTGTCTGGCACTTGCTGGATGTCATGGCGGGGGTGGGGGGGCAGTGAGCTCTGGAGGGTTGCACATAGTAATTAAATACTTTAGGAAATGTTACATTTCTACCTACAACTCACTGGCTACCTAATCACATTGTTCCACCCAAACAAAAAGGAGCCAGGAAATACAATCCTACTATATGCCTACAATCCAGGTCTGTTTCCCCGTTCTTTACATGCAGACATGTCATGTCTTTGGAGGCTCGGTCTTGCCTTCTACCACTCTACTTGGCAGCTTACCACTGTGGGGCACGTGTGGGCTCCCAAATGCAGGGTCCCTGGGATTGACAGTCAAGAGATCTGGATGTGGTCCCGCCTCAGTCACCAAGTGTCTCTACTCTCTTCTCCTGGAACATCTTACTTGACCATTCAGAAAAGTGAACCAGTGGGTGGATAAATGCTCTCCAAAGTTTGATTCAGCTCTTACGAATCCACAATAGATTTGTTACTGAGAAATTGAGGTCATCGCTCTACCCCAAATTAAAATAAAAGGGACATCCTCTCCGTCAGCCACCTTATAGGCAGATTATCTGGGGACTCCTCCTGAAGCCCCGGTTCCCTTGACCCTGCCCTAGGTGTCCAGTCAATAAACTTCCTGTTCCAGGGCAGAAAAAGAAAAGAGAGGGGAAGGACAGGAAGAGAGTCATTTGGGAAACTCCCTTAAACAGGCTACTGTCTCCAATGATCCAGGACCTCCCGGTGGTGGAAAGAAAAACACACTGTAGCATTTGGTGCAGAGAGGGGAGAACTGTCCCACCTGGAGTATCAGTCCCCAAAGCTAGGAAGAGACCTGCTCCGGATTCCAGGCAGCTCTGGACCTGCACCTAGCTCACAGCGCCCCCAGCAGGCAGGTCCTTGGGTGGGGGTGAGTGCAGGGTGTGCACGAGACAGGACTTCCACATCTGGAGCCGCAGAGGGCATCCAGAGCAGGGGAGGTGAAGTGGTGAGGACACACAGATGACCATTCTGTCTTCACCATTTTCCGGCTGTGCTTTAGCAATGGAACCTTGACATAACCCAAAGGAAGGGAAGCCTCTTCCCTACCTCCCTACCAAGAAAACACAACAAATTACTGTGGTGAAGGCAGTTGCTGAGAATAGTAAGTGGGAGCTCAGAGCCAGATTTGGTGTAGAGGGAAAAAAAAGACGTTTTCCCTGCTCAGTTTCGTAGATCCATTTATGAACTTCTTTTAGAGATCCCTGATCTGACACTGCTCAGCGCAGGCAGGAAGAGTGACCGCAAACTCAAACCCGGGCAGAAGGCTATTCTGTCTGTTAAGGCCTGGTCCCTAATGGGTCCTGGAGCCTTCAGTTTAATGAGATGCACATCATCCACAGGCAGGCAATGAGATGCTCACTAAAACTCACTAAAAGCTAAAAGGGAAGCAAACACTGGAGGGCAGGTGTCCTGTGCTGGAGAGGGGACTCAGACAAAGCAATGACAGACTCTGAACTGATGCGGTCTGGCGGCTTCGGGCTTCAAGTACAAGGAGCAGCATCCTGGCCCTGCCTGGCACGTCCCAGGCCTTTCTGACAATAAGCCCTGTCGAGATGGCTGCGCTCCTATACCACATCCACAGAGCAGGTTTTCTAGGTATTGGGTCAACAGCTCCTCAAAGAAACAGACGAAATATTATTAGAATATTGCTTACGATGCATTTGTCATATTTATCATATGGTAGAAGCTGAAAACCTTTTACTTTATGCAGAAACTGTGGGATAGGAAGTATCATTATCATTATTATTATCCCATTTCACAGATGAGGAAACTGAAGCTTACAGCATTTAATAGTTTATACAACAGCAAACCACTTCTATAAGGCTGCGGTGACCTTCTGAGCCAAGGTATAGAGGATTCTAAAACCTAAGCATTTAGTCCCCACCCCCCAATACTCCAGCATTTGGTCCAAGTATGGGTCATCATCAGCCTCCAGGGACCAAAAGGTTTTTTGGTTTTTTTTTTTTTGGAAATTATTTTATGGAAGCTTTATGTCTTTTTCTCTTTCTTTCTTTCTTTCTTTCTTCTTTTCTTTCTTTCTTTCTTTCTTTCTTCCTTTCTTTCTTTTCTTTCTTTCTTTCTTTTATTAATGATTCTATTTATTTAGTAGAGAGCATGCACATGTGAGAGAGTGAGTGAGAGAGAGACAGACAGACAGCAGGAGCTGGGGAGAGGGAGAAGCAGACTCCCCGCCAAGCAGAGAGCCCAATGTGGTGCTCCATCTCGGGACCCGGGGATCATGACCTGAGCCGAAGTCAGACGCCCAACTCACTGAGCCACCCAGGCACACCCCCCGCCCCCCGAAAGTTCTTGGGTCCAAGAATTTTGTACATATACTGGCCAGAGGAAGCTGAGCAGCCCCAGAGGAGAGTGGGAAAGGCAGTCTTAAATCCAGTCTGGGAGTGGCTCCCCCAGCGGCTGTAGGAGAGGACACAGTTGATGAGAAGTCCCTCGAGGCTCAAATACAGCTTGTGAGGGTCTCTCCTTTCTCCCTACGGATGAGACGAGGGAGGGGTGCCAAGCCTGAACTCTGGCGTTGGCATTGTCTGGGCCACGTCTCACTCAATGTGAGCCTTGGTTTATTCTGCAAAGTAGGGATGATAATAGTAACAGTCTATAGGATTTTTTTGAGGATTCAATGGAATAATGTGGTATATAGCATTTAGCACAGTGCTCAAAAAGTGGTATCTAAAATAACATGATAGCAATCACAAAAATAATAGCAAAAATCAGGTGCTGTCCTCCTGATCACTTGCAGTAAATACACTTGTGAAAAAACGCTCGGCCTGGTAGGTATGTAAGGTTGGGATGGAGAGATGGGCAGTTTTTCTCCTCTTGCGCTATGTATTGCAAAGTCAGCAGGAATCTGAAGCCACATTTCTAAGAGGGATGGAATATAATGGGAGCCACACTCACCCGACCGCTCCTAACCTCATTTCCCCCCCTCATTTCTAGGGACACACATAAGCTGTCTATACATTTAAAAAAAAATCCATGTGCAGCCATTATAGGTCCCTGCATTCCCAGGCTCCCAGGGGCTCCTGCTCCAGGTGTGTGACTGTCCCGGCAATATTTTTAATTACAGACATGAGTCTTTGGCAAGGATGTCGAAACAACCCCCTCAAACCAGGCCCCATCCCCCAGGCTCACACCTAGCCCCATTAACGGAGACTTCTCCCGGGTTGGCCTCCGAGTTCCCTTTTAAAGAGATTTCCAACTCAATTCCAGTGGCTTTTGCATCTCATTACACTCGTGATAATTAGCTCTATCTCATTACAGTCCAGCCCCGCTGGAAAAGGATTAGTTGTTTTCAGGTGTAGACCCGTGGTGGGCCTCTTACTACGCCTCTTCAAAATTCCAGGCAGGCCGCCCGCCTCTGCCAAATGAGGACAACTCCTTCCAGCTGTGTGCACTTCATTACAACTTCCATTGCAGGGCAAGGCTCTGCTGTATTTCACATCTGGTCACACGTTTATTAATTATGCGCTTCTTATAACAGCCAGGCCTAATTAGGACAGAGCCGAGACCTTTGCTGAGCCAAGTCTTTCTTTGTTTTCTTCTTCTTGGTACCTCATTACCCTCCCTCCAAATTAGGCCCAATTTGTTTTACATCTCTGCCCCATTAAGACAATTGCTCTCAGGTGTGTGAATTTCCGCACCAGCTCTGCTTCTTCTAGCACATTCTGGTTGACTGGGACACTCCTTGTTTTCCTATCACCTCCTGCTCCGAGGACAGCCACTTTGCCGGGCTTCTCATCACATCTGCCTCTAGTGGAGTGGAGACCAGCTAGGGCTCGTTGAAGCCTGACAGCTGTGTTTTACTGTGAAAATTCTGTGCCCCGGGTGCTAGGTGACAGAGAATCAGGAACCTAGTGGCCTCAGGCTGTTCATGGAACCCAGGAGGCACGAATCCATTTGTTCCATCCACACATGGTAAAGGGGGGATCTTCCAGGTTCTGGTGAGCCAGGAAGGGCCCAGTGAACAGTGAGATACAGTCCCGAGCTTCCAGAAGAGCAAAGCTCAGAAGAAAGCAGCAGAGGGTCAGGCTGAAGATGTCAGTCCTCAATCCTAGGAGATGTCTTCCTAAAATGAAAGGGTGGTCTTGATGCATTGAGTGACAAATAAAAACTCGGGGGAGGGCAAGATCGGGGGTAAGTTGGTTAACTCTTCGTCAAAGTGGATGTATAAGCTCCATGTCCCACGGGACTGCCCCTCCTGCTTGCCATTACCTGAATCCTGTATCACCTGAGCTGTGTAACAGGCAATGGCATCTTCTTGACCGAATGAACGCAGTAGCGCTAAGACATTCATCGATATGACTTGTCAGGAGGATTGTTGGGTTTGGTTGCCAGTTCAGCTTGGCTAGTATTTGCGTTTTTCTCCCCAAGCTATTTGAAACATAAATTAATGATGGTCAGAATGAGCAAACGTTCAGGCAAGAATGAGGTCTTGCTTCTATGAATGAAGTCCTTCCATCTGCATCCACTTGGCCATCCACCGAACAGGACATGGGCTGTCCTGGATCTGTTAAAAAATGAGTGATGTGCCATCCTATAAAGAAATCTGCACCTTGAATGTCTAGGACAAAGAGGCACAGATCACTTTTTCTGTGCAGAACTGACATTTTTCAATCCTATCATTATTGTAAGCAAAGCAGGGATTCTACTTTTCTAAACGCTCCCCCTCAGCAGACCATCTGCCATTTTCCTGCTGGTTCTCAGTGTTCTTGGCATTCTACTCACTCCAAATCCATGTCCCTTTTCACATCCAATAAAACTATCTTAAGCACTCACCAATTCCACCCCTAGTTCTTCTGGTATCCTTGTAACCACCCCAGAGGTCTATACCTAGAATGGAAGGAAGGAGAAGAAAAGGTACAGAAGCTATTCTGGGAAGCCATGGCCACCTATAGGCAGCCTCCAGACCAAAGGGGTCAGCTCGAAGTTCCCTCAACTCCCCTCTCCCACCCCAACTTCTTGGGTAGACTACTTTCCTACGATGTTGTTGCTTCCATGGTTTTCTCCTACACGGATTCAACTTCTTTCTGACCAGACTCTGAACCACTCAGATTTACAGTATTCCTTCTAGAACCCTCTGTAAGACCATCTTTCAGCTGCCTGCTGAATTCCCACTGTCGGTCCTGATTTCTAACTCAGCCCTGAGTGTACATCCATTAGGGTTTTGGTTAGCATCCAGTGTCCATACCCTGTCTTAAAGGTAGACAATGAAGTGCCCTCCCTCATTGTCTAGTATCTGGCCGTAGGCCTTGCAGCATTTAGCACACATTAGGAATGTTTGCTGAATAAAGAACTCAAGAAAAACAACACACAGCAGTTATTTCAGCTTCTCAAAAGATTCTTTAATTTCTGCCTTTCCCACCAAGACCAAATCTGTACAAACAGGTATACAATTTTGGACCATCACAATATGGGGCATCGCCATGTATGGTTGAAGTCCTTCCTGCTCTCCCCCCACCCCACGTGTTTCCAAGGTGTGTCCCAATCAGTGCATTGCTTTCTCCTGTGACATATCAACCATGGGCAGCAGGGGTGCTTGGAGACTTGGGGGACAATGGTGGGGTCCAGTGTGCCAGGAGAGGTGAGCAGCCAAACCATCTGGGAACATTTTAGAAATGGCCTCTGCTGTGGGTACACAGAGGTTGAATGTCATGCCGTCCCATCTTCCGGGCACTCAGCTGAGTGGACCAGGGCAACTTTCTAAGGTGAGGAAGACCTAGGGGCTCACATCGAGAGCAAGTAAGCATCTAAGAACCGCTCACATCCAAACAGTGTTTAACTGAGAATCAAAGTTTTTTACCCATGATTTTCTCTTGGAAAGCAGAGGTTAAAAAATCAAGAGGAGGGCAGACTGCCTTTCATTGTTCCATTTTTGTGATTAATTTGAAGGCTATTGGTTTTGATGCAGCAGCAGTGAAGACAAAAAGGCAATACACTGACGACATTCTGTGTACAAGCTGCCGCACGCAGAACTCGCTCAGGGACCGAGATAAAAGGACTTTTCCCCCTAGCCCCAAAGAGGTCCTATTTTGGTTAGGAAAACTTGTTGAAAATTACAGCCAGTTGAGAAGCCACTGATCTGAGGTTGGCCACAGAGACGGAAGGCAATGCACATATGCTCATTTCACTGAATTATAAACGGACAGGGTCGAGAGAGTCAGAAGCTACTGTTTGTGTAAGAGAACCCTATAAAGTGTTTTAGGAAGGGACGAAAACCGAGGGAGCCAGTCTGCTTTCCAAAGACTGCTGGTAGTTGTAATTTGTGCATTCATTTTCTTTTTCAGAGTCCAATTTGATACAACCTTCCTCTCATCCCACCCTCGTCACTCCATCCTTTGGAACTGACTGCGCTAGAGAAGACATTAAATCAAAACATTCTGTACTGCAAACTCCCTTTAGAGTTTATATGAAAAGCCCAAAGAGACACACAAAAAATATCCTCACGTCTTCTCTCCACTAAAGCATCAGCATAGAGAAAAGCAAATCCACTCCGAAGAGACCCAATAAGATACCAGAGGAAGAAGCAAAGAGGACTGAATGAACAAAAATGGTGCCCCCCACCCCACTCATCTCCCCCCATACCCCCCGCCCCCAGCAGAGCCCCCGATTAAACCGTAGTTATTTTCTTATCCTTGGTGGCTTGCTTGATGGCGGCCTGCTCGCAAATGATCTCCTTGAGCCGCTGCAGCCTTGTGTTCTGGGTGGTCTGGTCTCCCACCCCAGTCTGACTGCGGTGCAGCAAGGTCAGGGCGTGGATGTACTCTAGCTCCGTGTACTTCACGCCCTGGTCCACCACCAGGTTCAGGAGTTCGTCGGCCGTGTTGTATAACATCTCGTAATACTGCCTGGGGAAGGAAGAGGGGACACTGTTCACCGTCTCCATTGTCAGCCATTTATGTGGTTTTAGGGGTAATGAACATGCTGCTTATAAATCACTTATTCCATAGGGATTTGTCTATCACTAGACCTTGTTCTCGGTCCTATGAATATAAGGGAGAACAAGACACACACGATCTCTGTCCTCTTGGAGCTCAGCGGAGCTTTCTCCATGAGAATAAGCCTGAATGAAGGCTCTAGGAGACCTCCCATCTTTCAGGGTCTCCGTTCACTCGAGATTTGGCCTAATGTTATATTTACTTAGCAGGTTCCAAAGAAAAAGAAGTAGGGCCAGCACCAGTAGGGAGAGAAATAATCATATGGCAGGCACCGTGAAAGCTGGTTTTGTCTTATTCAATCCCTCGTTCATTTACTTATTCGTTGGAGGCTCTGTGAAATGTGTGGTTTTCTCCTCCATAAGGTGGGATAATAATAGTACTTACCTCTTCGGGTTATTGGAAGAATTAATTCATCCCTATAAAGCACTCGCAATGGTGCCCTACTAACATACATGGCCCGTAAATATTAGCCATTATTTGAAATAATAATAGTGTATTCATAGTAATGTAATGATAGTCATGGAAGTATATAATGATGAGCAAGACACGGCCTCTCTCCTCAAATAGCTCAGAGATAAGTCGGAAAGATAACGGAAACAGGGAAATAATGGTTGAGTTTCTGTTGACAAGGTTCATTTCCAAGTACTGTGTCTTTTAACCCTCACTATACTTAGGGAGCCTTTTCTCATATAAGGAAACTGAAGCATACCAAGTTACAGGACTCACTCAGCGTCCCAAAGAAGGAGGGGCTGTGGCGGGATATGCACCTGAGTTTCTAACTCTCCTTCTTCATGGATACAGACAAGAATAATGCTCCACATGACATGAAGGCAGTATAAATGTTATAAATTTATAGCAGAGGAAGGAGAAATCCTACCATGCTGAGGGGAAGGCGAAGAATCAAGGAAGACTTCATATGGGGTATGATATTGTCAGGCAGGGCTTCCAGGAAGGAAATTCTAGATTAAGGGAAAAGAGAAGAGCAGAAGCAGAGACTCCTCCTGGGAGGGGGAATGTGGTTGGCCTGGGGAGTGTAGGTGGACAGCAGAGTTGTGGGAAAAGCCAGTTAAAGCCAGAAGGCAGACTGTTTGACATCAGGCTAGTTAAATTAATAAAGAACCTTAGACTTAGTCAAGTCCCTCCCTCACCCCCCAAGGTTCTGTTGAGAACGGAAGCACCACCCAAGTTGTGCTTCTGGAAGATTAAGGTGATAGTGGTGCACAGAATGGTCTGGGGGTGGGGGAATTAGCTGTAATTCTAGCAAAAAGTTGCAGACTTGAGATCCATTTGGATGCAAGGCCACTGGCCCGGGTGAAGGAGAGGACAGTAGTACCCGTAAGAGAAACATGCATTACAGTGAGTCTCCAACGTGGAGAGAAGATGGGGAGTGTGGTCAGGAAAGGAGAAGGCAGCCATTTGCCCTTCTTAAAACCAACATTATGCCCCCACTAACCCTCATGGAATCTACACTAACTTGCATATTTACTACAAATTACCCAGGAGGTAAAGTTGAGTACAGGCTCTGTGCCAAGCGATGCTGTCACAGCTGGTTAGGCAAAGAACTGAGAAGCCTTCCCAGGCACAGTTTACTTCCTTCTCTCTTCCTGAAAGGAAAGGCACTGTGCCTCAGTGGAGGGCAGGCCAAGGCAGAAGGCCTAAGGCAACTCCAGAGAAGAAGGGATCTTGCAGACCTACCAGGATCATTGGACTTGAGTCTTGAATTTGTTTCTTGTTCATCAGGAACATCTTGATAAAAAGAACATCCTCTGGGAGAAGTAAGTTATCCTTGTAGTAAGGAATATATTCTGGGAGCTCATAATTTCAATAATATTTTATAAATTGTTGTTACGATGGGAATATGGTCAGTAACGGCACTGGTGTCTTTTCACATGGCTAGTAATTCCTTTTCCTGCTCTGCTAAACCTCCTTTTCTAATTAATATACTCTTAAAAAAAAAAAAAGAATACACTTTCACAAATACTTCCTAAATAATGGCAGGAATAGGAATAGTAAATGCTCATTTTATATTGGCAAGTTTATGAGTGATTCAGGCAGCAAAAGGGTCAACATCCTTGCGCAGAGGGTCCTCTTGGGGCTAGTTTTCTGTAAATGAGAGTTCACTTTCACTTCCTGAAACCACATATTTAGAAATCACTGGTCAAAGGTAACCTTGAAGGCAGACAGAGGTACTTCTAATATGAGAGGCACATTAACTCCAGTCTGCAGACTTCCGGGAGCCCAGTGTCAGATTCGGTGAGGAAACTTTCTGAAGCTTCATGCTCAGCATGAAACCCACATGAATTACCCATACCCCATAATACATCTGTTGGAACTTAAAAATACAAATTTTAAGAAAAACTTGATACTGTAGGAAGATGCATCTTTATCTGATGGCTTTGCACGTTCCTTGGCACACCATGGCTTCCTCCCTGATACCAGCCCCTGTTTTGAGAAATGAGGCCCTGCATCGTCTAATGTGTTGTCTCTCGGATGCACAGGTAAGGGAGAGAGCTGCCCATTTAGGGAACTACCTAAGAACACGTTTTAAAACTCGCTGGGAAAGAACACATATTGAAATCTAGACTTACCTAACGGAATGACAGAAAATTGGGGGCCCGTGATTCTTTCAAGGTGAGAAGGGACATGGTGGCTGCAGGTCTCAGATGGTGGTTCTCCAGCTAGAAAGTGCCTCGGGAGCTTAGGAAAAGTACAGATTCCTCAGGACCCACCCCAGCTGTTGTGATTCCCAAAGGTCCTGAACCTAGCTGGGATTCTGACCCAGAGTCTCTTTGGTGTGGGAAGAGTTACAGAACCATCCCCATCTCCTTGAGCCAAGGATCTAAAAGCATTCGGGAAGGAGAAAGAAGCAGCAAGTGGCGCTTTTGACTGAGATTAAACCAAAAGAACCGGGTTCCTCTGTATTATGATGTTGATATTTTCATCATGTATCTTAAGAAGTAACCTCGAGCCCACCTAGCCAGGTGAAATTGGATTTCTTTAGAAAAATCTGATGAATTGTTTCCAGGGATTCCGGCTGGTTTTCGACAGAGACCACTGTTCCATGCTGGGAGCAAACAAGAAAACAAAGATGCCTGGATTTCCAGTCAGTCCTGGTTCCTCCAGTGTGATACACGATAAACGGTGAGCCACTTAAGTCCTTAACGTTTCAAAGATTTTATTTATTTATTTATTTGTCAGAGAGAGAGAGAGAGAGAGAGAGAGAGAACACAAGCAGGGGGAGCAGCAGGCAGAAGCAGAGAGAGAAGCAGGCTCCCTGCCGAGCAAGGAGCCCGATGCGGCACTCGATCCCAGGACCCCGGGATCACGACCCGAGCCGAAGGCAGTGGCTTAACCAACTGAGCCACCCAGGCGTCCCGTCCTTAATGTTTCAATATCCTCTGTGCAATGAAGAACTTTCTAAATTCCAGAATGACACTCTGAAGCGGACTCAGAGACTAAAAGAGTCGTCAAGAACCTCAGATGAGGGACGCCTGGGTGGCTCAGTTGGTTAAGCAGCTGCCTTCGGCTCAGGTCATGATCCCGGCGTCCTGGGATCGAGTCCCACATCGGGCTCCTTGCTCATCAGGGAGCCTGCTTCTCCCTCTGCCTCTGCCTGCCATTCTGTCTGCCTGTGCTTGCTCTCTCTCCCTCTCGCTCTCTGACAAATAAATAAATAAAATCTTTAAAAAAAAAAAAAAAAAAAGAACCTCAGATGAACAGTGTCCCAGATTTGCAAAGTTGAGTTATTAAAGAAAATTGACAGGTAACTGATGGTGTGTTTTGTGTAGTTAGGGGAAAAAAAAATTACCCATAACCATGATGATATATTAGGTCATAAAGAAACATAAATATTTAAAGATGGAATGAAATGCATTCATCTTGCAGACTAGTACCCGGTAGCAGAGGCGACCCTAAATCAGCACAGTGACGGTGGTAACGGGAGGGAGAGGAGGGGTGCGACAAGGTGCCCCAAGGAGAAACTAGGAAAATGCCCCAAACCGTACAATGAGAATGGGCCTCCATGATAAACACTGACACGGTGAAATGAAATCATGTAACCCAATTGGGATAAATAATTTACCAGCACTTATTGAGGCTCCAGGAAAATGAAAGCTTGATCTTTATCATCGGGCATTACAATAGCAACCGTGGCTTCCAGGCATCACGTTTTGTACGAGATAGCGCTTAGCTGCTGGGATGGGAGCAATGAACACACATTTGATTTAGGCCTTTTCCAGCTCATGACTTGGACAGCAAGTCTCTTCAAAGCCCATGACATTCAGAAGCCAACTGCCAGACGTGAACCAAAGATCCTATTCCAGAAACCAGAGTTCCAGGTCACCCTAACGGGTGGAGGTGGTTTCCTCCCATGGTTTCTCTCTTTGAGGTGCACCTTCGTGCAGTGGTTCCCAAAGTGGCCTGAGTGGACAGGGAGGCAGGTGGGGGGACAGGAGAGAGCGGTGGGGTGATGTCACCTAGACATCAGACAGCAAAGCTTTTTGTTTTGGTTTTAAAAAAAGATTTCATTTATTTATTTGGAGAGGGAGAGAGCATGACTAAGGGGGAGGGACAGAGGGAGAGGGAGAGGGATACAGAGGGAGAGGGAGAAACAGGCACCCCACTGAGCAGGGAACCTGTGTGGACATGGGGCTCGATCCCAGGACCCTGGCAATCATGACCTGAGCTGAAGGTAGACCCTTAACCAACTGAGCCACCCAGGTGCCCCTTTGTTTCCAATTTTAAACACTTTCTTTGAGGATAGTTGTTTTTTTTTAAGATTTTATTTGTTTGACAGAGAGAGAGAGATCACAAGTAGGCAGAGAGGCAGGCAGAGAGAGAGAGAGGGAAGCAGGCTCCCCGCCGAGCAGAGAGCCTGATGCGGGGCTCGATCCCAGGACCCTGAGATCATGACCTGAGCCGAAGGCAGAGGCTTTAACCCACTGAGCCACCCAGGCGCCCCCCTGAGGATAGATTTTTAAAGCAGATTTAATCAAAGGTAAGCATAGTATTTAGGACTTGGGCAATGCTGCCAAACTGCTTCCTAAAAGAGTCGCATCGATTTTTCTTCCTACCAACAACATCAGACTGCACCTACCTCCTCATATTCTTTTAACATTCATGAAGTCAAACCATTTTTCATCTACTTACTGGTTTTTATTTTTATTTATTTATTTATTTGTTATTATTATTATTTTTTACTTACTGGTTTTTAATGTACATAGATCTGTATGTGTTGTTGTTGTTTTTTTAATTTTATTTATTTATTTGACAGAGATCACAAGTAGGCAGAGAGGCAGGCAGAGAGAGATGGGGCAACAGGCTCCCCGCTGAGCAGAGAGCCCCATGCGGGGCTCAATCCCAGGACCCTGGGATCATGACCTGAGCTGAAGGCAGAGGCCCCAACCCACTGAGCCATCCAGGTACCCCAGGTCTGTATGTTTCAACGTACATAGTCTGTTGATATACCTTTGTATATCTGGAGTATAAGTGCTCTTCTTATTCCAGAACTCTTCAGAAATTTCCACAAACAAGAAGCAAGACCTTTCTAGTCTCTTTCCCTGGTTCCACCTCCCACTCTGCCACACTCATCATAAAAGTTATCACTGCATCTCTGAAAGCTACTGCCAAGTTTCAGCTCTCTTTGTTGTAAATGGAGGAAAGAAAGCCCCAGTAAAGCTAGCAATTCCCACACAACAACTGTCCTTGGACCTGCAGGTGGTCCCTAGAATCTGGGGGTGGGGGTGGAAAGAAGGTGCTAACTGGGGGCTGTCCACAGTCCCCGGGGAAAGCTTTGCCATCTGCCTCCCTTTACAGGGTGGGGTCCAGAGTCCTAAATCCCTGAAGGAAATCTGTATTTTCCATGGATACCTAGTTATGGCTCATGCTGGGTGCGAGACTCTGTCTTGATTGAGGTACTATTAATAATAATGTCTGGGGGCACCTGGGTGACTCAGTGGGTTAAGCCTCTGCCTTCAGCTCAGGTCATGATCCCAGGGTTCTGGGATCGAGCCCCGCATCGGGCTCTCTGCTCAGCGGGGAGCCTGCTTCCTCCTCTCTCTCTGCCTGCCTTTCTGCCTACTTGTGATCTTTGTCTGTCAAATAAATAAATAAAATCTTTAAAAAAAAAAAAAGTTGTGAATTTTAGGTGCACTGGCATACAGAACCCTTTGACATAGCTACGGCAAACATCCACACTGCACAAATGAGCACACAGCCATTTGTCGAAGGCCTCACAATCAAGGACTTTGAACCCTGCATGTCATATAGACTCTACGGACTCAACACAAAGATTAAGCAGAATATGCCATAATATGGACATAATGGAAGCGGTAGAAAGTGGAAGTACTAATTGCAAAGAAAAGTTGCCTAGCAAATTTTAGTCATGATTCAGGTAATCGGGACAAAATAAAATTCACGTACTAACTCAACTCTGCCTTCTATGGTAATGGAATAAGCCAGTATTTCGGTAATTCGAAATTCATTTACACATTTTGTAGTTAATATTTGAACAGCACTGGAGTTGATCTGGGAGTTCAGGGCTCTAAAACGAATAATGAAGTCATGCTGCTGAGTCAGCATTCCAGAAGTTACAGAAATGAGTTTTGGCTTTTTCACCGAGTCATGTGTTCCTCACTTTTTTGCCCCTCCAAGCGGGTAATGGACAAAGTCACCTTTCTTTCCAAAAGCTGGCTGCCCTTCTGACTGATTACTTCCTTGAGGAAGAGGGATAACTAAGCAACGTCATTGTAAAGACTTTTTCATCTAGTCCTTCCTGAGATACTGAAAGTAATAATGTCAACGAGACAATTGGGCTCTGAAGTAGACTTTTTAAACTTCAGTTTTGAAGGAGCAAAATTTTACCTGAATTTAACTTAGTATTGACAGTACCCCCCACATTCTTTTTAGCCAATAGTTGTAGCATTTTGAGAACTTGAATAAAAAAACCCAGTAGCAGATGGGTCACTAAATTGTTGGGTAAAACATCTAACTCCTGTTCATTCAATGGTATGCCACCGAATGCATGTATGCATGGTGATAAGCTGGGAGATGGAGAAAGAGAAAAGAAAGGAACTGAATAATCCATAACTAGGTAATCATCCCATAAATAATTAAGAGGTAGTTAGAGCAGAAAGACTTAGAAGACTTAGAAGTGAATACTCAAGAGATCAACTAAGCTCAGATTCTGGTTAAGTCTTTCACTCCCTGCTAACTCGTTGTGTGACCTTGGGCAAAGGCTGTTGGCTCTTTGGACTTCTGCTTCCCAAACTGAAAACAAAGAGGTCAGAGCAGATGCTATTTAAGCATTTTTGGATTTTAAAACTTTTATAGCGTCCTCTGCTTGCTTCTTTAAAACCACAGGCTTCCATCAGAATTAGCTGATGCTGATTTTCCCTGAACTGTAGTAGGGTGAGACGCTGCAGTGATTGATTTGGAAATATTCTGAACAAGTGTAAACTTAGCTCAGATGTGTACCTTCCAGACCAATAATAAAATGGATGGTAATCCCGTGTGTCAGAAGAATAAATTAGTTTATTAAAAATATAATATAATTGCTCTCATTTGTCTTCTCCTTCAAAGAGCTTAGAGTTTATTACAGACATGATTGAAAATTCTAATTTGAAATCGTGGAAGTTATTTCCATTGCGGGAATGAGAAAACTCAGGTAGAGAAAAGTGAAATCATTTTCAGAGAGGTATTGGCAGAATTGGATTTATGTTCTCTAGGGATAGTTCTTAACATTCCTGACAACAGACTGGGGGCAGGCTTTTGTTCGGATCAGGGCATTCCAGAAGAGAAGCGTGGTCTTTAGAAAAGACAGTGTAGACATTCCCTGAGCGGGTGGCAGGAGAAAATCACTCAAGAGGTAGTCAGAGCCTGAGAATCTGTTGTGCTAGTCCTGTGCAGGCTTGATGGGTCACCTCCCTGCATTTTCTTTATAGAAAGTGGCACACACACACTGCTTTCACGGACAGCACTATCCTTAACCGCAGTTACCTGAGGGCCAAGTCTGGATAACCAGCATGCGTCAGTAGTACCGGGGGTGGGGGGTGGTGGGGTCTCTTCTGAGGAGATGCTAAAAGCTAAAGTGGGCTGTGTTCATCCTTCTCAGGAACGTAGCCTGGTATTCTGATAGCAGGCCCCAGACCTCTGCTTTATTTCTCTTTAGAAAACACAACCAGTCCAAACAAAGGAATTCCTCAGAGACCCATCACTTGTGAGATGATGATCCTCTCCCAAGCTCACTTACAATCCCTGAAATGGGAAGAAAATTTCTTCTGGTTCTCTCAGCTAGAAATGTTGCTCCTCACCTTCGCAATACCTTCTAAATTTATACTATCTGTGGCTGAAATTTCCTCCTCAGGAACTTAAGGATTCATATGTCGCTCTCCGCTCCATCAGATAATTTTTTAAATTAAGTTTTCTGAAGCAGGGCTAGAGGAAGATCTGCATTTTAAATTCAGTACAATTAAAACTGTGTCTCTTTAGTCTGGCACTGCCTTCGGTCAAACCCCATTTGTATGAATAATTATTCAGCCCATTAAGAAGTCTGCTCAACTCCTTCTCCCATTTTGAAGGTTTTAATAAATATTGATCAGGCACACTTCTGTTTGCACTTGCCAAAGCAATTCTGATGGGTTCATCTTCTGACGTTATCAAATAATGAAATATGAAAGAGTGAATAGAATTACCCTCTTGTTCTGTGATTTTTTATTTAGGTCCTTCATTTTACTTTCATAATTGTGTTTGTCTCCTACTCCTGTAAACGCTCTTTTGATTATCAAAAGGTGAATCTAGGTTAAGGAGAGTTATGCTGTGCTGGATATCACTTTAGAGAGTTTTTTCAATTAAAAAATAGTATCTCGAAGATCATAGGTTGATAAAAGGAGATAGTATTACATACTTCGGTGGTCTCCAAGCCACATATTATTTACTGATTAGCACAAGGCCCTTATACTGAGTATTATCTATATGGCCCAGATTAGCCATCTGGGAAGTGGTTGCTGACATACGCAGAAGAAAAATAATTCAGAGGCCCTACAGCTTTTTCAGTTTTAAGCATTTATCAACTTTTCGATAAATAATGCAAAGGATTTCTTCAAAGGAATATCTAGTGTTATTATCACTAGTACTTAGGAAGCCATAGTAACATCTTAAAAGCTAATATGGTAGTGTCTCCTTATCCACAGTCTTGCTATCTATGGTTCCAGTTATCCATGGTCAACCATGGTCCACAAGCAGAGGACCCTCCTCTTGACGTATCACTAACAGCAGCCTCATGCTACGTCACATGCCTATGTCATCCACCTCACTTTAACTCATCACACAGGCATTCGTCATCTCCCATCATCACAAGAAGGATGTGCACGAGATATTCTGAGACCACATAACTTTTCTTACGGTGGATTGTTATAATTGTCCCCCTATTTATTATTAGTTACCATTGTTGGTCTCTTACTGTGCCTAATTTACAAGTAAACTTTGCCAAAGGTATTATGTATAGGAAAAAGATAGTACGTAAGAGGTTGAGTACTATCTGTAGTTTCAGACATCTGTGACACGGTCTTGGAAATTATTCCTTGCACATAACGGGGGACTACTGTAGAACAGAGAAAATTATAGTTGTATAGTCTCTTGGTTTCGAGAAGCTTCTTTTATCTCCACTTTGAAAAAAAACAACCATGACCCAGATCAAAGATATCTAGGACACTAGGTAAAAACTTTATAGTAAAATAAATCTGGGCTTGCCAGACAGCCTGCCCATTCTGCTCCTCTCTCTTGGTCTGTGGGAAGGAAGAAAAGAGTTAGAGGGCGCTAGACAAGGAACCAAGCCAAGGATAGGATTCTGCTCCTGGGCCTACCAATTAGTGATGGATGGAGAAGGGAAGGGGTCACTGGTGTTGGCTTTCCATATTTATAAATGGAAATCCTTTTCTACCTGTAAGTGTTTGGGGAGAGAGGTCAGTGAGGGTAGGCATGAACTGCATGGCTTCGATGGAAGAACCTGCCATTAGAATATTAAGGCAATGAGGCCAAGGTAATGGATCCATTCCAGTAGCTGCCAGTTCTTTCCTTCAGCCACGGACTCTGCCCTAACCAGCTACCCCACAAGCGTGTTTAGACAAGATCTGGGTGAGGCTGAGTGGATGGTTCACTGCAAGCCATTATCACTGTTGGGGAGCCTGATACAAGAATTGCTAGTTGGCCATCAGCTGGCTAAGTTACTCAAACCCTTACCGATGACTTTTGGTCCTAGTTAGGGACCCCACCACACTTCTCGACATTGTTACGGGGGATTTCTCTACTTTGCTGAGACAAAAGAACTGTATCTTTTAGGACTGAAGGGCCAGAAAGAAAAACGGGTTTGGCAGAGGAACAAAAAAAAAATCAGCAGATTATTTGAAAAGCGAGAGCATATGCAAATCAGCAGGTCCCAATGGCAAATACTCCAGGGCGTTATTTACTAAACCCTCTGGTTATTTACAGAAGCAAGAAAACCTAAATAAACCAAAGCTACAAAATGGGCCACCTGAGATTCAAGGACATGTGACTCAGACCCCATGTCAATTAGAAAAATGATAGACTAAATCAGAAAGAGCTAATGGAAATATGTACAATATCCAGCAGGGTTTAATTAAAAACCCAAATACTCTGACAAATGTGATGGATAGCTTTGGGTAGCAATGTGAATTTGGTGGATGGAAACACCACTGTGGCTGATATATATTTGCATGTCAGTGAACCATTTTATCCAGTGCCTCTAAAAAAAATATAACCAGCAAAACGAATTTATTTTGAATGGCTACCCCTGATGGGACACAGGCTGAAGAACAAACAAAGGGTAATGATAAAGGCAAATCAACAAATTCATAGGGAAAGCATCTAGCGAATGCTGAGGACACAGGCTTATAACTGATCTCACTTAATACCTTAATTAATGTGCGAGCACACACAGGAGCCGCCAAGGGCAAATGTTACTAAATGGGGAAGGGCTGTGAACAGCAACAAAGAAAGAGAAAGAATGTAACGGACTCCACAGAGAATTCAGAGTTGGGGCAGAAAAGAACTAAATGAGACACATGTGGGGAAAACCCAAGTGAATTTCTTTGGAAGAAATTCTACCCTTCTGTATTTCATGGTGGGGAGGAACCTTAGAACAGGACTGGTAAAATGGTTCGGGGGTGGGGGAGTGTGTATGGGGGGTGGGTAAGGACATGGAACCAGAGAATTTTCTTACTACCTGTAAAAAAAAAAAAAAATTAAAAGTACCAGTTTTAGGGCAAGGAAGTGATGATAACCCCTCCTTTGTTGTGCTTCAGAGTTCTGTCTTGCTATAGACCCTAAAGCCAATGGAAAAAAAATCAGAAAAGAGCATCAAATGGGATTAAAGGGACAGAGGGTTGGAGGGAAAGAGAGGATTAAAGGATATTCGGTCCAGCGTTTGCTCCAATGTCAGCTTATCAATAAGTGAGGTTTTTCCTGACCACCTTCTGGAAGGCAAGACCTGCCCCGCTCATCAAGCTTTGTCCTTTTACTGAACGTCACTTCTGTTCAGCATCGATCTTTATCTAAACATAAATATATATTAAAAGTGTTTTTTTGGGGATAGTTATATTTTTATATTATATCTATTTTTAAAATTTATATTATACGTATTTTAAAAATGTATCTACCTATGAAGTCAGAGACCCAGCATCTTCTAGTGGTTAAGATCATGGACTCAGGAGCCAGCAACCTAGTTCCTAGATCCTAGATCCTAGTTCCGTCTCTTACTATTTATGCTCTTGGGCAATTTACCAATCTCTCTGTGGCTTCTCTTCTTCATCTGAGAAAGGAAGTAGTAATATGGGGTTGTTACAAGGATCAAATGACGAAGAAGAGTGGCTGGAAAGGAGTAAGTGTTGTTAAGTGTCTACTACGTGAATGTCTGCTGCCCCCTCCCAGAACGTAGGGGCTGTGACAGCAGCGTTGGATTCGGTCTCACTCCTTGGTACCTCCTGGCCCAAGAACAAGACATCTATGGGTGTGGAATCAATGAAAAGGAACAGGTGAATGAGAGATCAGACAGTCAGCCCATCTCTTAAGTGACAAAGGACAAAGTAAAAAGCAGTCTGAGATTCTTCGACACTAATGGGGAAGCACCTATGAATGAAAGAGGTGCTCTGTGTAAAAGGAGGGGTCCTGTGACCCAGCTCTGGGAGGGAGATGTGGAGCACCTCTGTGGGGGTCACCTGGCTGCAAATAAAAAAGAGGGGACAGAGAGAAGAGACCCGTTTCTGGCTCATGATGTGCAATCTGCCATCTTCTCTTTCATCCTCCAGTGGAGTTAGACACGAATCCCATAACTTTTCTCTGATGCATATGACCTCAGACATTTCTTGGTTTCTCTGAACTTCAGTTTCTTCATTTATATGTGGGGTAGGTCATGTAACATCACAAGTTAAGTTTGAGGATTAAATCAAATGACATGGTAGGTATGCCGTTGATCCCAACGCCGTTAGGACCCCGCTAGGGTTTTGTTTGGTTTTGAACTTGTGGATCTAGTATCTACCCCTTTCCCTCGTTCTTTCATGTCTGCCTTCAAACATCCTTATGTTTCTCCTCTTTTGAAAACAAAAACAAGAGAAAAAAAAACCCCAAATCCAAACAACAAACTCCACAACCTTCATACAATCCTCTGTCCACTCTGTCTCTCGTTTCTTTTCTCCTTTTCATTGTTAAATTTCTTGAACAAATCATTTGTATTCACTGTCTCTCCTTCTAAAGCCTCCATTTTGTGAAACTACATTTTAAAAAGTCACCAATGACATTCTAGTACATAAACACAATGGGTTTTCCTTAGTCGTCTTCCTCTTGGGTTTTCCATTCTGAACTCAACTCTCTTTAAGTCACATTACTTGATCCTTCTCGAGCTGCCTCAGATTCTTCCAGTTCTTTCTTGGCTCCTCTTCTGTCTGTTGGCTGCAGGCATTCCTCACCGGCAGGCCTTGGCCTTTCCTTCTCCTCTCTCTGCTTCCAAGTCTTACCTGTGCATGAGATGTTTTTCCTTAAGATCTCGTCTCTTAACAGATCAAAGCTTTATTTTCATGGGTTTCCGGACATTTCTACTAGATGCCCTTATCAGGTGCCTAACTTCCAAAGTTTGCAAAACCTCAAAATATCAGTATCTCTATTGACTCTTGTCTGATCATCACCGGGTCTATCAGCATAATGTCCCTTATGCTCCTTGCTTATCTCCAATCTCATTACCGCAGATCGGATAGGAGTCTCTTCTCAGTAGGTTATGACAACTATTTCCTACTGGAGTCTCTCATGCTCACTCACTTGCCCAGACTAATATTCTCTGGTTCCAACCAGATCAGATTACTATTCTGTATAAAATAAACAAACAAATAAGCAAACAAAAAACCCAAAACAAGGGGTGCCTGGGTGGCTCAGTGGGTTAAGCCTCTGCCTTCTGCTCAGGTCATGATCTCAGGGTCCTGGGATCAAGCCCCACATGAGGTTCTCTGCTCAGCGGGGAGCCTGGTTCCCCCCCCCCCGCCCCCCGCTCTCTGCCTGCCGCTCTATGATCTCTTTGTGATCTCTCTCTCTGTGTCAAATAAATAAATGAAATCTTAAAAAAAAAAAAAAAAAAAAAAACCAAAACAAAAAAGACTTGTGTGTTCACTGATGTCAACAGGATCAAGTCCCCAAACTTCTAACACCGACATCCAAGGTGGCCCCCATTCCACCCGTTCTTCCATCTTCTCCCTGTGTCAACCTTCTCTTTAAGTCAAACAGAGCTACTCATGTCTCTAGAACATACTTTGTCCTTTTTCGCACCGGACTTGTGTATCAAAGCCTAAATAATCCTCAAGACTGATGAAATCTCTTTCCACTACAAAGCTCTCCCCTGAACAACTTCTTCCTTCTCTGTTACTGCATGGGTCCCCCATTTAACATGAGACATTCCAGGCAGGATCTGCTTTTGAAAGAGGTTATTAAGATTCTTTAAGAAGAGTGATACAATAAAAAAAAGTTACTAGGGTCTAACAGGAGGCTATAATAGTACCTACCCCATAGAGTGTTATTGAGCTAATACCTGTAAAGTGCTTAAAACAGTGTCTGGCACCTAATACACAGATGTTCGTTGAATAAGCAAAATAAAAGGTACAAACAAGCATATGGTACAAAGCCTTTGACTCCACTCCTGTCTCCTAGCTAGCAACCCTGTTTCCTTTCCTAGAGCCTATCACCACTACTAGTTTCCTGGGTAGCCTTCCAGAAACATTTTACACACACACCCGTGTAGTTGTGTGTGTGTGTGTGTGTGTGTGCATGCACGCTCACATGAAATTTAAAGATAAATGGTGTTTACATGCTCTCTGCACTTGGCTTTTCCCACTTAACTATATATCTTGGAGATGGTTCCACTTTAGTACATATCGACCTGCCTCATTCTTCTTAATGGCTGTGGAGGATTCCATTGTTTGGATGCACCATAATATGGATTTATTATCTTCTCCCAGAACGCGGGCCTCATGACGACAAAGACGATGTCTTACGACTCTCCGTGGCTTCCTCAGTGCTGATATGGTGCCTTTCAAAACCATTCTTTGTTTGTTCACTCAACAAACATTTAAGCGTCAGTTAGGCATCAGGTAGTCTCTAATAGGTTCTGGGGCTGCAGAAGTGAGTTCAGGGGCTGCTCTCTGGAGAGGACAGTAGCCATGTGATTACAGCAGCGTGATAGTGGCTGTAATAAAGGTACACATGAAACTCCCTAAGATCACAGATGGGGGGACTGTACACTTCTTAGAGCAGTCAGGAAAGGCTGCTTGGAGGCAACGTTGGTGCTGAGGCAGACACAAGGGGAAGAAAGTGCTCCATGCTCGAAGTCAGTGGAATGTGAGAACTGGTTAGGAAGGTGGGATGAATAGGGTATTTACAGGGAAGGGGCTCCAGATGGTTTAGTCCTCACTGGGTACAAGGGTTACATGGAGGGGGAGGGAGGGACAGAAGGTCAGCGAGGTAAGCTGGAGCCAGGTCAATACAGATCTTGTGTGTCACGCCAGAAACCTGGGACCCATGGTAGGAGGAAGGGTAGGTGGAATGAGGGGACGAGGGTGAGACTGACTTAGAGTTGCTAACCTTTTACTCTGCCTATGTTGTTCCAACTAAACAATCATCTATCATTTCCAGGATTTTTTATGTAGTTATTCTGAAGATTTATTTATTTATCTGAGAGAGAGCGAGTGCACACACGGGTAGGGGGAGGGGCAGGAGGAGAGAATCCTCAAGCAGACTGCCTGCTGAGTGCGGGGCCCCAATGCAGGGCTCGAGCCCTTGATCCACGAGTTCTCAACGTGAGCTGAAACCAGGAGTCAGATGCTTAACCAACTGAGCCACCCAGGCGACCCTATTATGAGGATTTAATAAAGGAAGGCCTTTTAATACTCCTCAAGTAGAAAGGTAATTATTTCAGAACAAAAAATTGTATTTTCTTTGATGAGAAACTCACTACAGGATCATTATTTTTCTAATTGTCCTAAAGATGAGGATGGTTTTGCTTCAGTTTCCAGCCTGGCATTGGGGAACCAGTGCTGGGGAAGGCATCTGAAGACAGAGGGTTTGAGAAACAAGTCAAATGTGAGGACAGCTGGATGTAGAAAGACCTCTTGGGCTGTAGGGTGTACATCGGTCCCTGTGAGAAGCAAGGGAGCCTTCCGACTGTCCAATTACCCAGCTTCTCCCTGGTTTGCTCAATATCTGCTGGTCAGACCGTATCAGTGTTCCAGGTGTCCTCACCACGTCCCCAAGCATACAGCGGAACAAAATCAACGTCCAAGATGCCAACACCTCAGCAGAAAAACACATCCTGCTGTCACCTCTAGTGCCTTCCATTCAGGTCAACACTGGCCTGGAGCCGCGATGACACACTCAGCAGGATGGAGAAGAGGCAGAGAGGGAAGGGCAGCGGCAGCAGTAACAGAAGACGTCAAGAGGGACGCCTTTCACCAAAAGGTACCACCTATTTCTACTCTTCCACTGGGCTGTTGGAAAAACAAGGCAAGGAGGACCAAGATGTATATAATCATATATAAAATTCTAAATTAGGAGTATGATCATCATCTTAATCTCTCGACAACCACACACAACAGACTTGATAACCTTAGTGTGGCAGATACACAGAGAATCTGGGAAAAAGGTCACTAGTTTCATGGATTGACGCTGGATTCCAAGCCTGGTCTGTGGGATTCTCTCCTGGTCGGGGGATTCTCCATGGGGATTCCGGGAGCACTGGTAACTGACGGTGTCCTAGTGCAGGGCAAGAATTTACACCAGATTTTTCTTTTACAATCGGGATTTGAGTCTGGGGAGGGTATCTGGAGAGATATGAGGTAAAACAGAATATAATTAGCCACGGGGAAATTCATTCTGAGAGTCTGCAGAGAAAATCCAGTGTGGAGGGACAGAACAGAAATTTTTTTCAACGGGCCCTTTCCATATAAAAGACTAATGTGAGACTGTTCAACAATGCCGTTCTCCTAAGTCTATAAATAAAGAAAAGGGTGTTTGATGGGGAAAATATATATAGCATTTGCATTCTTTTTGTAAGAAGAAAAAAGTATCCGATTTGAAAAACCTCCCAGAAAGGGCACCATAGGAGAGAAAGGTCTTAGAGCGCGGTTAATACCTCTATTTAAATGCTAATGCTAACCTATAGTGCCCGACCACACAAAAATGAAAGTTTTTCAAAGACCATAAAGTGAATTTAAAATGAAAACCTAATTTCCTGAATAAAAGATTTTTTATTTCGGCAGAGAAGCGGATACATGGAATTGCACGAGAGGAATACCCTGCCAATCAGGGTAAAAACCGGCTGCAAAACCACAGCGCGCCAGGCTAACCGCAGGGACAGGGGGCTGCCTCTGTCACATACCTGGGTTTCCCTTCAGAAGACTTCCCTTTGGAGCTCAGCGTTTGCCCCTGGTGCCTGATGGAGGGTGCGGCTCCCCACCCCCCCCACTCCACCCACCCACCCACCTCTGGAAGGAAAGGTAGAGCCCCAGGCAAGGAGGAGTCACAAGGTGGGGTGCGGGGGCCACGGTCACATGGTCGCAGCCACGCTCTACAGTTAAGTCTTGTAGTTTACTGTGCTCAGGTTGTATCTCAGTAAGAGCGTACTACCTTCCTCCCTCATCCACCTAAAACACAGAAAAGAAAATGAGAGCAGGCAATAGGCCAGGTGTTGCGGGTGGGTACCCGGATACGTATTTTTAACTCAGCCTCGCATCCTAACATTATGACAAATGCTGGTTTTATGAACCTTGAAAACAGTATGGGGGCAAAAGAAGCTCATCACAAAAAACCCACACATTATAGGATTCCGTTTAAATGGTATCTCCAGAAGATGCAAACCCACAGAGACAGAAAGGAGATTAGTGGCTGCCAGGGGTGGGAGTCGGGAAACGAGGAGTGCCTGATAACGGATACAGGGTTTCCTTTCGGGTTGATGAAAATGCTCTCAAATTACCTAGTGATGATAACCGCCCAACCGTACACCATCCAAAAAACCCCACGTGAACCGCACACTTTAAAAGGGTTAATGTTTATGGTATGTAAATTGTATCTCGAGCTGTTATAAAAATGCTAATTTTATGAACTACAACCCTGACTTCTTCAGCTACACGGAGGATGTACACCCACAGCCAATAGTGGTGTGAAGATTGACCCATTAATCAAGACATTTGCTGCAGTTCAATGTTCGCCCGGGACATTTGCAGAAAAGATTCTGTCAGCTGACGGATACGGAAACATTTTCACTAGCTCCCCTATCCACCAAGTTCCCCCGAAATGTACAGAAGCCGTTTGCAGGGCTCCATACTTTGGCAGGTCCTCCCATGACGCCTCCTCCAAAGCCTTTGCACAGAATGCCTTCGGACTGCCTCTAGTTGTGCACGCTAATCTCAAGATAAGCTTATGACAACGAATAATGAACAACCCCTAGTAGAAAAACAAGTTAGGACTGGGGACAGTTTTATGCACATGGTTATGGAGTAACAGAAATATAACCACAGGGCATCTCAATGGCTCCATCGGTTAAGCGTCTGCCTTCAACTCAAGTCATGATGCTGGGGTGATGGAGTCTAGCACTGGGCTCCCTGCTCAGCGGGGAGTCTGCTTTTTCCTCTTCCTCTGCCCCTTCCCGCGACTCATGCACTCTCTCTCTCTCTCTCTAATAAATAAATCTTGCGGCGGGGGGGGGATATAACCGAGCTGACAATTCACAATTGATTATTTTAATGTTTTGTTGAGGGGAAACACTTAGTATTTATTTAACACTAGATGGCAGACGCTTCCCAGGTGCCCTGGATTTCATCCTCATGGCCAGAACTCACAGAGGCTAAATACCTAGGCCACCTGGTTGGTTAACAACAGTCTGAATTCTGCCTGCCTGATAATACACTACCCTAGCTTACCTAGCTTACCTCACCCAGATCATTCCAGAAAAACTCTGAAATGGGACGTGAGGAAACAGTTTATGCTCGGGAGCAAGCCCAGGGAAACACAACTGTTTGTAACGGAAAGCCCCACTGAGATGCTCCTTGTGACGGCCCTGTGTAAACCGTAAAGTGCTATGAAAATACACCTATTTGGCAAAAACATATTATTATTATTATTATTATTATTATTATTTGAGCCTGGATGTTGGGTGGGGGGGTATTAGAAGCTGAAGTGCAGACGACTCCTCACCGTGTGGCTGCCGTGCTAGCTTCTGCGAAGTTAAAGCAGAGGAGGAGACTTGCTGCCATGATCTGCTCTCCACCAGCTGCCCCTCGGGTCTTTATTCACGGTAATGAGTGACTTTCCAAGGCTGAGTTGAGGCTGCGCGAGGGAAGGTGGAGGGCAGGATGGCCTGTGATCCCAGCGAGTACAGGTTTGGAAGAAAAAATATGCTGAGTCTCCACAGGAAAAACAGAAAGTTATTCCAAAGACCGCAAAATAGCCTGGAAACCTGAGCCCAGTGTTTCGCAAATATTAGAGAAGGCTGGGGGAAAGAGCGAAAGGGCGTATTCCATTCACTTCACATTCACAACCTTCAGAATCAGTGTTTCTTAGTTTCCAAGGCTTTCAAAAATTGAATGAACCTCCACAGTGCTTCACATATGGTCTGATGGGTCTGGTGGGCTCTGGTAGCAAGCGGGATGTGCCTGTTGGTTATTCTGTTGTTGTTATTATGTGGCCCTGGGGAAACGCTGCTCCCGGGACATGAGGATCAGTGGAGGAAACTCGACAAGAGGAAAATGGCACAGGGGATTACTTGGGGTTATCCACGAGTCTGGAGAGTCATGAGCACGCCCACTCTGCCCGGATCTCCCAGCTGCTGGTCCGGTCATTAGACTCCAGCATCATCAGGCCAGTGTCACTAACCAAGGCTATCCCAAATACCCTGACTCAAATTAGGACTATGGGTTGAGCTGTGGACGCTAAGCAGGGGGGTGTGGAAAAGAATGGGCAAGAAACCAGTAAGCCTTCAGTCTGCCCTTTCTACGGCGAGACTGTTTGGGCCCATTCCCTGCCTCCCCTGCCTCCAAACTTCCATCTCAATGGTCTAAATGCAGGGGCACAGGAGAGAACTCACCTGCTGCCCCGAAACTTACAAGAGCGTGTAGCACCTGCTGTTAGAGTTCAAAACCAAAGGCCAAGACCATCTGAGGCTCGGCTGGGAGATGTGACATGTGACCTCCGGGCCGGAAAGGAACCGCTACATCTGGAGAGCCCTGAAGTGCCACCCAGGCAGCTGGCGGTGTCCCTCCCAATGCAGGTTTGTACTTCTGCTGAGAATCTGCTTTAGCGGGAAACATTTCCAGTGTTTTCGGAGAGGAACATTTCAAGTGCAGTGGTGAAACACACATTGGTTGGTGACCCAAATGTCTCGGCAAATATTTTCTCGGGCTGCAGGTGCACGTGTTTACAGACCCCATGGGGAGCAAACCTGTAGGGATGTTTCGGAAATACTTGCCTGGGGAGAGAAATCGCAATGCTATCGAGTGCAGCCAGGATGTCGTGAAGAAAATGCCTCTGTGTCCTTTTATATTCCATGTGACAGTGTAGACACGACATCTCGTGTGCATCTGTTCCAGTCCTTGCCCTGTCACTAGCTAATGAGTGATCTCGATCACAGCACGTAAGGCCGGAGTACCTCAGTTTCCCTATCTGGACGCAGACATGGGTTGACTAGAAAGATGACATCTGAACACCATCCTAACCCATGACAGAGACTAAAGTGGGAGGAGGGGTAGCAGTGTTGTTATTATTTCCATTTTCCAGCTAACGAAATTTACGCTTTGGAGAGATGAGCCCCCAGGTCTAACAGCTTATCAACAGGAGAGCTTCCAATCTTCATCTCCTAAGCCCCCAAGCCTGCAACTTTTCTTTTTTTTTTTTATTTTTAAAGATTTTTATTTATTTATTTGACAGAGATCACAAGTAGGCAGAGAAGCAGGCAGAGAGAGAGGAAGGGAAGCAGGCTCCCTGCTGAGTGGAGAGCCCAACGTGGGGTTCAATCCCAGGACCCTGAGACCATGACCCGAGCTGAAGGCAGAGGCTTTAACCCACTGAGCCACCCAGGCACCCCAAGCCTGCAACTTTTCTATAACACCACACAGGCTCGTGACCAATTTCCTGGCTTCCTGGGTGTCTCTGTACTGAACCATGGTGTCCTCGGTCATAGATGGCCCACATTTATGACTGGTCCACTTAACTTTGATTTCTTCCCCACCATGCGTTATGTCACTCAATCTGCCCTGGGAGAAAAAAACAACAACAACCATGTTTTTGACAAGAGCATCAAGCTCCCTGGGAATGCAGGAGCTGGGGCCTGATTTCATGGCATATTCAATTGAAAGTAATAGCGGCTCCATTGTAATAAAAAGCTTTATTGTGCTTTGTAATGAAGACACAAAGCCCTTAGTTGAAATCACAGTCTTTTAAACTCATCTGCTTTATACTCTACCGCAGAGATGCAGCTACAAAGGGATTCAAAGGGAATTTTACGGCATGACTGCCTCACGGTAGCCATAGCTCTGAGTGGGAACCTTGGCTTTGCCCGGGGACTACCTCTGGAGTCAGCGTTTCTCATCTTTTCTCTCCTTGCTGTGTTTATGGAAGACACTCTCTGATCTTTCTGGATGCTTATTCTACTTGTGAGGATTGACAGGCTTCCCCCAAAGCTCCATTACACATTACATGATCTCAGGCAGGGTATACAAGCCCCGTCCCACCTACCTCTCTCTACACACACACACACACATACACACACAGCCACACGTGCACACCAGAATAACAGACTGCTTGCTCAGTGGGAGGAGAGGAAAATGAGGATTTTCTAGCCCTTAAATAAAGATTATAACTGTTGTTGGGCTGTACAAAGATACAGAGTAATTAAAAAGCTCTTCAAAGAATGGAATAAGTACATTAAATCCAGTTAAATAATTTTTCAGAAACACTGCAAGCCACCCTTCTTGCTGTTTCATTCTCTTACAATGAACCGAAGGAAGAATATCTCATTCTCCAAATGGAACTTTATGGAGTTTCAATAAGCCCCCTCAGCACTTATCTGAATCTTTAATTAGTTCTATAATATACTGATGATATCAAGCCTAATTAAATTTATATAGATAAGGCGCAATGAAATTCTAACCAAGTGAGCTGGAAAGCATATATTAAATAGTAAATTTAATGGTTCAAGCTGATAACTACAATTTTCTATCAAAAAATTAAATTCAATTTACATGTTGTATTCAAATTGATTTTGAGTGTGCAAATTATTGGAAAAATCTCCCGAATGTATCAGTAAAATTGCTAATCCAGTCTGTTTAAATATCAGTTATTAATGTCTGCATTTGCAAATAAGCCACACACATTTGCATTTTTACTGCATGTGGTAAAAATTATCTAAACCTTATGCCATTTTATTAAGAATACTAAGTGATTTTTCTTTTACCTTCCTGCATAAATTAAGGGGCCAAAGAAATGACTATTGGGTCTAAAGAAAAGTCAGCAATTCACTATACAGCAAGGCAAAGATGATACATATTTTTTGCTGACTAAAGCAGTTCACTTTACTCTTTGGGAACAAGCGATTATGATGGGAAAATCCTTCCTTATTTGGAATCCACTGGAATGGAACCATGCACAAGGATCTGATGTCATAATCACACATTTGGCGGTGTTTGCCCACAGTTTTGGGAGGGGAAGGGAAACACATTGTTACATTTATCAGAGAGAAAGGTACACACCAGAAGATTATACTTCAGCCAAGAAATATGCTTGGGAAGCAATAGTAACTATATACTGGATTATTCAAAGACAAGGCCCAACCACCTGTACCGTACATGATAATCAATAATTGTGCCATTCTTGGTTTTCACAGGTGACTGGCTACCATTTAGAACGATCAGCATTGAATGTGCGTCTTTTTATTTGCTGACATAAAAGAACATTGAAGATGTTACAAATATTGTTAATTAAGCTTCAGTGACCTCAGAATTAGCTGTATGTTTGTACAAATTTCTGCATTGATTCCTTGGGACCAGCCATTATCTGCTTTCCCCAAAACATACCTTTATTACTCTTGGATTCCACTGGTTAGAAAGCTATCTTTGAAATGACCAAATATTTATTAAACATCTATTATATGTCATGTGCTTGCATTACGGAAGATACCAATAATATGCCAATGATGTCAGAGAATAGGAAAATGAGTGTCGAGGAGTCGAGCATTCCAGAAAAGGGGTGATAGGTAGTGTGACGCATTTTGAAGAGTAGGAAGCTGGGGTGCCTGGGTGGCTCAGCCGTTAAGCGTCTGCCTTCAGCTCAGGTCATGATCCCAGGGTCCTGGGATCGAGCCTCACATCAGGCTCCCTGCTCGGCAGGAAACCTGCTTCTCCGTCTCCCGCTTCCCCTGCTTGTGTTCCCTCTCTCGCTTGACTCTCTCTCTCTGTCAAATAAATAAATAAAATCTTTAAAAAAAAAGAGAGTGGGAAGTTTAAGTCAGAAGAGTCAGAACAAATGCATGGACTCACATGTAAGGAGCACTGTCTGATCAATGGGAACAGAAGTTTCTGGAATAAACAATGAGAGAAGAAGCTGGCCAATTAAGGAAGGACAATGAATAGGATAATTTTTATTCAAGCCTATAAAGTGTGGGCTGGATAATTTGAAATAAAGTTGCTCTAAGGATGGAGTGACAAATTAATTTAAGGGAAACAACATCACAAAGGATGGCTGACACTAGAAAGATATAAATACCCGCTGAAGGATTGTTGCTTCATTTCAAACGTGGGACCGTAGTGATGGTGGAAACAGTAAAACAGCAGCAGGAGCTGGAACCTTCTGGAGGAAGAAAAAGTCAAGGCGTCTTTGTGTTTAACAGGATATATGCGGTTGGCAAGACTGATGAATGCGCCATGGACGGTGTTAGGAATTTCTAGAAAGTACAGTCTAAGGTTAAGGTACTAAGGTTCAGCTTTGGCAGACCTTGAGCCTGTTTTTACAGAGAACCAAAACCACAGTGAATGGGCCTGTTAGTCTGTTATTAAGAATTTGAAAACTTAAGAGGAAGAATTGCTCAGCCCTGACAGAGACGATGAAAGAGAATAGGGGGCCAACGCTGATTCAGATATCCCTCCTGAATGGAGAATGCTCATAAGTTTAGAAGTGGGAACTTGCTTTATGAGAGAATAAGATGAACTCCTTTCAAATGCAAACTCTTCAACAAAGTGAAAGCCTGTGGATTCTGACCCCCTGTCCCAACCCTCCACAGCTGTTCATTCTGTGGGGGCCGCTGAGCACAACAGTCTGAACTGCTGGGGGGGGTGGTCTGTTCTGAACGGGGAACTCTGAGGAAGGGCAGTGAAGAGGGAAACACTAAAGGCCTGGCAAGATGATATCATTTCGCATTACTGTGACGGCCTGTTCCCATCCCTAACTTTTGTTCAGAATGTTCCAAGGATGAGAGAGCAAATACAGAGGGTCAAAGAAAAGGGACTGGGACTCTCACAGCGCCTTTTGAAAACTCAGTCAAATCGTGGACTGCCTTGCCAGAAAACAATGAAATCGATATCCACACGGATTTTGCATCTAGTTTTGCGGATTATGGACCCCCTGTAGCTGCATTATGCACTCCATGCGAGGATTACCCGGTTTAGACTCTAAATGCTACACACAGACATCACCCCCCACACAGACATACAAATATCTGCATCTTCATATACAGACTCATCTTTTCTGCACCAGGCATACGTGTGTGTGCGCGCGCCCATGCGCACATACACCTATCCGCCTACCAAGCTGTACGTAACTCTCTTCCACCTGCTTGGGATTCTCATTTATCAGCATCTCTGCTCACACCAGATGGAAGCAGGAACGTGGGGCAATTTAAGGTGGGTGGATCTTTCCGTGTTGCAGCCAGGAAATGAAAGGAGAAACCTCCGTGTCATCGCAAGCAGGAACGCGGGTTATGGGATGTCTTGGTAGAGACACATATCTGCTTATCTTGACATGGGCACCTTGAGCGCTCTGAGACTGCTGGGTAAGCCAGTGTTCATTTACCTTCATTCTAGGGCCCTCTCCCAGAGCCAGCCAAGCCACAGGAGGGTTCGTACCAAGCCCAGGGAGCGTACAAGGGCCCCTCGTTATTGCCGAGGGTGACATACAAAGACAGCATCCTGCGGTTTTTGGTACAGACCTCCTCCCACTTCACTACCTGAAAAGACGAGGGCATGGGGGCCATGCAGGGCACCGAAGGAGCATAATGTAGAAATAGGGAAACAAGTACAACAGAGATGAGAGTAAATTAGAAGGAAGAGTCAGGGAGAGCCAAGGCATCAGAAGGAAGTCACAGAGAATAAAATGTTTTGCAGTGATTTCTCCAAAAGGATTAATGTGCCCACCTCACTCAGCTCAGCACTCTCCGGCAATTTAAAAGACAAATTAGAGAGGCCAACAACGTCTGAACAGCGGACTTCACGAAGCGGCTCTGGAAGCGCATCAAGGTAAATACGGACGTCAAGAGGATGAACCCAGCACTTGGCGAAAACAGTCTCATTCTGCAATGTGTCACAGGCCCTGGGATTAACAAAGGCTTTAATCTTTTTATGTGTTTCTATGTGTTTACTGGATCCCCCTGGGGGAGTCTCAGGCTGCCCCATCTCGGGCCGCACGTTAAGCCCGAAACCCATCACGCAGAAGCTCCCCGTCCGCCTGGTGCAGATGCCTCTCAGCTCAACGAACTCAGACAGGCCCCATCTGCCAGATATGCTGATTCCCACACGATCAACACACAGTTCCTGAGCCCGGCGCTTCTCAGACCTGCCTCTGAGAGCGTGATGTCTGTGCTGCGGCTTGGGCCACAGAAGGGGAGGGAGGCGGATGCGGCGCCAGATTTCATTCCCATCTTGACCTTTCGAAGGGAAGCTGTGGAAAGACAAGCTACCTTTTTTAGTTCCCTGGTACTCAGAGTGCTAGGCATTTTGCACAGAACTCCCTGCGTTCAGAACCAGTTGGTAAGTAGTAAGACGCCGAGGATTACTATTTTATAACTGGAAATACTGGCATGAGAAATATGTGCTTTTTCAAGAACTTCCAGCGTTTAGGGAAGAAATGTGGAGGGGAAGCTAGCAAGAGGAGGTCTCCATGCACGCGGAGCAATGAGGACAGCTCACTTCTAAATCGTGCCTGACACATTCACGGCAAAGCGTGTGAAGCCACGGATGCCACGGGAAGACTGTCATGTCTCATTGTCTTGGTGAAGGATGCGAGGGGTGCAGAGTCTAACACTGGGCCCGTGTCTTGACAGATGGGTGTTGGAACTAATTGAGATGATACATTTGAACTTCTCTGGGTCTCTCTGCTAGAGAAATTCAATTATTATTGAATTATAATCCTCTAATGTATTTTATTCACCATCTCACGCTTTTTGATTATCTGAGCCTGATTTCTTTTTATAATTCAAAGTGTTCCAGGGAAGGAATAAAGTTACCATGGTCTCCTTCTGTGAGGAATCCATTCCACTGAAATCCCCTTCAATGGAGCTCCGTAGGGTTCGGCTCAGGGCGCTGTGGGAGCAGTGTGCAGTCCTTTGATTGAGAAAACTTGGTCAAAAGCATGGATATCTTTACCTTTTGGTCTTTACCCTTGCTGCCTTTCATCCCTCCTCTTGTTACTATATTCATGCTTCAAATGAGAATCAAATTCTTCTGCCTTGCCTAATTTGACTCACTTTTCCATAATGTTGGCTGACCATCCAACACATAAAAATGGGGGGACCAAGCTACACACCCTCTTGCACACTACTATAGGAAGAGTTAGCAACTGCTGACATTTTCCTTATATTTATACCATTGGCAGTTTCACTTAAGCCTTAAAACCATCCTAACAGGGGCACCTGGCTAGCTCAGAGGGGTAAGACTCTGCCTTCAGCTCAGGTCATAATCCCAGCATCCTGGGATTGAGCCCCACAGCAGGTTCTCTGCTCAGCAGGGAGCCTGCTCCCCCCACCCCTGCCTGCCTGCTTATGATCTCTCTCTCTCTGTCAAATAAATAAATAAATAAAATCTTAAAAACAAAACAAAAAAAACAAATCACCCTAACATGTAAGCCAACCGCTTCCATTTTTAGAAATAACTAAAGCATGGAAAGGTCTGGAAACTACCTGAGGTCACAAAGCTACTACTAAGTGAGAGGGCTGGGATCTAAACCCTGGTTTGCATTGTGTTTCCATTTCCAAGCTGCAAAACAAGGAAGTTTTGAGAAGAGGCACAGAACCCTTCTCCCTATATAGAATCCATATATTATCACATGGCTATAGATTATCTAAAGAGAGGAAGGATCTTTTAGAACCTCTGAATTATACAAAGCTATTTAATCAAAGAAAAAATTTACTTAGCATCTCTGAGGATCCTCATTTGATACATAGCCAGAAAGAAGGAACCTACATTTCTAGATCTTAAGATAGAATTACTGAACAAGGCCACGAGACAGTCACTGTGGTCCTTCTCCCTCTAAACTATGTCTATAACTGATTTCCAGAGACAACAACTTTTCCTTGGTAGGGGTCTATCGGCATGAAATCTGATCAGTTCAGAGAGAGATGAGATAATAGTTGTCATGCCTAAGTCTTAGGTTCATGCTAGAATACAAGTTGCCATTTCCAGGGACCTTCCACCAAGTCAAGTCAGCTGAGTAGCTGTAAGAAGGCAGCGGTCCCTTTCTGTTGCCAGTGTCTGGTTTAGAGGAGGATGTGTGAGACAATTAGGGCCAGTAAGATACAAGTGGAAGTCCGTTAGTGAGACTGCTTAAAAATGTCTCCTTGAGACAAAACTGAAGCAAGGGAGGGAAACTGTCTTTTTCCACTTGATGTTTTTGTGATGCTTGGAAGTGTAGGAACCTGCCTGGGACGACAGAGGGGGCTGTGGAGCACAAAGCCAACAGACCTTGAGAAGGGAACAGCAGAGAGCAGGCAAGATATAATATGTATTAAACAGAGTATTATTCGGCTGTAAAAAAAAAAAAAAAAAAAAAAAAAAAGAACAAAATCTCACCATCTGCAAGCACACGATGGAGCTAGAGAGGATGATGCTAAGTGAAAAAAGTCAGTCAGAGGAAGACAAATACCAATTGATTTCACTCATGTGTGGAATTTAAGGAACAAAGCAAATGAACAAAGGAAAGAGACACACCAAGAAACAGACTCTCTCTCTCTCTCTTTTTAAACATTGTATTTATTTTTGCGAGAGACAGAGAGAGAGAAAGAGGGAGGGAGGGAGAGAGGGAGAGGCCGAGCATAAGAGGTGGGGGGTGGGCAGAGGGAGAAGCAGACCCCTGGCTGATCAGGGAACAAGATGCAGGCCTTGATCCCAGCACCCTGGGATCACGACCTGAGCCGAAGGCAGACGCTTAACCACTGAGCCACCCCGGCACCCAAGAAACAGACTCTTAACTCTAGAGAACAAACTGATGGCTACCAGAAGGGGAGGTGAAGGGGCGATGGGTGACATAGGTGATGGGGATTCTCATGATGAGCACTGAGTCTTATATAGAGTTGTGGAATGTTTTAAATGTTTCAAGTTGCTGAGTCTCTTCCCTCTACTGTATGGAGTCAAATGTATCTAACAGATAAACCTGGTGTGAAAGACAAAAAGTATAGCTCACCTGCAATACCTTTCTCCTCTTTCGGCTATTTTATTACTTTGGTGTAAAAACGCTGCCCTCTGTGATTTAAATAATTAACTATCTAAACTTCCAACTCATCTGCTGTCTGTCCCTGCTTTTTAAGAGGAAGTTATTAATGACCCTTTTGTAAACTTTTCTTCCTCTATGGTCCATATTTCACCTTCCATTGGGCCTCTGGCTTCCATTTTCTCTTAGCTGCATTTTTACTTTTGCCTGTGTTGTCCTACAAGCACAACCTGGTCTCCCGTGCTTTGCTGCGTGACGACCACAGAGGACATTTACATCACTGCGAGTACCGCGTATGGCTCGGTGCCCAGCCCGGTACTGTGTAAGGAGTACACTTCCCTCTCTATCGTTCAGTCATAACCGTGAGGCGTCTTCAACAGCACGCTTCTGGAACTCTGCTTTGTATTTAGACCATGAATTTTTTTCTACAGTTTTTTTCCCCCCTCAAAATTTCAGATTGGCTTTTCTTTTTCTTACATTGTTTATATTTATCATGGCTTAAGGGTTTTTTTTTTTTTTTAATTCTTAATCATACTATGCATCTTCTTGAGCCTTTCTACTCCCAGAGCTCTTTTCCTGGGGGTGTTGTATCCTGTCACCACAAATGGGAGTTGATCCTTCTTCAAATCTGCTTCAAGGCTGCCCTTTTGCTGTTTTTCGGAGTGGAATCGAGAGTTTTTTTAGACATCATGTTTTTTAATTTTTTGGTTTATTTACTTGCTTTGCTTGAATACATCCTTGGTTCCCTGGGAAGGACAGCATGAAAAGTAAACTCTCTGAATCCTTAAAATTCTAAACATGTCTTCCTCTTGCCCTCAGCATGGCGGATATACCCTTTGGATACACATTTCTAGGCTGAAATCATTCTTCTTCAGAGCTGAGCAGGTATCATTTCATTACTTCCTAGCACTTAGTGCTACTGATCACAAGCCTGACGCTGGCTGACTTGTTTTTCTCCCTCTCTCGCTGAAGCTTTTAGGAACTTTACTCTTGGCACTATGATAGTTCGCGAGGCTGCCTTTAGGTGAGGCTGTTTTTTGCATTCACCGCGCTGGGCACCCAATAGACTATTCTACTGTGAAGACCTGTGCCCTTAGTTTTAGAAAAGCGTTTCTACCGATTCCGCAGCACTTTCCCTTCCCTTTCATTTTCTCATCTCTTTTCTTGTGACTCCAATTAGTGTGATGCTAGGCCTTTGAGTACAGCTTGGATCACGTTCCTAAAATGCCTCTCCTCTTGGCGGGAGAGAGTTCTGCCTGCGAGAGTTATGTGGGGGGTGCTGAAAGTGCTAACAGGTAAGTCTGTTTCTCTTGTGGGCTAGTGGGTGGGGTGCCAACTGTCAGGTGGGAAACCTCTTTTTCTGATGCCACACGAAGATGGTCTGTTCTGGGGCTGTGACAGCCACACCAGATGCCCCGACTTTCCCCAAATATTTCCCAAGATGGCTCTTTCAGAGATAAATTCTGGGTGCTGGCATTTTAAAGGGGTGAATAAAATGTGTTGTAATGACATTTTCATATTTATAAAATTTTCATTAATCCTTCTGTTTTCAGTCTCTCTCGGCATTCCCATTTTTAACTGTGGGTTATGAACCTGGAACTTCTCCAAAGCACTCATTGCACATTCTAGTCAGAGGTCCCCCCCACCCCAGTTTACTCATTAACTGTACCCCATTTTCTTCCCATCTTCCAGAAATCTGTTGACCACCTTTGTTCACTGGTAAATCCCCTCCTATTCTTTCACTGCTTGAGTGGATTCTTGTTTATTTTTCTGTGGAAGTACAGTCTTGATGGCTGCCATCTTGAATCCTACATATTTTTTAACCCTCACAAGCTTTGAAAAATACTGGAGATGATGCAAAATGTTTTACCACAACTTTTAACATACAGCACTGAAACTCAGTGTGTGCTCAGGGAGAGCACAGTATTGCCTATTGTGGGCACCTAAGCAGGCCCACGGTGAGGGGAAAGGGCTGAAGCTGTCCATTGGGCTTGGAGGAGCTTCAAACTGCTATCAACTCCAGAAACAAACGAAGAAGAGAGACGCTGGGCTCTAATGTGTTGACTCTTAGTGATGCAGGATGCTTGGAGCCCCCAGGTCCAGTCTCACTGAGAGGCCCAGCTGCTTCCACAGGTAGCAAGGTGACTATCACAGTCCCCCTGCCCCCATCAGGCGGAGCCACCCAGCTCTGGGCTGGGCTGGTCCCAGCGGGCGCCACTGCTCTGAGGGCCGTAATGAGCAGCGGCAGTACAGGGTGTCAGATGGCTCAGAGCCTGGGGTGGTGAGCAGCTTCTGCACCTTGATGTGGCATGGAGAGGTGCCAATCAGCCCCATTAGCAGCAGGAAGACAGTGGCAGAGGCAACAGCTTGTGTGTGAGGGTGATGACAGCAGCCATAGTGACGACAGGCTGGCAGCTGCCACCAGTACAAGCGGCAGCCACTGGACAATGACAGCAGCTACAACTGCAGGAGAAAGTGGTGACAGGCTTAGGGCGACACACACCTACCGCTTTGATATAATAGATGGAAAATCACTTTCGATATACAGAATACTGCTTTCTAGGTAACATGGTTCAAAGAAAAGACTTCACGATGCTAAAAGATGCCTATGACAAGGTGGCCTCTTTCTAACACCAAGGTCAGAGAACCTCTAAAGATATTCTGTCACCATATTTCTGTCACTGATTCCGCATTTCAGCTTGCAAGGGGGGCATCTGTTTCTAAAAGGGCCAGCACTTCCAGAAGGGCTGTACTCTTTGTTGTCATCAGGTGGCAATAACGAGTCATAATTTATAATCCCAGATGGTTTGGGTTACTAGGGAGATCAGATATTCAGGATCTTAAATCATGACTTTGTAACTCATCTCACTGTCTGCTTATTAAAACAAGCTAAGCTGAGAGATTCACGAACAAATGAAAACTCAGAAAAGAAAAATCTTTCTTGCAAATACAAAACAAAAGAATTTCCTTACATTTCTTGCGCTATTCTTAACTTAATGGATCTATAATGGAGTCTCAGATTCTTTCTCTTTCATTAGATGAGTCTATTTTAACTTGGGGATTGCTTTTTCTTGAGCGGCTTTCTACAGCATCGCTCCTTTCCTGTAATAAGAAAGGCTTCCTCCAGCTGGGATGCAAGTGTTTGTCAGATTTTTTTTTTTAATTAATTAAGTAATTTAAAAAAATTATTTATTTATTTGACAGACAGAGATCACAAGTAGGCAGAGAGGCAGGCAGAGAGAGAGGAAGGGAAGCAGGCTCCCCGCTGAGCAGAGAGTCCAATGTGGGGCTTGATCCCAGGACCCTGGGGCCAGGACCCTGGGATTATGACCTGAGCCGAAGGCAGAGCCTTTAACCCACTAAGCCACCCAGGCGCCCCTGTCAGATTTTGAACTAGTATTACCTTTCTCTACCCTCCCAAGTGCAATTTTCTCTTTGTCTAGCTGGAAGTTCTGTAGTCCTAATTAGCTCCATAATCAACTCTTAATAATGATTAAAAAAAAATCATCAGGAGCACGAAAAGCATTCCCTTACTTCCAGAGGCAGTGTCTGTCCTCAACCACAGACAGTGATTCCCTTTTGGGGGTGGGAGGGGGAGAGAGGGAGAGAGGGAAGGGAAGAGGAAAGGAAGGAGGGAGAGAGAAAAAGAGAGAGAGGAGGGGGGAGGGGAAAAGGGTAGAGAGAGGGGGAGTAAGGGAAAGAGAGCCACTCCTTGTCATTCTTTACCATTATTCTCAGTTTTAGTTCTTATTCGTTTTTTTTTTAAAAAACAGCTTTATTGAGGTGTAATTCACATACCATATAATTCACCCACTTCAAGTGTACAATTCAATGGCTTTTATCATCTTTATAGATAATGTGCAACCATCACCACAGCTGAATTTAGAACACCATCATCACCTCAAAAAAGAAAGCCTGTACCTTTTGGCTACCACGCCTGTCCCCCCTGCTCCCTACCCAGCCCTGGGCAACTACGAATCTACTTTCTGTTTCTACGGATTTCTCTGTTCTGGACTCTTCTATGAATGGAATCAGAGCTCATATGATCTTTTGTGACTGTCTTTTTTCACTGAGAATAATGTTGTCAGGATTCACTCGTGTGCTTCAATCTTTTATAGCCAAATAATAATCCATTGTGTGGATAGACCGCATTTGCGTATCCATTCATCCAGCGATGGACATATGGGTTGTTTCTACCTTGCAGTTATTATACATAATAATGCTACTTATGGACACGTTTCTGTGGGGACATATGTTTTCCTTCTTTTTGGGTATATACCCAGGAGTGAATCTTACGAGGTTTTAATATCCTTTCTTATCTTAGTCCTCTCTTAGTCCTCTCCCTCTTAATTGTTATCCCATTCATCCCTCTCATTACTGAGCCCACCCTCCTCCACCACGTACAACTAGGAACTAGATCTTCATCTTTGAAGTTCTAGTAATGGTTAGCTCTCAAGTATGTTCAGGAAGTATGAACAGATGACCCCTTGCCAATGGATGGCCCCTTGAGGTATGAATGGATAGCTCCTTGCCAATCTGTCATAACCACCTCGAGCAACTGACTTCTTTAGGAAATGCTTCAGATATTGAAATAGTTCAAATTACATGCTATTGTGCTTATACGTGGCTTTATTCATTAAGGAAATTAGTGGTAAGAAGCTCCCAATGGTACATGGTTCCAAAGATGTGTAAGAACCTAAGAAGAGGCTGTTTTAAAAGGTCCACCAAGGTCCTGAGGTGAAACAGAAGCTTAAAGTACAATGAACACAGGAGATTATCAAGTTACATATTCGGGATGAGACTATCCCTAACAGCTTAGAAAAACCATTTGGGGCCTAAGGGTCCTCTCACGTCTGCTCACTAGATATGGCGAGGTAGACGAGAACGTTTGAGAACATTCTTTGAAGGCAGACAGCAGGTGTCTAAATCAGACCAGATTCCTCTCAGGATCAAAGTAAGAATCTGAAGGTTTTTGTAAATGACCACAACACTAAACCTGTTCAAATTGGTCAGATATCCGGATTCTCCCTGTCTACCCAGCACTTTAAGGTTGTTTCTCTAAGTTACTAGCATGAACTCGGGCTCAGGAAAAGAACTCATATACCCTGTGGAAAAATGTTCATTGGAAGCAGAAGATTAGTACCCAAATTAGCACTTAACAAGCCAGTGACGAGACTCAACCTCCCATCCTGGGTAACTGTACTGCGTCTGCCAGTACGGGAGTCCAGCCACCCTCCACACCGACGCAGTCCTACGACATCCTGGTTCTTCTGCTAAGGATATGAATTCCGGCTCCTTAGCAGCAGGAGAAGTCTCCCCCTCCAGTCTCTCCCTCTCAGATAATCACAGTCCTTATATTTTGTTTTGACTTGGAGTTTAGTAGAATTCAGATGGTAACTGTGTTATCATTTCTACTTTAATTTGCTTAAGAAAAAAAGATTCAAATTGATGTGGGCAGAGCAGATATTTATAGCTAAGAGAGAACATAGCAATATCAATATCAAAAGCTAATAAAACGAATAATCTTTCTGTATTTACTTAATAACAAGGATATGAGTATGTGCGGATAGTGAACAGAAGTCATAATTATTATCACATGGTAATTTCTGTTTATAAAGAAGTGTCTAGCAGCAATATTATTCTAGTCTTAGAGAAGGAAAACATTATGGGGAGTGGGGTTAACAAGATACCCCTCGAGCTGTAAAAGAAACTAGGGGGAGGGGTTCAAACCACACAAAGATGGTGATGCTTCTTTTCTGGAGATTACCTGCCACTGCTCGAGGATAGTGCGGCTTCCAATGGGAATGTGAACACTGGGAAAGTTGACATCAGCCTCCAGGAGGCCCTGAGTCTTGGGGCGTGGGGTGGGGAAGGGGAAGTCCTGACCAAGGAGTCAGGAAATCTGAGTTCTAGTCCTACCAGGATCCCTCACTGGCCAGTTTCTCCAACTCCCTGAGCCAGTCTCCTGTCTGTTAAAGGAAGGTGACAGATGATAACACCTCAAAGTCCTTGCGAATGAAGACTTTCTAGGTTTCTGTGAACACAAAGTGATGTAAGACTCTGACAGCCAACTGGGACTTCTCTTGACCAGATTCTACAGCCATTTCTCCCTTCTACTGCTTGCTCCTTTCCCCAATTTCAAGGAAACTATACTTAGTTCAGTCAGGTCAGTTTTTGTTCTTTCTCCCCTCGTGGATCCCGAATCTGCTGCTCAATGGTTTTCAGCCAGGGCTGGGGAGGGAGCTGGGCTTGCTTTCCTTTCCTCCTTAGCGCCCCAGAGAAGAGCTAATCAATTGACATAGAAACCTTCAGCCTCACAGGAGGGCTCTAAATACAAAAATGCAGATTACTATTATTTCTGGGGATTCAGCATTTATTGCTAATCAAAGTGACAGAGGACAAGTGAATATATATTTTCAAAAGGCTTTTCTCTTAACCCTTCAATAACAGTCACCACGGAACTTTATTTTTGTAGGAGCCCCTTAAATATTTGAGACACCCCACTGTCACATTCAGGGTTACAGAACAGTTCTTCCTGAGATCCAACTAAATTGGTAACTAAATGGTACAACGCACTGTACTAACCAAGCTCCTGATTTTCTTAAAGGTAGTTTAAGGAGAGCAGCTGCATCCAAAAATTAGACTTTGGAAACTTCTCTATCTTTAATTGCTTTTGGTTCTGCAGAAAGTGACCTTTTCTAGGTCTATAATATCGTCCTCCTCTTAAATCTCCCCTCTCTCAAAGTACAGCTCAAAACTGCATTTTTTTCTCTATTTCAGTCCACTCCTAGCAGCACTTCTGTCTAGCTCTTTCCATAAAACAATTTTGAAGTGTCTGTCTCCTTTGGCACCTAATAAACTCAGTACTTCACTGCCTATGCCACTCACTTATTAAATTTCATTCATTCAGCACAATGTTATGGGGGTAGTTATTTCTTGTTTTTGTTTTTCCAGGATCCATCCGACTTCTTCTGGTAACAGAAGCTTTCCTTTTCTCTAAAACACTTCCTAGGAAGTCCTGGTCTGAAGGATCAGCCCCTCGCAACAGGTGTGGGCACGTGGACCATCTAATCAGAACGCCCCTTCCTCCCGGCCACAGCGATTGGTTCGTAGGAGGACAGAGTCAGAGTCCCTCCATGAGATTTGCTGTGCGGATTTTTTCCCTAACATTCTCTGCTAAAAGTATGATACTAGTTTGTGGCTATTATTTTGGGGAGGACAAAGGCTATATAATAATAAAGCCAAGCAGATGCAAACAGAAGCAAGAGTCTGATGGATAAAAAAAAAAAAAGACTGAGTCCATGGGGGTGCCTGGGTGGCTCAGTGGGTTAGGCCGCTGCCTTCGGCTCGGGTCATGATCTCAGGGTCCTGGGATCGAGTCCCGCATCGGGCTCTCAGCTCAGCAGGGAGCCTGCTTCCCTCTCCCTCTCTCTCTGCCTGCCTCTCTGCCTGCTTGTGATCTCTGTCAAATAAATAAATAAAACCTTAAAAAAAAAAAAAGACTGAGTCCAGCTGATGTGGTTTGAATCCTTGGACAAAACTATGTCAAAACCAATCACCCCTTGAATATCTCAGTTTCATGATTCAATAAATTCTCTTTTTGGGCACAAGCTAGTTTGGATTTGGTTTCTGCTCTTCGCAATAGAAATAGTCCTGACAAATACAGTGGATGCCTACTGTACCTGGCACTGAACACTTACTCTGCAGCCTGAAGTTTAGACACAGGATAGCTAAATCCCCAAGGTAGCCCCTATGAACTATGCCTCCCATTATTCCTGCCTTTACATAGTCCCCTCCTACACTAAATGTGGGCTAGCCTAGTGACTTGCTTTACCTGACAGAATGTGGCAGAAGTGATAATCCTGTGTCCAAGGCTTAAGGCCTGGCAGATTCTACTTTCATCCTTTTGGGAGCCCTAAGTCACCATGTAGAAGTATGACTGTCCTGATGGAGAAATCACTTGGAAGAGTTATGTGGAAGGTAGAATCTCGGAGACTAAATGGGGAGAGAAAGAGAAGGAGCTAGTTACCCTAACACCCCAGTGGAGCCCAGGCTTCCAGCGACCCCCACCAGTCACACACAGACAAAGGAGCGTGGACGCTCCAGGTCTAGCTGCCGTCACCTTACAGCCATGGGAGACATCCCAAGGCAATCCAGCAGAAGAACTGTAGAGCTGAGCCCCAGTCCGTATGCTAAGTCAACAGAACTAATGTCATGGTTGCTGTACTTGGTACTAAGTTTGGGGATGATTCATTATATAGTAATAGATAATGGAAACAAATGTATAAAACTGATAATTAGGTCTTCTCAAGGATGGGAAACAAGCCTCGGGGCATATAAACCAGCCAGTTTTGCTTTCTCTTTTAAAAAAAAATTTAAAAAAAATTTTTTTTTAAGGTTTAATTGACACAGAGAGAGACAGCCAGAGAGGGAACACAAGCAGGGGGCGTGGGAGAGGGAGAAGCAGACTCCTCAATGAGCAGGAAGCCTGACGTGGGGCTCGATCCAGGACCCTGGGATCACGACCGGAGCCGAAGGCAGACGCTTAATGACTGAGCCACCCAGGCACCCCCCCCAAAATTAAAATTTCTTGATGGATATTTAAGTATACTATAGAATTAGCCAAGATAAAGAGATGCTGTGTAACTTTATATACAAACTTTAATAGTGATGAGTAATAATCAAAGTTGACATTAAAACTTCAATAGTAATGATTAATAATGTAAAACTGAGCTTTGCTGAAGACTGAAAGAACTAAAAGTGAAAATTTACTCGATTCACCAGATTTTACCATGTATATGTATGTAACAATCACGGCTGTAAGTTGCAGAGAAGCAATTATTGAAAGGGTACTGAGTAAAATTTACAGGTGAGCCAGGAAGAGAGAAGAATCAGATTTGGAAAGTGAGCAGGAGCAAACAAGCGAGGCAGTGGTTGAGATCATGGCCAGAAGTGCTCCAGAATCACCCTGCAAAGACAGTTTCCTGATATACCATTGCTGCTGCCGCTTAAACACAGAACACTGTGTTTTGTTCATGTGCCGGCAGAACCGGATGTTGACTCTGCCATGGTCACTGCTATTGGCCACTACCCCAGGTAACTGGAAGTTCCACCACTGCTGGTAACACCTCATATGATTCTCCATTACCCCTGACCTTGGAGTCCCTAGCTCCCTGATTAGTCTGGAGTAGGCACATCTGATTTTCTGTTATAGGCTGGGTCCCCATACAGGAAGCAAGCCTGGGCTTTGTGTTTTGATGATGGAGGATGGGTTCTGTCTCCCTCCAAGGCCATGCTGTGGAGAATTCTCTCAACACAGGAGGAGATTTAGAAGCTACCTGATCAAAAAATGACAAATGTCAATCATGGATCACTCCTTTTATTTTTCTTTTAAAACGAGTAGGTTTGGGGCGCCTGGGTGGTTCAGTTCGTTGGGCATCCAACTCTTGATTTCGGCTCAGGTCGTGGGATAGAGCCCTTCCGTGGACTCCGATCCTGCCTGGGATTCTCTCTCTCTTTCTGTTCCTCCCCTCCCACTTGTGCTCGTTCTCTCTAAATAAATAAATAAAATCTTCAAAATGACTGGGTTTTCTATTGATGGAACAAAAACACCTATCTTCTTGCTCTCTCCTCTCTTCCGAGTATGTAAAATTCATTGAAAAACCGTAATAGTTTTTTACAAGCTATCTAAGACAACTTCATTTCATTAGTCATTGTATTACCACCACATGTAGGTGTTTGGATACTTGGGGAATTAGGGTGTGTACGTGGCAGTGACCCCCTCTCCCTGTGCTGTCTGGGCCTGCCTTCCTACCTACCCTGGACACTCTCTAATGCTACTGTGTGGCAGCCCTCAGAGGTCCTATACCCCTTCCTGCCTCTGTTGGGCCTGACAATAAATGTAATCATTCCTAGATAGACAATAGGTGCTGCGCCAAAATCCTTTCTCATAATCCTTTTGGCTTCCTTTTGTGTATCCCTGCAGACCTATAAAACATTTCCTTTCAATTTCTTGCAGGGAAGATAAAAAATTGTTACCCCTCCTTGAAGCCCTTTCAACGAAGAACACCCCAGCATCATCATTTAATAGAGTCTATAAAATCACTGAGGCTGTGGTATATCTTCTTGAAATACGTGTTTCATTGCCATGAGCTGTATAGAAGAATAGCTAAAATGCAGATAGAGCTGGCTTTGAATCATGGTTCTGTCAGTTGCTAGTTGTGTAGACCTTGGGTTACTTAATCTTTCAGACTCAATTTTCCCATTTGTAAAATGAAAATGCTAATACCTAGACACACTAGGTTATTACAAGGATTACATCTGATAACCTGTGAACATCACATAAGAAGAGGGCCGTACACAAAGTGGGTGCTCAATACATAGTAGTTATTGGTAACTGTGTGTTAACAATAATAGAATAAAAGATATTTTGAGCAGTTTGTTCTTACTATCTCGCCTTACTTGTATGTGGAAAACTGAAATGCTATGATAGAATTATAGTGCTTTAAAAACTCCACGATGCAGCATGGGAAGAAAAGAAGGGGTTACAGGTGTAATAAGAGATTCTGGCTTAAACTGAGATATCACATTGTCAACAGTTTTCAATAGATAGAATACAGTAAAAGATAGACATAATGCTAAAACTATACTAAACACAGTGGTATTCTTTGATACTGGATGGGATCTTCCAGTCTCGGGGCAAACATCATGAACACCAATGATCATTGTAAGAAAAAAACTCAGAAGTCCCAGCAAGTATGATTTTCCATACAGAAGAATTCTCCAGTAGACAACCAATTAATCAGTAAGATAAATAATGAGACAACCAATTCTCACTGCTCTTCTCTTTGATTCTAAATATAAATGACAGTTTGAAGAGAGAGATTAATATTGGAAAGGGAAAAACTTATTTTTCTAAGTGAGGGAGAGCTTGATCCAGGAGATTAAGCAAACCTTTGAAGGTAGGATTTATGATGGCTCACCGGTCAGGAATGGACAAGATAGATTTGACGGAACAGAAAAATGTAATGCTATAGGAGTTAAAAAGAGATACGAACACGTGCAATTCACATTTTTAGGGGTGACCCATCCCTAGTGCTAACTAAAAGTAAGGGACCTACCTATGATAATATGTCATGCTGGCCAGGATATCGTCCTCACTACTGTATCTGCTTGGATAAGGACCTCTTCTAAGATAGCTGTCAAAAGGAAATTTCTCTCTGATTCTACAGGCGAGCTAACAAGAGGGGTCAGTGTCATCCAAGCAGATCTGCACAGGCCCTACTGAAGAAAGGGACCCCAGGAAAGGAGCTGCAGCTTTCAATGGAAACTTTTCCTTTTCTTTCTTTCTTTTTTTTTTTTTAAATTTAAAAAAGGGAAAAAAGCTATTAGAGGCTCTTTGGCTTCAGGGCCCATAATTTAAACATATGCTTTTGGTGGGAAGGAAGCTCAGAATGCCCCAGAGCACATTCTTTCCCTCTGCACCACAAACAGTAAATATTTAAGGCTCATTAGAGAAACTGGCAAATAGCTAATAGCCAACAGCCACAAAACTTAACTAAGGCAATCAGCTCCCTGGCAGACATATGCTTCCCTTGTTCAAATGTTAGTTATGTGTCATTATAATTTCAATACTTTCATCCCCGGAGAACTAGGAAACCAAGAAAAGAAAAAGGGGAAATTTCTGAAAACTGAAAAGTAAAAATGCTCCTATGCTATATAATTAAAGTTAACAAAAGACACAGACCCACTGCCATGTACGCAGAGCGGAGCGAAGCTGAAACTTCAGATGACTGATTTATCACAGCAAGTAATTACTTTATGTTTTTCACAAACATTTGAAACCTATTATTACTTTCACAGCAGCACACATCAACAGAAGACTGTCACCTAAGGGAGAAATGGGGGAACTGGGCTGTAATTAATTTCCACTTGAACGTAGCCATGAAGCCTTTAATGTTGTCAATAACATGGTCCAGCCCCTAAAAAGCCCCAGCTGCTCCCTCCTTCCTGTGTCCCCAGTACCCCCAAAATGTTTCACCAGCGTCTCTGTGAAAGAGATTGCCGTGAGGAGAAGGAGATGGGGTGCTATTGCCTGCGGGAGGGTGGAGGCCGGGGATCCACCATTCCCCCGACCTGCGGGGAGAGAGAGAGAGAGAGAGAGGTCAGTTAAGAGCCAGCCTCTCCCCCTCCGCCCACCATTCATTCTCTCTCATGAGATTCCATTTGCAATTGAGCAAAATCGGAGGTGGGCAATTCTTGGGAGAAATTTAAGCATAGAGATACCAGGCAATGGAAATCATTACAGCAGCAAGTGAAGCCTAGATCTTTAAAGGTTAGAACACAAAGATTAAGAGTGCCTCCAGGAAAAAGCGAAATGGCTGATCTGAATAAAACCTTTCCATCAACTGGAAAACCGCAGCATGGCAAAGAAGATGAAGAGCGACAGCAGATGTGACATTTATATTTTTGAGCACCTACATGTTTATTTTTTGAATTACCATTCTGAGCCTTATAGGACCTGTATAGGTCATGCAAAAGCAGTAGCCCCAGCTTCTGTTGGTCTTACTCTCCAGGAGGTCTGGTGAGCAAATGCCACAACTGGGAGCTTGACCGGAAGAAACTGGCCTCCCCTCCTTCTGTCTTCATTCCTTCATATATACACATGCCTTCAGTTTTCTGTCCCTCTAGTCATCAAATATTAAAAGTGCCTGTTACATACTGTGTACATGAGAAATCTTTACAGTACTTTTATGGAATTAGACTGAAGTGTTGTTTTGTTTTTTTTTTTAAACAGAAAGCAGAGATTTATTTTATTTTTTTTTTTTAAGATTTTTTTATTTATTTGAGAAAGAGAGAGAGAACACGAGAAGGGGGAGGGTCAGAGGGAGAAGCAGACTCCATGCCAAGCAGGGAGCCCGATGCGGGGCTCGATCCTGGGACTCCAGGATCATGAACTGAGCCAAAGACAGTTGCTTAACCAACTGAGCCACCCAGGCGCCCAATTAGAATGAAGTTAATTTGCTTCCTCTCAAAAACCTTTCCTGGGACAGCGTCTTCTGAGAGCTGGTGGCCAAGGCGGGGCTCTGGACCTCTGTGCCCCATCTCTGACTCTACCTTGTGCAACTCTGGGCAAGTTGGGTCTACAGCAGATCTTCTACTCAGAGCCTTATTTTTAGATGAGGAAACTTCAGCTAAGAGAGTGGAAGTGACTTGCCCAAGTTTATACCACAACCGTGGATTGAATCTGTTTATTGGCCTTCTACTACCTCAGTGAAGTACTAGTTCACTCCCAAACTTCCAAGACCACAGTTGACTCTGCCTCAAAATAGTTGTCATTGATCATCGTCATGGTGCCTGTCCTGAGGGATGATGCTAGTGGCTCCACTTAATCCAGAAAAGGGCTTTCAGGCGAGTTTTACTTTGACTGCCTGCAGCAGGAGGAAGACGGAATCCAGGTGGGGGGAGTGGGGAGGACTAAAGGAAAATAAGGGGCTGAGAGAGAAATGGCCTACTGTGAGTGTTAAAGAACATAGGAAAGGCCAGAATTTCTCTAAGAGCATCCAAGAACTACCTGCATCAGGCTCTCCGAGACACTTGCTAAGTAAACTGCAGATTCCTGCTCTCCACCCCCCTTCCCCAACCTGAACTTTCTAGATTTGAATTTTTAGGGCTAGAGTCAAAGAATTCCACTTAAAAGAAGTCCCCTATACCATCTAGCCTTTGATAACCACTTGGTTTATCTGCTTGGTGTTTTAAGAGTACAGATGGGTGTATTTGGGATTAATGATGGAGTTTACCCATGATATGATCATATGCTAGCTCTAATCTGTGGTATGGTTCTGAGAGAGTGTTTTTTTTTGTTTTGTTTTTAGATTTATTTGAGAGAGAGAGAGAACGGATGCGTGCGCAGACTGCCTGCTGAGCGCAGAGCCTGACATCATAGTGGGGTTCCATCTCACGACCCTGAGATTGTGACCTGAGCTGAAGTCAAGAGTCAGACACTTAACAGCTGACTGAGTCACCCAGGCGCCCCAAGAGACAGTGTTCTTGAATGTCAAGTACTACTGCTCCAGCACAGTTCCTTGGAAGGGGGACAGAACAACAATGTGCAGTACTGAGTACCAAATGGCTAAGCAAAACCAGCCCTCCCTCACACATTCCAGTGCAGGAGAGGTCTGCAGAGCCCTCTACAATGAAACTGCTAATTAAAGCTAATTAAAAGTGCCAGAGACTAGAGCTTGATGGAAATCAAGTGGGAAGGACAACCAGAAAAAAATAAAGGAAAAGAAAATGTTTGAGAGCCAAGAGCCTAATTGAAAAATGAAATCATATTTTAATTACACAAAACAAACAGAGACCCAATATTTACCAAATGAGAACCCTGATTTCTCATGGCTAAGAACACAGAAAGACTTTGGTGTTGGACTGATCAAAGTTTGAATCCTAAAACTCTTATTATTATGTAAACTGAGAATTTGCTTAGCCTCTTTAAGCTTTAGTTTTTTTCATCTAGAAAATGAGGTCATAATAGTTACATATAGAGTTTCATATAGAGTTTCAGTGAACCAATATAGGCAAAGCACTTCTTACAGTTCATCTCATGTACTGAGTTCAATTACATACTAGTAATAATACTTGCTCTGTGTAAAAGAACAAAACTCGACCATTCTCTTACAGCATACACAAAGATAAACTCGAAATGGATAAAAGACCTCAACGTGAGACAGGAATCCATCAGAATCCTAGAGAGGAACATAGAGAGTAACTTCTTCAACATCGACCACAGCAACTTCTTTCAAGACATGTCTCCAAAGACAAAGGAAACAAAAGCGAAAATGAACTTTTGGGATTTCATCAAGATCAAAAGCTTCTGCACAGTAAAGGAAACAGTCAACAAAACAAACAGGAAACCCACTGAATGGGAGAAGATACTCACAAATGACACTACAAAGGGCTGATATCCAAGATCTATAAAGAACTCCTCAAACTCAACACACACAAAACAGATAATCACATCAAAAAAATGGGCAGAAGACATGAACAGACACTTCTCCAAAGACGACATACAAATGCCTAACAGACACATGAAAAAATGTTCATCATCATTAGCCATCAGGGAGATTCAAATCAAAATCACACTGAGATACCACTTTATACCAGTTAGAATGACAAAATCAACAAGACAGTAAACAACAAATGTTGGAGAAGATGTGGAGAAAGGGGAACCCTTTTACACAGTTGGTGGGAATGCAAGTTGGTGCAGCCACTTTGGAAAAGAGTATGGAGATCCCTTAAGAAATTAAAAAATGGAGCTGCCCTATGACTCTGCAATTGTACTACTGGGTATTTACCCCAAAGATACAGATATGGTGAAAAGAAGGGCCATCTTTACCCCAATGTTCATAGCAGCAATGGCCACAGTCGCCAAACTCTGGAAAGAACTAAGATGCCCTTCAATGGACAAGTGGATAAGGAAGATGTGATCCATATATACAATGGAGTATTATGCCTCCATCAGAAAGGATGAATACCCAACTTTTGTATCAACATGGACAGGACTGGAGGAGATTATGCCGAGTGACATAAGTCAAGCAGAGAAAGTCAGTTATCGTATGGTTTCACTTACTTGTGGAACATAAGGAATAACATGGAGGACATTGGGTGAAGGAGAGGAGAAGGGAGTTGGGGGAAACTGGAGGCAGGAATGAACCACGAGAGACTGTGGACTCTGAGAAACAAACTGAGGGTTTCGGAGGGGAGGGAGGTGGCGGGTTGGGTGAGCCTGGTGGTGGGTATTATGGAGGTCACGTATTGCATGGAGCACTGGGTGTGGTGCATAAACAATGAATTTTGGAACACTGAAAAAAAATAAAATAAGAACAGTAATACTTGCTCTTATATCATCACTGCAAGAAAGTAATTTAGGCCTGTAGGTAGTTTATACTGAAGTCAGTTGTCTTCTAGAAGCTGTCCTTGTTTTAGTGAAATGAAAGTGTGGAGTCATAAGTCTAGGCACATGTTTACTTCTTGGTAACGTACTTATATTTAGCTAAGGATACTCTCTGAAACGTACATGGAATTCGCATTTATCAAACACTCTGAACACAAATCACATTCATAAACATTTTAGATTGCTGTTACAATCTAAAAAACCCACTGAGAAACAAAAAACAAAACACAATTATGGTAACTAGTCGTAAGAACTGTCGAATGAGAAAGGCGCTGGGAGGAAGTCAGGCCTTGATATGGTCTGTACGAGCTTTAGCTGTTTCCGTGGCTATCCCAAAGGCGCCTGTTTCCTACGTTTAAGCACCAAAATTAAACAGTGTATCTTCATTCAGAAAACAAGAAAGGTCATCTTCCAGCCTCAAGTTTTTCGGTAAGAATTCTAATAAAGTCAGTAAATTATCATTCTTGGGCTTGAGTCAAGAACAAGCTTCATATCTTTTTAGTACATATCTTTTTAGCACGATCATTTCCTGGCAGAAAAATGGCTTCGCTGGGTGAATTAATTTAATTTCCTAACTGTGACAACTACAAAGGTAGTGCAGGGTATATAAATAGCACAATTTGATGAGAGATTTTGGGCAAGTCACTTCTGATTTCCAGTCCTTGGGATCTTTATTGGAAATAATACCTCCTGTCATCTATGCTAATCTCTGAATCATTCCAATTCCAGTACATGTGCTACAAAGGGAAGACTACAACTATTTGCCAGTAATCTTGAGGAACCCTGAATTATACATCGCCATTATATATGTACAAGGTATGGTGACATTAATTGAGCATAATCAAAAGAATTCTTACTTGATCAGAGCCTCATACATAAGATATGACCAATCAAACATCAATATGGACAGGTATTACTTTTGAGAGCTTTATAAATACTCATTTTTGGGGTACTCTACGGGGGATGAAGAGCCCCCCCCTTAGACAATTAGCGATCAGTTAATTGCTAGAAGGTATGGAACCTACTATGAGTGCCATAAACACAGAAAAAGTAGATGAATAGAAAGAGGGATGATCAGAAACAGTGTAGGAAGGTCAAATGAAGGTTTAATTAGGGAGATGTAATATTATTTGTGTCTGCTTATACAAATTTTAAAGAAAATTTTCTGAGATATTAAGCCACATAAATTTTGTTTTATTATTAAATTTTATTAATGGGTATATTTCCTCCTACCAGACAGGAAAAGCTATTTAACGCATCATATTTTCAAATTTACTCTGGCCCCCAAGAAAGTCAGGGCTAGTGTTGTATCACCATTAAATTCAAGAGATATAACAGAATTTTTAGGGGGCACCATCATTAAAAGAATTTGGGTAGCAGACAAATCTCTCCTATAAAATTTATCACAAATCCACATGATGAATAATCTTGAGTTGAAAATCTGGAGTTTTACAGGTCAGGGTCTGAAAGGGATAGGTTATTCCAGGATTGGAAAAGCAGCTAAAACCAATGGCAGAATAAAGGCGGGGAAAAAAATCAGCAGAGAAAAATATATGAAAAATATATACATATGTAATTTTTCAGAAACAGAATTGGTTTTCCGGCAATCAGATGACATTTTATTTAATGGGGGGGGGCATTTCATGTTTTCAGCTGAATTACCTCCAAAGCCTACTTCAGAGGCAGTACCCACTCCTGATTCCCGGGAGTGATGGGGATTTACAGGACCACGGATATTCATCTGTCTGGATGTCTGTGGGTGTTTCCAGTAGATGGCAGCATGTCGTTGCTAATTCCCGTCAGTCTACACCCTGGTCAGTCCAAAGAGGAAAACCCGTACCTCTGCTGCAGAAAACAGAAGGGCTGTTCCTGGTGCAAGAGGTTTGTGTGAAGGAAGTCGGCCTAAACGGCCACCTTGGAAGGAAATTCAAGATTTTCAGCCATGCCAGAGATCATTCTTGGCCTTAGATACAGCACAAGGTCAAGGATAAAGCAGGGGTCTGAGGTGATATATATTCAGTTTCTAGGCTGAATCTGTCACTTGGAGGAAGCGCCTCAACAGTCTGCCTCATAGGGGTGTCCAAGAGGTTAAAATGGGACGATGCTTTAATTTACGGGGAAGAAAGGTGCTACATCAATTCATGGGGGGAAGGACCAGTTCTTTGCAGCAGTCCTGTCCTTTTCTGCTTTTGTACTTTCCCTATCTTCTTCTCACGCCCTTTATATCCTGGCGTTCCCCAGGGCACGGTCCTCTGTCCGCAGTGCTGATTTCCCCTAATTTTTTTTTTTTAATAATTTTATTTCTTTTTTCAGCATAACAGTATTCCTTGTTTTTGCACCACACCCAGTGCTCCAAGCAATCCGTGCCCTCTCCAATACCCACCACCTGGTTCCCCCAACCTCCCACCCCCCGCTGCTTCAAACCGCTCAGATTGTTTTTCAGAGGCGGGGCGGGGAGTAGGAGGCGGCGCCTTTTCAACCTGTACCCTAAAGTGAGCTGAGTACCTACCAAAGAACTCTGATCACCCATGAAATCAGCCTGAGATCAGAATTATACACGTCTGGATCTCTACAGGGGCAGAAGACGCCAGTGGGCAGGTAAAGCGGAGTGGGAACGTCGGACTGATATTGGAAGATAAACAAAAGGGGGAGGGAGCCACCAGAGGCAAAAGTAATACCCCTAATACGAGAGTGCCCTGCATCTGGGGACCAGCATTAACTTGGAGACTGGTTGAAAGCACTCCTAATGGTTTTGAACCACAGGCCTAGGCTGATGATTCCCTACGTCTGGTCTGTTCGTTCAGGACAGCTCCTCCCACCCCCAGTTTCTAGCTCACATGTCCAGTTGTGTGTTAAACATCTCCACTTGGAAATATCACAGGCAGCCTGCACTCATTACATCCACTGATGACCTCCATCAGACCTCCCTCTCCCCATTCCTGGAGGTTTTAAAAAAAAAAACCTAATTGGCTTTATTCAGTGATTTCTGAATCAGGCAGCATCCTACCTAGCAAATGGAAGGGTGGTCCTAGGACCCACCCATGTCAGAAAGTACCCTGATTCCTTTTTCTTTATTCTCATGGTTCTATCACTCTCTAAATCCTGCCAATTTTAGCTCCTATGTAACTCTCAACTCCATGTCCTCCATCTCCCCCAGTTTGCACCTGGTTCAGGCCTACACCCTCTTGACAATCACCTTCCACTTGGCCTGCAAGGCCTGTGGCTTACCATCCTCCTATCCATTTCTCACCTCGCTGCTCAAGTAATCTACTTAGAATATAGATCCGACCATCTCACTCTTATGCCGACTCCATTTACCCTACAGAACACCTTATCATCCACCCCTCCCCGTAGAATCTTCTACCACTCTCTTCCTCAAGCATATGCCCCAGTCACCCTGAACTGCCCTCTCTCTCTTCCAAATGGCTCCCTCCTCATCCTGGATAACTCTGCTTCAGATTAACATGAAGCATCACCTCCTCCAAAAATTCTGCCTTGATCTCCTACCTTCCTAATGGATTGGGGAAACTCAAAAAGTTAGGTATTGCCAACACAAAATCCCCCCAGAGATGTAAGTATAAAACATGGGCTACTTATTTCCTGTGACAGGAAGCTTTCAAGCTTTAAAGTTCAACCTCTTTTTAACAGCCTTATTGAGATATAATTCACACACCATACAATTCACTCATTTAAAGTGTACATTTTCTATGTCCTTTTGTATATTCGCAGGATTGTACATCCATCAGCACAATCTACTTTAGAACATTTTCATTATTCCCAAAGGAAACCCATGTTCCCATTTTCTCCCGACCCTCCAGCTTTAAGTAACCGCTACTCTATTTTCTGTCTCTATAACTTTGCCTACTTTGGACATTTCATATGAATGGAGTCATATACTATATGGTCTTTCATGACCAGCTTCTTTCATTTAATGTAATGTTTTCAAGGTTCATGCACGTTTGTCATTATGGATCAGTACTTTTCTTTTTATAGCTGAAAAATACCCGTTGTGTGGGTTTATCACACTTTATTTCTCTGTCAGCTGATGGATATATCTGGGTTGTTGCCACTTTTTGGCCGTTACGAAAATTTGTATACAGATTTTTATGTAGGTGTAGGTTTTCATTTCTCTCAGGTAATACCTAGAAGAGGAATTGCCAGGTCATAGGGCAAGTGTGCAGTAAGTCTAACTTTTTGAAGATCTGATGCACTGCCTTCCAAAGCAGCTCTGCCATTTTATATTCCGACCAACAACGTGTGAAGGATCTGGTTTCTCCACATCCTAACACTTGCTGGAGTTGGACTGTCTTTTTGATTACAGCAATCCTAGTGGGTGTAATGTGATTATCTCATTATGGTTTTGATTTGCATTTCCCTAATAACATCTTTTCATGTGTGTATTAGCCATCTATACAACTTCTTTGGAGAAATGGCTATACAAATCATTTGCCTATTTTTTGATAGTTTTTTCCCAATAGTTTTAGACTTACAGAAAGACTGAGAAGACAGCACAAAGATTTCCCATATAACTTGCACCCAGTCTCCCTATTATCAACATCTTAGTGTGATATTTTTATCACAACTACTGAATATTGATACATTATTTATTTTTTTCAAAAAGATTTTATTTATTTGACAGAGATCACAAATAGGCAGGGAGGCAGACAGAGAGAGAGAGGGGGAAGCAGGCTCCCCGCTGAGCAGACAGCACTATGCTGGGCTCCATCCCAGGACCCTGAGATCATGACCTGAGCCGAAGGCAGAGGCTTAACCCACTGAGCCACCCACGTACCCCGAATATTGCGACATTATTAACTAAAGTCCATAGTTTATTCATATTTTCTTAGTTTTTACATAATGTCCTTTTTCTTTTCTAGGATCCCTTCCAGAACACTGATTACATGCAGCTGTCATGCCTTCTTAATTATTTATTAATAAAGATTTTATTTATTTACTTGAGAGAGACAGAGAGATCATGTGTGCACATGGGTGGGGGGAGGGGCAGAGAGAGAGGAAGGAGGAGATTCTCTGCTGTGTGGGGAGCCTGAAGTGGGGCTCGATCCCAGGACCCTGAGATCATGATGTGAGTTGAAGTCAGACGCTTAACTGACTGAGCCACCCAGGTGCCCTGCCATGTCTTCTTAGTCTTGTTTTGGCTATAAAAGTTTCTCAGACTTGCCTTGTTTTTGATGACTGTGATAGTTTCGAGGAGGACTGGTATTTCTTTCATAGGATCCTCCTTTACTGAAAACTCTCTGATGTTTTCCTCATTTATATGGGGGTTATGGGTTTTGGGGAAAATCACAGAGGTAAAGTATCATTTTCATCCCCTCAAATCAAGGGTATATCCATCAACATGCTTTGTGTAATTTGGCGTTGACCCCTGATCACCTGGCTGATGTACTGTTTGTCAGATTTCTCCACTATAAAGTTACCTTCCTCTGACTGCTTATGTACTCTTTGGAAGGAAGTCCCTAAGAACGATCTACACTTAAGAAGTGGAGAGTTAGTTTCCTTATTTAGGGTAGTAGCTATGTAATTCATTTGGAATTCTTCTCTATAGGAGATCTGTCTCTTCTTCCTCACTTATTAATTTATTCAATCATTTTATAATTGTATCACTATGGACTCATAAATATTTATTCTGTACTTTGTGTCATAACCCAATACTTTATTTTGTTGCTCAAATTGTCCCAGCTTTGGCCACTAGGCTCTCTTTCAGTTGGCCCCTGTGCCTCTGTGACACATTTCCATCGAAGTGGTGTGCGTGCGTGTGTGTGTGTGTGTGTCTGTGTGTGTATGTTTAGTACTTCCTTAACTTCTGGATGTTCCATGCTCATCTTATATATTTTCTGTCCTAGTCCTAGAATCAGCCATTTCTCCCAGAAGCCTTGGTTCTTTCCTTGGTGAAGAGTATTAGAAACCAAGATCTGGACACTAGGTGTGCTCATTACTATTGGGGCGCCTTTACCTATTCTTTAATTGGGTTATTTGTCTTTGTATTATGGAGTGGTAAGAGTTTTCTATGAATTCTGGATACAAGTCCCTTATCAGATATGTGATACGAAAATATTTTCTCCCATTCTTTCAGCTGTCTCTTTACTTTCTTGATTCAATCTCTTATTGAGTTAAACAAATAAGGTGTGTTCTACTTCTCCATATAAACCTATGTCCTGAGGAGGCATTTCAAGCAACATTTCTTTCTCCTTTGGTTTACAGATTCCAAATAGTTCCTTCTTTACCAGTGGGATTTTTCTATTGGCTACTGTGAAGATGTCCTATGTATGTGTATTACACAGAGAAGATATAGGGCCTTACTGGTTAAGGAAACATACACAGAACAGCTCCAAAGCTAAACCAGAGTTGCTGGAAGGGGGATGAGGGCAGGAGAAGGGAGGGGTGGAGCTTGGAGGAGCACCTTCCTTAAAAATAAGACCATTCGATGTCCTTCTAAGAGAGATCACAACTCCTCTTCATCATGGGAAACACATAGTGAATAAATATGCTGGGAAGAGCAGGGCTTTCTTAGTAACCATTCAGTGCGAAAAGAGAGGGTGCCTATTTGGTCTTCTATATATCACACCAGAAACCTCTAATTGCATTCTTGTTTGTCATGAATGCATCAGACCCCACCACAGAACTGAGCAGTAAGAAGTCTGTTCCCAAAGCTTGTTTCTGCACTAGGTAAGTTGTGTAGAGAAGATTAAGAAGTGCAAACCAAAGCATTTCAGCCCTCTTGTCAGGTCCACCAGTACCCCAATTCTCTGTCCTGAGCTAACTTAAACTACTAGCACCATTTGACACAGATGAAGACACTCTCCTCTTAAAACACTTGCTTCTGGGAAACAGACCTCTCTCCTATTTTCTTTCCTGCTCCTTCTCAGGTTCCTTTGCTGGTTTGTCCTCAGCACTCCAACATCTCAACAGTGGAGTACCCACCCAAGGCCCAATTCTTGGATGGCTTCCCTTTTTCTATGCTTGTGTTGTCAATAAGATCTCATTTCTCATTCCATCTCATGGCTTTAAATCCCATCTACCTGCTGAAGATTCCCAAACTCCTATTTCTAGCCCAGACCTCTTTCCTGAATACAGATTTGTATGTTCAGCTCTCTCTTCATGATTTTTTTTAAATTTTTTAAAAATTTTTTATTTATTTATTTGACAGAGAGAGAGAGAGAGAGAGAGAGATCACAAGTAGGCAGAGAGGCAGGCAGAGAGAGAGGGGGAAGCAGGCTCTCTGCTGAGCAGAGAGCCTGATGAGGGGCTTGATCCCAGGACGCTAAGATCATGACCTGAGCTGAAGGCAGAGGCTTAATCCACTGAGCCACCCAGGCGCCCCCTCTTCATGATTTCTATTCAGATGTCTAACGTGCATCTCAACCTTAGTATTTCCAAACCCAAACTCTTTTTTTTTTTTAAAGATTTTATTTATTTGTCAGAGAGAGAGGGAGAGAGAGCGAGCACAGGCAGACAGAATGGCAGGCAGAGGCAGAGGGAGAAGCAGGCTCCCCGCCGAGCAAGGAGCCCGATGTGGGACTCGATCCCAGGACGCTGGGATCATGACCTGAGCCGAAGGCGGCTGCTTAACCCACTGAGCCACCCAGGCATCCCACCAAACCCAAACTCTTGATACCTCCTTCCTATCTGCCCTGTTTCCACCTCCCCAAACTCAACCTGTCTTTCCCAGTGTCTGGCGTATTTTCATTTCAGCAAATCAAAACTCCATCGTTTGAAATGCTCAGAACAAAACCCTTGGAGTCACTGGTTTACTTCCAATCTCTCAGAAAATCCTGTCAGATCTGCTTGTGAAATATGTCCTAATCTGACCACTTCTGACCTTCCGCAGTGCTGCCATCTTGGCTTGAATCACTCCTATCTTTCACTACTTTCCTGACAGCTCCTTCTGTTTTTGCTCTTGCTTGCAGCCCCCCTCCCCAAATGTCTACTTACAACACAGTAACCAGGAGTGATTCTTTTACAGTGTAAGTCACTTTATGGCAGTCTCTGTTCCAAACCATTGGACAGCTTCCTACCTCACTCAAAGTAAAAACCAGTGTTAACGCGACAACCTTCAGGATCTCAGCTTAGATGAAACCTGTGACACCGTCTCTGACTCTTCCCTCTGCTCATTCACGTCATAGATACTGGCCTTTCTGCTGTTCTTTAAATGCCAAGCGTACTTCTCCCTCTGGCTCTTTCCTCTTGTGTGTCTTTTCCTGGTATGCTCTTCCCCTAGATATCCACATGGCTGGTTCCCTGTCTTCCTTTAGCTTTTTCCTCAATTGTTACCACATCATTAAGGGCTTCCGTGACCACTCTACAATTGTGGGTGACCTTTGTTACCCCGGCATACTCTCTTCCCCTTCCCATGCCTAATTTTTCACATAGCATATATATCATCTGAGATACTTTATATTTTACTTATTTATTAGTCTGCCTTAATTGCCTGAATTATAATAGTGTAAGTTCCATAAGGGCAGGACCTAAAGAGAAGACACACTCAGTAAACAGCAGTTGAATGAGTGAATGAAAGAATGAGTAAAAGGGTGAGGAAGCTTTCTTAAGCTTTCATTTCCTTATCTTTGTCGGATTTAAGTACGAGAGATGCCAGTCTAAAGAAAATCAAAATGAGAAAAAAATCGAGGAGAGAGGAAGCCTTGAAGGAAACCAGAGGTGGCAGGAGAGATGAAGGAGAAAGAGAACTGTAAAGGGACCGATGTCAGAGGGAAAATGTGGGAAGAGCAGGAAGAATCAGAAAGAAAACTCCGGACTCATCTGCTTGAATAATGACTTCACTTAAAGTACAAAGATTGTTGGAGCCACTTTGGGGACTTCAGTGCCCAGCCAGACTTCTCCCGCGGTGCAGTGCCTGGACCCCCGGGCTGTTTCAGAGATTCAGTCTGGAGAAGTGCAAGGCAGCTCAGGGGAAGATGATTTCTCATGAAAGGAACTAAAAAAAGCCCACTCAAGAAGCCCTTCCATTTTCTAGTTAACCTGCAGTCATTTTCCAGGACAGAGTATCATCTTGACTCTAAAAATGTACAATGGGGTTAAAAGGGTCAACACCATAGCAAAGATCATTGTCTGGGGGACAGGATTTCTCTAATTCTGGTGATTATACAGGTTATGCTGATCCTTGGTCACCTGAGATTTATCCTCCTACTAGAAATGAGAGTAAAGTTGTGTAGAAAAAGAGATCGACAGCAATGCCGCAAGTAGAAGAATCAACATAAATGGAATCACTCCACATTCTTCTTTATTACAGAAAGGGCGCTGTATTTTCCACTGGCCAGGGAGGCTGTGGAGGTGAAAAACTACAAGAGCATTGTAACTTCTTGTTAAGTAAGTTTTCTGACACATGGCAACTAGTGATTAATTACTGTGTTAGAAGATAACATTCCTGTAGAGACTTGCTGGAAATACAGATGCTGCCCATGCCTGATTAGACACTGCTTAAGGAACGCCGAGGCACACTGCTGCAGTCTATTATTTCTGGCTATTTTGGTATTGCTGTTATATTCATTTGACATAGCTTCAACTTCAGTGGAATTGATGGAGCCCATTTCCATGAAACCCATCCTACCAAACCCAGAAACAGAAAAAAATAAGGCCATAAAGCATGTCTATGTGTGTTCGATGTATGAGAGCAAGAGCAAATGAAGGAGAAAAAGACAATGAATCATAGGGATACATGGTTCCTTTTGTAAAATGCTTTATGCTCTAGGGAGATGCTGTTCCTCCTAAACCTGTAAGAACACCAACCCATGTCAGCTGGTGAAAGCTCTTAGGGCATTAAAGACAGACTAAGCTTTGTCATTATCCAAGTTCTTTGTCAGCACCAAAAGAAGCCTTGAGTGGAAACCTATCCATTCATTCAATACCCATGATGAGCACTTACTCTGGGCTCAGCACTGAGAAAACAGAAAAGAGTCTCGATGTCTTGGGACACTAAAGTCTAATAGGGAGAGGTCTTCCAAGGGGTGCCTGGGTGGCTAAGTCAGTTACACGGCTGACTCTTGGTTTTGGCTCAGGTCATGATCTCAGGGTCATGAGACTGAGCCCCACGTTAGGGTCCCCGCAAAGCAGGAGTCTGCTTGGGATTCTTTCTCCCTCTCCCTCTGTCCTTCCCTGCCACACGATCTCTGTCTCTCTCATCAAATAAATGAATAAATCTTTAAAAAAAAAAAAAAGGAGAGGTCTTCTGAACCAAGATTGGAAGGACAGAGTCATTCAGTGCTACATATTTATGCTGCCTATTTCCTTTTATAATCCATCCAGAGTAAACAGCAGTAGTAGCAGTACCGCTCCCAAGTGGTCACATTTCAGGTCACACCCACTGCCTTGGACATCAGTCCCAAATCCAACCATAAAAGGCATGGCTCAGTTGCCATTTAATTACTTCCTGAAGAAGCAGTGCTAGCACGCAGCCCACTGATGCCGACCTCAATACCGCCCAGTCAGCATTTCATTATTCAGGTGCTGGTTTTTTTAGGACGTGTTCGGGCCCCATACTGTCTGCCAAAACCTGTTAATTTACTTATTTCAGCTAAATAAAAAAAATCATTTAAAAAAGGATGATTGAATTTAAGAATTACATTCCTCTGAGAATTAGTAATGCTTTTCTGTATCCCTCAGGCCTCCATGTTCTTAACTTCCCCTTGTTAATGTTATTATGAACAGACTAATTCAATAATGAGATCATTCCCCATAAGAGCGACCAAATAAATGCAGCATTCAGTCACACCTGGTTTCCCTAATCTGAGCAAAGAAGGCTTTCTACCAAATTTAGCCTAAAATAGGGAATTTAATGAACACACAACACACACATACGCATGCACAAAGGAAGAATAAGACAGGGAAAGAGGACAGAGAAGCAGAGGAACAGGGTAGCAATGGAACAAATGGAAGGATAGATTGGAGAAGAAAAGTTAAAAATGAAGATACATGGTTATAGGCTTTCAAAACAAGGATCCTAGCATATATGTCTTGATAACTGTCAATGTAATGTAATATTTCATTATTTCCTGAAAGGTCTTAAAAATGGTTTCAAATTTTCTGGAACTTCTTGAGGAATCCAAAAATCAAATGAAATGGCACAGAAGTACAAACATTAGGCAGTAGAATTCCAGTCAATTAAAAATAAATGACTTTCTGGCCATAAAGGAGTTTATGAAAAAATTCACCAAGGTACAAAGAGCAGTAAAACACTAAGATACCATAATCACTGTCTATCTTCTTCAAAACTGTTTTAGCTTTCACTGAGTACCAAAGGTCTGATGATTTAAGTAAGGTATACAGTGTTGAGACCACATGAAGAGAGAATAAAACAACCCTTCAAATTTGCAAAAGTACATTATAAAGAAACATTAAAAATTGAGATCCGCAAACTAGGAAAGAGAAAGCATGCACTTTAAAAGAAGAGCCTTCAAGGACATGAAAGGTGAGCACGGTTGATGATGAATAACCACTGTCCACACAACGAAAACAAGAAGAGAAGAAGGGATTTCAACTGGGAAAGAGAGAAGAGATGAGGAAAAGGTTCATGAAAACATATATTCAACACGTGATTTATGAAAGAAAAAAGGAAATAATCCTAAAGGATTTGTAAATTTGCAAATGTTTATAAATTTGCAAATGATTAAATAATACCTAACTTATACCATGAAATATTTGTTCAGGTATTAAAAGTGGTACAGTGGACCCTTGAACAATGTGGGAAGGAAGGGGTGCCAACCTCCCACACAGTCACAGATCCGTGTATAACTTCTGACTCCCCCAAAACTTCAGTAGGAATAGCCTACTGATGGCCAGATGTCGTACCGATAACATCAACACTTGATGAACGCGTTTTGTAGGTTATATGTGTTAAATACTGTTTTCTCACAAGAAAGTAAGGTAGAGAAAAGAAAATGTTATGAAGAAAATAAGGAAGAGAAAATACATTAATTGTAGGGTATGAAAAAAGTCTGCATATGAGTGGCCCTGCACCGTTCAAACCCATGTTGTTCAAGGATCAACTGTCCTTTCAAGGGCTATCAGCGGTTTTGAGAAAAATAATGTTTCCAATGAAGGTTACTGATATGGGAAAATGCAATTAAACAAATATAAAATTGCATTAACATATTTCCAATTTTGTACAAAGAGAAATCATATGCATGCATAGTATGAAAATTCACTTGTATCCCTGGCAGAGGCACAAGGCCAGGAGAAATTACACCAAATGTCATAGTCTCCAGATGAGAGGCTTAGGAATCATATTTATTGATTTTTTTTTTTGTATTTTATGTGACATATCTTATGCAATAAGCAAATATTACTTTTAGAATAAGAAAGTTACTGAAGTTTTGTAGTACGAAGAACTTAGGTTAGAGAACAGGAAAACTCCCTGCCTAAGGCAGGTTACACATCCAATAGAATCATAGAGAATTACCTTCTCTAAGACTGATGAACATCCAATTGTTTTGCTTTTTCTTAAATTAACTTTTCAGGTACCAAGAATCCATTTTTCTAAGGGATTTTGATAGGCAACGGGATCTTGACTTTGGTACAAGGGACTGAGCCCGGTCCTTCCTCCTACCTTGCAAAGTCCAGGTCTGCCTCCCGCGACATGGTGATGTTGGTCAAATTCTGCTGCAGGACAAAGATGTTCCTACACATCTTCTTGATGCCGGACTCACTGATGCGCCTGAAGTACTGGGCACCATTAATGAGGATGCAGGAGATCAGGTGACCCAGGCCTGAGGGACCAGCACAGATCAGCGGTGGGGGGTGGAGAAGAGAAGACAGATTAGTGCCACCTTGTGTGAACTTACACATGAATGTGCAAGGATGTCTGTCTTTAAGTCCTCCACAGATTTAAACGATCAAAGAAGGCATATCTCTGAGGGTTGCTGCACCCATGGAGCCTACAGTAGTTCTGGAGTACTTATACATCGTCCTAATAGCTACAAATGGAGAGGCTTTATGCAACATACCCACTGCACACCCCAAGCCACCATGTCAAGGGCTTAGAAAATAAGCCAGTTGGTTGTAAACTACTGAAGAGGACTGGAACTCTTACTTTTCTGTAGAGAGATACTGGAAGCAGAGAAGAACAATGCAAATACAATGATCTGTTTGGTTTTCTTTTCCTCCCACAAAAAAAGACAGGGGTGTATTTTTGGCTCAAATGTTGATTTGGAACCCAATAAGCAAAAATATATCAGTAAGAAATGGATGCATGCCAGTCACCATTCTTCAAAGCTTCCCCTGGAACTCTAAAGCTAGTCTGGCTAGTCACAAGCAGTCTACTGTCTTCATGATTTCCCTCTTCTGAAGTCATAGAGCCTCCATGGTGACGGTTCAAGGCGGGACTTCAGGATCCATGACTCCCTCTGTCTGCAGAATGAGTTTCCCTTGATGAGGATGAACGCAGAAAAGGGAGAGGAGGAGCATTCTCTCCTGCCTCAGCTACACTCCTGCAGTTGCTTCCAGACCACAAACTCACCTGTACGTGCAACTACTTGAAAGGGAAGTAAAAGGATTTTTACTCAAAGAAAAGGAAACACACACATGGATTTTACATTTAAAGCCACTGATTGATGTGAAAAATCTCTGTAGGTTAAGTTTTGGGTATGATTTTACTGAGCCCATAACTCCGGGTATAATTTTGTTCTGCCATGGTAAAACGGAATTTGCCTAAGCGGAGACAATGAGGGGGGTGCAGTGTTTGTAGAGAATAGTAAATAATAATAAATATATTAAATAAGTAAATTTAGGGGCGGCTGGGTGGCTCAGTCAGTTAAGTGTCCTACTCTTGATCTCAACTCGGGCCTTGATCTCAGGGTTGAGTTCAAGGGTTGAGTTCAAGGTTGAGTTCATGGAGCCCACTCCCTGCCCAGCATGGAGCCCACTTACAAAAAAAAGTAAATTCATATGATAAATACACATAATAAATTATAATAATAATTAAAAAAAACCCAATAGAAGTTGTCTGTTTTATATCATTACTATACACTGGCAATTACTATACACACATAATATCTGTGATAAGATGCTCCTCTTTGCCACACCAAAGAAGACTGATATCCTCTCACCCCCACACCCCACCCCTTGGGAAATTCTGTATTATGCCTTTTCAATTGAGGAGGAAATATCACAGAGAAATATCTAGAGCTTTTTTAAACAGAAGGTCTCCAATTTATGATTTCTTCATCTCTATTCTATGTTAGAGCATTACACCCATATTTCAAGAAGATGTGGCTATTCATCAGGATTGGATGTTAAGAAATGTCTGGGCAAAATGAGAGGGAAAGTCTGGGAACTGTGAATGTTGATACACAGGGCTTGGAAGAGTCATGGTCAAGAGCAAGGAGGAAACAGTATAGTGAGCGAGGAGTGACTTCTCAGATGGACACCATAGCTCTAAGCTCCAGAGGACTGTTGTGGCCCTCAAATTCTCAGTGCTACGGAGAGAACACTTAACCTCTTAATCACTAACACTTTCTGGCTGAAGTCTTCTAGGAATAGTTTCTTTCAGAACATATCTCCATCTTTATGACATAATTTAATGGGAAAATAGGATTTTCAGTTTTTTGGTCCAAGTTTGCTGGGACATAACTGTTTCCTAAAGCAAGCAGTGGCCAAGCCTTTCTTTCCTATCTCCAGGTTCTACAGTCCTCTGCACAATGCACTTTCTTAACTGTTTTGAATAACATTGCTTTAATTCTGAGAGACACCATAGATACTTCTGGGACCCAGAAATATATACAAATAAACCAAAACAAGAAAGGAGGGAATATAGTTTGAAGTCCTAAAAGTCCCACCCATTAGAGAAATTCAGCATGAAAAATTTTTGGTTGGCATTGCATATTTAACAATGTTGAAGGTGAATGCCTTTATACGGAAATGTCTTTCGTGCCCTTCCTTGCCAGCCTGCCCCATGGCATTAATGGATCCAGCCTTCCTAAAATCTCTGCTGATCAGAGGTTTCTTTTCAGACAACAGCGCATTCTTTGAGAGAAAACTTCCCCTTCCACCGATAATTTTAGTTAATGAGATCTTTTTTTGGAGTCTTCTCATTGTATGTGTGCTTCTTTTTCTTTTCTGAGCTTCTCTTGAGCTAACTCATGGTCCACTCTACATATTTACCCAACTCTCATGAGTGGCGTGTCAGGGAAGCAGCCAGGCTGCCATCTGCCTTATGTTGGATCAAATCTTATCAACCAGAAGCAGATGGCAGCCAGACTGTTGTCTACCTAGCCATCCGCAGAGAGACTAGGTACTGCAGCTTTAATCCAAAAAGAGAAAAACCGAACCAAAACAAAACCCAAACAACTATAAGTTGTGAACTTCAATAATAGGGAAAGATTAAAAAAAAAAAAAATCCTTCACCCCTCCTTCCACCCCAAATCCTAGGGACACAGGCAAGGTCTGACCTTCAAATATATATTGGAACTTGTGCTGCTGAAGGCTGGCACTCATGGCCTCTTCAATGGCGCTGATGTCTTTGTTGAGCTTGACCACCAAAGGGTCATAATCCATACTTTCCACATTAGCCACAATGGCGTAGTTCCCCTCCTTTGCAAGGGGGATGAGATAGTGGAAACAGTGAACCCTGAAAAAAAGGCAAAGATGGAGAGGGCAGTTAGTAATACATTTTCCTGATGAAAACAATAATCTTGGACAGACCGCCCAAATATTTAGGGCAGCAGTGGCCCTGTAAATATTTACGTCCTCCTCCGCTTGTTCACCGGAAAGCCATCTAACGAAGAAATGAGGGATCTGGAGCAAGTTAGTTTCTGTGAGCCTCGCCTGCTTCACCCAAACATCGAGGGTGAGGAATAAATGAGCTCTAACATCCCCTTCAAAGACCGGATTATATGGCCAGTGTGAAAAGCATTCCATCTTTCAACAGACACGGCTGTAGCAGCAATGCGAGGCAGAGGTCACGGAGCTCGAAAGAGTTGGCTCTGGAATGAGACCATTTTGGTTTCAGTTTCCAATTCCAACATCTGCTGGCTGCGTGGCTTGAGGCGAGTTACTTCATCTCTGTCTCAGTTTCCTTATCTGGGCACTTGGGATGACAACAACACTTACCTCTAAGGGGCTCTGAGGAGCTACTGAACATCGAGCATGTGGCATGGATGCCCGGGCACAGGGCAAGGGCACAGCAAGTGTTGGCTACCATCACTATGACTATAATTAATCTATTACTTCAGTAAAACACTACAATAAATTTACTTATTTATTTAAAAATAAAATTGTGCTGGGCCTTGGGAATGTGAGACATGGCTTGTGCCCCGAAAGACTCCATAGCTTAGTGGGGTGGATCAAAAAAGAAAAAAGAAAAAAGAAAAAACAAAAAACAAAAGAGGGCAGTGTGTCACTCAGGAGCACGTGGTCCTCTGGTGAGAACCATGGAAGCCCGCCACTGGGGTGTCAGGAAAGGTTCGCAAGACAAGGTGACACTTAAGTATGTAAGATTATCTAAATGAGCTTAAAGAAGGACGATCCTGTGTTGACACTGCCTGAGTCATTCTGACCATGTACACTTTTTAGGTTCTTTTTGGTAGTTATTGGGAACTGCTAAAGAAGTCCGAGATGGGTAAGGATTGGCTACTCTATAACCTGGGTGTGAAGCTGTAACAAAAGCAAGTTTCAGTACAAACAATTCTTCCACACATACAGGCATTTATAAAGAAACAAAACCAAAAACCAAAACCCTCCATCCATCGGCAGACCCAGTTCAAACACGCTGACTATAAACTCAGTGAGGTAGACAGGAAGATGTTCAGAGTCAAAACTCTGTTACCCTTTTAGTCTGTATCAGGTAATAGGAAATATTCCTAAACAAAAGGCTGCAAAAGCCTTGGGCATTATTGCTAATGAACTGTCTTCAGGCTTGACTACCATCTTTCTTTTTTAAGTAAGGTTTATTGAGAAATAATTTATACAGTAAAATGCACTCTTCTCAGTGTATAGTTCTACGAGCTTTGACAAGTTTACACAGTTGTATAATCACTGCTATTATCAAGTTGCAGAACCGTATCATCCCCCCCAGAATTCCCTTGAGCCCCTTTGCAGTCAACCTCTACCCATACCCCAAGGATCTGGCAACCACTGATTTACAGACACTTCCTATACTTTTGTCTTGTCCAGAATGCCCTATAAATAGAACCATATAGAATCATATAGAATCATATAAATAGAATCATGGAGTTTGGCTTCTTTCACTCTGCTTAAAGCATTTCTGCTTATTTGCCATCCATATACCTTTGTGTCACAATTCTTGCCCAGTATTTTTATTGGGTTGTGTCCTTATTATTAAAATTTGAGAGTTCTTTATATGTTCTGGATACAAGTTATTGATTAGATATACATTTTGCAAATATTTTCTCCTCCTCCTTGGCTTGTCTTTTCATCTTAGTGATGTCTTCTGAGGAATGGTTTTTAATTTTGATGAACTTCAGTTTATCATATTTCTTCTTTTTTGGGTGGTATTTCTGGGGTCATATGTAAGAAATCTTGGCCTAAATAACATCACAAAGATTTTTTTTTCCTTAAGTTTTCTCCTGGAAGTCTTATAGTTTTAGGTTTTATATTTAGATTAATGATCCATTTTTAATGTTTTTTTGGTAAGATTTTACTTATGTACTTGAGAGAGAGCATGTGCACAAGTGGGTAGTGGGAAGGGGCAGGCAGAGAGGGAGAAGAAGACACCTGGCTGAAAAGGGAGCCCGACCTGGGGCTCGATCCAGGACCCCGCGATCATGACCTGAAGGCAGATGCTTAACTAACTAAGCCACCCACGTGCCCTGATTCATTTTGAGCCAAGTTTTGTATAGGATTGCATTATATTCTTAAAACTTGCTTATGTGAGGGAAATCTAAAGATCTTGACTACTAGCTCATTTTCATTATGGGTGATCATCTAACAGCGACATCAATTAATGACAAATTTTGCCAATAAAAATTCATACTGGCATTCCGGTGCTCATTGGCAAGGTGTATACTGTTAATCAAGACACCAGTAACTGCGCTGGTTGCAGCCCCCTCTGGAATGTGACCTTTCTAATATCATGAAAGCTGACCAATCCTGGAGTGGGATTCACGATGAGGGAAACTGATTACTACTGTGGTAGAAATGAAACTGAGTAGCTCTTAGCTGAAAATAAAATCACGCCATCAATGCTAAAGTATTTTTATAGTAAATTACACATGACGCAACTCCAGACAATGGGAAGACCACATACAAAGGCATGAGGGTATGAATGAAGGCCGGTTTTCAGGAATGACAAGTGGTTCCTTTTGGAACACACACATTACATGTGAAGACAGAGGCATGAGGTGCGCTCGGGGAGACGGGCAGGAGGCCAGTCATCATCAGCTTTGGAGGCCATCTATGGACTCCGGACTTTATTTGAGAAGCCACAGGGGGCCTTAGGAGGATTTTGAGAGATGAAATGATATAATCAGATGTGAGCTTTGGCACGATCGCTCTAGCACAGTATAAAGGGTGGACTGATGCTGAAGAATGGAAGCAACTGAAAGGAGAGAGACTACTGGGGATATTCTCAGGAACTGGGGGTGAGAGTGTATCAGATCCTGAAGTGAGTGGCATGGAAGAGAAGTAAGACTACTTTAAGGTACTGTCTTCCTCTCCCCAAATGGTTAGAGATGAAAAAAGATATTAAAGTAACCACTGGCAAATGTCAAATTCAAAAAGTGTTTCTTTTCTTCAGAGTCTGGCATGCTGTTGCTGACCTTAAGATGACTTTGGCATTAAGGGTTTCTACAAATATTGCTGATTACGCAGCAGGATGGGTAATTTTCAGAAAGTACACACTTCGGATCCCAATGGTAACAGGCGCTCGCTGTGGAACCCACTTAGAGCCCTCCTGATGGGAAGAGAAATCAGCTGATAAAGGTGACATTCCGGGCATCTTGGACTCAAATGGCAACTTAATTTTCTTCTTCTAAAGTTCAAATAGGGGGAAAAAAAGCCTCAACAATTTTTAATGGTCTCACCATACCTTTTATCTCTTGGGAGTGTCATTTGCCTTATGCTTCAAACTGTGGAAAGGGGCTGCTTGTTGGTTAAATGTGACCTACAGGGACATGGGTAAAATGTCAAATGCTCTTTGGATGGGTCCTTCAACATGGAACCTACTGGATTTGAGAACACCTTCTGGTTTGAACTTTAACAATGTTACAGAAAAATACGGGCTGCAGATATGGAGGTATTTTGGTGAATAAGATAAATCTTTGGCATCTGAGGTTGTTCTGGCCTTCTTGCTAGCATTTCTCACTATTTTTTCCCCATTAATTTCTTTGTCTATTCTATCTGTGCTCTCTTATTCCAGTGGCTTTGGGGGTAGAAGTACCAGAGACAGTACCTAACCAGCCACTTCTTCATTGCACCAGCCCCCGAGGGACAGGGCCTAACTTCTAACTCTGAGTTATGGTCAGATGGGAACAAAACGAACATTAGGAGATTATGGTGATAAGGACTGCTGCCCGTACAGCTTCCGGACCTCTTGCATACATGCAGAGGACTGCTGGGTGAAAACAGAGCCTTCAAACCACTTCATTTCCTTTAAAGAGCAACAGGTTTTGTTTGGACAAACAGCACTTCTTTTGTCTGGGTTTGATTTCAAACCAGCTCGTTCTCCAGAAGCATTCAGATTTTTATTGAGCACTTACTATGGGGGCAGGACTGTTCCAGGTTCTGGGGCCAGAGGAATAAAAATGGCACAGCTGACTCCCTCCTTCTAGAAGTCATCATCATCCACTGTGGATACAGGGGGGCCCGGCACCCTCCTTACTTTAGCATTTCCACAGTAGTGTACTGATATGCTAGTGATGCACTTTGTTCATTTTGTATTGTCAACCGTATGAACACGCACACACACACGCACACACACACACACACACACACACACGTGCTTGTTACTGTGACAGAGAATGAATGAAATCTGTCAATATTCATTTCCGGAGCCATCCACAGTACTCTCTGCCTAGTTTTACTTGTCATACTTCAAAAGGAACAAAGACAGTATGGAACATATTCATAAAGCAACCTGAATGTTGAAACCATGTGATATGAGAAGGTAGGAGAAATTAATTTAGAAACAATAAACATGTTTAGTGCTTTTAGCAAAAATCAAGGGAAGGAAATTCTGCATCCAGGACTCTAAAACTCAGTGCTTTTGTTATTCATTCTTACAATGACCTTTTTCTGTTTTTCAGCGATTGCTGAAGGAGATACAGCAACGGGTGTCATCACGATGAATGGTTTCTTGTAAAGTTAATAAATAATGACTAAGGTATGTTCAGCATTAAGAATAGTACCGTCATGACGTATGAAAATAAAGAGGGCAGAATAGAGGTTAAGGATTTAAAAGACTTACTCAAACATGTTGAAAAATCTCCCACTGGGAATTAACTACAGTACAAGCGGCTAGTTCTGAACGTGGAACACTTTGTGTTCCCAACACAATCGATAGCATAAATTCCAGGAGCTGTGATAGTAATTAATTTGATGTTCCCTTGCTTTTCTGTGCAACCTGGCTAACAGAGGCTTCAGAATGTTACTGATTTTTGTTTTTGTTCCTGTCTATTACATTTATCTATTCATAGAAACCACCTGATTTATTTCACTGTCAGCTTGTAAGTAAACAGAAAACAAATCTAAAAATTATCGCAAAACAAATCAGAAAACATGGAGGAAGGGCCTTTCTTCCTGGACAGCTGCATGTAAGGAATATGATCAGAAATGAGGCCGGGTAAAACATTCCTAGCCTGCAATGCTGCTTCTCTTACTCCACTCATAAGGTGTGACGTAATTAACAAGTAAGTCATTGGACAAGATAATGAAGAATGAACAGAGCACGAGGCATACACAAGAAATGACATCCAGAATACATTATCAATTATGTTTTGCCTAAGGACACCTGAAAGATATCCAATTTCTAATTGGAGTCCAGACATATGAACCAAAATCCTATTTACATTTTTAAAACCTCAACCTAGTAAAGACTCCAAATGAAACAACAAAATGCTCTATGAACTTTAATAATGTCTCATGGTAATACAGAAGATGTGTTACTGTACACTTTCTGATCTTGAATTTTCTGATCCTGAAGTTCCAAAAGTCCATATCCACCAGGGGTCTGATATGGCTACCTAGAGGTCTAATAAGCAACTCTAACTAACCATCTCCCAGATGGAAGTCTTGATTTTCACCCCTCCTACAACCCTTCTCCTCCCTCAGGCTTTCTCACCTCTGTTAATGGCCCTGGCACCCAGAGTTACGCTGGGTCCAAAGCTGCTGGTTTTCCTCGAGTCCTTTCTTTTGCTGTCACCAGCCCCTGTACCCCACCCAGGTGATCAACACATTTCATCAGCTCTGCCTTTGGAACAAATCTCAAAACAACCCTTTTCACACGTACTCTCTGCTGCTCTGGAGCTCATAACTGGTCTCAACACACGCTAGGCTTCCAATCATACTCCTTCCTATAATCCCTTTTCCAAACGATAGCTGAAGTGCCCTTTTAAAAATGAAAATGAATGAATGAATGAAGGAATGAATGAAGCTCTCTCCCTTGCTTAGAACCTTTCTATCTCTTCACAATGCCCTTAGAATGAAATCTGAGCTAGTCACCTGGTCTACGTGGCACGATGATGTGCCAGGCTTCACGACCACACGTGGTCAGGCCCCAGCTGCCTCTTCCCATAGTCTCACACTCCTCCCCACCTCCTTGTTCCCAGTGTTCTACGCGCCCTGACCCTTCTCCACTCCTCAACACTGCCAAGCTTGATTATCTCGGGACCTCTTGGTCTGAGCTTCCCTTCTCCTAGGTCTTTACACACGTGGTTCCTTCTTGTTACCATGTCACATTTTCTTTGACCACACTATCTAAAAAACAAAAAAGCTGATACCTCTTTGTAGTCAAGCCCAGCTACACTCTGCCATGTCCAGAATGAAAACTAGCCACGTGCGGCTATCGAGCACTTGAGATGTGACCAATCTGAATTTCAATGTGCTCTAAGTGTAAAACATGCAGATTTGGAAAGACTTTGTACACAAAAAATGTAAACTAGCTCATCCATAATTCTGACATTAGTTATATGCTGAAATGATAATATTTTGGATACACTGGGTTAGACAAAATATATCATAATTTATGTGTTTCCTTCTACTTTTTCAAATGTGACTCTTAGAAAATTTCAATGATCTATGTGGTTCAAACATATCGCTCACTTTGTAGATGTATCAGCACTGCTTGATTCCATTATGGTATTTTGTCGGTTGCACTTATGTGAAATTATCTTTCTTCGTTCGTTCATTGGCTGTTTCCCCCATTAGAATGTAGCTCCATGAGAACAGGGCCCTTGAGTGATTTTTTTTTCATTGCTGTATCCCAATTCCTAGCACACGGCCTGGCACAGAGGCACTTAGTAAATGTTTATTGAATGAACAAATGATTGAAGACATCCCAGTCTTTTCTTTCTACCATTTCCATAGGTGTGATAAGAGAGCCCACCAACACTAAGAATGTTCTATACCGACCGCAAGGGAAGGAATAAGAATCCAAGATTATGGCATCTTTGAAACTCTTGTCCTGAATTATGATTTAATGTAATCTCAAGGTCTCAATGATTTATGATTTAACGTAGGTCTCAAGTTCTTGAAGGACGGCTCCTGCATCTGTATACTCCCTTACCGATTAGCAGAGCACATGAAAATGTCAGCGACAATAAAGTCACCATAATCACAAAGCTACCACATTCTGAGCATTTATTTTGTGTCAAGTATTGTATTAATTATTATTTCATTTACGAAGTCTGTAGGCTAGGAATTATTGTTTTACTTTTATGATGAGAAAACAGGGCCAGGAAAGGTGTATTAACTGACTTTAAGATGGCCTAACTAGCTGGTAGAGACATTCAAATCCAGAACGTTCTGATGTCACAGGCCACACAGACTCTGAGTCACCATATTTACGATACAGTGTGTGCTTAAAACTTTTACAGTGATTAACACTAGAAATCACATTCAGTGTAAAAAAATAAAAAAGGACATCAGTAGTAAGAATCAAAAGTTACAGTGATATGCTCCAGAAAGAAACAAGCGATAGGTGACCCGCGGCGCACTTCAGGTGCGGTCTTGGGCTTGCCTGTGTCATACCTGACTTCCAGATGCAGCACCAGCAAGCAGCGGTCAGCCATATCCTGGAAAGATCTGGCAAGTTCACTCAGCGTCTGCATGATCTGCTCCGACACTGGGGGCAGATCCATGGTCACACGGCTCTCCTGAGCCGGAGACAGCACTGAAAGGAGAAGAAAACACCAGTCACTGCACTACGTGCCTGGAGATCTGCTGGAAATGACATCTTACTTTGCTGTTCATCATGTTTTTACCAATTTGACTAATGCTGGTGTGGGCAGCATTCAACATCCGAGACACAATTGACCGTTTCTGTACTTAATTCAACACTGATTGTCTTCAACCAATTCACAGATTACTAGAGCAGAACCTTGGCGTTGGAAATGGCCTGAGCAGGCATCCGGCCCAACCACGTGGTCGAGGCTTGTGTCTCTTGCGCATCTTCTAGTGATTGCTGGGTGTCTGCTTACGTACTCCGATGAGTGTGAACGAAAACTCAGTACCTTTTAAGGCAGCCTACTCCATCTCGAAAGATGTGACCATCTCTATCTACTGACATCTGTTGCCATTAACTTCTAATCATGGGCTCTGATTCTAGAACTTGGCAACCATTCTCATATGTGTTAGCACGTCAAGTATTCAAGACACCATGTCTTGTGGCTTCCTTCAAGTCTTCCCTTTTCTAGGCTAACTAACCCCAGTGTTTCAGCTATTCTTCATATAAACAGAGTGAATTGTTTTTTTGATTCTCTTAATTTGCCTACAAAACCATTCCAATTGTTCTGTATCTCCCTTGAAATGTGGCACTCGGGACCAAACATAATAAATACCACAGAGTAGGAGCATCTGGGTGCCTCAGTGGGTTGAGCCTCTGCCTTCGGCTCAGATCATGATCTCAGGGTCCTGGGATCGAGCCCTACATCGGGCTCCCTGCTCCGCAGGGAGCCTCCTTCTTCTCTCTCTCTCTCTGCCTAGCTCTCTGCCTACTTGTGATCTCTGTCTCTCAAATAAATAAAATCTTAAAAAAAAAAAAACTATAGAGTAGATCTGTCCTATCTACAGAGAATGATTAGTTCCCTTGTTCTAGATGCTATGCTGCTTGCACATGAGCAACAAGAAGGTGAAATCTTCTTGGGTGGGGGGTAGGAAGAGTGTGCTGTATTCTGCTTTATCTCATATACAGCCTACAGTCAGCTAAAAGCCCCAAAAGGTCTTTTTGGAAAATTTGATAGAGCTGCCTTCTGTATCTCTATCAAGTAATTAATAAAGTATTTATGGTACTTGGACATTTTTTTCAGGAAAATATTGAACAGCAAAAATGCAAACTATATTTATATCTAGACTTCTGTTGCATATCCAGCTCCCCACAACTTCTCAAAGATCACCAACAACGAATTTGGCAATTTCATTCAAAAGTTCTTTTAGTATTCTAGAGTTTCCAAGACAGTCTTTGAATCCTGTTTCCACTACTCACTTATTATGTGACCAAGACCTAAATACTTAAATTATGTCTGCCTCAGTTTCTCACTGTAAAATGGAGATAATGTCACCTACAACGTGGGGTTTTGGGGAGCATTAAATGGGTTAATGTGGGTAAAACACATATAATAATAGCATATCAACCTCACTTAATATTAATATAAATAATGAGCAACTGTTATTATTCTTTAGCATGTGATTTGTCCAGGTTAAGAGTTTTTTTTTTAAATTTTTTAAGTTTTTTATTTTTTTATAAACATATAATATATTTTTATCCCCAGGGGTACAGGTCTGTGAATCGCCAGGTTTACACACTTCACAGCACTCACCATAGCACATACCCTCCCCAATGTCCATAACCCCCCCGCCGACCCCCCCCCCCCAGCAACCCTCAGTTTGTTTTGTGAGATTAAGAGTCACTTATGGTTTGTCTCCCTCCCGATCCCATCTTGTTTCATTTATTCTTCTCCTACCCCCTTAACCCCCCATGTTGCATCTCCACGTCCTCATATCAGGGAAAGAGTTTTAAGCTTAACTATAGTGACAAGGTACTTAAAAGATAATTCCCTTGAGATTCCATTATCAGTATTTTTTGCTTTTCCACCTGAAAATCCTTCTGTCAGAGGATGCAGTGTCTTTTGGAAGAAGGGCACTTAGGGCCTGTGAGATCTGGCAAAGCATCACTGACTGGCTCAGGAGGGGCTCCCCTTACAGGGTAGAGAGTCACAGGTGGCCGTGGCAGGGTCTACAGCCACAGGCTGTCAGAACTGCATCTGTTTTTGGACTTTGCTATGCCCAGAGAAGGGCCCAGAAAGACAGCCCAGCCTCATAGGGCCAAGTTCTCTGGGAAACCAGACTTGAATAAATTCAGGGTATTATGGCAAAGATTAAACAAAAAACAAATTTGGGCCAAGGGAATGGATCTGTAAGGAAGAATGAAATGTAATGATGTAGATTCCAAATTCCTACCAGCCTTGGCATCACTCAAGAGGCTCACTAACTCCCCCCACGGGAGAGTGGCTACGGCATGGCGGCCCCTCTCCACGGTGAACACTGCCCAGCCTGTAGGACTGCAAGACGAGATCACCGCCTTCATAATGTTTTCATCCGGCAGGCCACATGAAAGCAACTATAAGGAACACTAGTCTAATACTTCAAAGCATGTTAGGGCTTTGAACCCTTGGACTCTGCTGTTGAGTGACACTGACCGTGGATTGAGAGCTCTTTATGTGCCACGATGGGGGCAGAAATCAGACCCCAAAGAGATCAGACTCATGGCTTAAGTTCCAAAGTTATATCAATCTCCTAACTCTATCAAAGACATTTTGGACAAATTCTACCAATAAGAAAAATCCAAGTAGACGAAATTAATGGAAGATAAACAGTCAAGAGAAAATTTGGAATGAGTGAGGTAAAAGGAGTTTAGAAAAGCAGCACGTTGCACATTTCGCTGGACTGTCATCTACAACAAAAATGTAACATTTTAGTAAAGCGACATGAAACCTCATGCCCAGAGTTCTATAGAAAAGCCCTCCTGTGAATTCCTGAGGGCTCCCTGAAACTTACAAAGTTTTCTTAACAAGAAGGAATATACAGAGCAAAAAAATGCTGAGCTTGGCAAACAAATACAACACAAAACAGTGAACTCTTAAATGTCAAATGGAAACCTACAAAAAAGCAATGCTGACAGAAGAGGCTGGGGATACAGTTGAGATAGGAGGTTACTGGACACACACCTGATACATCCTTTTAGAGGCTATGTGGTGTTTTATCTTAGGGATTGCTCTTCATATCAGCAAAGCCCACATATATTGGACTTTAAAAATATTAGTACTTGGGGTGCCTGGGTGGCTCAGTAGGTTAAGCCCCTGCCTTCGGCTCAGGTCATGATCTCGGGGTCCTGGGATCGAGCCCCACATCAGGCTCTCTGCTCAGCAGGATCCTGCTTCCCCCTCTCTTTCTGCCTGCCTCTTTGCGTACCTGTGATCTCTCTGTCAAACAAATAAATAAAAATCTTCTAAAAAAATATTAGAACTTGATCATTTTATTAAGATATACACTTTGAGTTGTTCTGCTAATACTAGGGATGGGTCCCATCAGATCATTCATAATATCCTGCTCCTCCTATAGCCACTGTATAAAAGCAGGCATCTTGGAGACTCCCAGCTAACTAATCGTGGCAGTAGAACTGTGGCTTTCTGTACTAAATTGTTCAGTTTATAGGAGGATGCTGAAGCTTGCTCTCCAGGGCAGGCACTCCTTGTTAGGTGAACCAAGACACATTTCCAATTCTCCCTTGTTCACACAGCTATAGACTCCAGAAAGCTGAATGTTCGCATTTCCAGCCTTGCTCGTACCAAGTGGAGGCCACGTGTCCCCGTCTGCCCGATGACCTTTAATATAGATTCTTCTGTGGCAACTTGATCTAACCCCGGCTAATTCTGCAACTCATCTTTTGACAGAAAAACGAAAGTATGGATTGTTGCCCCTAAAACTTTCTGGATTTTAATCTCAAAAATGTCTTCAATGTCACTTGTCCATCTTTCCCTAGTGCTTGGCTAGCTCCTTTTCCCCTTCTCAGCAAATTTTCCCAACTCATGTTGCTTTGTCCTTCCTACTCTCTTGTCACTCCTCTCTCTCTTTTTTTTTTAAAGATTTTATTTATTTATTTGACAGAGAGAGAGAGAGAGATCATAAGTAGGCAGAGAGGCAGGCAGAGAGAGAAGGGGAAGCAGGCTCCCTGCCAAGCAGAGAGCCCGATGCGGGGCTCGATCCCAGGACCCTGAGATCATGACCTGAGCCGAAGGCAGAGGCTTTAACCACTGAGCCACCCAGGCACCCCTTGTCACTCCTCTCTTAAAAACCTCAGATTCTCATTAAGACTTCAAAGGAATCATCAACACTTGTTATCTCTGTGGTCTTGCCTATTAACTCTTCTACATGCCATAATCCTTCTGCCTTTACCTCCTTATTACAGCATTATTCTCATCATCACCAATGATCTCTTAATTGCCAAAACATTGGGTGCTTTACAGTTCTAATCTCAGAAAGGCCCTCTGCTATGTTCAACGTTGACTGGCCACTTCCCTCTTAAAATTCCATTTTCTTTTGGCTTAGATGGCACCCTACCCTTCTGGGTGTCCGTTATCTCTCTGACATTGTTTTCATCATTTCCTTCCCTGGATCCTCTTCCTTTAGCCCACCCATAAGTGCTGGGGTTCCCAGGACTTTTTTCTTTGTTGGTCTCCCTTACTTATCATTCTGTATGTTCTCCCTGAGTGAGCTCATCCATTTTCATGGCTTTTGCTATTATCTAGGGATTGAGGACTCCTAAACTTCATTTGAGCAACTGTGCAAGCTAGCCTTACCTATATATCCCACAGGCATCTCAAATGCAATGTGTTCTAAACAAAACTCATTATCTATCTTCAGCATCTGCTCTTTATCCTGAATTCCCCCTGCATCAGTGGTGTAGCAATCTAGAAATCTCAGCTGCAAGCTTGAGAGTAATTTTTGAGCCTCTTTTCTCCCTCACTCTCCCTGGCAAAGGCTAATTTCTTCCAATTTCATTTCCTAAACGTCTCTTAATGTCTTTTGTCTTTTCTGTACCTGCTGTGACTTTCTTGGTTCAGTCCTCATCTCTGCCATGAACTACTATAGGAAGAGGCCTCACGCCTGGCCCCTATCTTGATTCAACCCTCCATGTTTAGCTCATTAAATGAGTTAGAGAAGCAGTTATTCCTCAAAAACACAAATGAGACTTTGTCAATTTCTTCTAAAAATAACATCAGTGTTTCCCATTGCTTATGTGTTGATATCCAAGCTCCTGAGCAAGGCTTTCCATTATTTTTGGTTTCTGTCCAACACTTCAGTTTTTCACCATTTCCTTAACTCCCATTTTCTCCTTCCTCTCCAACTTCTCTCCTTTCCCATCCTGGCCCATTAATCTGACACCTTCTTAAAGCAGATTCCCTAAACATACCCCGCTGTTTCAGGATTCTGTGCCTTGGATGGTTCTTAATCCTCTTTCTAAACTATTCATGCTTTCTGGCTCAGAAAGTGTTTCCTGATACTCCAGGCTGGGTCATTGGCTCCTCTGTCCACCGCCCCCCCCACCCCGTAATTCTATTACAGTAGTTACCGTATACCATTGACATCTGTTTATCAGTATGTCTTCCTAGAGATCATTAACTCCTTCACGGCAGAGATTATCTATATATCTGTCCATATCTGTTGGGAGGCATACAGGAGCTCCATCAATGCTTTTTTATTAAACAGAACAAATATTTTAATTGACCAATGTGCCAGGACAAATAACTCACATAATAACAGATTGATGAAAATCAGGAGAGAGAAGGCACAGCTTGCCATTTACAACTGTAACTTTTCCCTTAGCTTCTTGAGTATATTCTGGGGACAGAGTGGATATATGGAAGTAGTTCATGCTAGCTGGTTTCCTGGGCTGTTCAGGAATCCTGCAGAAGTGCAGACTAAAGGAATTCTGGTCAATCCCTACAGCCCAAGCACTTCCCTATAAATGGTGTTGCCTTTAGAAGTCACTTTAATTTCATGAGTCCGCCTCGTGGCAGCCAAGCCTTGGGGGTCCTCTCTTTTCCACGGACATAAAATCCCTGGCATATCAAATAACCAGTATCTTTCAAGGGAAGCCAGTGTACTGTCATGGAGAAGCAATCAGCCCAGGACATTAGGATGTCTCAAGTGGTTCCACATCCTAATATTAACCAGACTGAAATGTGTTTAAGTCTTAAAATTAGTTGAAATTGGACTCATTCAGACCCAGAAGAGCATCTGTTTTCAAGGATGCAGCTGCTACACTTTCAATGGCAACTTACTGTGACTTCTTTAATTGATTCATAGGAGGATGCCCTTGTGCATCTGTAATATTACCTAAAATTGTTACAATGTTAGCTTAGACTGGTATCAGCTGTCATCAAAGTGATAAATTGAAAAGGAAAAGCTGGTTATCGCGGCAAGAAAAGAAAGGTTAGCTCTGTGAATTCAAACTTTCTAGAAGATGGAAAAAAGACAATGAAGAATGATCCCATGAGATTTTCTCACTTGAAAACATTTTAGAAGATCACATTTTGGTACAATCATTATTTCTGACTCCTCTTGCTATTTGTACAGAGAAATGATAGATACCACATAACGATGTCTGCTTGAACCTGGGATACATTTATTTAATTTCCAATCTTCAGTTTTCCTCTTTAGAAAATCGTGGTAATCATATCTTCCTAACTCCCAGAGTGGTGGGTTATTAGGTTCTGTAAATAATTTCGAGATCCTTCAATGTTGTTACCTGGCTGACATTTTTAAAATATAAAAACAGGAATGCAGATTAGGCTTGTGACATTAAGAATTTAAGGGGCTTATGGAAGCAGAGGGAGCTGGGCCAGAAGACCCTCACTCGAACTCTTCCCTCTCCCCAAATGCCTGCAGGATTGTGCCGCTATCAAGCCTAATGGTGGGGACGGATTGAAGGGTGTCAAACACTCTCAGGCTGTGGTTCCAAGTTGGAACCTCAAGGCCAGCTAGCTCTGTCCTCGGGCTTTTCAATTTCTCTGTACCACCATCCTACGTTTTATTCATGCTCTGGAATTATTTGTAAACCTACACAAGCTAACCAGCCCCGACCCCAGTGCTTTGCACACAGTAGTCATCCTTCTAAGTGTTTGTTCAATAAATCACTTACCTATTTATGAAACCAACTGGCTTCTGGAAGCAGAGGTGATTTTCACACGCTAAAGTCTCTACTGTCTTCATAGCATCGAATTTTTTTTTTTTTTTAAGATTTTATTTATTTATTTGTCAGAGAGAGAGAGGGAGAGAGAGCAAGCACAGGCAGACAGAATGGCAGGCAGAGGCAGAGGGAGAAGCAGGCTCCCTGATGAGCAAGGAGCCCGATGTGGGACTCGATCCCAGGACGCTGGGATCATGACCTGAGCCGAAGGCAGCTGCTTAACCAACTGAGCCACCCAGGCGTCCCAGCATCGAATTTTTTAAAAAAGATTTTATTTATTTATTTGACAGAGAGAGAGAGAGAGAGAGAGAGAGCAAGTGAGCAAGTGCACAAGCAGGCAGAGCAGCAGGCAGAGGGAGAGGGAGAAGCAGGGTCCTTGTGAGCAGGGAGATCCATATGGGGCTTAATCCCAGGACCCTGGAATCATGACCTGAGCCAAAGGCAGACACTTAACTGACTGAGCCACCCAGGCACCCTGAATTCTGAATTTTCTTAGGATAGAGGTGTCCTTTCCTTTTTATCTAAGTCAGTTACTCCAAACAAACGTTTCATGATGACTCTTTGATCATTCTTTCTTTTTCTGAGATACATTTTTAAACTCCCTGCTATGCTTTGCCAGCAGTCCTAGCTTTTGGCACGGTCATTTATCTATTTAGCAACTCATCTATTTTGTCACTCCTTCCCATCCGCTGAACAATCCAGAACTTTCCCTGAAGTTCTTCTGCTGTGTTTCTATATAAGGACCAGGCTTACGTAAGAAACATGTCAGGTGGGTTCTCTTCAATTTTGCTTCCTATTTCAGAAGCAGTGGTTCTTCTGTCCCTGAATAATACCTAGCTCTTTTTAGTCCAGATTTCCCTAGAAATTTTAAGTTTGGACTAGTAAAATCAATTGATTCCAAAAACCAGAATGCTGCCTCAGACTGTTCCCTGACCTACAGAATTACGATGGCCAAGGATGGGGGACATACTGGACATCATTCACATTAGACCTTTTGTAGGCATACCTGTGGGAGACCAGCTCTGGAAATATAGCCACTCTCGGAGGCCTAATACCCAGCCTGACGAAGCCTCTTAGAGCTAGCGGCTGTGCGGCAAGAATGCCACGCCTTTTCACTGCTGCTTCTGGAAGGAAGCTCTCTTTTGTCTCCTCTGAAGGGGAGGAGGACAAATGGAAGGGATTTTTTTTTTTTTTAAATTGGGGTGGCTAAAAATGGAAAAAATTCATCACTAGGAAGGACAAAAGAGATTAAGAATGGAGGAACTAGAGCACAAAGTGAATGTGTCTTATTTATGTTTGCTTTTCTAGGATCTAATTACCTAATTGATAATATATTTATGGTAAAAAAAATACTTACAGTGGGTGCAGGAGGCAAAGACCTACTTTCTTTTCTGTGCTACCATTTGTTATTTAAATGATCACGTGTTATATCTTTCCCCCGTTAGTCACAGACTTATGAGCAACATAACTTCGTGTCCTTTGGAACAACTCTCTCCCTCACCCTCCTCCCCCTACCCCAAAATGTCTTCTATGACCCTAACTGCAGGCAGTGATGCTTTGGGGAAGAAAAGGTGTGTTTGCGCCACTTGCTGTCCAGCCTAATGGCATGGATGTTCAGTAACATTGGTTTAAGAATGTGTTATTATAAGACAAAAAATAAATAAATAAAGACCAAAGATCAAATCTTTATAAAGAACTCAGTTTTAAGGATGACGCTTAAGAGTAATTTCCATCTCTGTGAAACCACATTCTTTCCTGCTGGTTCCCAGAGGAACAGAACTTATTCTCTCCCTTATCACTACCTATAGAGCACAGTTCTTAACAACAGTCAGCCTCACTGTCCTCACGTGTCTCCTCAGAGAGTTGTTGCGAGGACCAAATGGGGAGCACGGCCCCTCCTGCGGTGCCTGACACAAAGCTAGGACCATGTGAACTCCAGTAACACTAGGCCTCCCTCTCCCCATTCCAGTCTTGGCGCAGCTCCCCTCATGCTGTAGAGACCCCGGGAGCTTGTGAGATCTGTGAGAACAAAAGCCACAGCCTACTCTTCCTGCCATCTCTCACAGTCGAGCTCCTCCTTTCCCTCAGCAGTAATGCCTGTTGCCTTGAATTGGCAGGTTAAGGACAAATCAAATAATTTTATGTCTTTTTCTTTTCATTATAGCTCCACAGTGCCTTTAACCCAGTGTCTTCCAAATAGCTTACTAGCTTGGAACATTATTCTGTTTCAGGGTAAGAAACTGAACCTCCAGGAAGGCCATGAGTGAAACTGAAGAATTATCCCAAATATTGACCTATACAGAGAAAACAGGGCAGATCTCTGTAAGGCTCACAGTGAAGGGCAAAATAAAAATAAGAACCGAGATTAAAAAAAAAAAAAAAAAAAAAAAAAAGGAAAGCACTGTTGTTCCCTTAGGCTACCACAGGTAAGAGGCCAATTCGGAGCCAACAGGATAAATGACACGGGGCCGTGTTGTAGAGGGAAGATCACACCTGGCTCCTCATGAAACAGGGCTCGCTCGACGGTAACGAGCCTGAGCAAAGCCCCAGGTCCTCCAAGACGGTGAGCTTTAGTCTCGACTTCTCTACAGTGTCAACCAGCCCAGACACACTGGTTTTTATACCTTGAGAGTGACGGTACAGACCTCAGTGCCCTCCGGTCCTGGGGGGAGACATTAAGATTGATTTTTCCTTTATTCCAAATAATCCTCCCCAAGGCCTGGTAAAAACCTAATCATCTACTAAAAAGGCGTGTGGTGTGGCTAATTCAGCTCCTGCCGGATATGAAAGAGAAATGGAGGAAAAGCTAATGAACAGCTCCTGTCCTTGTGCTGAAAGGCACTATTGTGGGACTCTATTAGATTTCCGTGGACTCTGTAAGCCTTTTGTGTTTCTGTAAAACCTGACATCAAAAAGCATCTTGAGGTGTTAACAAATACTTAGCCAGATATTTTCCGTGAGTAAGCGACACAGATTTAAGTTGCAAGAGAATTGCAGACGCAAAAATATTATGTGGCAAAGAGATAACATTTATTCATGTGTCAATAGGATCCTTCCAGCTCTAGGATTTGTAAATCTTCCCGAAAGCCTCCAGGGATGACTCATTAACTGTGTAAATTGGAAACAGGAGGTCCACTTGCAATTGGTGAGACTGAACCAAACAGAATAAGGCACACTTCCTGACAGGGCACGGCCAACCATACCACACAGGGAGACAGAGCTGAGGGAGTTACATGGAAAGCCCTTGTTGGGGTGTCTCCTGCACATGACTTCTCCCAGTGGCCTTTGTCTTCGTGACTCTCATCTCCAGGCAGCTGCATCATTCATACATTTGGAATTGAGGTAAAAAATAATCATCTTGACCTACAGCAGGTACAACAAGTTTCACTTTTGGGAGGATCACCTTACCTACCTCCCACGAGTCTGAGGATTCAATGAGAAAATACATAAAGGCTCAGAAGAGTGTTTGCCTCATGAGCCCTTAATACATGGCAATGGCTATTGCCATCGCAACTACTATTAACACTATTATTTATTCAATAATGACGTACTGAATGAAACAACAGTAGACCCCAGGATCCATCTCCTCTGGCCATAGCTCGGAGTAGGCTTTGGGACAATCAGACGAGCTTTAGACAGTGAACAGCGAAACGTGGCGAGCTATCGTTGAGTGCGGAACAAAATAGGTAGAATCCTAGAAGCACCGGTCACTCTGATCCTATGGGCTGTGAGGACAACACACAGACAACTGACTTATTAGGAAGCCAGTGCTGACCCTGCCACCAAGCACACAGACCAGCCGCAAGACTAGCTGTGTCGCCGGCGACGGCTCCCTTCGGAACACGTTGGAAGTAAGAAATGCAGAGAATGAACCTCCTAACACACATGGTACAGGACTTGCAGGTGTAAATCTTGCTGAGAGAATTTCTCCTTCGTGAGGACAGGGGTGGCCACCTCTCCAGAGTGCGGTAAAGGTAACAGTTAACTAAGTCCCTCCCCTTTCAAGCTCTCTTGTGTCAGATATGACCTCTACAGGCTAAATGGATGAGCTCATGCCACACACATATTGACTAATGCCTTGTGAAGGTTAATATTGTACAGCCATATTTCTGTCTTTACACATTAGTAACACGTGAATACTGTTCTCACACGCATTCCAGCCTTGACGTATAATCTCCAGAATCATTAACAATCATATAGATGCTTCCAGAATCAACTGTCCTAAATATCAAAAGATTCATAATCTGTTTTGAAGCCAGTTAAGGGTAAGCTACATAGAGAAGCAATTGTTTTTCTATCAAGTGAGTATATAATCTGAGGATACGTATTAACCTTACTGAAAATCTAAGTAATTTTCTTTCTCTAAGTAAAAGGACATGAGTGTTCTCATAGTAACTATGAACCCTATTTTTTCTATTGTTATATAACAACATTTCTCTTGGACCAAGTTTAGATTTAGAAAGTGGTGGCTAAATTCTGACTTGACTATCTACTGACTGAATAACCTTGGGCAAAACTGCAAAGACCCTGAACTGGGGTGATACCAGTTTCAGCCTCCAAGGGTCATCCTAAGGACTCAGGGTCTAGAGAGCACATAAAGCATCTAGAACAATCCATGGCACATAGTAAGTGCTCAGTAAATCTCAGCTACTGTTGTTGGACTTTTTGCTGGGAATTTTGGAAGACTGGGACTCCTAGGCTCATCTCCTTACTCATCAAAACACCTTCCAAACACTGGAGAGCCGTGGACTTAGCTGTTCATGCGACTAATGGACAGAAAGAAACCGATGTAGTAAGACATTTACACGTGTAAACTTCTGACATTCTGACCTTAAAATCAGGAATCACAAAAGTTAGAGAACACTACATAATTGTGGCAATGTTTGAAGCAGTGGAGGCAAACAGGAGAAAAGGGGACTGCAAGTGGCAGATTTAAATTTTACCTTTTCATCTACAAAGCAAGGAGAAGGACTTTCTCCCAAGTTCAGTGAAAGAGGGGGCATTTCAGGCAGGCACGAGGAAGCGGAGCTTGCCGGGAAAACAAGGAAGGACACCCGAAAGCAGCTTGGGAGGAGATACAGTAGGTGTTTCTCACATTATTTTGAGGGAGGAATGACAGGGATCTTTCTTTTCATGGAAGGGATGTCTGTAGCACTTGGTTGTTGAGCAAAGGGAACCTGGGCGTTATCTTAGGAATTCAGAAGGATATTCCACAAAGCTTGGAAACTGTGCTTTTGAGAGATCGGATCTGCCTTCCCCCCACAGGGCTTGGAAGGTCGGATTTGTACTATGAATCAGCATTTACTTCCGGGTTACAGGTTAATCCCCCCCAGCCAAAGGCACAGTGAGAAGATAGGGGGGAAATGTACACGGGTGTGTGTCCGCGTGGTACAGCTCAGCAAGCAGGTGGCCAGAAACCGACAAAGCCTTCCATTTGGACCTGAAGTGATCAAAAAATGAAGTGATCCATGAAAAAGTGCTCCACATCACTCGGCATCAGGGAAATACAAATCAAAACCACAATGAGATACCACCTCACACCAGACAGAATGGCTAAAATTAACAAGTCAGGAAATGACAGATGCTGGCGAGGATGCGGAGAAAGGGGAACCCTCCTACACTGTTGGTGGGAATGCAAGCTGGTGCAGCCACTCTGGAAAACAGCATGGAGGTTCCTCAAAATGCTGAAAATAGAACTACCCTATGACCCAGCAATTGCACTGCTGGGTATTTACCCTAAAGATACAAACGTAGTGATCCGAAGGGGCACGTGTACCCGAATGTTTATAGCAGCAATGTCCACAATAGCCAAACTATGGAAAGAACGTAGATGTCCATCAACAGATGAATGGATAAAGAAGATGTGGTATATATACACAATGGAATACTATGCAGCCATCAAAAGAAATGAAATCTTGCCATTTGCGACGACGTGGATGGAACTAGAGGGTATCATGCTTAGCGAAATAAGTCAATCGGAGAAAGACAACTATCATATGATCTCCCTGATATGAGGGAGAGGAGATGCAACATGGGGGGTTAAAGGGGTAGGAGAAGAGTAAACGAAACAAGATGGGATTGGGAGGGAGACAAACCATAAGTGACTCTTAATCTCACAAAATAAACTGAGGGTTAATGGGGGGAGGGGAGTTGGGGGGGGTGGGATTATGGACGTTGGGGAGGGTATGTGCTATGGTGAGTGCTGTGAAGTGTGTAAACCTGGCGATTCACAGACCTGTACCCCTGGGGATAAAAATATATTATATGTTTATAAAAAATAAAATTAGAAAAAAAAAATGAAGTGATCATTTTCACCTGAAGAGTAAGAAACCATGTTATAAACTATTTTCATATGCACATAAAGACACTGACAAGTCAGCTCTTCTGGGAAGGCTTAAAACAGCCAAACGGGGATTATTTGGGAAAGATGTTTTTTTATCTTCCCTACCAGAGGGAGACTTGTCATTTCATTTTTTCTTGGGAATATGTTCCCCTCGATATTACCCTAGATTACATTTATCGTAGAAAGTGAGATGAGAAAATACACTTGTGCCCTGGTCCTTGGTCAACTCGGCATTGTCCCCAGCCCTTTTCTGGAAGCTCAGGAATGAACTGTATTTCCCAACTGCTTGCTGGCAGGGCAAAGGTACTTAGATTTTGAATAAGGTTAATACGTATCCAACTCCTGCCAGCAAGAGGCACGCGCAGAAGATGTGGAAGGCAAAGAGAGAGAGGGAAGGCGCGCTCCTCCTCTTGCACTGGTAGAAAGATGCTCAGGCAGATGGCAAATAAAAGGGGTACACAGCTGTTTGCAGGAGAGCTCTGGTGACAGCTGCTTCCTCCTGGCACTTGGTAAACCCTCTGGGCGCCTTCCCTCCATGTCCCCGTTTCCTGCAAGCTAGGAGCTACTTTCCTTGCTCTTTGCTTTCTTCCCACTGTTTTCTAAGCTTTTTAAAACCCTTTCAAAAACATCTAATTCCTTGTATTCAATTCCCTCTTGCTTGAAATACCTGACATGGTTTCTGTTTTCCCGACTGAGTCTAGAGGAAGAAATACATACAAGCTTCTTTGCATGAGATATTCCTGAGACCATCTCGAGCAGGAGGGAGTGGAATGAAAAGTTGCTAAGAATCCATCCCCAGGCTCCCCTTTCATGGAAGCTGGTGACCTCTAAGGCCAGGATGTGCGGAACGTGCTTGGCAGAGCTGCTAGTCTCCCCAAGCCCATTCTCTCGCTTTCTACCAGCTCCCTTCATCAGAAAAGCTCCACTTTTATTTGCAACCTATTAAGATCTGGCAGCAAAAATCTGCTGAAAGGGCCATTTACAAACCACTGCCCTTGAAGAGGAGGGATTTGGTCACAAGCAAACCATTTCCCATTGCACGCCAGCCTTGAGATAACCGCCAAAGTAGGGATAAAAGTCAAACATTTAAATTATGGCACAACTCCTAAAGACTGAGGATGAATGGCAGGAAAGTCTGTATAAACATTTACTTGCAAACAAGTGACCAGCTTTCTCTTTATTAGTTTAGCCACATGAATTCTAGTATCTTTTTAAAAAAAAAATGTGTTTACGGAGTACTGAACAAATTATAAACTGCTCTCATTTTGAACAACACCTGCCGAGACTCCCTTGCAAAACAGATTTGACCTTCCCTTTGGAAAATGTTTCACCGATCCAATGAGCTGTCCATTTTTCAGAAAAGTGTGCCATGGGCTTCTCTACTATTTTCTAACAAAATCCCAGGTTAAAGATGTAGACTGCCACAAAGCTGACTTCTTAGAGAGGTCACTCCATTCGGAGCTGCTTTCAAAGGCTATATAAAAAACTTCAGCTTAATACTGATTTTTTTTTTTTTTTTTTGAGAGAGAGAGAGAGAGAGAGAGAGAGAGAGAGGACGCACATGCATGTGCCCATGAGCAGGGGGGCGGGGAGGGCAGAGGGAGAAAGAGAGGGAATCTTAAGCAGGCTCCATATCTAGCATGGAGCCTGATGCGGGGCTCGATCTTACCACCCTGAGATTATGACCTGAGCTGAAATCAAGTCGGACACTTAACCAACTGAGCCACCCAGGCGCCCCAATATTGAGCTTATCTTCCAAAACAACTCCACATTTGTGAGCACACTAAGCATGTAACAACTTCCAGCCTCCACAGTTTGGATCACTGGCCCTCAGACAGGCTGAAGTCATGAAATTTAGAAGGAACCCCCTACTGACTCCTAAAAGCTTCGATCTCTTTGTTCTTAGGCTCATTCATCAGAACATTTAGTTTTAAGTGGGTACTCACCAATTTTTACATCTTTCTCTGCTGGACCAAGTAGAATTTTATTTTCAGAGAAAACACTAAGATGATACTGGTTAATCTTGGTTTGATAGGACACAAGAGCTACACTGAAAATACATTCACATTCATTTGGAAATGAAACACACACGTTGAGATTATAGCAAAATCTGGTCTGCTAATTTTATGGATATATGCACAGTGCTCCTGCTCCCTCCATTACAAAGCCTGTTCAGTCTCTTCCGGGGGCCCTTGGGTAGTGAGGACCCTTTCCTTTTCCTCTTGCGAACCCACGGGGGCTTCTGCCTCTCCTGGCATTCCTCTCTGGGTGCCAACAATCATGCTGGTTCTTGCGGTCACAGGCAAACTTGAGTTTACGATTTCTAGAATTTCTTCACATTTCCCCTGTTTTGAGAACAGGAGTACCTGCCGTAATCTGGTGTTAAGTCATCTTTCACGTGTTTTACATTTTCTCGAATTCAGCAAATTTCTTGAATACCCCAAGATAATCTATTTGAATTCTGCTTTAAAACAGCCCCAGGCCATCTGATGTTTTCCTCGCACTTGTTTCTTACTATGACTTATCTTTTACTTTTTCATTTGAAAAATAGCCCCTTTCTAAATAAAACAGAAACAGAAGAAGGGTGGTTCTGCCTTCTATTAGCATCACCTTTGTCATTTTGCCAAATGTGGGCCCATCCATTTCCTGTTCTTTCTGTGTCTAAATACAGGTAAATTTTATCGTAGGCAGCATCTCTAGTGACCACCCACCGGGTGATTCTGGGTGTTTGCTACCCTCACACTTTACCCAAGGCTCACCCTCCATCTTCTGTGCCTACTAGGAACTCGTTCTTTCATTCTTACATCCTTCCACATGAGCTTATCAGAGAGCTCTTTGGAGGCGAGACCACAATGTGGTGATAAAAGGTTCAGACTGGAAGCAAACTGGGTAAGTTGAAATTCTGGCTCCCCCACCGACGGCTTCATAGCTGTGTGTCCTTAGTAAGTTTTTTAACCTCTCTGTGCCTCAGTTTTTCAGTATGCAAAAATAGAGAGAATCATGGTATTTGCTTCATGGGGGTACTGTAAGGATTAAATGAGAGAATGTCTGTGTGTGTTTAATAATACACCCTAGAATAAAATGTGTTTGATATTTTTTCTTGTTGAAATGATTTAGCCTTTTATGGTGTTAATTTTATCTTGTATCATCTCCCACAGATGTGAGCTATGTTCTCTTTGATAGGTTCTAACCATGGGATCACAGCAATATATTTTCTGAATGTCTGAAAATTTAACTCTGTGAAAATGATACATCCCTCTATGCCTGGTATTTACTTTGCTGTGTAAACTCCAATATGACATGGTAACATTCTCCAAAGACTATTACAATGTTCACTTTCCCACTGAGTTCTTCCTTTTGGTCAGAATTACATACAGAATATTGAGTCTCCACGTTTTCTCCCTCTTGGGAAGAAAAGTCATTGGAAAGACAATTCAAGAACTTAATTCCCATCCTATTTTAGCTGAATTAGACTTTTGGAAACTACTTGAAACCTCCCATCACGGCTGTTACCACGTCACTTTCATCATTTTATCAAGAAAGCATCATTCAGAGCCTGTATTTCACTGAGTGGTCTGTAGTATACTTTTATAACAGTATCAAGCACTTCTACAGGACTAAAAATAAACATAGGAATGCCTACAGAGTTTTAATTTCCTTCAGTGCTATCAAGGTTCCCCATTTTCCATTCTGCCATTATCTTAGGTGAAATCGTTTATACAACAAAGATGTTGATAAGTAATTAGCAAAATCAGTAGTACAGTCAATTCTCAATAAAACTTGTACAGGATCCTGTATTTTATTTTATTTTTCAGGATCTCATATTTTCATTTTAGTTATCAGCATCCTCCTCTTCCTTCATTAAACCACTCACAAGAATGACGGCAAAGCTGAACTCCTTTAAGGGAATTCAGATGCTTACTTCCCAGGGTGGGCATTACCTGAGTCCTTCTCGGTTATTTATTTTGTAATTATCATAACATGTTTATCATTCCATATGCTAACGCATAAGCAGAATTCCTGGTTCACTCCATCTCCCAACATGGGACAAATGCAGGCTAGGAAACAAATGACTTTTGAATGAGTCTGTTTTGCTGCTTCTAGACTAATACCTAAGGTTAGATTTGTGTATTAGAGATCAAATACCATTAAAATAATTGTCTCTCTACTGAAAATAATTTCTATGACTCAGTCAGTTGAGTATATCTCCTAAGGAGAATTTTTTACAATCACGTTCTAGATCAACTATGAAATTTGGATGGCTTCCTTTATTTGCTCATATTTATGTCTGAGCTGTACTGCACATCTGTGATGTGCAGGTACCGTTTCATTTTAGTGAGCGTCACTTCAGCATATGGCTCTATTGGCAGAGCTAATTCCTTATCCCCGCCCAGGGCTTGGCACAGGCACAGTCCACCAGTTGCACAGACAAGAAATCTGGAAAGGCTTTTGATGTCTATATCCTGCACTGCCTAGATTGAATTAGTGATGGGAGTCCACTGATCATTCTTCTCTAATATCTCCAAACCATCCCCATAGCCTCCATCTTGGGTGGTCCTCCACCATTCATCACCCATGTTAGCCTAGCAGGTTTCTAACTAATCTGTTTGCCTCAAGAATTCTTCCTCTCTGATTTATCCTCCTAGAGTCTTGCTGAAGAAATTAATCTAAAACACCATTTGATCATGGTTCTCTTATGTCTAACGATCTTTCGATAGCTTGCCCTTACCTTTCAAGTAACATCTCAACTGCCCACATCTCCAGCTTCATTGCTTGCTGCTCCCCTACCGTGAACCTATGTTCCAGGCCCAATGAATCCATGAATGACCCTGAACTCATCCTCTTCTCTTTCACTTCGTAGCCTTTTCTCCTCCCCTCCCCTTTTTGGTTTCTCCTCCATAAAATGCCTTTCCATCTTCTCTTTGCCTCGTGGATTCATCTTTGTTCTTTAAGATCCACATCAGTTGCCCCCTTCTCCAGAAGGCCTTCTCTGATGCTTATACTCTCCTTAAAACATGCTTCATGCATTCCCATTGTATGTTGTGTTGCCCAGTCACAGTATGGTGTAATTACTTTTCATGTCTGTCTTTTCCATGACCTAGAAACACCCTGCAGGCAGAAGGTGGGTCTTGTTTACCCATGGCCCTGCGGCCTAGCATCTAGCTGGTACTGTGTTACCTGTTAAGCCGAGGTGATCCACAAATATTTACTGAATCAGTATCTTCTCTGATGGCCCCAAGACACAGTGCTGCATTGATGTAGTTTAATTTCTATCGGGTGAATTCAAAAGAACACATAATTTATGAATTCCTCTCTATGCCTCTAACCAGTGTGGCTCTCCAGCTGATTGGCCATGTGTCTTTTTGTCTCCTCAGTAGGGGATGTCTACTGGAGAAGATGAATGGAGAGGAAAGCAGCTGGCCAAGCCAGAGAGTAAAACAGGACAGTCAGAGGACAAAGGCAAAAGCAGAGGAAAGTCAAATTGACTTTTCTAGGACCACTCTCAGCACCTCCTCATTCTCTGCAATTCGGAGAATCCATAACACAGAAAATTACCCCCCCACCAAAATCCCTTCAGACAATGCAAATCTCTGTTTCTGCATTTGCAGGGTCCATCTGAGTTGCTTTATTTAAACATAAAGACACGAAAATAATGCCCCCTCCACACGTCCTCCAACAGTATGCTTTCCAACATGCTTTGAACTTGATGAAGCAATTCCGGTTATTTCCAAGTTTGTTAAAATGTCACATCTGTTTTTATTAGATAAGGAAGCAACTTACATGATAAGGAAGAGAGGTAAAGGATTTTCTAATCCAGGAAATCGGACTCATGCCCAAGAATCACCCAAGCAGATTTTCAGAAAGATAGAATGAAAGCCCCTCACATGAAAACTGCCATATGAGAAAGTAGAAATCACCGTTCGAGTGGACAGAGGAATCGTTGACAGTGAGGGGTACTGCAAGGATGTACGAGAAAGAAAAAGCTAGAGAAGCTGAGAAACATTTCTTCTCAGTTTCATGAAAAGTCATGTGGCTCCCAGAACAACGTCCCAGGGAGGCCACTGGCTAAGCCTAGATCCTACCTCCATGCTTCAGCTTTTCCATCTGTAAAATGGGAATAAAGACACTAGCTTTATTATTATTATTTAGTTCATAAGTTATTTATTTAGTTAGATAAGTCTGGACTGTGGCTGTGGGGATTAACCAAAAAATGAGTAGAGTAGGAGTCACAGATGTATAGTGAGAGAGTGTTTCTGCCAGGGATGCGACAGGGAAGGGGGGACGGGAAATAAATACAAAATGGATGGAACGACTTCTTGGGTAACCCCGGAGCGCTCATTTCAGGGAAGAGAGGAGGCATGCCCGACAGAGCTCAGAAAGGGATGGCAACTCATCCGAGATGAGCTGTGATAAGCTGGCGTGACTACGTTGTCCCCATCAGCTCAGTAAACACTAACGATGAAGACAGCCCAGACTACCACTGGTGATAAAGAGGCAGCTAGACACTCTATTAGTTTTTCATTTTGTGAATTAATGTCCTTCGTGGAGTGTGTACACTAACCAGTAATGAGTTGGCTCCTTAGAACTGCCTGGGGTACTCCTCTCTGCCTCTGCAGGAAGGCATAAATTTCACATGGAAATCAGCACTTTTAAGGAGGCGATAACTCCTTTAAAAGAAGTTTGTTTTCAGTTAGTTTCTACACACATCCTGCTTGAAGAAAATCTGCCTCTTTCAACCAAACTTCCATCCTTCCCTATAAAGATGAAAGAAGAAAGAGGCTAAATGGTCTTCCATAAGATTTTATAGATAAATAGATCACTCTGATTTCTCTAAAAGCCCACATATAAGCTAGGAATATTTAAGAAAACCAACACCTCTGAAGCCCTATTAGTCTCCCATAACAATAAAGCAAAATCAATCTCTTACTAGTCAAGTCTTGCACATTAAGCCTGATGATTAGGTTTCCTCCATTCACCAAGGCCCTGTGAACCTTATCTACCCCCGCAGAATTAGAAAGTCAGGCTGGGGCCTCTGAGACACATAATCGTATTTCACTTCCCTGGGTTTAAAACCGCCATAGCTCACGAAGGACTCTGCGGTGAGGGCCGAGGTTCTCTTTTCAGCCTTTAACCGCCTCTCTGTGAGTTTTTCAACTGGAAGACATTTCTTAAAGGAGAAGGGTCTGGGGAAGGCCCCTGGAACCTCCTGGTGGGGGGGGTGCGCCCTGTGGCTGACAATCCTGATCCAGTGAAGCCTGTACTCATACAACAAACTGAGCAAGAGCCTGAGACAAAAAAATAGAGTTGTTTCTTCAACTTTGTTGGCTTCCTTTTTAATATAAAAAGTTAATTTCAGGGAGATTGCATACTGACATAAACAAGTAGATGAGGAGCCAAGAGGTCTGAATTCCATGACTGGTTCCTTTGCTGATTTTCTAAGGAGGGCTTTGGATTTATTTTCTTCTCTGAGATTTATATACTGCTTGTTTTCTTAAGAACTTGAAGTTGCTTCTCATATCTTACCTTATATTAGTCTTGCAGATTTTAATTAAAAAGATATATTACATACATAATAAAACCCTCCCGAAATATATACTGCTATTTCTAAACTAACGTTCTTAACATTCATCCCTTCAAGTCGAACCTACGGCTTTGTTCTTTTCTCCATAATCTTCAGTATTTCCTAGATAACTGTGTTAAAGCAGAAATCGCTGCATTGATTTGACCGGGCATCTGTATTCATGTCCGATGTAGATAATGGTCCCACTAGGCTATAAGGCCCCAAATGACCTGGGCTTTGTATCTTCCATTCACCACTGAATTGACTTGCCTAACCCAGCCCTGGGCACAGAGCAGGCTGAATGAGGGAAGTGAGAATGAATGAAAGGATACATAACCTTCCTTGTTTGGTGTTCATTTCCTCCTCCTCCTTCCCTTCATGAGAGTTCTCATCTCTTTCTTTTTTGATGCTTTATTATCATGGATTCCTCTTTAATATTTAAGCATAAAACCAGTCTTTTCTTCAAATCCTTGACAATAGTCATCCCACAGTTTGGGGCCCGCAACATTTATTATTTGTCCCTTCCCCCCCCCCCACCTTGCCTTACTTGTCAGACAACCCTCCTGAGCTCTGGCATTCCTTTGGCCCCTGGACTGTCTCTAGTCTGAAAAGAAGTTCCTAAAAGCTCACAATTTCATCTTCTCCTATGGAGTGTATTTCGTAGTTTATCGTATCACAACAGTACTTAAATGAGGCTGATGGTTTTTCTTGTTGCTCAGTTAGCATTTATAAAACACTTAGAGTATATTCTAAAATATCCTTTAAAACAAAAAGGCATTCACAGAGTTGGTTTAAAAAAAAAAAATTCTGAGCTTTTCAAAGTGCTGAGTCCTTCTAATAGGGCAGTCAGTCCCCTACAAAAAACGGGAGCCCCAACCCAACCTTTCTGGGCTGATGGAGTACAACTTCAGGGGGTGACTAGATGGGGCCACAGGGTGCTGAGCACCCTCCCCTGGGAGCCGGCTCCTTGTTTTGCTACTGCCTGCCACCCTGGCATCTCGGAGCCATCCCTACATGGCCAGCATGTGAAAACATATTGAAATCCTCCTCAGATCACAATACATCTGTTCTAAGAGGCTGGATGAGAGATGCCAGGGGAACATTAACTCAGAATTTCCTAACTCAAGTGCAATTAAAATCTCAGCCACAGTGAAGAATTAATGTAGCCCTTTGCATTTTAAATACATATTTTAATTAAATGACACCCATCTGCAGAATATGAGACTGCATTTTTATTGAGGATTTCAAATGATATAATCTGTTCCTATGAAGCATAAATGGCTTGGTTCATGTTTCCAGAAACCTCAGAAGAATTATATAGATCTGGCATCAGCACATGTGGTAACACTCAATTTTGCTTAAATTTAAATCTGTTTGACTTGCATGGTAAGTGTTGTTTGTGTGGTAAGATTTAGATTGTGTAGGAAAGTGACGGAAAATAAGAGCACAGCCCCTTCAATAACTTGGATCATTGCTGTGGTGCATCTGTCCCTGGGAACGCCAGGGTCAAGGGCAGGGCATCTCTGTCCCAGCTAGAGCTGTGTAGCCTCGGTGATAAGCTCTTAACTCATTTCGCCTAATGAGAAGCTTTCTCTAAGGTGAAAGATATGCTAATGGGCCTAAAGACTGAAAAAGAGACGGGACAGCTACCTAGGAGCCGCACAATTCCATGCGACAGAAATGATTTCCGGCTGGTGTAAGTTTTCAGGAAACCCAACTACCCTAACAGGAGGTAGACAGCAAATGCTTCCCTTTCCCTTAGCGTGATTATTTAGTATCTCTGCTCCGTGCAGCTGTTCGACCTGTATGTCTACAGAAAGTACGGTCTTCACGACAGAGCCCCGAGAGAGGGCAGGACGGAACCTGGACTCTGGACCTGGCTGTGGCACCCCGCCGATGTGTGACCTCGGACAGTCAGACGTATGGCGCTCAGTTTTCCTGTCCATAAACTGCCCCCCACCTGGCCGGTGTGGAATCCATGCCAGCTGCTGCTGCCGGTGAGAGTCAGGTCTGGGACTCACACCGGCCTAAGTTCTAGTCCTGGCTTCGCCACCTGCGCGATTTCATGGAAGTTGCTCCATCTTTTGAACCTCACTTTTGTCAACTAACAATTGAGATGAGGATGCTTATTGTATTAGTTTCCTGTCGCTGCTTTGACACATTACTACAGATATAGCAGCTTAAAACAACACACACTTCGCATCGTATAGTTCTGGAAATTAGAAGTCTGACACCGGTCTCTCTGGGCTGAAACTGAGGCAGCAGAGGCTGTGGGGTGAATTCACTTCCGGGTCATTGCTCGCTGCTAGAGGCCGTCCACATTCCGTGGCTTGCGGCCCCTTCCTCCATCTTTAGAGCCAACAATGGAAGGGCAAGTCCTCACAGGGCCTCGCTCTGACGTCTTATCTATCTCCCCTTCACTTGTAAAGACCTTTGTAGTGGCACTGGGCCCACCTGGATTATGCAGGATAATTTCTCTACCGCAAATTCCCCTTTGCTGAACATACTTGCAGGTCCTGGGGACTTTTGGGGGCTACATTCTGCCTACCAAGTTACCTTCAGAGCACTGTAATAATTAAAGATAATGTTCTAAAACTCCTAGTGTAGTGTCAGGTGCATAGTAAGTTCTTGGTAAGTGGCAGTGTTCATCATTGGTACTGCCTAGTTGACTAAGGTCTTGTCAACCTTGGACATTCTAAGTAAAATGTTTTGCTAATAGCTTTATGTTTTGATCATTAAGAAGTAGGTTCCAAGATATAAGATCATATATCTGTAAACATTTGTCTGTTAATGGTCAGAATATTGTAATAGCATAGTATCTTTCTAGTTAATCTGCTGGTAGAAATTTAAGGCAAGTTAAATATTCTGGTGCGATTAATATGCTCTTAGGGGGATTTGCCTCAAAAACTATGTCAGATAGCTTGTGGAAATATCTTAAGAGTAAACTGTTTCTATTATTACTTCTGGGAGTATAATGTTGTAGACCCAAATATTAAATACACTTGAATTATTTTATCAGCTTTTCTTATGTGTATTAATATATGCACACACATGTAATATAAAGGTTTAATATTTCATTATTATCTAAAACTGAGTAAATTATCTAGGTTCTACTATCTTACGGAAGTAGCTGAGACACAGAATCCAGTTCCATCTACTCTGTGGTAGGGATCCTCTTGGCTCTGGCTCTCTGATAGCCCTTAAGAAACCAGAAAACATCTTGATTGAGATAGTGTGTCTATAAGCAAGGCAGAGTATCGGGAGGCCACCTGAGATCTTATTAACTATTAGATAGGAGACTCTTATTTTCTCATCCAAACATAGGCAAACTAATTATGCTGCTATGATTGGGTTTTGGTGGTCGGTACTCGGAATGATGGCGGACTACAGTTACTCTCGTCATCAGTTTCACAGGACAAACTGAAAGTCCAGATTCCAACAGACATTTGGAAAGTCTCTTTTTCTCCAGTTCCTGGATGTCAGGAAGACTGGAACTTTATGGACCATGGGCTGGAAGAGCCTGGGCCTGCCTAACGTTTTCATGCAGGATTGTATAGTAATCCTTACAATTGATCATAAACTTAAAAGTGAAGACCCAGGGAGGACTTCTACTAGTGTAATCACTTTTTAGTTCACTTTTTAAATGTAATCAAAGCTACAGATGCCCGAAAAGAGTCATTTTTAGAAGCTTTTTCAGGAGGCATCCACTTTCAACTCTTTTAGTTGATTTCCACAGTTCTCAGCCTTCTATAGTTCAGGAACTTGTCCACTTTGCTCCTTGATTTCCCACTTCTCGGTGTTTGCTGCCTTCCCACTAGCAAGATGAGGACTTAGCTCCCTCCACATATGCGTACTCTTCTCACTGTTTTCTTGCTACTGTTGCATCTTAACTTTGGCAAGACCCCTAGGTTGCATTGGCATTATTCTTACTAAGTGCCCCAACATCTAAGGCTGTGTAGTAATCCCTAGTTCCCCACCTCACCCCAACCCGGGATCACAGGCTTGTTTCCTCTGATGCTAATAATGTCCTCGCTACTTATTTGTTTGGTTAGTTTCTTATGTGCTCAGGGATCATTCAACCCCTAAACACTTCCCTGATCAAACAATTTCTTCTCTCCCTGAATGCAAACACACTGGGTATTCTGAACAGACGTCTCCTGAGACCTTCTCAATGCCTCATCCCTGGGCCAGTTTCTCCCTCTGCCTCCTGCATAGCTGCCCTTTTGGCATCTCCCGTCATGACCATTTTGGGGTTCTTTCTCTGTGTTAATGATCTCCGATCTCTCCTTCCTATTTTTATATAAACTCTTCAAGTTTGGTAGATTCTGAAGAAGGCTGAATGGAAAATATGTTTTTTGAGATCTTACATATGTTTGACATGTTTTTGTTCTTCCCTCACACTGAACCGACACTTTTGGTTAGGTATAGGAGTCTAGGTTGGAAATAGTTTTTCTTAGAACCTAAAAGGTATTTTTCTATTGTCTTCTAGCTTCCCGTGCTACTTCTGAGGAGTCATTGCTTTCTGTTTCTTGATTTTTTTTTCTATAAATCACTCCCCAACCCCTATTTTCTCTTGGACAGTGTAGGGCTTTCTCTTTATTCTGAGGGTTCTGCAATTTTGTGATGACTGCTTCGTTAGGAAGAACCTAGCTCCGTTTTCATCCCTTAAGAGACTCTGGTCTCGTCCAATATGAAAATAATGTTTTTTGCTTTGGGTGGTTTTCTTCATTTTTCTTTGATGTTTCTCTTTATTTCTCTCCTCTCTCTGTGGCCCGATTATTCAATTTTTGGATACTGGACTGCTCCTTGGGTCCTTTTTATTTCTGCCTAGTCGTTATTTGTCTTTATGTTGTCCTTTTTTTTTTTTTTTAAATATTTCTTCAACTCTATCTTCTAACTTTTCCTTTGGTTAGGGGCTGTAATTTTCACTTATTTTTCTGTCCATGAGTTCTCATCTGTTCTCTGAATGTTCCTTTCATATAGGATACTATTTTTGTTTTGGATGCACTGTCTTCTCCTCCTTCTTCTCTAACTTCCTTCTTCTTAACTATCACCTCCTTCTTCTTCTGGGATACGGACTATAAGTGCTTTCTCCCCCCTCCCCTGGATAATCCTTGTTTCGTCTGAGTTATGTTTTCTATTTATTTTGGTCTCTGTGTTTCATATTTGGTTTCCCAAAATGTCTCCTGTCACTGGCTCTCTGATCACAGTTCAGAAGGATTCACTGAAGTTTTGTGTCTGTGGAGATGGTGCTTGTGGACTGTGGTCACCACAGCAGGTGATCTGGTTGGTCTCCTTCATTGGGGAACTACAGATATCCGTGTCTTTGGGCTTTGTTTTTGTTTTTCTTCTCTTGGGCTGCTCAGAGTCTTCAGACTTTCTAGTCTCCTGTCTAACGTTAATTACCTGGCTGCCAGCAAATCGGAGAGGGAAGGCAGGTCTCAACAGCCATTGATGTGAACCGTGAATTAGCCACCCTAATTTCAGGAGGGTAGCCCCACACTCAACTATGACATATATCCCATAGCCCCAAGGAATCTCTACTTTACTATTTTTAGGAAACAAACCTCCGGTGTTCTGTTTTGACTTGATAGGAGCAGTGCCACAGCTATGTGAGAGAGGGGAGAGAATCCGAGAGTGAATGTCTCACAAACAGCTTTCAACTAGTCTTCCTGTTTTCAGCCCCGTCTTCATTCCTTCTTTCAGAGGTAGTTAGCCATGCCATTTTTTTTTTTTTTTAAACATAAGTTGTATAACTTCTTGGTGTACTCATTACTGGTTCAGAAATTAGCTTTCTTGGCTTTTCTCTTATATTGTCTTTGTTCCTGTGGACTCAGACCTTTAAAATTCCCCTCTGCCTTGTTTCAGTGGGGTTAATGGAGAAAGGACAGATAAATGTGTATGTTCATTCCATCACTTTTTTTTTTAAAACAATTATTTAGGTTCATGCTAAGTGACAATTATTAACTTTATAATTATATTATGATGTGGTTGGACCTGGGGTGTATTTTACTCAGAATGGCCTTCTTCCACTTCCTCCAATCTATAGATCCATCAAACGTGCTGAATGTCCATCCCTCCTAAATTCTAAAATTCTATGCCAGTGTCTTCCTCAGCAAACTGCATGCCTGGGTGTATCAAAGCGATATTTTATGTAAGAAACAGGCAGGTTTCAGGCATCACAATTAATCACTGGTTTCATTTCTATCTCAATGTCTTGAGAAGAAATCTGCTGGGAACAACATCAAAGATAGAGATGGCAGCTTTTATTGATTCTACACAGCCTCTGACTCTGTGGATATGAACCATTCACAGCTAAGTCTATGAGTTGAGTCCAACACTAATCTCCAGTTATAGCATCAAGTTTAGAAGGTGCTCTGGTTAGAGCAGAGGGTGGAAAACCTAGAACTCTGCTTGCTCAGGACCCTTCCAAGCTGTCTAAAAACCACTACTCTATGGCAAAAAAATTGGGGGGCATAAATCAACAATTTATTAGTCAACTGGAATAAACAGAATTTTTTTTTAAATTTTATTATTATTTTTAAAAGATTTTATTTATTTATTTGACAGATATCACAAGTAGGCAGAGAGGCAGTCAGAGAGAGAGAGGAGGAAGCGGGCTCTCCACCGAGCAGAGAGCCGGATGTGAGGCTCCATCCCAGGACCCTGGGATCATGACCTGAGCCGAAGGCAGAGGGTTTAACCCACTGAGTCACCCAGGCTCCCTGTTTTGTTTTTTATCTTTTAATTTAATTTAATTTATTTATTTGACACAGAAAGAAAGATCTCAAGTAGGCAGAGCAGCAGGAAGAAAGAAAGGGGGAAGCAGGCTCCCCACTGAGCAGAGAGCCCGATGTGGGCCTCAATCCCAGGACCTTGAGCTCATGACCTGAGCTGAAGGCAGAGGCTTAACCCACTGAGCCACCCAGGTGCCCCTAGAATTGTCTTTAAATTAAAAAAAAAAAAAAAAAGATTTTATTTATTTATTTATTTGACAGACAGAGAAATCACAAGTAGGCAGAGATGCAGGCAGAGACAGAGAGAGGAGGAAGCAGGCTCTCTGCTGAGCAGAGAGCCCAATGTGGGGCTTGATCCCAGGACCCTGAGATCATGACCCGAGCTGAAGGCAGAGGCTTTAATCCACTGAGCCACCTAGGTGCCTCTAAAATTGTTTTTTTGAGGGAGATTCTGACTCGGTCTATAGCTTCTCCTTTAGCCCAACTCCTGACAGGTTTTCTTCACTGGATTTCACAAATGCTTACTGGGTCTATACCACAATATTGCCCTGTGAGAGAGGCTATTCGTGTCTATACATAGCGTTAAATACAGTCCATATCACATTATCTTAAATGTACTCTCATGGTAAGTAAATGGTAGTATGGGGTAGTTAGTTGGGGAAGAGAGTTCTCTCTGAGACTGCTGCATAGGGGATTGTGTTCTTGAAGTCATTCAGATAAAAATATATACTTCCCCACCAGAAAAATAATATTAATGGAGGTTAAGGTCAATTTTTTGGTCCATTTATGCTAATTGAAATAATCCACATTTTTCCCACCCCCTTCTGTGTACTGTTGGGATAAACAGGAAAGGAACCAAGTCCATATTTTCCAAATGCTTACAGTCTGGTTGGTAAAGCAGATACAGAAACAGACAAATGGTACAATACAGTGTGTAACAAGATGCTAGAGATAGCTCTTGGGTATGACAGAGCTCAGATGAAAGTTACTTAATTCAGTCTGAAAGGGCCCACAAAAGTTTGTTGGAAGTGGTGATGCTTAAGCTGAATTTTAAAGGATGAATGGGTGAAGAAAAATGGGAAAAGGTAGGAGAATGGGCATTAAGTTCGGAGGAGACAGCCTGAATAAAGATAAGGGGCTGAGACATTGCAGGGAAACTAAGGGCAGTCTGGTGTTCATAAAAACAGAGATACAGAGTGTGAAGAACATTCTAGGTCATGTTAAGGATCTTGGACCTTGCCCACAGGATGATGAGAAGCCACTGTAGCAAGCTATATGGTCAGATCTGCCTTCAGACAGATCACTTCGGAATAGCAGTTGTATCATAGGAGGGGAAGAATGGAAGCAGGCTACCTAGAGGATCTGGGTGAGAAACAACGGAGGTGTCAATCAGGGCAGTGGCAGTAGCGATGAAGAAGAAATGACAGATGTTGGAATATTTAGGAAGAGACGCAGCAGATCTTCATAGCAACTATCAAAAATAGGCATTATTATTATACCTAATTTAGAGATGGGATAATTGAAACTCATAGAAATTAGAAATCGTGTTGCATATCCCGTAAGCAGAAATAACAATGTTTCTACGGGGGAAATGCATTCAGAGTTTTAAAAAAGAACTTCTGGATGGCAACACATTCATCACTGTGCCAAAACAGGTGCTGAAGAAGAGATTAAGGAAGGGAAAGACCAGTCAAAGGAGAAGGTCAGAAGGAACATTTTCAGTAAGTAAAATCCACATTTAGCAATAGGTATGTAATTAAATATATGCTTTAAATAAGGACATTAGAGGCTAAAAATACTTTGAAAATCCAAAGGTAATTGTACTGTTTAATCTTAGGAGAAATTCTTAATGGAGATAAATAGAGGACTTGAAGGGAACCTTCCTATGCTCTGTAAGATAATTGTTACTATCAGTGCCTGAAATGAGAGGAAGCAAGAAAGGGAATGGGTGTACCTGCAGATGTAAGGAAAAGGGCTGGCTCATCTGTAGACACAGATTTACCAGGCGGTTCAGCAAAGAGAAAGGTAGCAGATTTCAGGCTCTCATGCAAGCGCTTTGTTAATTTAGCTTAATTTGATGAAATATTTACTGAGTGCCCACTATGTTCAAAGAGCTATGCCTGAAGCGGTTCTATTACTGATACTGATAATTACACCGGCCTTGTCAACGTCTGTATCAGCACGAAGAACTCACTGGGCCCTGTATGGGACACCAGGTTGGCCGTGGTTTCTGCTCGGTGCTTTGGTTTACGATCCCCGCCGACGCAGAGCATTGATGAGGGAAAGCAGTCTTAGTGTGAGCTGATTTGGCAGTGGTGGCTGGGTTGTTAACTAATTCACATAACTAATTCAGTGTGGAAAGTAGGAAATTAAGTGAATGGCAACATGGGTAATTGACCTCTAATGAATTCAAGCTAAATAGCTATTTTCACTATTCTTGTTTCTCAGTATATTACTGGGATGCATTTTCCAACCATTTAGATGTTTTAAATGGCTCTGCTGAAACGAAAAGAAGCTCTGTGATAATGAATCCTTTTTGTTGTTTCATGGTGTATGTGAAACCTTAAGTGATCCTCGGTAAAAGACTGGTGTACAAAGAAAATCTAGAAATAATCAATTAACCCAACAGTGGATGAAGAAAATACCATATTAGCACTTAAGAATCTTAACTTTGTAATCAAAAGACCAGGATGGCTTGCACTCTTTACACTCTTGTATTTTTTTTAAATATTTTTATTATGCTCAGTTAGCCAGCATATAGTACATCACAAGTTTCTGTGACTAAAGTTATACTTTGCCATCAGGATTTTATTGAAGCCTGATGACTATAGTTAATAAAAATCGAGTACTTTAAAGTTATGGTAGATGTTTTAAATTAATGCATATAGGTATTTATTTATTTTTAAAATTCATCTCTATATGGTATTAATGAAGTGTTGGTATCCTGTATACTGTCCTAGAGATATTCAGGGCCACCCAGACATTGAATAGTCTGTAGGTACTCTGCTCTTAAAAAATAAGACCGTTTATAAGACATCTAACTGGAAAAAAATTCATATGCACAATCAACTCAATGAGACCTATTGTAAGTTTTAATTCCTAACGAGAGAGAGAATGCAGATGAACACAGATGGGAGCTATTGACTCCAAAAGGGCTCTGGGCTTGGACGGACTGTCATTTTTGTTACAGTTTTTTCTAAAACCACCAGGCAGCAGCGTCTTCATTTCTATGTCCCCTGACACACTCAAGTGCACATTAACAGAGAAAGTCACTTAATGAGAGCAGAGGTTTAACCTGAAGTTTTGTTCACCGTGACCCTGAATGAACACCCCCTGACCCTAGGCCTGGGGTCCACGGCCACATGGCTTTTGGGAGGCTGTGAAATGTGAGGGCTCAAGGTCTAGTTTCAAAACGTGACGCACCAAAGATCCCAGGACAGTGAAATGAAAACTCAGGCAGCATGGCCCAGTTAACAACCGGTGGGACAGGAGAAGGGGAGAAGCAAACCGGACACAGACCTGGGCATTTCACACTGAGAAGCATTATGAGCAAATATGGGCAGCAAAATGAAGACTCAGAAATAAAATATGCCCAGGATGACTAAGAATGGGGAAACAAGCTTTAAAGAGAAGCAGAAGGATAAAAAACCCTATCCCTGATCGAGAGGTCACTGTTTGCCAGACATTGTGTCAGGCGTTGGACACAAGAGTGGATTGATCCTGTGAGGAATTGATAATATATATAGACAATCCCAGGGATGACATCAGAAGTGCCTGCCCAAGGCCAAGCTCTTGCTTGTGTGTTGAGTTATTCTGGTGCTGAGGAACAAGAGTAAGGCAGGAACATAAAACATGGCCTCAAAACTCCATGGGCAGGGCTGGGTCAAGAGAAGAGAAAATCTGGGTACAGTGCTGAAGAGAAGCACCGCTCCCGCTCATTTGAAGGCCGAGTTTCCGGCCACTGGTGGCATGTGTGGCAGCCATCTGTCCGTTAGTGACCCGTGCTCTGTTTCCCAGAGCGAGGCAGATACAGCAGCATATGCAACAGTCTTTTGTGGGGGCGTTTCTCTAGCACACTTCCAAAATTTCTGTGAAAAGCCCCAAGGCTGCTGGCTGGAGAAATGTGGTAATCGGGCTGTGGTACCTTTCAACAAATAGCACGGAGGAGTTTTCCTCATGCTCCCTCTTTGAGAAGCAGGCATGACAGAAGTTCTGAACATCTCCTCTCTTTGAGTCAAGTTTGAGCAAATATTTTTCTTCATAAAGCTGACCCTAAAGGATGGCCTATGTAATTCCTGTATGAAGAAAGAGTCTAATGCTATTTCTGTTTTGGTGCTTTCGATAATACTCCATATATCTTAAAATTAATATTTTGGTAATTCTCTGTGGGCTTGCAGTATCCTGATTAAAAGTTTGTACTGTAAAAAGTCAAAGTCTTGTCATCACAGGTCTTGAGTGAAGTTCTATATTGCCCTAAAAATTGTGCAAGAGACTCTCTTGGAAGGAATGGACAGTTCCTCTCTAGACCCAATGAGTTTCTAATGAAGGAAGAGGACACATGACCACTTTATTATTTTGATCCTTTGTTCAGCCTCCCTCACCTAAATCTCCCAGAGAGTCCTCACTATAAAAAGAAGGCGGTTAGTTTAGTTAGAAAATAGCCCTAATATAGGACACTGTCCAACACAGAACCTGGAGTAAAAGATAAACACCTAAAACTATATGTTACAGATCAGTTCTAAGGTTTAGAGAAAATATATGCTTCTTTTAAAAATAATTCACTAAGAACCACAGAGAACTGAATTTTTTCAGACTTAGAATGTTAAGATTCTCAATAATGAGCTATACAGGAAAGCGATATTGTTTGAATTTGCATTTCTCCCCAGGTATTAGGCTAATGACTTTATCATTTTCCTTTCAGGAAGTTACCCACATAAAGACAATCTTTATATATAGAGACCCATTTACGTAGCTTATCACCACCTTTACTGAGGTTCTATAATATAATAATTCTGATAATACCTTGGCTTGTCTTTTAACAACATCGAGCTTCATAATACCTCAACTTTGCCATACGCTGTGTGTTTTAGGAGAATGAGGTTCCGAAGAGATACAGAATACACACACATTGGAAAATAAAAATAAAAAAAGAGGAAACCCTCAATTGCAATTAAAATGCAGCAGTCCTCCACGACACGTCCCAACGCTAGTTAATACAGACATTTCCAATAACTTTAATCTTTAAGTGGTGATTGTCCAGAAAAAAAAAAAAAAGAAATCAAGTTTGCGTTTCTTAAAAGACAAGAGGGAAGAAAATGACTTGCCATATCTGACTGGTTCGGAAATATAAAATCCAATTCTGAAGAAGTAGAGATAAGAAAAGTGCTGTGGAAGTACCATCAGCTTAGCAAACACTAAATAATGAACAATGCAGAGACTGTCCAGCATGATAAAATACTCTATTAGAGGGACTGTTTTTAAATGAGTGATAATTGTGGCCCATCCACAGTGAAAGGTTATTGAATTTTTATCTGTAGCAAGAAGCTTTTGACAGACTTGCTGAAAAGTCACCTACAAATAGTACCTTCTTTAGATGAATTTGACCAAAGGGGTTTTCCAGCATGTGACATCTTTCTGACATTTACAGGATTTTTGCTTCCTTGAAGAATCTGATCAGATATTCTTAGTTTCTAGGAAGACACTTAGGTTTTTCATCAGTTGTACAGAAAATTCCTCATTATTCTTCCTTTCATAAAAATGGGATTAAGCTGTTAGTTGAAGACTCCAGTCAAATCCACCCAGGATTCAATGACCAGAGCTCCAAGATGATAATACACAGAATTAACTGCTGTTAGTAAACAACACTACGCCTTGGAAACCTACACCATATCAAGTATATTCTATCTATCACCATATCATATCTCCTATGAAGGAGGAGGTCTTTTACATTTTTATTGTATGATTTATAATACTGGATATACACTTGTAGTATTGAATTTAGGACAATAAAGTAAGAGAGAACCTTTCCCTAAATACAGGACTACAAAATATGGTTCCAAATTAGATCCTCATTGTGGATGGAGGTGGGGAGGGGAACAGCTTTCAAGCTTTAGCTTCTTAAAATGGGTGGCATGTCAAGATCACTTAGCCCCTTTTAAAAATCTATTTATTTATTTCTTAGTCTTTTAAAATTTAAGTAGGCTCTATACCCAGCATGGAGCCCAATGTGGGGCTTGAACTCACGACCCTGAGATCAAGACCTGAGACGAGATCAAGAGTCGGATGGTCAAACGACTGAGCCACCCAGGCTCTCCAACCCATGCCCCCTTTCAAAGTTCACATGAATGTGGCATCACAATCATCTTGCTGTAATTTGGGGAGACAGCTGAAGAAGAGTTTACCCTTGGGGGCAAACAGAGGCATGCCAGTTCGGTGTTCTGAGCCACACCAGAAACAGGTGAGGAGGTTGTTTTTCTAGACACTGTGGTCTACACTCTGACAAACAGTCAGATTTTAGTCTAGATTTTGTCACTGTCCCGTTCTGACCTTGGGCAAATGGTCAAATTTCTGTTTCATGATCATGCTTTGTAAAACTGAGAGAATGAAGGCTGGCCGGTCAACAAGCCTGAGGCAGGGATAAGGAATTAAGGATTAATGGTTACAAAGGACCTTGAAAGTATGAAATGCAATCTAAACACTGAGTCCATTACCATCATTGTGGCGCCCCTCTGGGACTGGCGCATACACACACGGACTCGCGCATAGCGCTCCGCTGCCACACTTCACCGGGGCTGGCCGTCTGCAAAGGGTCCTTTCGCGCTATTGATTAATAAGTAAGCTGTCTGAAAAAGCATATCCAGTTTACATTTGGAGCATTTTTCTAAATTCAATCTCCACAGATAGCAATTTCTTCCATTAAATTCGGGCCAGCCCTCTATCCTCTTCGTTTTCCCTCACGGGATTTGTCTCTCCTACCCACACTTCGCTTTGTGGCATACCTAAACTTAGTTTCGTGGGTGAAGAAATTAAAAGACACACTCTTTGTCTAGTGAGGAGTTCATTAAGTCATGGTTAGTGGGCTTATCTCAAGTTTTAAAGCACCCAACTATCTCAGGGCTTCTCTAGATAAGAGCTTAGATTTAATAGTACAATCTGTGCCTTGAGGTACAATCTTTCACTTGGTTCTCATTGTAAGAGGCTTCTGTATTTGGCAGTCAAATCAGTCCCCTTAGATTTTCTGCTCAAGTCCTGCTGCCCTAATGGCTACTCCTCCCCACCTCAGCTTGGTGTCGGCTCAGGTAATCCCGCACCTGCACTATTCTCCTCAGTCTGAGTCCTCAGCACTCCATTTTAGAGTCCTCTCTTGTTTTCCATCCCCTTCTGGCCTCCCCTGCCTTCCTAAAGATTTTCAATTTTATTTCTTCTTCCTGTTGCCATTTTATAGTTTTGTTTGAAGATACAATTGTTCAGCTGGAAGCTCCCAGCCACCACACTTAAGTATCCATGATATTACCATATTTTAATAAAATATTTCCCTCATGGATACAAACGTTGGTGCTTTCAGAGAAAGAGCCCCATAATTCTTTACGGACAGATACTCAGAGCTCCATAATTACACTGAAATGCCCACAGCACTAGGCTTCTGTAGCTTCACAATTGATAATCACCTCTTTGCCGAGGGTGGTTGGGTACTGCTTTCTAATCAGTCCTCAGGACAGGGTAATGAACTCTACAGATGACCATCTGACTGACAGGAGGGGAATTGTTTTTGGTTCTGCCTTTGAATACTAAGCGAGCCCTCTTTTTATAGTTTTGAAGAACAAAAAGAGTTTCTTTGGATGATTCAACTTTGGCTTCTCAGACGGACACTGGTAGACAGGTGACTTTCAGACGCAGGTCCATTCTCAGACACATTCCCATGACCTCGGAAACACTGGGGAACCCTGTGCAGTGGGAGCCATGATTTACTAGGAATGATTCAGGAGCACAGATGTTAGAGTGTGAAAAGCAACCACAGGACTTGGGATCAAAGAGAAGCCTGAAGGGGTGGGAGGAAGGTCAAGACCCAGCACTAAGGGCGGAGAGCAAAGAGAGGGCTCTAGTGAGCAGGTTGAGAGTAGGAACCCCGGGAACCCCATACTGAGTCGCCGTGCTGTGTTAGCACACACTAACACCGCCCAAGTTCATCATCTCATTTAATGGTTACAGCAACCTAAAGAGTTTGTATCATTGTTTCTATTTAACAGGTAAAGAGACTTACTTAGCTCAGAAAGGCTAAGTAATTACCCTTTGCTGACACAACTTGCCTCACGTGTCTCCAAGTGAATCTGATTTCAAAGTCACATATGTGCTATATGCCTGCTAGGCCAGGAGAAGTATGGGAGAGAGTCTATGGACTAAAAGAGCATCATAGATATTCAGGGAGAGACAAAAGTGGCCCTGATTTAGGAGCCATTTGAGGGCACTCAATCAGAGGAAAGAGAAAAAGACAAAGTAAAAATGTTTAAGAAGAGGACTTCCCATTGTGTATCAGTATTTAAAATGTACTAAAAAGCAAAGCAACATGGGTCAGCTGGAAGCTGGGGTGATAATCAGCACTAATAGCGCATAATGCATCAGTATGGAGAAAGACCTAGAAGGGTCCAGATGGTCTTCCTTATAAAATGGGAGACCCCCCCAGCATCTCTACTCTTAGTAACAACAGGGCTTCAAGAGAGTCCTAGGAATCAGGTGAGCTCCCTAAGCACAGGGACTTTCCAAGCAATTCCTACTTAAGATGAATTTCAATCAGTTTATAAATAACAGAGTACAATTACGACTGAAAATGAACAAAATGGAATCATCATCAGATTATCATTTGGTGTTTTTTACTCCTACAAAACATATGATTAGTTGTGAAGTTGGGTACAACATGGAAACATACTTGGACATTATTTTAAAAAGTGATAAAAGCTCACATGAAAGTAGAGGTAGTACCAATTAAGTAAGATCAAAATAAATCCGGAGTTGGACAGTGGGCATGAAACTCACGAAGGAGATATAAGACGGCGGTAATTTAATTTTCTCAGAAAAGAGCATGATCATGAGGGGCCCCTGGTGGCTCAGTCAGTTAAGCATCCAACTCTTGATTTTGGCTCAGGACATGATCTCAGAGTTGTGGGATCGAGCCTTGTGTCGGGCTCCATGGTCAGCGTGGAGTCTACTTGAGATTCTCTCTCTCCCTCTCCCCGCTCACATATTCTTTCTCTTTCAAAATCAATAAATAAAAATCCTAAGAAATGAAAAAAAAAAAAAAACACATGCTCATGAAGTTAACCAGGGCAATGAACGTGGATGGTACCACCAACAGAGGAAGGAGGATGGTAAGAGTGAAGCCACAGAAGGAGAGTCAAGCAAATGACAACTAATAAGACCAAAAACGGACGACGGCCTAGAAAGCCTAACCTCAGAAAGACGATTAGAGCAACTAAATATGTAGGGTTGTGCTAAGCAGTGCCTGACAGGGAGCTGTCTGATAACAGCCGACAAATATCTGAAACCTGTAAATACTGCAGCAAGAAAGGAATTACCACGCGTGGGGTTTTAATTAAAAATAATCAGATGAAATTATGACAGGGAAAACTCTGGCTTAATAGCTTGACAAATGCAAAGCTGAAACAGGACAGTGTCCCATGAGATCTTGCCTAGGGACGTTTTTATTCACATTTGTGTCAAGGCAGAAAAACATAGGGCAGTGTGTGTGTGTGTGTGTGTGTGTGTGCGTGTAGGGGTCTGCTTTTTATCTTTCATTTACCAGTAAGGCAGAAAAAGTCCTTGACAGTGAGCTCTAGAATGGGAGAATTCATATTCCATCTCCTAGAATGGAATGAAATGTTTTATTTATAAAAGGACAGATAGAAAGAAATAGGTAGACAGAAAAAAAGATAGAAAATGATAAATTATCACAGGCAACGCATAAAGGCTTCCTGGTATGCCACAAAACCATGCATGTGAGGGATGGGAGTATACAGACACCTGGACCTTTTCCATCCTTAATTTCAGTTACACAATTGACTTGTACACAATTCCGCATTCATTCAATCGGTTTGACATTTGCAGCCTTTTGTATTAAGGGAGACAAGGATTCTTTGTGCCCTTCTCCTTTGACTGGTTTGAGAAGGGTAAGAGGAGTGTTTTTATTTTTAACCAAATTTGAGCCACAGTTTGACTAACTAAAACACTGCTAAGCAAAAGTGGGCTGTTGACTCTGGCAGAGACTCAAAGTATAACATTTTGTGCCTGGTGCTCTTGTCCAGAAAGTGGGAAGTCATGCTAACCCCAAGCTTTTGAGAATAGAAGAACTGGCAAAATAACTACAAATAATTTCCCTAACAGGAAGAGGAAGAGAAATTAAAGAAGACACAAGGGGGGGGGGAGCGGCTCCCAATCTGTGGTTCTCCATCTTGGCTATTTGTTGACTCCCCTGGGGAGTTGATAAATGCACAGTGGTCTGGGCCTCTCCCCCCGAGGGTCTGAGTGAAAGCTCCACAGGTGATTCTCCTATAAGCCAAGGTTGTGAACCAATCCTTTAAACCAGTGGTTCTCAACCTCCGATCTGATTGGTTCGGGGACACCCAGGCCACATGCTGGAACAAACGAAATGGAAATCTCTAACAATAGGGCCCAGTATCACGATTATAAAAGCTCCCGACCGATGTGCAGCCAGCTTTGAGAACTGCTACTCTACATTTCCCAGGAAGCAAGTCTCACTCATACACAGGCTTGGAGTCAACACTGCACGCTGACTTTTTAGTAAAGAAAATCCAGGTAACTCTTTTAATCTCAGCATGGCTTTGTCTGAAACATGATTGTGTATGTTTATTAAGTGGTGCTCAGCACACATGGCTGTAGTCTCTGATCAAGTAGCTCCGGGTAGAAAAAACAGCTCCTCCCACACAGAGCCTCTCAGACCCATAAGATTAGAGAATGTATATCAACTGCATAATTATTGAGGGTAGACAACTATTTTCTTTAGCAGCTATTCAACTTGTCCAAACACTGGGCTTATAAGAGATGCATTCATCATGTCAAAAAATAGTCACTAGAGAGATAAACACACAAGTAATTTATGGTGGAAAAGTGGAAAGTCGCTCCAGAATTCAGGAGGAACTGTCTGGAGACGGCTACATGAGTTGGAGGCATAAAAACCAATCCCAGAACATCATCAGTGATAAGTCACATTGATAGGAGTTTTTCTTGGTGAAACGATTTGATGAGAATTGCACTTTATCGCTGTGGTTTTCCTTCCCCAAACCCGTAAGTCCGGTCTCATCACGGTAAGAGATTAGGCAAACCCATACTGAAGGACATTCGGCAAAATACCCGACCAGTTTTCCTCCAGACTGTCAAGGTCATCAAAAAGGAAGAAAGTCTAGGAAGCTGTCACAGTCTAGATGAACTTGAAGAGATATAATGACTAAATACATTATGATATCCTACATGGGAGCCTGGAACAGAAGAAGGACATTAGGTAAAAGCGAAGAAAATTCTAATAAAGACATACCAGTGATGTATCAATATTCGTTCATTAGTTGTGATGAATGTACCATATTAATATAAGATGTTAACGGTAGGGGGAAACTGGATGTGATATATATGGAAACCCTGCACCATCTCTGAAACTTTACCCTGAATCTACAACTATTCCAAAATAAGAAAAAATTTTAAACATATTTTTTGAAGATTTTTATTTATTTGAGAGACAGTGAGAGGGAGAGAGATCACAAAGGCAGAGGGAGAAGCAGACTTGCTACTGAGCAGGGAGCCGGATGCAGGGCTCAATCCCAGGACCCTGAGATCATGACCTGAGCTGAAGGCAGAGGCTTAACCCACTGAGCTACCCAGGCACCCCTCAAAATCAAAATTCTAATTAAAAAAAATCAATCCCTGGACCCCCACGATGGACATACTAGCATTTGAAAACGAACTGAGGTGTGGAATTCTATTAGAGCGTTTGTGAACTGTGAGGAAGGTGCGCAGTGACTGGAGAAGTGTCAGTATCGCAACCGAGTTTGAAACAAGCAAAAAGGAAACCACACTCATTTTACATTGGTTGACTTGAACATTTCTAAAAATGATTGAACAAATCAAATAATCAACCAAATTGCAACAGAAATCATCCGATGGTGTGCAAATTTGCCAATTATATGAAATTACATTCCTGCAATAGTAAAACAGCTGTCCTGTCCTGTGCCTGACTGTGTGGGGAGAAATCAAAGATTCTGAACAAATTATATAAATATAGCATAGGATCAGTGTTTCCCAGAAGTCGTTCCATGGAAGCAGAGTCCTAGGAGATGTTCTCCGGAGAGAGAATTCACTGTTAAGTTTGGGAAACACCGCATTGCTGTCAATGTGGCTGGTTTGACTGAGGAGCTGAATTTTTAGCTTAATTTAATTTAAGTTTAAAGAGCCACCCAAGGGTAGTGGCTGCTGTGTAAGACCGTGCAGTATCTAGAATTTATTACATAACACAGCAACAAGACAAGTGGAGTTTCTAAGTTAGCAAATACTTGTAGAACAAAAACAGAGTGACAAATTTGAGAAATGTCCTACTCTCAACGATGATGAAATTCAAAAGGGATATATGCACTACTCCTGTAAATTTAAGGAATAGAAATTCTGGTTATACACTGGGAACGATAATCAGAAATGATCACAGGTTAAATGTTGGCATTAAAGCGCTTGCATTAAAAAAATCTGATGACCCTCCTGGGTGGCTTAATAGAAGCATGGCATGAATGGCCTCCCCAGCACTACCAGGACCGAATCTTGTCCTGGTCAAGACAGTGATGGAGTGGACAGAAGATTAAATTGTGAGTTTGAAGACTTGCTTCCATCCACGCTCGGGCATAGACATGTGGTGTGACCATTCTGAAGCCTCCATTTCCTCACAGGCAAAATAACTGAGTTGGACCAGATGATTTCTAAGATCCCCAGCAATAATTTCATCACTTTAAGAAAGAAGTGTCATTTGCACACACGAATTTATGGCAGTACCCTTCACAATAGCCAAGAAGTGGAAACAGCAAATGTCCACTGACAGATAAATGGCTTAGAAAAGGCCAGCAGATACATACAGTGCAGTATTATATTTCCTTCTTGTCCGGTCACATGCTACAACATAGACGAGCCTTGAAGACAGTATGCTAAGTGAAATAAGCCAGTCACCAGAACAGAAATACTGTTGATTCCACATACATAAGTGTATCTAAAGTCGAATTCAAAGAAACAGGAAATAGAAAATGGTTACCCAGGACTGGGAGGGAGAGGAAATGGAGAATTGTTCAATGGGTAGAGAGCTTCAGTTGTACAAGATGAAAAAGTTCCAGAGATCTGCTGAATAATATATTTAATGCTACACTAATGTACACTCAAAAATGGTCAAGTTGGGGCACCTGGGTGGCTCAGTTGGTTAAACACCTGATTCTTGGTCTTGGCTCAGGTCATGATCCCATGGGTCGGCATGGAATCAGCTTGAAGATTCTCTCTCTCTGCCCCTCCCCCCACCTTGGGCTTGCATGCTCTCTCTCAAATAAATAAATAAATAAATAAATAGATCTTAAAAAAAAAAAAAGATAAATAGTTGTAAAACTAATACTACAATTCCTGAATAAATTCCAGAAACCAAAATTGTAACATTTACTCACCCTCGGGGTTAGAGGGATGTTTTAACCTTTCAGTTTCTCAGACTGGAAAAGACTAGGGCATATTTTATTGCTTATCGTCCACCCACACTGCATGTGGGCTCAGCAAGAAATTCAGTCATGGTAACTGTGAGCAGAGGTGGACAGCCTGGGTCAAAGGAACCTACGGTTGGGCTCACATTCACGAACAGCCAAGTTCACCAACCAAGAGGGTGTGAGTGAACTTGGTCCTGCTCTGGGCTCCTAATTCTGCTATGTTCAGTTGCCCTTAATTCAGAGACTGGGATTGTCAGACCAGAAGTCTTTAATATCTACAGATGGGCAGGTAGTGGCTAGGGAAGTATTTTCAGAGACATCTAGTATTTTATGGATAAAATATTCAACATCTAATTTCTGAGGCCGAAGAAAGAGGGTTAGACTGAAGTAAAGGGACTTAAAGAAAGAAATAAAGAAAAAAGTGACCTCCCAGATGGTAAGGTTAAAGAGCAGAATATGTAATCAAGGAAGTTTTAGGATCTCTAGTCCTGAAGATTTTTTTTACAGAATCCAAGACAGACAGGAGGCCCCCTGAGGAAGCAGTACAGACAAAATAAACCCCCGAACCCCTCTATTTCTCTGCAGTCTATTTTCAAAAGCTACGCATCTCTAAAACAAAACCATTAATTTTCAAATTGAATATACTCCAACAATTTTTATGTAGGTCACATTTGCTGAGAATTTTCTTAACCAGAACAGTTCATCTCAGAGTCTTTGTTTAGGATTCGTACACACAGCAGAGAGTACAAAGGGCGGATGCTTTCTTGCATCTGTACTACAAGGTTGAAATTGTGATCCATGGGGGCAAATATGTATAAACCTAGATTCTGAATGTCCAGTGCTAAATATGATCCTTCTCAGCTTCTTTGCATTGAAACCATGTCCTGAACATAAAAGAGTTCTACAAGGTAGAGCAGGAGACAGAGACTGGGTTGCAGATGCAGAGAAAAACAGAGTCAGAAGACAAGGCTGATACAAAAAGAATCGGGGGGACCCATGAGAGGAGGTCAAGTTGGGTCAATCCAAGGCCTTTCTGGAACTGTTTCTGGAGCTCTTAGAAAAAAAATGCTCATTTTTGGTCTGGGATCAATCCTGGGGCTGCTGGTGGCCAAGGATGCTGCCATACGGAAAGTGCTTGCCTGAGATGGAAAGCAATAAAGAGAAAATACCAAGAGATGGAGGAAGGGATACAGAAGGACTGGGAGAGAGTGTGTGTGTGCACAAAAGAACACGCACGTGTAAGCATGTCTGGGACAGGATGCTATCTTGTAAACCTGGATCCAGCCACACCTGAAGCCTTTGATTTACCAGTTTTATGAGTCAGTACATTATTCTTCCTTCAATGTGTCTGTTTCTTTCAATGGAAAGAAGCCTAAGTAGAACAGGAATGAGGAAGAGGAGGGTGGTGGGGGATACCAGAAGAAATGGAACAGGAACCACGGATGGCAGTAGGACGAAAGCAAGAGCAGTGCCTTCGATGTAGTCAGGACCTCTTTGAGGCGAGGAGACCCTTTTAAGTGCAAACAGACAGAGTGACATTTAGGCAAATGCTAAAAGAGACAGAAAAATTATCTTTGAAGAAATGGTCAGCGTTCACCTCTTGGACGATTGGGCATCCATGCCCGGCCACTAAATTGCAGTCCTCTCTTCTGTGTGACATGGGATGTTCTGGGTGCGTGACCGTCATGCTATAATGTTTGGAAAGACATTCTACTATGGAAATCATTTTCCGCAAATTTCCTGTAGCCCATCAACACAAACAGCTTCATCATTCTATCAGAGCCACGCATCTCCCAAAGAGTTAACAGAACGTGGAGCAAGAAATAAGCCTAAAATCTTCTTTTCTGGATTTCTTCCCATCCTGCTGAGCATCCCTGAGTGCTAGATAAAAGGCTGGCGTTTTCTTCATGTTACCTTGTCTCCAGATTTGGAAACACTTTTGTGGAGGTAATCACTTGGTTCGCTTTTCAAAGGAATAATAAAGAGCTTATCCCTTATTCCCTTTCTAGAGTCACACTGACACGGAGCAGTCAAAGTAACCCATTACCAGAGACTTCCCTGCTTTGCTCAAATTATAAACTCAATGGGCATCTCTCCTGGGAATTCAAAGAACAGATGAGTGTGGGTGAGCCAAGCTTGCTGTTCGAAGGATGAACCAGGTTTGCTAAATGTTTTGTTTTAGCAAAGACAACATAAGTAGTGATTACGGTTCACTTGGGTTTTGTACTGATCGTCAAAATGCTGACAGTCACTTAAATCACTCACTGGGTGGAATAATCACCCTGAAAAGAACGGGGATAGTACAGCTCGTATTATAAAATGGAACTGAATACAGGAAGATGAAGTAACAACGGGTGTGGTAGAAGCGATCTTTGTCAGAATAACAGAGATGATTAAAGACAAGAATGAGATATCAAGTGTACTGGGTACTCTCGGTGACATGAACACAACAGGCAAATCATGCAATTACAAAGCTGAGCATAACTCAGAGAACATCTCTTTTTGAGAAGAGCTCGTGTCAGGTTGGCCTGTGTGCATCACCCAGGGTCTTTCGATAGAGCTTCTGGACCGTTTTGCTTTTGCAAAACCCTTTTCACATGGACAGGACAGAATCTGGAATGCTGAGCCACTGGAAATAAGAGACTGCATTATGAAGCATTAGATGTTGATGGCCTGCAAACGAGAGGACCCCTTCCAGATGTCCCTAGTCAACGGACCCCAGGCAGCCCTGCATTTGTAGGGGTCAAAGGAAACTGGGAAAAACAGCATGTGGTCCTTTTACAGAACTGTTTATTCAGCAATTAGCAAAAGGGAAATGAGCTCTGACTTTGATTTTTGGTGGAGTGGGGTGGGGCTGGGAGATAAACTGGATAATTTCGGCCACTGTGACAGACTGCCTGATACTGACAGGATTAGAAAGTTGAGGGCCTTTCAAGGATATCTCCAGACGCGGATCTGCTCAGACCCCACACTGTGTCCAAATTACCCTCTTCTTACAGATTCTGAGACTGAATGTGTAATTTTAGCTTCAGATAAAAAGTTATGTTAAATAATAAGCATAAAAATAAAATATAAATGAAAAGTAGTATTTGAAGACGACTTCCAAGCAGAGTATATCATTTTGCTCAAAGGCTCCCTTCCTTCTGTCCATTTCCCTACACACAACTGAGTTTCAGAAGAGCTACAGCATCAATGAGAGGCTGGTGAGCTTTCAACGGATTCTGAGCCTCTAGGGGGTGCGTATTTCAGGGAAGAATTGACCCTGTGAGTTTCCTCCCCACCTCTTCCATCTCCAGGCTGGAAGCCGTGGGTTAACCAAATCATGACTTTTCAAAAGACAATGATAATAAATAACTTACTCTGAAGTTCACAGCCCAAACAATGCAGGCTTTTTCGTTCTCATTATCTCCTAACAGTTAACTCTAATATCAAGTTCAAAGCTGATTCTGTTTCTTTCATGTTACTGCTGTTGTTTTACTTTTTTCCTGCTGTTTATTTATGTATTCAAATCTGTCAGCACCTTTATTCCTTCTTCCTATCGTTTTTTCTTTGCTTCTATTTTAACGGCCTAACACATACTTCTGAACTCATGCTTTTGATGTGCCTTAAAGTATTTATTTTATCACCAGTGAATAAAGTGTATGTGCCCTAAAGTTTTCAAACTATTTTTCTCAGAGTCATTGGTCCTCAATAGAAAAAAGTTTCCCGTTTTTATTTCATATCCTATGCCTGCCATTCCTTGAAATCTCTAAGTTCTCTCTCAGCTATCCCTTTTTGGGAATCACTGTTTTTCTCGGTGTCTCTATTTTCTAGCACCTTCGTCACTTGTATTATTCTCTTGGACACTTTTTCATTAGCTTTACGACAGTTCAAGTGAAAACATCAGCCGTGTGCTCAGCTCTGGGACAGTTCTATGCTTGAGAAGTTGTAAGGAGGACGAAGGCACTGTTTTCTGTTCTGGAGACACAGTGGTGCATTTTTCCACGATTTTATGTTTTGAATTTTAGTACCAAGCTATGGTGAACGTGAACCTTTTTTGGCTTTCCATGCTCCACACAGGCAAGTGGAAATTACTTCCGTTAGCAGGATCACAAAGTGAGAGGTGCAGCCTACACAGAGTTCTTGCACAGATCTAGCACGGACCTTCTGACAACTTGGGACACCCCTCATGTGGGGACATGTATATGCACCTGTGTTTCAAATGAAACTACCCAGTCTGGCTTCTTCCGCCATCCCCACAACCGTTGCCGTATAGATACTTACTCTGGGACGTAGAAAGATTGGAGAAAGCTGACTTTGTTCGACCTGCTAGCCACTCCAGGCTTTCATGCATGTTGGCCAAAGCTTTGAGGTCACTGACATCACGGAGGATGTCTTGCGGAGGGATTAGCTTATCTCCCAGGTTCCCAATAAGGACTTCTGACTCCTTGCCAAAGGCTGCCCTAAGAGACAAATCAGAAACATATTTCACATATAGCATGGAAAAGAGAGGGGTGGGCAATACCGTTTTAGGCAGGGTTGTTAGTATTTCATAGCATGCTATCTTTCCCAGGTTTACTATTGCTTACAATTGTTCCAGTAGGAGAAAGACAGTTCTTAGAAGAATGAAGTTTCCCTGATGCTCATACCTTCAACAGGAAACAGCATGGGGCCTCACCTAGACAGTGATGGTCCCTGGGGATGGCTTTGATGCCCGCTCTCTTGTGGCTTTTTCCTTGTCTCTTCTGCTATGGACACTGACCAAAAGCTTAGGGCATGAAATATGTATATGGTTTGAAGGTTATTGTGATAAATAAAACCACCAAGTTAATCAGCTAGAAAATGTTTTAAAATGTTCAAAAGCAGGGACACCAGGGTGGCTCCAGTGGGTTAAGCCTCTGCCTTCGGCTCAGGTCATGATCTCGGGGTCCTGGGATCAAGCCCCACATCGGGCTCTCTGCTTGGTGGGGAGCCTGCTTCCCACCCCCCTTCTCTGCCTGCCTCTCTGCCTGCTTGTGATCTCTCTGTCAAATAAATAAAATCTTTAAAAAAAAAAATGGTCAAAAGCAAAGAGGGTCTAGTTTCTTTAAGAGAGGAGATTATAGTTGAGATGGATGAGAGGCCTCCTTCATTCATTCCCTGACTTGTTGTAAAAGGGATCCGAAGCAAACTACAAGGCAGTAAGGTATGTACTATTAGAAAAGAGAGACCAATAAAAACCAATGCTGGATCCTTTCACTGACTGGAAAAGTAAAGTTGGATGGTCTGCACACAAAAGCCAGCATGCTCATGATATCTGGTGGGGGGAGGTTAAAAAATGAAGTCCCGTGGGGTCACAGGAGGAGGGAGTTGGGAGGGCCCCTGGAGACCATGCAGTGCCGCCACAGCACGGAGGCAGAAACGGAGGCTCAGAAGGTGAACCGTTGTGCCCACATAACACGCGAGTGGCAGAGCTGGGACTGTCTAATTCCCACAGTGCCCTTCCTTTCAGAAATACAGAGGGCTGAAATGACAGAAGACGACTGAGGCTGCTAGGGAGAAAAATCTTGTCTTTTTAGGGACGCAGAGCCGCTGCCGGTGAAGGTTGGAACAGGCACCTGGAGAGTTCTCTTTGAAAGTCCCAAAGCTTTTTAAAACTCAGAACGCCTTAAGTGAGCAGAAACAAAGGCTTTATTTTAAGGAGCAGGAACCAAATTATGTTTCAAGCCAGAGGTGAGGAGTAACAGGTGACAGAGTCAGGATAATGCTTCATCGCTGGAGCCCAGCATCAAAGCAGACGTTCCATGTGGAGAGAAACAACGGCTGTGAATTACAAACTTATTTAAAAATGTGTGTGCTACCGAGTAGTGAGTCTCCATGAGGCTTCTTATTTCAACGCAGGGTTCCAGTTTTTTTAAGGAAAAGTCATCCTCGAGTGACTGAGTTGGGTAAGCTATGGTCATGGAGGCGACAGAGACTGTGCCCGGGAACCGGAAGAGCACATATGAACTTGACTCAGCGGTCTCACGAAAGGTCTTGGGGTGGAATCCTAAAGTCTGCATCTCTAACCAGTTTCAGAAAGAACGCTTTCGTTGAGTACTAAGAGTTAGAGCACAGGCTTCTAAGTCACCCGAACCTAGTGCTGAATCCTAACTCGGCCATTTACTGCCGGAGATCTACTGTCTCTGATCCTCGTTAGCTGGAGGTGAGGGTGTTGACCTTGGATGAAGTAATATAAACATCAGAGGGGACTTCAGAAACCTTTACTGGGACAATTTCAGTAATTCCAAAAGTAGAGAGAATGGTAGGATAATCTCGCACGGGTCAGTCTTCTTTCACCTGTCTTTCTCCACACCCCACCCCTTTTGGAGGATTTTGAAACAATCATTCAGGTGATGTGAGGTGCGTGACCCAGTGCATGGAACTTGGTGAAAGCCAACAAGCTGTAGTTATCATCACTCTACAGGCTGTTGAGATGGCTGGTTTATTTGGCGTCAACCCAGGGTAATGCTACAATGAATGAATGAAAATAGACAAGTGATCAGAAGTAAGCCAATTAGATCTCAAGGGCTAGTTTTGCAAATGGAACCTCATAGCATCACAGCAAATGTCACCATGTCTCAGAGCCTGGATTTCCGAGAATCTTCAAGAGGTAAATTACTGTGATGGAAACCACTAATTCCCTGCCCAGTATCCATCATCCCATGCCTTCTTAGGCAAAGGATGCTGGGATTGTCAGCGTCCAAAGGACACTGGGGGTCAGCCGTGTGTTCAACTTCAAAACAAAACAAAACAAAACAATCCCCTGCTCAATTTCCCAGCGCTTCTTGCAGAAGCGGTGGTCAATAAGCTATAAATCAAAATCAGTAAGTGGGCTTCCAAGAAAGCCCTTTTGAGCAATCTCGGCTGGCAGGGACCTCTTGTGCCCCCTGCCTTTCTGGAATGCAGTTATGGCAGGTGAAGCTGTAATAGTGCTTCTTCGAACATCAGATGACCTTGAGTATGAGAACAATGCTGAGAATAATGGAGCCAAAGATTAGGAGGGCATGGGGGCCCCCACGCCACCACGGAGCTGCAGTGCAGGCCCAGACAATGCGCTTCTGGGCGTCGTGTCACCGGAGGGACAATAAAACCCTATTTGTTTTGGCCACTGCGATTCCAAGTTCCTGCCACTAACAGCTAAATGCAATTTCTAACTGACACAATGATCGAATTAGCATAAATGATGTCAACCTCGGAAAACTTTCCCTGAATTTAGATATCCCTAAAATCAAGTTACCGGGGAAAAGCAAAACAATGTCTCCTCCCTGATTTGAGCCCGGCAGGGTTCTCTGTGGCTGTCATTCAGTCAAGCTGTAAATATTTAGTTTTCTTAATCTGTCCTTATATATCAACTCTCCCAGCCCCTTAATCATCTTTGATAGATATAACACAAAAAATGCCTCCAAGCCGGGTGGTTAAAAGGCAACAGGGGAGGCAAACAGCTTTGAAAAACAGGCTCGGAGGTATTTTTATGCGTGTAGGTGTAACCCTGGGTGGAATGTGACAATCAAGACAAATGTATTTATGTAGAAGTCTAATCTGCTTGTGGGGGGATCTCTGGGCCTTGGGCAAGTCTGCGGTGTGCTTCCTGCCCTGGGTGCCTATCCCATTTCCCTTTGGCTCACTCAGATTTGCTTAACCTCCTCCGACGGGAGAGCAACAGACTGAGAAAAATACAAACCGCCTCATGTTGAATACACAGGACACATCTCATTTGACAGGAATCCATAATCATCCCCTAACAACCTGGAGAGCGCACGGAAGCCATGACATCGGGAATAAATGATTGACAGTTATAACCACTTCACACACACACAAATCATTCCATGGAGGATTTGTGTGTGTCAAAGAGCTTGGTGGATGGTTTTTATGTGTTACAATAACCTTAAGGGGATGGCTTTAGCTGCTTGACTACAGATCTTTTCTCTAAACCTTCTAATTTCTTAAATAAATTATGGTATATCCACACTATGGAAAACTACGCAGGCATTAGATATTATATAGTAGAAAACACTTGATACCATAGAAAAATATTGGCTATGGCTTATTTTTAGCTATGATCCCCAGCTGAGTAAAAGAAGCTGTTATATAACTATATGTACTGTAGGATATTAAAAAAAAAAAAGATTATATGTCTACCTAAACTAAAAAAGGCCGATGTCTACATATCCAAATGCTAACTGTGTAACCAGATCGTGCTTGGAGCTTTTTTGTATTTTCCACATTTTCTTCAAAGAGCATGTTTACTTTTTAATTAAAAAACAAAACTTGGAAACCCTACCACAAATGAGAAAATGTTTCGAAGGGACACATCAAGAATTTCAGCACGGAAAATAGGAGGATGTGGGTGTTACAGTTACTTAAGCCACATGGGGAGGCAATGGGTGGTTGGCTGGTTCGGACCGAGGCTCCAGGCTTGCTCAAGATGCCGTCCCTGTCCGACACAGAGGATCTCACTACCAGAACGACGACGGCCCAGCATCTGGGCCAATACTGTTTCTCTTTCTAGATCTGAATTTCTACCTACTCTTCACCTTCTGCTGCTTCTGCAAGCCCATTAATGAAGGAAGACATTACATATATTTGGCTGACGTGGGCAGCAGAATCATCATTACCCTGAGAAAGAGGAGTAACAGAAATCCAGATGGGACAGGCACTCAGTCATGGCCCACAGGTCATCGGACGGAGCTGGGAACAGGAACCGGAACTCAAAACTTGTGTGGGCCAGCTACCGAGGCCCGCGCAAGGAGCCCCCTTCGCCAGCGGTAGGCCAACATGCTCACGTAGATGCCTATAGAAAAACTACAGACGTGTCAAACCTGTGAGGCTTAATTTTAGCGCACAATTATAATCTTGAAGGAGCCTGATCTGACAAGAATCCATTTAAGAGATTTTTGCCAAGAGTGTAAAACCCGTTTAATTTAATTTTACCACACAATTATAATCTTGAAGGAGGTCTATCCGACAAGAATTCATTTAAGAGAATTTTGCCAAAGATGCTGAAAATTGTCTCCATTTAGTCTTTAAATGGTTCTGTTATCGGCTGAAATCTTAGAAAGGCCAAAAAAAAAAAAATCTGCATCTTCAGCAGACTAAATGCACTTAGGGAAGAAACATCACAAATAATTTGTTTCAGAATGACTGATCTGCAGATCTGGGCTCTGTTTGGTCCCATGCCATGTACATTCACATTCCCTTGCTCTCCTCTCAAAACTCCCCCAGTCTACCCCGTGGCTTCCTATCGCCCAGGAGCCTAGGAAACCTGCCGGAGCGCACTCCCCTCTGATGTGGGACCAAGCGCGGAAGAGCAAGGACCAGCTCAAAGAGCGAACCTGACTCCCACAGGCTTCTTCCCTCTCAGAAGGGGCAGTATTGTACCCACCGCTGTCACAGCCACTTAACAGAACCGCTTGCCTGTTTCTACTAGCACCACTGTCAGATTTCCCCAAGGTCTTATTGACAATCCTGCTATCCTATTCAACAGTATTTCTGGCCATGAAATTTCTTTTACAGGAAAAGAAGCATAAGGGAGGGCTGATGTTCCCGGAATGCCCTTCTCGTTGCTTCGGCCATCCCCCCGGAAGGAGCTGGCCTGACAGAGGGGTGCGATGGCCCCTGCAGGATTCAGCTAAGGGTCCAGTTGGAAGCTAACACTTATCAGGCTGGAGTGCTGGAGGGCTTGACTCAGTACTCCAACCCCTTCCCCCCAAGTACCCCCAACCCCTGCCGCCATAATAAGAAAATACAGGCCTGGGAAGTTAGGAATAAAAGCAGGAATGGCCCTTCCTCTCATGATTATAAACAGTTACAGGGTTCAACTCCTGCCCCTTCCCCCAACTTGGGGCTAGGTGGGTTTTCAGGTATTGGGGAAGGAATGTCTCCGTGGGCAGTTGCAACAATGACTCCATTAAAACTGGTAGCAGAGGAGCGGCGCCTGGGTGGCTCAGTCGGTTGGGCGGCTGCCTTCAGCTCAGGTCATGATCCCAGGGTCCTGAGCCCCATGTCAGGCTCCCTACTCAGCAGGGAGCCTCCTTCTCCCTCTCCCACTCCCACTGCTTGTGCTCTCTCTCTCTCTCTTTCTGTGTCAAATAAATAAAGATCTTAAACCAACAACAACAAAAAACTGGTAGCAGAGACGGCCATCTGGCCTTTTGGCCTTCTCACCACTGAACCAACAGGCCGAGAGGGCCAACTGTGATGCCAAGGGGTAAGTCTGTGACTTCTACACTGTAAGCGCAGGCAGACCATGTCAGATTCACTGGGATCCATCTTAGTGTTTCTACGTCCATGGTGAAATTAAGGGAAAATGCAGGGCAACCCGATAAAGGCAGGAATGCTAAGAACTCAGCTCTTCTAGGAACAAAGGCTTATTAGTTTAACACATACAGGTGGTGACCTCTGTCGAGCTGAGGTGGCAGCAGAGGCCAAGAGTGCACAGTGGGACGGGCGGGTAGAAGAAGGAGGGAAGAAATAGCTCCTGCTGCCTGGGAACTGCTTGGCGTATCTATGCATACATCAACCAACAGTTTCTTTTGGTTTTCCACTTTCCTTACTAGTTTTTATTTGTAGTAAGATCTACGTAACATAGAACTGATCATTTTCACCATTTTTAAGTATACGGTTCCATAGCCTTAAGTATGTTCACAATGTGTGACCATCATCACGACCTGTTTCTAGATCTTTCCCATCAACCCAAACAGAAACTCTGTGCCCATTAAACGGTAACTTTCCCTACACCACACACCCCTGCCCACCCCCGCTGCTGAGTCCCTGGCAACCCTTATTTGAGTCTGTGTTTAGGAATTTGTCTATTACATCTCACAGACATGGAATCATACCATACGTGTCCTTCTCTGTCTGGCTTATTGACATGTTTTCAAGGTTTATCCATGGTGTAGTATCAGAGACTCGTTCCTTTTTTAAGGCTGAATAATATTTTGTTGCTATGTTCATACCACATATTGTTTATTCATTAATGGCTGACGGGCAGGCTGGTTGTCAATAATGCTTCCATGCACACTGGGGTACTAGTATCTATGCCTCTGCTTTCAATTCCTTTGCATACATATGGAGAGGTGGAATTGCCAGGTCATATGGTAACTCTGTGTTTCTCTCTCTAAGGAACTACCAAACCATTTTCCACAGTGGCTGCACCATTTTACATTCCCACCAGCAATGCACAGGGGGTCCAATTATTCTACATCCTTGCCAAAATTTGCTATTTGCTGGTTTTAAAATTTCCAATTAATTTGTAAATAGTAGCCATCCTAATGGGTTTGAGGGGGTCTCTACCCCACTATTTTATATGAGGAGCTGGTAGTGATCAACTTCCCAATTTTTCTTTTCTTCTTCATCTTTCTTTCTTTCTCTCTCTCTTTCTTTCTTTCTTTCTTTTTTTAAGAGATGCAGAGAGAGGTCTGGGGAGAAGCAGAGGGAGTGGGAGACATGACCACAGAGGACAGTGGCAATCCTAGACTTGAGATGAATACAGTGAGTATTGGGGAGACAGGGAGGGAATGCCTTTATATGATGAACAGCACTTGATATCAGGCAGAAGTATGAAGTTCTAAAATACGGGCGTAAGGGTGAGAATGGATAGAGAGCAACACAAGGGGTAAGACTAAAACTCCTGGGCCTGTGTGCTTTAAGATCCATTCCTCATCTTTCCCTTGCTCTGATCTGTACTGGGGCGAGGCAGGGGCTGATCCTTGCAGCCTGCTTTCCAGGCTCCCAGCTGGGTATGGACACTGGGAGGCCCTCGACGGGAGGGACACTGAAGGGCAAAGGGAGAGGAGAAGGCAGGGCATTTATCCCCTGCCCTCTCTGCCTTCTGGGTCATGTCTCCAGCAACAGATGCATCTTCTTGGTTCCACTCCTACCCAGCTGTGGTGTACAACATTCCTCTGTCCTTTGGCATTCCAGCTAAAGGGAGGGGAGTGGCTTCTTGCTCTTGCTAACCTGTGGGTTATCTGAATGTTCCTGGTCCATAGGCCCGCATTAGAATGTATAACCAAGTCCTTACATTAAATTCTCTCGGAGGTAAATAGTTGACATCGTTTCTATTTTCCACGTTAGACCTTGACTTACACGTTAGATCTAATGACGACGTCTGGTCATATTCATTGCTATTGGGGACTGAGTCAATTATTTGGCATGGGAATTAATTAGTCCTGTCGTATGAGCAGACAAACTGAGACATGTTAAGGTGACCGGTAGACATCACTTAGCCATTATCTGTCAGAGCCTAAACTGATGAAGGTTATAGAAAGGTCAGGTCACCTACCTAGATTCCTAATAAGACTGACTGATTCTATTGAGATTGACAATGACGCATCCATTTATCACTTCTGCTTTTTACAACTGCTCCATCTTCAACCCTTTCAAAACTTAATTCGTCTGTGTCAAAAATAATGGGGGTAGCACGCATTCTGATGGGTTCTTTAATCAGGTTTTCAAAAACTGTTTTTCTAAGATAATCTTGGCTAAATCCTCATAAATAAGAATAAAACAGCCCAGTTATCTTGATTACAATATTATTTCTTTCCTCCTAGAAACTGCTAAAACTCATCCCCAAGTCTATCCTTCACTCATTTTCATGCGTGTGCATTTCATCACACACTCTCATGGGAACAGCTATTTTTCACATTTAATAAGTAATTGCTCCTCTTTAGAAATTTGTCTCTGTCTATAATCACAATCAAGGATTTTTTTCAGTTGCTTTCTTTGCCTAGAGTCTCTCCGCCATGTACAAACTTGCATTGCTCCGGCCTGGCTGGATGATACGGAGCCGTCCACAGCTCTGTGCAGGGACAGACCGGGAATGAGTCCGGGAGGGGTCCGAGGGTGTTCTCTGCGATCTCGGTGAATAGATAAAATATCAGCAATTTCTCTGCCCCCAGGTCCTGCTTGGGGCTTAGAACAACATTAGTTTATTGTTCTTTTTCTCCTGGTTGCAGGGAAATTGTAGTTTCTGGGTTTCTCACAGAAGACAGCCAGAAGAATCAATCAAGACCATTAAGCGGGTGGGGGTTTGACCACCAGCTCTTTCTCTTGTTCCTTTACATCAGCTCACTCACCACGACAGGCACAAAACGTTGGATGCGTGGATCTATGACATTCTGGTCCTGAGAGGGGAGTCGGTGTTAGTGTAAAACAGGGGTTCTTGATCTGGCTATACATTAAAAGCTGAACTAGAAAAGTGTAAACAAAGTTCCCCATGCCAAACTCCATCTGTGAAAACTGATTTATCGGTCATGGGTGGGGCTCAGACATGGGCATTTTAAAAAATAATGGCTTTATTGGGATATATTTCCTATGTCATAAAATTTGCCCATTTAATACGTGCAACTCAAAAGTATTAATCACAGTTATGTCATTATATATAATCACAGTTAATGGGACCATAAGACAATTTAGAGCATTTTCGTTACCGCAAAAAGAAACCCTATACCCATTAGACTTCATACTTATTCCTGACCCTTACCCTCCAGCCCTAAGTAAAGGCTAATCTACTTTCTGCCTCTATAGAGACAGACATTCATATGATTTATACTCATATAAATGGAATCACACTATATGTCCTCTTTTGTGACTGGTTTCTTCATCCCTGTCTAAGCCTGTCATAGTACTTCCTTTTTTTAAATTACCAAATAATATTCCATTGTATGGATATACCATATTTTGTTTACACATTTATTGGCTGATGGACATTAGGGTTGGTTTCCATTTCTAGGCTATTATGAGTTTTGCTGCTATGACCTTTCATGTATAAATCTTTGTGTGGTTGTATGTTTTCATTTCTCTTGGGTATATACACTTAGAAGTGCAACTGGTGGATCACAGGGTAACTATCTATAACCTTTCAAAAAAATGCCATATTGTTTTCCAAAATGGCTGCACCATTTTCCATTTCCCACTAGCATATGTGGATTCCAATTTCTCTACATCCTTGCCAACTCTTGCTATTATCTCTCCTTTTGAAAATTCCAGTCATTTTAGTGGACATAAAGAAATACATACATATACATATACATATACATATATATATTTTAGAGAGAGCATGTGTGCCCAAGTGGGGGGGGGAGGGGCAGAGAAAGAAGAAGAGAGAGAATCTTTTTTTTTTAAAGATTTATTTATTTATTTGACAGACAGAGATCACAAGTAGGCAGAGAGGGAGGCAGAGAGAGAGGAGGAAGCAGGCTCCCCACTGAGCAGAGAGCCCGATACGGGACTCGATCCCAGGACCCTGAGATCATGACCCGAACTGAAGGCAGAGGCTTTAACCCACTGAGCCACCCAGGTGCCCTGAAGAGAGAGAATCTTAAGCAGACTCCCTGCCAAGTGCAGAGCTTGACATGGAGCTCGATCTCACAACCCATGAGATCAAGACCTGAGCTGAAATCAAGAGTGGGACGCTTAACCGATTGTACCATCCAGGTGCCCCAAGGAAGTATATATCTCCTTGTGGTTTTGATTTTTATTTCCTTGACGGTTAATGATATTTAGCTTCTTTTCATGTGTTTATTGACCGTTTTATGTCTTCTTTAGAGAAATGTCATTTCTGATGCTTTGTTCATTTTTTAATTGGGTTATTTGTCTTGTTATTATTGAGTCATCCATTCTTTACTGGATATATACTAAGGATCTGTGCCATTAGCTGGGCTCTGTCCTAGATCCTGTGGTGGGGGCAAAAGCCCCCAGGATGATTTCCTAGTCCACTAATATGCCGTAGCCCAGAGTTTGAAAAACATGGTGTTAAAGTCTGCCTACCTCTGTAACGGTGTTTCTTGGCTGGGTGTCCCAAAGATGGTAGACGTTGACCAAGCATTTTATAGAGAAACTAAAACACACAGAGGAAGATGTGAGCATTCGCTCATTGTAGCAAAGGTGGGAACAGAGCCAGTTCCTGTCCTTAGTTTACTAATCAGGGCCACAGCCACCACTGTCCCTCACAAGTCACAGGAGCTTTAGGATTTCACTTTGCCCAGGGATTCCACAGCCCTTAGTCCTGCTGCCTCAAGATATATAAAAACTGCTTCTTATCAAGGAATTAGACTTTCTTGAGCACTCCACTCTCAAGTACTGCTAAAGCGGGGAGACATACACACATCTGTCAAATCTGAGTGGAGTCCCTTCATAATAACAGGCACCTTTCTACTTTGTAAAACCAAGTCTAATCACAGAGGTCCTTAAATTGGAGAACCTTCTCTGGCTGTGGTTGGGGAGAGAGATGTGATGATGGAAGAAGGTCAGAGAGTCCTTTGAAGGTGGAGGAAAGAGACCAAGAAATGAGGGCAGCCTCTAAAAGCTGGAAATGGCAAGGAAATGGAGTCTTCCTTAGAACCTCCAGAAAGGAGTGCAATCCTGCTAACACCTCGGTTGTAGCTCATTGGGACCCGGGTCAGACTTCAAACCTTTAGAACTGTAAGAAAATGAGTCTGTGTAGTTTTTAGCCACTAAGTCTCTGATAATCTGCTATGGGAGCAAAGAAAAAAAAACCTGAAAATATGTGGTAATGACGCGCACATGGAGAATGCCCTTATTGTTGAGAGATGAATGCTCATATGTTTAAGGATGAAAGGTCACCATGTCGGTAGCCTACTTTTTGATGGTCTGGCAAGAGACAAGTTAAGTGCATTTATTTGGTGAGAACAGAGTGGATATGGCAAGATGCTAACAGTCAGTAAATCTAAGTCAAAGCCTACAAGCATTCACTGGATGGTTATTTCAATTTTTCTGTGAACTTATCATTGAAAAAAAGTTTAAGTTCAAAAAAAAAAAAAAAAAAAGAAGCGAGGAAGAAATGGATAATTGTTGTGCTTTTCAAAATCACTGCCCAAAACACTTCCTAGGACAGCAGTCTCCCAGGAATCACTCTTGAAGTTTCTTCCCAGTGCATTGAGTTTCTGAGAATGAAGGCTTCGTACAGGGTATAACATAACACATACGATGAGACTTTAATGTGCCGAATTAAAAACTTGAACAATATTACAAAAGCAATCAGAACTCTCACAAACTGTCTTTGCCATTCTTTTTTTTTTTTTTTTTTAAAGATTTTATTTATTTATTTGTCAGAGAGAGAGAGCGAGCGAGCACAGGCAGACAGAGTGGCAGGCAGAATCAGAGGGAGAAGCAGGCTCCCTGCGGAGCAAGGAGCCCAACGTGGGACTCGATCCGAGGACGCTGGGATCATGACCTGAGCCGAAGGCAGCTGCCCAACCAACTGAGCGTCCCGCCATTCTTATTTCAGATCCGAAGAGATGAAATTTAGAATGACAGTCACTTATGTTTTGACACGTTTAATCCGTGCAGGCATAAATGCATAACTTCTTCTGCCGGTCCATCTTTCTGCCCTTGTATATGAATCCTGGAATAGTTTATGTGTTGTATTCTTATGGGTGAGAAAAACTATTATGCTCAAATAACTTTCTTCTCGAAGAAGAGGGCTTGGAGCCACCAAGGTGACGGCAGGGCAAAGGCACCATTCTGCTAAGGGCAATTTCACTTCTACGTGGGTTCCCTGTCTAAAAGACAGACACTAAAGGATCACTTTTTTCATCATGAAGCCCATAGAGGCTGGGCTGGTAGCAAAACACTAGGGTCCAAATAGTGAGTCTCCAATTAGAGGCCAAGATTCTAATCACAGGTCACTAGAAGTGACTGGGTGATAGGTCCAAATACACAATGGGAGATTCCTTATGTAAAAACACAAGACAACACAAGACAACACAACACACCTCTGCTCCTATTTGATTTGGAACTGTGTAAGTCATATGACAAACAATTCCTTAAATTTTTTCTGTAATTATAGTTTCATCATTTATCTTCTCCAGCAGCATGATGTTTCTTCTTTTGCCTGTGTTACTAACAATATATTCTATACATTAAACAGTTAGCTTTTTAAAATTTCTGGCTCATTTCCAGTCACTAATATAAAATTATGACTCAGACTGTAGGCAAACAGCTAAGTATTTTCACCCAGTTATGGACTGAAGTGAATTCCCTACTCCTGAAATTCATGTAGTGAGGTCCTAAACCCCAAAGTGATGATATTTAGAGGTGGGATGTTTGGGAGGTAATTAAGTTATGAAAGTGGAGCCCTCGTGATGGGTTAATACCCTTACACGGAGAGACATGAGAGAGATCTCTCTTTCTCTCTCCAATGTGTGAGGGTGTACCAAGATAACGGGCCTTTGAAGCCAGGAGGAGAGCTCTTATCAGAAACTGAACTGGCCGACACCTTGGTCTTGGACTTCCCAGCTTCTACGACTGCAAGAAAGAAAGAAAGTTCTGGTATTTAAGCCACCCAATCAATCTACAGTGTTTTGTTATGGCAGCCCGAGCTGACTAATACATACCCAATACTCGGAGACTCATTCTATGCTATCCTTTCTCTTCTTTAACTCCATTACTGTATCAAGTAGTACATGAATACAGACATACATTCATGCAACAAGCATTTACTGAGCAACCACTGTGTGGCTCACACGAGGTCTGGCATTCAATACCCAAATTCTAGAGCAATGATACTAGGTAAGTACTCTGGTCATTAATCCTATGCTTTTGATATCAGGTGTCAAATCCTACTTTGATTGGGATTTGATTTCAAAAGCCTTTAAGGCACCCTATGCTTTTATGACAACATTTTTCTGGAAAACAATAGTCACTGAAGAATTGACCAAATTTTCTTGTAAGATCAGCTTAATAATTCAAAGTTGTGATTCAGAGATATCAAATGAATGATGAATGTTTGCAAAAAATACGCCATAAATGTAATCATACTAAAACCAGAACCCTGAGTAGAGCCAAAGCATAGTAAAATTATACTAAAAATTCTACAAAATGGACAGAATGTACTAGGTGTATGATTACAAAAGGGCTCCATCTACTCTAAAATGTAAACATACAACATGAAAATACAACTCTGCTGGACATTAAACATGACCTAATGTAGTAGACACGTGCGCGCGCGCGCGCACACACACACACACACACACACACACACACACACAGTGTGTAAGTTCTAGAATTAATGACTGTCATTTAAAGAGGAGGGGCAGAGGTGTGGAGAAGTAAGGGGAGCTGGCTAAAGACAGCTTTAGCCTAGGGGCAGGGTGAGGCAGAAGCCCAAATCTCAGTCTTAGGGTTTTCTCCACATTCTTTACCCCCTTTTTGGAACCAAGCAGATAAGTACACTGATGTATCAGTGAGTAAGGAGAGAAGAATTCCACGGAAATGGATACTAGGTTGGGGCACCTGGGTGGCTCAATCTATTAAGTGACTGGCTCTTGATGTTGGCTCAGGTCATGATCTCAGGGTCCTGAGATCGAGACCTGTGTTGGGCTCTGCACTCAGCAGGAAGACTGCTTGAGATTCTCTCTTTCTCTTTCCTTCTACCTCTGCTCCTCCCCTGCTCTCAACTCACTTTCTCTCAAATAAATAAATCTTAAAAAAGAGAGAGAGAGAGAGAGAGAGAGAGAGAAATTGATACTAGGTTACAACAAGCAAAGAGCTAATTGTGAACAGCACATTATTTTCAGGCTGATGGCACCTGCTCCGAGTTTTCATAAAGAATCCACTTGGAATAAAATTGCATTGAAGTGCTTTGATAGCGCAGAACATGCTTTGTTCAGCTAAGCCACTAAATAAGCCTGGCTAACTAAGTTTTCTTTGTAGGATGTTGTCACTCAATTGTTGTCACTGGATATTAACAATAAGGCACACGCTTTTCCTATAGGTGCTAGGACTTCTAAGGGACACAGTTTTTCTGCCGGGAACAACTGTACATTACGTATTTATACAAATAGCAATAGTTTTCCATAAAGAACATTTATTAAGCTTCAAAACAGATGATCACATGTAGGATTAAAATAACCAATAATCATAAGTTGAACACATACTCTGGTTTTTCAACTACCGAGAATGATTGCAGATTTAAAAGTCAAAATTCATGTATCATTGAGCCTCCGCACCTGAGTATTCCAGCTCACCAATCATTCTGGTTACTTCTCAAATTACCATACAATCTCCTTTTGAATAAATTAAATCTACTCAGGGCAGAGACACTAAACACCTGATCTCAAACAAAGGCAATGACTCCCAAACTAAACAACGAAGTGGTCTGCCTTCAAGGTAGCTTTCTTGGAACAGAGAAGGAGAAAGAACTGAGGAATGGGAGGGGTGTAGGGGTTATATGGAAGACCAAGAAAGAGATGGGGACCTCCGGGACTAAGTGAGATAATACAGAGAAGAGTAAATGCTTTGCATCAAATGGGCAGAAAAGTGAAGGTGGCTTCAGATTAAGATTTTTTTGCAGGGGTAAACATAAATGTTAGAATGATGATGTATTTGTAGAGAATTAGTGAACAGGCAGTGAATAGTAACATGGTTTGAGGATATGTGGAATTTTTTTCTAAGTAATAATTACTCATAGTTAAATAACTTATAATGCTCAGCAGTGATTCCCCTGTCCAGCTCCTACCCACCCTTAGTCTTGTGCCCCTGAAGAAAGCACCTATAGCTTACAAAAACCAACTATTTCTGTTCCTAGTTCTTCCAGTGGTTACATCCACATGGAAATTGCTACTTGTTGATGTGTTAATTTTAGATATTTTGATTCTGACTGCCCTTCTTCCCTCCCCCCCATTATATCCAATTCCCCTTCTTAATGTAGTTACATGATTATTTTTAGTTAATCTATTGGCCTCTTAGATTTTTATGCATGTCTTTACCTCTAGCAGACTCCCCACATGATAAATTGCTTATTTAACTACCCTCCTAGTCTCTGAGCCCCTAAGGCAGGAGGGAAGCAGGGAGGAGTGCAGAGCAGGAGAGAGTTTTGGGGAGGAAATGCTGGAGAGGCAACTGATACCTGAGCTGAATCTTGCAAGCAGAACAGGACAGGGTACACAGGAGGCAGGGGTGAGATGAGCAGAGGACATTCCAGGAAGAGCAATGGGCATGGCAAACACATAGAGGGAGGAAAGAGCATGGTAGATAGAGAACTGGAAAAAGTTCAGTACAGAAAAAAAGACGCGGGTGAGAAGGTGAGCGGTTCATCTCCTGGAAGGATGTCAGCCTGCAGCAGAGAGCGTATGTGAGTAGAGACAGAGCTGGGGAAAGACAACAGCAGGCACAGGCCTCCTTGGCGGTGGTTTTGGACTGTCTCACTGTTGGCCGGTGTCTTAGGAACACCTCTTCCTGCTCTTACTTGGGCTTGGTAACAGGTATCCCTCCCAACACAGAACACTATTCTCAGCCTCTTTCTGAAGGGCTGAGTGGGACTCATTTGGGCAGATCATTATCTTCTCTTTGATTAAGACTCCAAATGAGAGAAAGAGGAATGGTGTTAAATGAACTAAAACCTAAGTTTAAAAAGTTAAGTAATTCCACAATCTGAAATTATACAAAAAAACACAATGTAGAAAACACTCTATCAGCGACTTCTTACCAATACTAATGAATAATTATAATCCTCCAATAACTGTCTACATAGATTAGCATTTATGCAATATATAGGAGAGATTTAATGTCTTTTTCATTTACTGACAATCTTATGCTAACAAGAGAGATATCATTTTAATATAATAACAAAGTGCCTAATGCAATCGTCTTGAACATTAATTGATATGTTTTGTAGCTGAGTCTCCAGTTAATTACCTGTCTTTTTTGTTTAATTTTGAGATTAAGTCTGCTTCTCACCTGGTCTTGCCTGGCGGTGCCCTACATCCGTCTATGACCTTCATCTTGTTTAATCGAGGGGAAAAAAAAAATTTTAGCAAAGCATTTTCTACCCTTGTACTCACTTAATATATTCATATTTCCTGATTCATCTTTCCTTTTATAATTATATTTTTAAGTCATATTAAGCCTGCAGAGATAGTGGAATACATGTCTCCATTCTAACGAACGTTTTGTTCAAGCTAGCTAGCCTATTTTCTCCTGCACTGGATCTTTTACTTGTTCCTTCTAATTCATCTAAAGATTCTTCAATAGCTGTAGTTATTGGGAATTTTTTTTTTAAGATTTTATTTATTTATTTGAGGGAGAGAGCATGAGAGAGCTTGAGTGGGGGGTGGAGGGTGGGCAGAGGGAGAAGCAGACTCCCCACTGTGCAGGAAGCCTGATGGGGGTTGGGGGGGGAAGCAGGATGGATCCTCAGCCAAACACAGATACTTAACCAACTGAGCCACCCAGGCACCCTCCCCCACTTTTTTAAAAAGTGGGCTCCATACCCAGTGTGGAGCCCAATGTGGGGCTTGAACTCAGGACCCTGAGATCAAGATCTGAGCTGAGATCAAGAGACACTTAACCCACTGAGCCACCCAGGCATCCTGTTATTGGGAACCTTTTAACAGCTATTGCTTATATTGTCTTGAGAACCTTTTGAAATTTCCAGATGGAATTTTTATGAAAATTATTTATGTTCTACTTTATTCATACCATGTTTCATCTAAACATATTTCTAAGCCCACTAGATTTCTGCCTCTCTGTCAAATCTGAGCTGGCTGAAGAAACCGAACAGGTTTGTAAAGACCTACCAAAGGCAAAACCGAAATAAAACAGACTAATTAGTGGCCGTACCAAGGACCAGAACCTGGGCCTGTGAGCTTCCAAAAGGAACATGGTCCTACATGTGCAACTTTCAGGGAGGCCACTGAAGGCACTTTCTTCCAGTTAAGACACTGGCTCACCATTCTTTACATTTTATTCTTTTCATTTGAAGAATGGGTGATTTTTCCCATTTTAAAATTAGCTTCATTCATCCAGCATTTACCGAGGATCTGTAATGTACTATGAGGGTTTCATAGAAGGCAGGTGAAGGTGCAAACCTTTCTTCTTCCATTCTCTTTTTTTCATTTACCATTTAATACAGAACTCATACCAAATAAAATCTCAGGAATGGCCTTGCTCTTTGAAATAGTATTTTGCTGTTCTTTAGTAACACTGAGTCCCTAATTTCATAAGACAACAGAAAGCAGCCTTAATAAACACGGCACTCACTTGATTCTCCAGATAAAACAAGAAGTTATCTTCTAAAACACTCAGTAACTAAATATAGCTAAAACATCCTTACTCTCTCTTCCCTATTCAGGTCTGCATTACACTCTCTCTGAAACCTACATAATTTCTTTTATATCATCTTTGTATTTTCACTCTCTTTGTGTTATCTTTCTTTTTTCAACTATGATTCTTTTTCTTTTTTCTTTTCTTTGATTAGGCAAACATAAAACTCAGAAAATTCGTAACAATGCAATACAATGAATATTAACAACTGCAAACTAAATCCAGAGGAAAAGCACTTATGTGACAAATGTCTGACATTAGCATAACATAATTAGAAAACCAGTCAAGATTATAATGATCAATGAAAATGAAGGAATAACTCAAAAGTTCAAACTTATAAATTCCTGATCTACTTTGAGGCTGGAGGATAGTGGTGGGGTAGTTCTTAGAGCTAGACCTTCTGGGCTCAAATTTTAGCTCTGTCACTTAGTAGCTCTGTCGATCTGAGGAAGTTACTTAATTTCTCTACCCCTCTGTTTCCTCATCATACCTGAAAACTCATAATGTTGCTATACAGTGCCAGATACCATCAACTCTGACTGTTGTAACTGTTCAAACAGATTGTATGATTTTTTTTATCATTCATCTTACTGCCTGCTAGACTTCAAGACTAATTTGTAGGCTTTATATCTTCCTTGATTTCTATCACCTGAAGACTCTGGTTCTGGTCTCACTAATCACATCTATCTACTTAAGGATTTTCAAACCCGGCTCTAGAGAAGTGATTCTTGTTTTTAAAATCCTGGGTCACTGAGTGAAATGGGGGTTCACAGGTTTTGGGGGACAATCTTTCTAATACAGATGGCCTCCCCAACTCCTAGACAATCCCTCCTCACCCCTGCTACTTGTCCCAACACCTTACGTCTTCTGTTAATTATACCTCCAGAAAGCGGGACTGCTTTTATCAGTGGACATTCATTGATCTCAAAAGGATAAATATATACATATATATGACAGGTGCAAAGACAATGGGCTACAACGCCTGCTTTCAGCTTCCTGGGGAACAAAAGGATATTTGCTATTTTTCCTTTTTCTAGTAAAACCCTGGCTTGACCTATATTTTTCCCCCTCTATTCAAAGTTAAGCCTGGAAATAACATAATTTATTTTTTAGCTAAAAAAACAAGAAGAGACAAGGGCCTCATTTAGTAATGAAGGGAACATAACCTTTATTCAATGCAAAGGGCAATGGATTCTATATTCATCCATGTGCCAAATAGCCCTCTGAGCTTTAAAAACTAATTATAGGAGGGGAGTGTGACTTTTCAGTCTTTTTGGCTCCTGCCATGCTGTACAGTACTCTAACGTGCTCAATCAAGACTCTGTCAACTCTACCACACTGGCATATCAATGAAGGGTGTTCTCTCCTACTTATCCTCGCTTTCAATGTATAATCAGGAGAGAGAATGTGAAGGATTAAGAGGAAAGAATCACAAAACAGAACAGACTGAAAAAGTTATTTTTCTATTGTTAAAGTAAATATAATTTGTTTTCAAACTATGTCTACATGCCAAAGCATGGACCCATCTCTTGGGCATAATGTTCAGCAAAATAAATCCCATACTATGATTAAACTTATATAAAATTTGGGGATACTCAATCTGATCTATGGTGATCAAAGTCAGAACAGTGGTTACCTTGAGGGTGGGCTGTCTGGGTGCTAGGAGAGTTCTGTATTTTGATCTGAGAGGTGATTCCGTGGGTATAATCATATATAACATTTCACTGATTTATATACCTTAGGTTACACTTGACTTCATCTATATTGTAATTCACCAAAAGTTTTTAAAAATGTATGTAGAAGTTTTACCTTCAAATTTAAGGTGAAAGGTGATATGCCTCAGTGAGCAAAGCAGGAATAAGAAAGTGAGGGACCTAATCTAGCTTTTCTGTATTGGAAGCATGAGGTGATACACCGATATGCAGCTCTTGGGATTGGCATTCTCTTTTTTGGAATAGGGCTAGAAGCCCATCCCTTTAAGCTACCGGAGATACTAATAAAACTAACTGAAAATCTCTTTGCAAGCATAGAAGACAGTTAAGAAGTTACATAATAATAAGCCGAGGAAACAGGAAGATTTACATTCATTTAAATATTTAAAGATTTACATTCATTTAAAATTTACCTAATCTGAAAAGTTGGGAAAAAATAATTTATCCTCTAGAAATTGTTTCTAATAAAACTCTTCAGGTTATATATATGATTAAATGGATACACTTAAAGAGAAAAATATATTCAGCACAAAAAAGGTTTTCAAGAAAAACATCTCTAGGACTTTGGTATACTTACAGATTTCTGAGTATCAATCTATCTCTAACAAAGGAGCTGCATCCTGATATTTAAAGAATGCCTACAAATCAGTAGGGAAAAGACAGACCACTTTAGTGAAAATGGGCAACATATATGACCAAATATATTACAAAAGAGCATATTCAAATGGCCAATAAATACATAAAAGTGCTTTAAAAGGTGCTCAATTTCATTAGTCATGAGAGAAATGCATAATAAACCACAATGAGAGACTTCTACAAACCTACAGGGCGGCTAAAATTTAAAAAATGGGAAATATCAAGTACAGATGAGATATGGAGCAACTGGAACTCTCATATACTGCTGTGAATATAAATTCTCACCGCCACTCTAGAAAACTGTTTGGCGCCGTGTACCTAAAGTGAACATATACATACCCTATGACCCAGCAATTCTTCTCTGAGAATATAAGCAACAGAAATATATACGTATGGCTACCAAAATACATGTAGTAGAATATACATAGCAACACTATATGAAACAGTTCCAACTTACGCCTATCAGCAGAATAAATGAATATACACATATAAACACAAACACACACACACACACACACACACACACACTGAACATTATTTGCTGAACATTATGCCCACACACACACAATTTAATACAGACTATAGAGCAATGGGGACCTATACACAACAATATGGAAGAATCTTGCCAACAGAATGTGAAACAAATGAAGCCAGTCATAAAAGAATACATAAGTGCTTGATTTCATTTATATAAAATCCAAAAACAGATTCAATTAATCTCTGTGTTTAGAAGTCAGATGAGGGCAACTTTTAGAGATGCAAGTAGTAACTAGTAGCAGGAAGCATGAGAAGGCTCCTTGTTGCTATGCCTTCTGGGTATAGGTTACACAATAAAAAGTTCGAAAATTTACCAAGCTGTGCCTTTGACCTATGCTCAAACTAAAACATAAATTTTTAATAAAAAATAAACTATAGGTAATGTAAACAGAGAAACAGAAACTCTAAGAAAGAATCACAAGGAAATTCTGGAAATCAAACACATCACAACAGAAATGAAAAGTATTTTTGATGAGCTTATCAATACACAGGGCATAATCAAGGAAAGAATCAGTGAGCTAGAAGAAGTGTCAATAGAAACTTCCAAAATTGAAATCCAAAGAGAAAAAAAGAATGAAAAGACAATAGAATATCCAAGAACTGTAGGAATAATTAAAAGAGGTATAGTATTTGGACAATGAGAATACCAGAAGGAGAAGAAGGAGAAAAAGGAACAGGAGAAGTATTTGAAGAAATAATGACTGAATTTCCCCACGCCAATGATGGATATCAAATCACAGATCTAGGAAGCTCAGAGTACACCAAACATCACACACACACACACACACACACACACACACACACACACACATCTAGGCATATGATATTCAAATGGCCCAAAATCAAAAACAAAGAATAAAATCTTGAAAGAAGCTTGAGGCAAAAAGTTACTAACTGAAGAACAAAGATAAAAGTTACATTAGACTTCTCTTCAAAAACCATGGAAGCAAGAATAGTGGATTGAAATATTTAAAGTGTTAAAACAATCACCAACCTAGAATTTTGTGCCCTACAAAATTATTTTTCAAAAGCGAAGGAGAAATAAAGACTTTTTCTGGCAAACAAAAATTGAGGGAATTTGGGAGTTCCCACTACTTGTGGGATGGGACGCTGCCCAAATTATGAATCATTTAACAAGCCAATTAAAAAATGGAGGAGTTTGTCACTAGCGGACCTGCCTTACAAAAGATGTTTAAAAAGTTCTTTAGGGCAAAGGAAAATTACTTAGTTCAGAAATTTGGCTCTACATTAGGTAAGGAAGAGCATTAGAGGAGGAATAATAAAATCTTTTATTTCTCTTACTCCTCACTGATCTATCAGATAACAATTTGTTCAAAAGAATAATAGCAGCATTATACGGAGTGATTATTGCTTATGGATAAGTGAAATACATGAATGACAACAACGTTATAAGGGATGGAAGGGGAGAATTAGGAACACTTTGTTATAAGGTACTTGCATTACCTGTTTTAGTGGGCTGGTGTTAAGTGGACTTGAATTAGTTATAAATGTATATTGCAAACTCTAGAGAAACCACTAAAAAAGGTAAAAGAGAAGTATAATTTATATGCTAAGAGAGGGGAGAAAGTAGAATCATATAAAATAGTCAATTAAAACCAGAAAGCAGAAAAGCACAACCCATAAAAGAAAAAAAATACAATAAGCTGGACTTCATTAAAATGTAAAACATTTGTTCTACAAAAGAAGCTGTGAAGAGACTGAAAAGGTTAAGTCTCAGACTGGGAGAAAATCTTTGCAAAACACATATCAGATGGAGGACAGCATCCAAAACACACAAAGAACTCTTAAAACTCAACAATAAGAAAACACAGCCCAATTAAAAAATGAGCAGTATCTCAACAAAAATATATATACAAATATCAAATAAGCATATGAAAAGATGATGTTCAACATCATATGCCACAAATTAAAACAATGAGATTTCACTACACACCTGTTAGAATGTACCAACTCCACAACATTAGCACCAAATGCTAGAGAGGATGGGGAGCAACAGGAACTCTCATTCACTGCCGGTGGGAATGTAAAATAGAACCACTTTGGAAAACAGTGACAATTTCTTACAAAACGAAATATACTCTTACTACACGATCTGGCAATCACATTCTGTAGTATTTACCCAAATGAATGAAAATGAATCAAAACTTACATTCACACAAAAACCTTATACACGAGTGTTTAGAGCACCTTTATTTATAATTGCCAGAACTTGGAAGCAATCAAAATATCCTTCTACTGGTGAATGGATTAAACAAACCATAGAACATCTCTATAATGGAGTATCACTTGGGGATTAAAAGAAGAGTTATCAGGCCACAAAAAGACATGGAAGGAATCTTAAGTGCGTAATTTTAAGCACAACAAGCCAATCTGAAAAGGTCACATGTGATTCCAACTCTAAGCTATTCTGGAAAAGGCAAAACTATGGAGATGGTAAAAAGAAATCAATCAGCAGTTGGCAGGGCTTTGGGGAAAGGAAGGCAGGGATGACTATGGGGAACACAGAAGAGTTCTAGGGCAGCGCAACTGAATCTGAATGATACTGAGATGATACATCCATTTATCTTTGTCAAGACCCATAGAATGTACAACAGGAAGAATAAACCCTAATGTAAATTATAGACTTCAACTGATAATAATGTATCAATATTAGCTCATCAAGTATAACACATGTACCACACTTAATGCAAGATGTTAAAAACACAGGACATTGAATGTGGTAGGTAAGAGTACATAATGGGAACACTATACTTTTTGCTCAATACTTTCTGTAAACTAAAACTCTCCCCCCTCAAAATAAAGTCTGTTAATCTAAAAAGTGAACTCTCCCTCTCTCTTTATATATAGTTAAATTATAGGTGAATTTGTGAGTTTCACAATTTTTATATGGTATTAAATGGTACTCTAACAAATTTTCATAATAAAAGGCTGGAAAAATGTGGCACTATCATTCATGTATGAATACAGGTAACTTTGTGAGCAGCAAAAACCTATTTACCTACAGTTACAACCCACATTCTGAGAAAAAGATGAGCCCACAGTTGTATGATAAGTTATAAGTAAAATACTGGCCATTACTTTCTTTATTCCTTTTTTGATCTTTGCTTCTTTAAAGTGCTCTGATTTTCTTTTTTTAAAGATTTTATTTATTTATTTGACAGACAGAGATCACAAGCAGGCAGAGAGGCAGGCAGAAGGGGTGAGAGGGAAGCAGGCTCCCCGCTGAGCAGAGAGCCCGATGCAGGGCTCGATATCAGGACCCTGAGATCATGACCTGAGCGGAAGGCAGAGGCCTAAACCACTGAGCCACCCAGGTGCCCCTGAAGTGCTCTGATTTTATTTTTACTATTTATTCATTCACTTGGATAGGCAAAAAGCAGTAAGGTTAAACCTAATTTTAATGTGACAAAGTACTACTTCATTTTTCTCCCTACTTTACACAGCTCTACAGTGACAGAGGTGAAATATTTCACTGTGGCCATGTGAAAATGAGTAGTATCATTGAATAAGGCCACAGTGTCACGGCTATGTAAAAAATTTAAACTGTACAAAGTTAAATGTTGAGTGATAAAGTTGAGACCTTACTTCTCTCAAAATAAGTAGGAAGCAATCAGCGATAATACAATGCATTTGAACAAACATGAGAAGCTCATTTGTATTTCCAGAAAGTTCCACTAACAGTTCTAGGAAGTGCAATTGCTAAGAACAATTTTAAGAGACTCTGTATGGGCAAGAACTTTGTCATTAATTGTCATCTTTCCAAGGTATGGCACATAATAAGGTCAATACAGCTTTGCTGAATAAATAAATGCGTTAATGAGTAAATCACATGCTTCCCCTTAGAGGGAAAAATGACCTACAAATTAAAAGATATTTTAACTTGATTTAACAATTCTCTAAATTTGATCCATATTAATCCCTTTTAAAAATTTTTTTTAAAGATTTTATTTATTTATTTATTTGACAGAGAGAGAGAGATCAAGTAGGCAGAGAGGCAGGCAGAAAGAGGGAGGAAGCAGGCTCTCCACTGAGCAGGGAGCCCAATGCGGGGCTCGATCCCAGGACCCTGGGATCATGACCTGAGCCAAAAGCAGATGCTTAACCCACTGAGCCACCCAGGTGCACTCCTTCTAAAATTTTGAGTACAAGGCATATTTACATGGGAAATGAGGTGTGTTAGGATAGAAACAGACTTCATTAATTGAGCTCATTGCTGCTTGATATTTAGAATTGCCCCAAATTTCATGTAAGGAAGAGTTGGCTAAACAGATGTTTTTACTCCCAATGTTTAATACAACATAGGAAAGAAATCTGTTACCTTATGAAATCTTCTTCCTCTTCTCTCTTTGGCCTCAGCTGTTTGGGCTGAGCCATGTTCACCCAGTTTGGCAGAGATTTCAGGAGTCTGCTGATGTCATCATCTTTTGCCCACGATGCACTGATGACAAGTTTCTCTTCTGACTGAACAATGCCCCTGAACACAATCAGTGGAAAAGAGATACTTCAGCACATTGCCTGCTGTCCAGTTAGCATTTTTCATCTACCTTTGCAGCAGCAGACAAAAAAAAAAAAAAAAAAAAAAACAAAAAAAAAAAACCACCACCATCTCTCTTATTAACATGGCCCATTATCTGAGGTGGAGTCGTGACATCCATTAATAGGTCATGTTACCGGAAAAACCATTTCTAGATTTTGTTCATAGTTTTTTCACTGCTGAGTAACTGTGAAAAGGTCATAATAAGATTAATTTGTCACCCTTATCATAGTTAGTCCCTTAGGATAAATAAACACATACGGTAGGTTTGGGGGGGAATCTTTCAAGAAAGATGTTGAATAAATAAGAATGTTATGAAATGAAGTAACAACATGAATGGGATTGGGAAAGTGACAAAGTGTTACAAAGGCCATTCTCTGACTTCTTGGTTTTAAATCACCAATCAGCTCTACTTCAAGGTACTTTTTGAACTAGGGACACCCCTATATTCAAAGTAAACGTACCGTCATAGAGAAACCTTCTGCCCCTGATGTCAGGCAGAGAAAGTCTTTGATTATTGCTCTCTCCAGTGGGCTTTGACTGGTGACCTAGAGTGACAGGCTTCAAGTCCTTTAATAGGGCCCAGGGGTGAGCTATTAACACTGCGCTTACCAGAAATTCCCTGTAAACTCATCTTAAACGTTCAATTTCAACTTAATTAAAAAGCCTCTCCTTCTGTTCAACATTTCTGTCACTATAACTAATTTCAATGGTCTAAAAATCATCAGCAACTCCAGGTGACAGGAATGACATTTATTGATGAGGGGAGTGCTACTTAGCTGGCTACCCCGTCCCAAGTTGACCCAGACTCCAGAATTTTCCCCCCTCACAGGCGGGAATTTTTGTTGGTGTAAGAATCACAGCTAGAGGACATTACGTACTTCTTAATCTACAATATATGTATGGTGGGTATGCACGATAAAACCGACAATTTAATGCTTGTCAACAAAGGAAGCTGAAGCCTAAAAACTCTGACTCATGGCAACCTGACTCGAGGTAATAGGATTTCGGGTTGTAGGGAGCAGTATTGCTCTGTTCTCTGAAAATAGGCTAGAATTACTAGCTGACTTCTAGCATTCTTCTAACTCACGATAAGCAAAAGGTTTCTAACAGTAACTATGGTCAGCAATATAGAAATTAGACTACAGAACCTTCTTTCCTCTGGTCTCTCAAATCACTCTCCCTGGTACTTCCTATTCTCTTTTTTCTCCTGTTATTTTCTTGCATCTTTTCTGCAGTATTTATGGATGAGTCCCACAATCTTTCACCCATTCAGATGTGGGGTGCTGGGTACCATATCACATTCATGATGTATGCCAGGCGGGCTGACAATGTTCTTAGGCCTTCCTTTTACCTGCTTCTGCTCAACTTCCCCTCGCAGTTCCTTAATGCTTTTTTTTTTTTTTTTAAAGATTTTATTTATTTATTTGACAGAGAGAGGTCACAAGTAGGCAGAGAGGCAGGCAGAGAGAGAGAGAGAGGAGGAAGAAGGCTCCCTGCTGAGCAGAGAGCCTGATGCGGGGCTTGATCCCAGGCCCCTGGGATCATGACCTGAGCCAAAGACAGAGGCATTAACCCCCTGAGCCACCCAGGCGCCCCCCTCAATGCTCTTTTTTAAACCTTCACCTTTTATCTCTCCCTTGCTTATCCCCTACAGTCTCCCTATCTGACACAGCAGGGAGGCTTCTTAATTATGTACTTGTAAACATTCCCCCTCTATTCCCCACAGAAATATCTTCAAATCTATCTCATCCTCATTCACTTCCAGTTAATCCTTCTACCTAGGCCCTTAGGGATCCTCCCTACTGCCCCCCAAATCCACTTTTCAATATCTCATATCTCTCTCGATAGATTTCCCAACCACCCCGACCCCCCCCCCCCCTTTTCTTTAAGAATGAATCAGTCTCTTCCTTGATCCCGCACTTCTCTCCAGGGAAGCTCTTCTCCACCCTTCACAGACACTGTCACCCAGTGAATGGCCTTCACTCACCGACTTCCCTTTCTCACTTCTCACTCATTTTATCCATTTATGAACTCTCTCTCCAGGATCTACTCTAGGATTGAACCCAACTATTGCTTTTTTGAAATGCTTTGCATTATTGTATTTTTCCTTTCTAGATTTTCTTTTTAGCTCTTTTAGAAATCCACTGGCCTCCCTCCTCCAAAATGATCTGCCCTTGTATTATGGATTCTATTCTTTATCTTTCTGAATATTTCATTTTATTTTACTTTCTGAATATTTTAAAAGCGGCAATTTTAAACTTCCTTTCCTGTGGCTTCATATTTTTTGGTAGTTCGATGGATGTCAAATGTCCTGTTAGTTGCATTTTCCTCCTTTTCTCATGATAAGGAGTTTTCTCATGTCATCTGCTATTGGTCTGTAAGCTCCCACTCAGTGGGACTTGTCCTCTGTGGGAATCCCACAGTTGCCCTGAGTTTCAGAATTTTGTAGAATTTTTCATTTTAGCACTAGCTGAAATGAAAAAAAAAAAAAAAAAAGCTTTAGTGAAATACTACCTTAAAAGTACCCACATTGTTCACTTACATATATTTTCTAAAGACTGGCTTAATTCAATAATCAATATTTTATTACTGGCTTCACTAATATTCATAGATCCTATTTTATTAAAAAAACAGAAATCAAAAGGAACTAAGATGCTACCTATACACTGCTTTCGACAATAAATTATTAATTCATACTGGAATGAAGATCAATCCTAAATGTCATTCCAAGTATTTGAATTTGAAATATTGACATTGATCAGCGACATACAATTAGCCCAAAGGGAATTTTTCACTCAGATGGAAAAGTCTCCATCCTCACTGACTGCATTTATTAGTTTATCATTTTGTGATAAGCTGGATGGTGTGGGCTACAAAATTCTAGGACATATCCAAATAGCCCCAAAAAAGAAGAGCTAAATTTCCAACAATTATTCCACAAGAGGAGTAGGGTTAATCACAGTACTAGAACCATAATCTACTAATTAATGCACAGCTCAATGGGCCACAGACAGAGCCATCTGTGTAACTATTTGTACCCATTCCCAGGAGGAAGAGGAAAATGAGTATACCTCTTGAAACAGGTGATAAGGCTGCCATGAGAAGGGTCTACCCTCTAGACACAGTTGACTGAATTTCATTCAGAAAACATCTGCTGGTGTTGACTGGCTCTCGTGTGCATGGCTTCCTCTCTGGAGCAGTTGGGAAGTGCAAGTGTGCCTGGTCCCTGGACACAGCTGGGGTGCTGAGTCTTCCATTAGGTAAACAACCCGGGGCAGGTGGGGCTAATTGGATTCAACTGTTCGGTGACAGGCAGGGCATGGCGTTTGCTTTCCCAGGCTGAATCTCCCAGATACTTCAAAAACTAGGAGCCAAGGTAGACAGATGAACCCCCCGTCACGGATGGTTCAAATTCAGCTGCTGTAGTGGATTTTCAGCTGTGAATGATTGGACCTACAGCAGGCCAAAGGGTAGCACAATGTCCACTAACACAGTGATCATGACAAGGAGGGCTGCAGAAATAAGAGGTCATGGTATGCCACCAATTCAAACAAAACAAACACAAAAACAAAACCCCCAAATCCCTTAGGATGAGATGGAGCGGAACAAGAATAGGCAGAGTAAGCAAATTAGGCTCTTTTTATATCACTCTTAAGGCTGGTCAGAGAGCTTGATGACAGTCTGGATTTCGACCTAAGAATCACAACTTCAGAAACATCTGATTACTCTGGAGATGGCTCATGGGAAGCAGAAACAATTCAAGGGGAACTGTGGAAAAGGATTTTTTTAAAAAAATTTATTTATTTGACGAAAAGACAGAGAGAGAGCACAAGTAGGCTGAGTGGCAGGCAGAGGAAGAGGGAGAAGCAGGCTCTCTGCTGGGCAGGGAGCCCAACGTGGGGCTCAATCCCAAGACTCTGGGGTCATGACCTGAACCAAAGACAGATGCTTAACTGACTGAGCCACCCAGGCACCCCCCGTGGAAAAGGATTTGAAATTTGAGAGTTTGTAGAAGGTCACTCTTGGGCATAATTTAATAACAACCTTTATATAGACAAGTTCTCAGAAGAAGGGTTATAGCTGATATTTTAAAAAAAAAAAGCAAGAAGAAAAGAATTATATTGGAACAGAGGACCACAAATTAATATAAAATTTGTCTTAACTGTCAATGTTCAGATTTTTGTTATAAGCACACTAAAGATCTTCATGGAAAGACATCAGACCAGGTAATTGCCTGTCTCAACTCTAAATGCATGCTCTTTTTTGTTTTTTTAAAGATTTTATTTATTTATTTGACAGAGAAAGATCACAAGCAGGCAGAGAGGCAGGCAGAAGGGGTGGGAGGGAAGCAGGCTCTCCGCTGAGCAGAGAGCCCGATGCAGGGCTCGATCCCAGGATCCTGAGATCATGACCTGAGCTGAAGGCAGCAGCTTAACCCACTGAGCCACCCAGGTGCCCCTAAATGCATGCTTTCTTATTGGATTTAGAATAAAACTCAAATTCCCTGGTCTTGAGATCCTTTGTCAATGGTCCTTAATTCTGGGTTGCAGTAAAACACCTGGGAAGCGTTTTAAATGTGTATCAATCACACATTCTGAAGTGGGGCTCAGCATGGATAGCTCTAAGCTCTCGTGATTCTAACGTGTAACCAGAAATAACCTGAATGATGTGCCCCTTGCGCCTGTCCATCCTTCCTCAATATTCACTTCTCTCTCCTTCTCTTTCCCTCTGTTCCAGTTACACGAAGCTTAATGCATGTAAGCTTTGAGTCTCTTGCCATCTTCACACCTCTCCCTCCTCCGCCTGGAATGTTCTTTCCCATATCACTGCATGGCTCCTTCTCAACCTTCAGAATTTAGCTCAAATATCAGGTCCTCTCTGAGGTCTTTCCTGATGCTGTCCCTCACCTCGAAACTTTTTTTTTTTTAAACCATATCACCCTTATTTCTGAGAAATTTATTGTTTATTACTTGATTTATTCTGTATCCTTCATTAGGGTGTGAAGTCCATGAAGGCAGGACCATGCCTGGTGTATTTGCTTCTATACTCTTAGATCTAGAATAATGCTGGCCCCAGAAATGCTTCAAAATAACTGTGGAATAAATAAAGTAATGCATGAATGAATGACAGCAGAGACACATGAAACACCAGGGAAATAACCGAGGTTATAAAGATATCTTTCTTAGGGGAACCCTCCTACACCGTTGGTGGGAATGCAAGCTAGTGCAGCCACTCTGGAAAACAGCATGGAGGTTCCTCAAAAAGTTGAAAATAGAGCTACCCTACGACCCAGAAATCACATTACCGGGTATTTACCCTAAGGATACAAATGTGGTGATCCAAAGGGGCACGTGCACCCAAATGTTTATAGCAGGAATGGCCACAGTAGCCAAACTATGGAAGGAACCTAGATATCCATCAACAGATGAATGGATAAAGAAAATGTGGTGTATATATATACAATGGAATACTATGCGGCCATCAAAAGAAATGAAATCTTGCCATTTGTGATGACGTAGATGGAACTAGAGGGTATTATGCTGAGTGAAATAACTCAACCAGAGAAAGACAATTATCATATGATTTCCCTGATATGAGGAATTTGAGAGGCAACATGGGGGGTTTGGGGAGTAGGGAAGGAAAAAATGAAACAAGATGGGATCAGGAGGGAGACAAACCATAAGAGACTCTTAATCTCACAAAACAAACTGAGGGTTGCTGGGGGGAGGAGGGTAGGGAGAGGGTGGTTGGGTTATGGACATTGGGGAGGGCACGTGCTATGGTGAGTGCTGTGAAGTGTGTAAACCTGGCGATTCACAGACCTGTACCCCTGGGGCTAATAATACATTATATGTTAATAAAAAATAAAAAATTAAAATTACTAATGAATTGATTTAAAAATAAATAATAAATACCAGCAGCAATAACTATCAGCTGACAGTTGGCATTTCCTAGGCATTGCTCTCAACACTTCACCTGTATTATTAACTCTTGCAATCCCACTAACAATCCTGTGCGGTAGGTGGGGTGATCATTTGCATTTGATGGACATGATCCCAAGGCCTGCTCAGGATCCAGCAGCTGAGGAGGGCCGAGCTGGGACTGAGTCTGTACCAACTGCACTCGAGTCCATGCTCCTGCTAGAATGCCTCTCTGAACCATCAGCAACATTTCTCAGGTCCCGTTTTCTCTTTAATTCCACTAGCTCTTCTCTGGGCTTTAGACAAAACCATCCTCACGCTGTGACCTTCGCTGGGTTCTGGACCTTTCTGAACCTCCATTTTCTTATAGGTGAGGTCGGGGGAGTCCTGTCTTCCGGACGGTTGTAGCTGAAGAGACGGGTGAGTGACTGACAGTCCCCCGCACAGTGGCAGAGTACTTTGCTGAGTGTGACCCCATTCCAGTACAGGCCATTATTACTCTGCGGCAAAGTTACTTCAAGAGGCTCCTGTCTGATGTCGCTGTCGGCTGACTTGTGGGGGAGAAATTACGACTGGTTGCTTGCTGTGGAGTCCGTGGGACACGTGGCTGCGTGGGCAGCATCTGTGTCAGCTGACGTGCACCCGAGAGGCAGAGGGAAGCTACTCATTTCATCAGGAAAGATGGAGGAGAGGCGTCCAGACAGGCATCACGCTAAAAGCTGGAGATGAGTATGTGGGAAAAGACATAAGAATATCCTCCTAGATTTCCAAAGTTTAGATCATGGGTGAAGTTAACACCATGAGAATCACTTTTGGGACATTTTAAACTACTCCTTCCCCAGGCCCAAGGCTCAGTGGGCCCAGTGTGGGAAATCCTGTATGGGTGCTTTGATATCTCCCCAAATAAGTTGATGTGAATCCACAGTTGAAAAACAGTGTTTTTGAAAAAGACACGTAAACCAATAACGGATCAGATCATGCATCGAAAAAATCTGTAAATTGTAATACAGCGGATGCCGGAATAGGGTCACGCATAATAAGTTAGAGGAGAGAATGTCAGCTCTCGTTGGCTGAGCGCTTCCTATGAACCAGACAGTGTACATATTTTATGAGTGTTCCTTTGTATTTCCTCAGTATTTCATACAAATGAGTATATCAGTGCCATGTAAGCCAAGCGGGTAAGGGATAGAACAGTTTCAAGAGGCAACCAGAAGACAAGCCTGCGTGGAGCTTACAGAGTTCCCTTGGGTCTTTTTCTGATTCTTTTTTTCCCTTTTTTAAAATTTTATTTATTTATTCATTTGAGAGAGAAGGAGAGAGACACCATGCACACATGAGTAGGGGGAGGAGCAGAGGGAGAGAGACTCCTGGGCAGACTCCGCACTGACTGCAAAGTCTGATTTTGGGGCGGGGTGTGGAAGGGACAACTTGGGTTTCATGATCCCGAGATCACGACCTGAGCTGAAACCAAAAGTCAGATGCTCAACCAACAGGCACCACTGTGCACCCCTCCTTGGCTTTTCTGAGGTTCAAAGTTAGTTTAGACTCTTGGTTTGGCTCAGGTTGTGATGTCAGGGTTCTGGGATCGAGTCCTGCGTTGGGCTCCAGGCCGAACAGGCAATTTGCTCAAGATTCTCTCACCCCTTCTCCCTCTGCCCTTCCCCTGCCTGCACTCACTTTCTCTCTCAGATAAATAAATAAATCTTAAAAAAAAAAAAAAAAGTTTAGGTTTTCCAGCTTTTTCTCTTCGATTCCATTGCCTCTTCTTTGGGCTTAGAGTCAGATAGACTTAGCTTCTGGCACATGCAACCCCCCCCCCCCCCCCCTTAGTTGGGTTATGAAGTTGGCAAGGCAAGCTCAACCATGCTCTCATTCCTGCAGGACGCTGGCCTCTGGCTACTCTGGAAACCGTGGGGCTTCAAGACCCATCACAGGTCCTGGTCTCTCGTTTCTACGTAACACGATCGGGCCACAGAGATCTTAGGACACCGCTTCGATCATGGAGAAGGCAGATCATCCTCCTTACCAAAACCTCCTTGCCAGGAGAGTATTCCCTTGCTTCATACGGGAAGTCTTCAACATTCCCTATTCTGCCCATTCCTACCCAGCCACACTGTCTACCTAGCCATTTTGATTTCTCAACCTCTCCCCCACACATCGCATCTACCCATGCTACCCCACTGCTTGCTCCCCCTGTTCAGTCCATAAGGAGTTTCCTTATTCATTCAGCAAACACAACGAGGGTCAGTGAGTTGCCTAGGCTGGGGCCAGACCTGGTTTCTGCCGTCAGTGATTTCAAGTTTATCCCAATGTCACCCTTTCTTCATGCTCTGGCGTGAGTTCTCGGTCCTCTGTGAACCCTGAGGACGGTTATACCTTCTCCTAATCAAAACATACTGGTGTTTTCTACCAGCAGAGCCACAAAGATTAGAAGATGTTTTATTTGTATTCTCTACCAGGCCCAACCAAGGCAGAGAGACCAAAAAATAAAATAAAATAAAATCAACAAACTGATGCTGAATTGGAAGATGCAGAAACTTTAAAAAACTGTGATTTCCAGTCTTTCAATGACTATTTTGGGACACCTAAGCTGCTGGCAGTACCCCAGGACAAAGAGGACAAGCAGAGGCAGAGAAGCACTCAGCTCGGAAGTAGGAGGCTAATGGACCGACAGGCTGATTGCTAATGCAGCTCATTGGAGAACCCACAGCTGAGTTTTCCTCTAAGCCCCAAGGGGTGGGACTAATTAAGGAAAAGACTTCTAGTCCTCATTACCCTTTTCGGAAATCTCTCTTTATCCAAAGCATGTAACATGACATCATTAGACACTACGGTCTTTCTCTCCAGAGTGAGGTGCTCCCAGAAAGGTGAGATGTTCCTGACCTTCCCTCAGATCTCTCAACTCCCAGTGAATGCTCCGGTTCTCGGGGTAAACTTAGAAAACAAGCCAGCTCTCAGCAGAGGGCATTGTGAGCTTGTGGATTTGATCATTTCTGTAAAAGATATCTGCTGAGAAAGAATCAGATTTGCAATGTTTCCCTGCTCCCTTCTTCCTTCCCCAATGTTATATCATTTTGGATCATTTGAATTGTATATGGCTTTCTATTTAAGTCAGTCATTTGCTGGCAGCAAAACTAGAACATTTCCTGTTTTTCCTCTCACTGTAATCAGGATTTGGCTGTCCAAATTAGGACTGCCCTAATTACTCCACAGCAGGTGCCAATCTGGGGGAGGGCAGTAAATGGGAAGAGAGGAAGTAAGGACACTTTGCATCTTCAGAGTCAGACAGTAAGAAAACACTTTCCCTCTAGCTTGAAAAACTTGATTAAGTAATGGGCAACAGGCACCGTGGGGTTATATGGGGGGGTGTGTGTGTGTGTGTGTGTGTGTGTTGCTTTGTAACAGCGGTATAAATGATTTTCTATTTTTTCCCCTTCAAAGCTTCACAGAATTACTTTTCCCATCCCTGAGATAATTCATCCCAGGCCTGTAAATCAGCGACTGTGGTAGATCGCTACAGACATTACCTTGTGCATGAAATGACCTGATAATGGGCACCAGTAAGTGGACACCATTCCAGACAATTTGGCCAGGAGGGACACCACGGTGGTATGGACTCCTGGGGGGAAGGAACCAAGAGGCTCTGGGAGGACCACAATACATCAGGAACCCAAGAAAAAGCAAGAGCTGTGCTCCGAGAAGAAGTAATACATACAATGGAGACACAGTTGCGCTGTTTGGACAAAATAGTGAAACGTAGATGGCAGAGAAAGAATTCAATCCCTGAAAGGACAGACCACAGCAAACAAAGTTCCTCTGCCTGTGCGGTACATCCAGCTCCTGCTGACTAGCCATTCGCCCCTTTCTGTCCTACCTCAGCAAACTTCCCTCTGTCTCAAGTAATACTCTTCAGATCCAAACATGCACCGATTTCTTCTCATTAAAATAACATATAAAATGACAAAACACGCTTCCTATGACCTCAACTCTCTAGCTACCACCTCCTTTCTCTGCCCCTCGTGGCAGCAAAACTCACTGTAGGGGTTCCCCCTGTACTTCCACGTTCCCCACTCTCCACCTCCTTCTGCAGCGCAGGCCCCTCTGGGTTTCCCACCCACGGGTCCACAGAAACCACTCTGGTGACGATCACTGACGACCTCTGTGAGGTCAGATCTGTCATTCCGTCAGTTCGAATGCTGATCCCACACTTCCTCCCTCCCCTCTGCTCCTTGGTTTCTGGAACACCCGGCTCTGAATTTGCCTCCTATGTCACTGCTGCTTCTCAGTTGCCTTTCCTGGTTTCTTCTCTTCCGGCAAACTTCTTCAAGTCCATGGTCCTCCTCTCTATCATGTTTACACTCACTCCCCTGAGGTTTCATCTCGTCCGCGGTTTTACATACCATTTACACATACTATATATATGTCAATGGCCAGACCCCTCTCCTTTGGATGCCTGCTCCCTATCTCTGTGTGGATGCCCCAGAGACTCCCCCCACCCCAAATTTTAAGTCTTCACTTGCTCGTCCTGTGATGTCGTCCATCTCCATAGCTGGCAACTCCATCTTTCCATCACTCAAATAAAAAAAAAAATCCTAGGAGTCATCTTCGACGCCTTTCTTCCTCTCACACCTTCTAACTAAGGCAGGGAATTCCAAAGATATTCAGAATTCAACCAGTGCTCACCATCCCTGCTGCTACCGTAAGTATGAGCGGTCTTCATCTCTTACCTGGATTGCCACGATAGCCCTTAACTGCGCTCCCTGCTTCCATCCCTGTCCCCATACAGCTTATGCTCAGTACAGTATATGGTCATGGCGATCATGTTGCCCCCCTAGGGGGCTCCCTGTTTCACTCAGAGTAGAAGTCAGTATCCCTATTGTGACCTACAAGGCCCTGCATGGTCTGGCCCTCTGTGCTCTTTGGGACGTCCTCCTCATACCCTCTTTGCTCACTTTACGCCAACCACACTGGCGTCCCAGAGGTGGCTCCTGGAAAACTGCATGCAGAGCCTTGCTTTAGGGCCTTTGCTTTCTTTCAGATACTTCTTTCCAGATACTTCAGCTAATTCCCCAAATTCCTTTGAGCCTCTTCTCAAACCTCAGCTTGAGTGGCCCTCCGGACCACCTTATGTAAAATGGCGGGCTCCTTCTCCTACACTCCAGAGACTACACTCCTACACTCCAGAGCGCATTCCCCCCACCGCTCCCCCCACAGTACTTATTATTTTAAAATTCTTTGTGTCTATCATTCTATTTATTGTCTGTCTTCTCTCTTCCATCTCCAGCAGAATGTCAACTTCATGAAAGCAGCTTCTCGTCTTTTGGTTCATCACTGTCTCTACAAACCCTACAAGTACTCAAGAAACATCAGCTGAATGAATGAAATCCTAGAAACCTGTATGTTGCTTTCAGGATGGGGTAACAAACTGTGTCAACAGTTACTGGAATTAAAGAATATCCTGACAGGCTTAATACGTTTAGGCAAGGACCTCGGGGCACCAGAAGTAACTCAGAGCAGAGAATCACAGACCCATTCCTGATCATCTTAGAGGTATCCTGGCAAACAGTGAAAAATGCCCAAGAGCAAAGATGCTCATAAAAAGAAAAGAAAGGGGGCGCCTGGGTGGCTCAGTGGGTTAAAGCCTCTGCCTTCGGCTCAGGTCATGATCTCAGGGTCCTGGGATCGAGCCCCACATCGGGCTCTCTGCTCAGCGGGGAGCCTGCTTCCTCCTCTCTCTCTGCCTGCCTCTCTGCCTACTTGTGATCTCTGTCTGTCAAATAAATAAATAAAATCTTAAAAAAAAAAAAAGAAAAGAAAAGAAAGTATATGACAGAAATCAGGTGAGTTTGGAGTTAGAGGCAAAATTCTAGAACTGATCATTCAAGATGGTTTGTGAACAATTAGGAAGTGGTCCTCACTCGGAGCCAGGAAGACCTTGCAACGCACAAATCACATGCCTTTGTTCCTATCCTAACTCGGACACTCATTGATTTGCCATAGGAAATGGTAAATCTGGCTCAAGGTCAAGAGTCCTGGTTTCCAAGGGTAGTTTGTAAGCTGTCAAATATGAATAAGAGCTCTTAACAAAGGTTCTGCACAGCAGGGTCAGTGGGTCCTGAAAGTAGAAGGATACCTCGTACTGTGTTTTGCACACCTGTATGTGCCCACTCTGGGGAGACCTGAGGGAGGGGGAGCTGCATTATAAAGGTTAGGACTGGAAGGACACCAGCAAGAAATCTAACAAGTCTCTTATGGGGGCAGATGATAAAATACAGGAAGTACTATCAAGAATGGTGGTAAGGGTCATCTTTGTCATCAGAATCACAGCTAATCATTTTGGGGGAAACTTACTATTTTGCTAAAAACAGTTCTAGAAGACTAACATTTTCAAAACAACCCTATGAGGGGAGATCTATTATTATTCCTTATAATAATAACATTATTATTATTATATTAATAATAATATAATATTATTCCTTATTATTCCTTCTTGCAGATGAGAAAATTAAGGCACAGGGAGGCTGAGTAACTAGTTGTTCAAGGTCATAAGAACTAGTAAGTGGCAAAGTCAGCATTCAGATGTAGGTTCCAGAGCCTGCTCTTGAGTTATAGTCTGATTTCACATTTAGAAAACCCCAGGAACTCCTGAAATACTGGGTAAAGTAGGAATGAGAAGCTCAAAGAAGTCTCAAGAGGTATGCCCCCAAATTTTCAACTTAGCCTTGTCCAGTTGAACATTTTTTTTTTCCAAATGACATACATAAAGAAACTAAAAGATTGCTTATAAAATCAAGAATGACAAGGAATTTGGGGAAGAGCTAAGATTTTCTGATGACAGAATGAGGATTCAAAAATATCTCAGAAGACTGAAACGATGAGCTAAAAATAACATTAAATTTAATGGGTAAATGTGAGATCTTGAATTCAAGTTTTAAAAAAATTCTCTACAAATACAGCACAGAAAAGATAAAGCTAAGTTCAACTACTATTTCTTCAGATATTTCCTTACCCCTACAGCCAACCAGTGGCCACGTCCTACAAATTTGGCTCCTAATGTCTCTTGATTTGTCCCTTCCTCACTATCTCTTTTGCTTCTCTTCAATTCAGAAACTTGTTGCCTCTCTTTCTCTCCCTCCTCCCCCACACTCTTACTTTTCCTGTCCATCACACACAAAGCTCAGAAAAGTCTCCCTGACGCACAGGTCTGTGCCTGGTACTCCCATTTATTCTTCATCAGTGGTTCCCCACTACCTAATTGTACAAGGCCAAGTTCCCTGAGCCTGTATTCAAGAGCCTCCATGTTGGCTCAGCCTTCCTTTCCCAAACCCAAACATTCGTCATTTGTTCTTTCTTTCCCTACTCTTCTCACCTCCTTGACATTGCTCTGGTTCCTTCCTTCAGCTCTTTAGCCCAAATCCTGTCTAAGTCCTCCTCATTCTCCACAAGGCCTACTTCCTACCTGTCACGGAGGGGCTCCTGTCCTCACGTCGTTTGTTTCTTCCTCCTAGAGCATGTTTACCTATTTTATATTTTCTATCACAAATTAACACCATGAACAGTGGTCTCTGATTTCCTTTTCTGTTCTCTACCAAGAGAATGTCTTGGTCTCTGATTTCCTTTTCTGTTTTCTACCAAGAAGGCAAACTCATTCGAGTTAAAATCTCTGACTGACGGACTACTTTATCCTCACATACTCACATTGTCTCGGACCTTGTAAATGCTCAATAAATCTCTGGCAAAGGCGATGCCAGAATGTACCAAGAAGCACTGTGTCCAGCACTGGGTCCTACACAAGAAAGGTAATGATTTTGCTGAACTAACAGGCAACAATGCTGCTACTTCCCCTGTGTCCCTGAAATGTCCTTTATTCTGTCCACCTCCCTACATCCCATCTGTCTCTCTAAAGCCAGCACACATCCACACATCTCACCTGTGAAATCTTTTCTGACTCCAGTCTCCCCTTCTTTTTCTCTCTCATCTTTCCTTCCTTCTGTTCTTTTGTCCCATTTTGTGCAAGTAGCCCCTGATTACTGTACTTTCCTACCTCTCCTTAATTATAGATCCCATAAATTTTAGTGTTTTATCATATACTCTTTTCTTCCCTAATTGTTTCAGGTCTTGTCAAGCAGACCATCATTTGCTCCTATTATTAGCTTCTTGCCAGAAGTGCTAGGATCTGTTCCATAGCTCAGTGAGATTTCCGAGCCCAGAGAAAAGAAATCCGAGGGAAAACTAAAGGTTTTCCAGTTCATAACAATGGTGTTTCAGTTCCGTGGATGCTGGAAACAGGCCTAACTGTCCTGTCATCATGTCACAAGGCTACAGATCAAGCATCTGGAGAAGCACATTTTAAGAACTAAAAAGAAATTATATTGCAGATTATTAAGGGATCCCAAGAATTTCAAATTGCTTTCCTTTAAAGATCTTTCAGGATCACGAGATGGACCGACCACGATCTGGCATCTCCCCAAAGACAAATCTTAACGATTCTAGGTTTTCATGGAAGTCCAGGCTGACACCTTGTCTCTGCCATTCAGCAGTAGTCCTAAGTGGCTCTGTCCCTTGGTCCCTCCCATTCCCTCCGTTGGCGTGACCACACATGCATCTAGGAGGCACGTGCTCTTGTCAATGCCCTTGCCAAGCGCAAAACTGGTCCTTTTTTAGAATGGTGGAGAAACAGTATCCCTAAGCAGGACACTGGTCAGGGTCACCGCCGAAGGTCTACCTGCAGGCCGCAGTGCAGGTGTCCTTGTACTCCTGGAGTTTCACGCACACCATGTTGAGGAACTGATCCGAGTACGCGCTCAGGTCGTGCATCAGGTTCATGAGGTCCTGCACGGTCTTCTCCACAATGATTGTGCTCTGTGAGAGGACACAGAAATTCATGAGTTGTTTTCTCTCTCTCTCTTTTTTTTTTTAATTCAAGTCATGTGTAGGACAAGGAGGGCCAACTGCAAGGATGCCATCATCTAAGACACAAGCTTTCCTGGGGGAGGCGACACTGACAAGTATCGATTAAAAACAACCAAATAATTAACTTGCATGATGCTGGTCTTCCAAAGACCTGAGAAAGCACTTTCTGTGGAAAGACGCAGGACAGGGGTTTATGGAATGGTTTCATGAAATTCTTGGCATCCATGAGATATGGCTATGGCTTTTAAGAAAGAAAATGCATGTTTGGCTGGAGACTGAGTTATTGCATCCAAGGCTGTACTTTGAGATTAGGGACCTACAAAAGGCAACTCAGAGAAAAATGCCCTCCAGGATCTGGAGGAACATAAGGAATAACATGGAGAACATTAGGAGAAGGAAAGGAAAAGTGAATTGGGGGAAATCAGAGGGGGAGATGTACCATGAGAGACTGTGGACTTTGAGAAACAAACTGAGGGTTTTAGTGGGGAGGGGGAGTAGGGGGATGGGTGAGCCGGTGATGGGAATTTTTTTTTTAAGATTTTATTTATTTATTTGACAGACAGAGATCACAAGTAGGCAGAGAGGCAGGCAGAGAGAAGGGGATAGAAGCAGCATCCCCGCTGAGCAGAGAGCCCAATGCGGGACTCGAGCCCAATGCGGGACTCGATCCCAGGACCCTGGGATCATGACCCGAGCCGAAGGCAGAGGCTTAACCCACTGAGCCACCCAGGCACCCCCCAGCGATGGGTATTAAGGAGGGCACGTATTGCATGGAGCACTGGGTGTTATATACAAACAATAAATCTTGGAACACTGAAAAAAAAAAAGAATAAAAGATATAAAAAATGAAGGAACAGGCTTAGAGAAGGAAGTCAGCAGAGCCAAGGGCTGCAAGCCGCGCCCTTTTAGCTACACCCCTGTGCCTCGGAGCTAGCCCGGAGTCTCCCTGCTTGTGGCCCCAACTCTTCCTTGCTAGATCAGAGCATTTCCTACTGTTTCCACCGCTGCAGAAGCAGTGTCCAAAGGGACTCGGACATATTTTAAGAATGGAATTAGAGAAATATCCCAGGGAAACAATAATAATAAGCCCATCTTGCAGCTAGAGACTGATAGTACTGTGCGGCAGTCGGCGTTCTATCTGTAAAGAGGCATATTCAATCAACTCGAAATCTTGGATTAAGACAAGACCGTGTTGTTGAAACCATTAATACCTGCCTCTTTCAGAAGGAGCAGAATTACCGTGGAGTAAATATTAATCACATGCCTAGCATTAATCACATTCCTTCCACCCTGGAAGCCTTTGATCAACAATTGGTTTGTTGAAGATGTGTTTATTTACACAGAATTACAGAAGCTATGGTAGACATGGCCATAAAAGTAAACATTAAAAAAAAAAAATTTTTTTTCCACGCTGACAGTGACCTGTAGGGGGAAAAAAAAAATCAAAGGCATTTTATTCTGCTTAAATGCAGACTATGGGGTACAGGGTCTTGGTTCATTTTTTTTTTTTTTCCTTCTGAAAATACAAAGAATGGCTACAACTGGACAGCTTTTCTCAACACAATGGGGAGGATCAGCTTGAGTTATGAGTTCCCCGCACGTGCTTATTCAAGATTATGTGGCTGCAGAGGCTTCTTATCTTCTGTCCTGCCCCCCCATGACCTCCTCCCTCCCAAAGTAAAATAATCAGAAGGTGAAAAGGAAGGAACGGTTGTATTCTGTAAGGCTAAACCTCACAGGAAACCAAATTATGGTCTCCAAAGAATCCCCACAAGTTCAACTTCCTTTTCTGTATTGATTTTAAGAATAAAGCAGTGCAGCTTCACCCTGATCCATGATCCCGCGCCTCTGTGTTTGTGTGTGAGTGACAGGAATTGATTTGGCTTCGCTACATGTCCCCATGCTGCTCAGAAGCATCTAAAATCCTCATCCCGATTCAGAACACAGGATATCCTACAACACGTGGACAGCAATTAATAAAGCAGAGTGGAGTCAGCCATCCTAACAAAGCCCCCTTAAAGGCTAAAACACTGCAGGGAAGAGGAGCACGGGGAAATTGTTCGGGTTTATTGAGAGAAAGGGCCTGGTTCTATTTCCAATTAAGCTATTGATAATTAACTCTGGGAAGGTTTGGGTAACCGCTTCCTTTCTTACGACTCAATTTAGTCTTTTAATAACCAAGGATGTTTTGGAGGCTCCTCGACTGGCCTTCATCACTCTGGGATTCAGTTGGCGGGCTGGTGATTTTACACAGAGGGGAAGATGTCTAATTGTTCTCAGATCGTCTCAGGTGTGTTTGGTCTCCCTGATTCAATGATCAACTGCTCGAAAGCAAGACTGGCGTTCTTCATTCCATTTTGTCCATCTCCCATCCTTCCCCTCCCCCACTGGTTGACGAATTTTCAGGACCTTCAAGACAATGCGACTAATAAGGGAAACAGTACTAATAATGTTAGCACACAGAAATGAACCTCTCGAATGTCACATACGTCAGGGATCCTAGACACCGGCATCTCTGCACTCCGCAGTATCGCTGGGTGGGTTCAGGGTGGTCTTTGTTTATTCCCGTGACCATGTCAGAGGGGAAGGGGAAAATGCAAGCATCCGGGAACACCCCCCTGAGATAAGGGTTTTGGGGTAAACAGGCAGTACCTACAGGGAATGATTAGAAGGTCGTAGTTTAATTCTAATGATTGTGATCGACAAAAAGCCTATGAGATGCTATATGATTACACACAATTCTCCAGCTATTTGGTTGGTTTACCTTGTCATGGTAGCACTCTGGATAATCAATCACTATATTCTCTTCAAGGAAAATGACACTGTAGTTTGCCAAATGATGGCTATTTTTACAGGGTAGGGGGGAAAAGTTCCCATTTTCCAAGAATTTATTACAATTTCCAAATCAGTGGCTCTGACAGTTAAGTGTTGAAAATATCAAATTTCTAACAAGGTCAATTCTGTTTTTATTTATTTGATCTCTCTGGCACCTCAAATGATGTATTAACTTGTTATTAATTTTGGGATTTGCCAATGGTGAATATAATGACTTTATAATAAGTAAAACCCTGATTATATTCATTAGAATTTCTACTAAACATATCACAAGTGATTGATATTTGTTTAGAAGCAACTCAATTCTCATTTCTTGCAACTTATTACCAGGTAATAAAGTCTGGGCATGACATGAAAAATGAGAAAAGGAAAAAAAAAAAAAAATCCCAAGATAGCGGATGCAATGAAAAAGCCATTGCTATGAAAAATAGCTAAAGTTTCTTATAGAGATGCACCAGCGGACTAAAATAGGAAGAGGGTATATAAGGACCAGCTTTTTGGTTCTGTGCTTTAAAAAAAATTTAACAAATGAATGAAGATGATTGGATCCTTAAGACCTTGTCCATTGTTTGCCAAATGGGGCTCTGCAGCAGGATACTAATAGTAATATTAGAGAAAATGGACTCTAAGTTCAAGTAATTGGAAAATGCTGAGTTAAGGAAAATTGAAGTGGTTTCTTCACTGGATGACTTTGGAAACTTTTACCATGCTAATGTCACTGTGAATCTGAAAGAGGCAAATGTGGTATTCAATCTTCCCTTAATTATTTAAGACAACATTTTTCACAGCACAGCATAGATTTCTTCACATCTGGATCGGTGTTTCCAGAACATGGTTTGGGAATGACTCCCCAGTTCTCTGTTCATACTGATGAGGACCCTACATCCAGCGACACGCTTGAAGACTCATAGGGAGTCCAGCTAGGAACCCGGTAAGAATCTAAGCCTCCTGCTCAGTCCACACCTTTCCTACATGCGCAGCCTTTTAAGTTCTGGCCCCTGCATACCTCTCTAACCTTCTCTCTCGCTTCTCCAAGCATGCTAACCCTGTGCGCCAACCATAAGAAGCTATTAGTTATTCCTTGACCACATCAAGCTACTTCCGGCCCCTGTGTCTTTGAATTTCCTAATCTCTGGGACTGGCATGCCCTTCCTAGTACACGTCTGCCATTCTTGAAAAGTCAGCTCAAAGGCTACCTGCTCTGATTCAAATGCCCCTCGTCAGTGCTACCAGAACACCCTAGGCACAATTTAGTCCCAGCCCTCAATGGGGTATGGCACCCATTGGTTCACTTGACTGTCTCTTCTGCTAGACTATCGATTCCCTTAATCAATGACTATACCCCCATATCTCTATGACCTAGGAGCAAAGTATCTGGCATATTGTAGGTGTTCAAGAAGTACTGATTAATGAAAATGCACAGCACATTCAGGATGGTGAAAAGACAGATTTAGAGTAGAATTATGATGCAAAATAGTGAGCTAACAGCCGGACGTGTGTGGTGAAATTGGACCCACGGCCTCTTTATTACTATATTACTGTATCTTAATTCCCATAGTTCTATCGGCTGAATATTAACTGTGAGTACAGAGTTTATATTTCTCTACAAAAATATTCTGAATTTCACCTAACATTTTCTGTAATGGCAACCCATTATACATATAACAAACTGTGTCAATTTTAAAGTTTAAAGAAATATAAATAAACTCACAAGTCAGGGAAAACAAAACCAAAAACCTTGAGTTTGGGGGTACCTGGGTGGCTCAGTTGGTTAAGCATCTGCCTTCGGCCCAGATCATGGTCCCAGGGTCCTGGGATCGAACCCCACATCAAGCTCCTTGCTTGACAAGGAGCCTCCTTCTCCCTCTCCCACTCCCCCTGCTTGTGTTCCCTCTCCTGCTGTGTCTCTCTCTGTCAAATAAATAAAATCTTAAAAAAAAACAAAACAAAAACCCCTTGAGTTTGGAGAATGTAATCTCTGTATGTGGGCCGTTTTAGTCCCTGGAACAGGAATGGTTCAGAGATACTACAGAGACCCCAAGGTTCTTGAAAACCACTTTTTAGGAAGCATTTGAGAGGAAACAGTAAATTCAGACACACCACCACACTATCACCCCTCCCACACACACACCAGCAATTATGGAGGGAGGGGACTTCACAAATGTTAGATGAGGACAATAATGTTTCTGTTTATTGGGACATAAATTCAACTACCAATCAGTAAAGCTTGTCACACCACGCCATCCTTCTAATTATTATCAGGTCCACGTGATAGCTTGCTGTGAACAATAACAGCTATAGTGATGACAATACTGCTGTAAGCCAAAAGGAAGTCTGCTTTTCATTTTTTAATCTATATTTTGATGTGTGTGAGGTTTAAAATGTTCTGAACGGGTCTGCTCCTTTAACAAGCTGCCTGGTAAAAATCTGTGCCTCCAAGGAGCTGGCACCTGAGCAAATGCCCTTCTACTCTCCTCCCCTTCATCCTCCACTTCACGGGCAGAGCGATCTGTTGAAGACTTCCGTCTCCTACAGAAATGAGTGCTTAAGTCCATCAAAAGACATGAACACCGGGAGTGATAGCAGTTGCAAAAAAAGAGGCGACTGTAGTGTTGTCGTGTGCATCAGTAGCTGAAGGGGCAGAGACCACGTGGTGTAGTCACACAGTGGAATACTACAAAGCAACGAAAAAGGGCGAGCCACCACGGTGTGTGACAACGCGGGTGGATCTCGCTGACCGTGTGCTGAGTAAAGCATTAAGACACGAAGTGAAACAACTGCATGACGGCTCGTATTGTAGCTCAAAAACAAGCAGAAGTCATCTCTGGTGGCAGAAGTCAGAACGGTGGCCACCCTTGGAGGACATGGGCCCTGATGGAAAAGGTGAGAACCTTCCAAGTACTGGAAACATCTTGACTGAGCAGCTGTTTCACGAGTAAACACATATGTACGAATTCTTCCCACTTAAGGTTTGTATGGTTTATAGTTTCTAAGTTTAAAAATGATGTCTGATTATGTCTCTCACCAACTTAAAGCTCTTGAGTGCACAAGGGTTCGCATTCTTCAGACCAGCAAGGCCCTTCATGACTGGGCTCCTGTCTCCTCCTCCAGCCATCGGCTACCACCTCCCCTTGCCTCTCTGGGATCCTCCTACCTGGGGCTTCTTCAGCTCTTCGCTCCCATTTCAGGGCCCTGCACTTGCCTACGAAGTTCTGTCCCCTTCTTCCTTTCTTAGGGTACTCTCCCTTATCTTTCAGATCCCAGCTAAAACCTCCTTTCTCTAGAAAAACTCTTCCCAACTTCCATTAGGCCCTCCTGTTAAAAACACCTAGAACATCTCTCTCCTGTCCCTTTGGTTCTACTTCTCTGGAGAACGCAGATGAATATACTTTTGTTAGGGGAGGGGAAGAGCCCAACTGGGAAGGACGTCTAATTGGTGGTTACATACAGACAGGCATGTAAGATGTCAGTCGTGCACAATTCTGTCCAGCTATTATATAAAAGAATAGGTACCCTTCAACAACTTGTCTGACAGCACCATCTGTCTGTGCATAAGTATTCTAGAGCAGTGGTTTTCACCCACGGGCTATGTTCAAATTGTGAAGATGTAGCAATATTGCTGGCGACACTATTATAGGCCACTGGATGCCAACTTTGGGAAGGATGAGAAACTGTCTGCGGGTAGGGCAGGGGACTTAATTATTAAAGAGATACACATTTATTATGTAAATATCTTCTCTGACCCAAATATGAGGAGGAGACAAAAAGAGATAACTTCAGGAGATAAAAAGCCAGATCAGACAAGGTTTCCACCCTCCAGCAGTTTTAGATATTAGTAGGAGGAGACCAGTGAGTTCACAAATAAAGACCATAAAGTCTCATAGTTGCTACTATCCTGGGCATCTGTACTTGGTACAGCAGAAGCAGGAGAAGGGAAGTTAACTGCACTGGGGTAGTGGTAGGGAAGTGGTGGGAAAGAGGAAGTGATCTTGGACTTGATTTCTGAAAGATCAATAATAACTTATAGATTGACAAAAATGGGGAAAAAGCACTTCAGGTATAAAGAGCAGCATGAATGTGAAGTAGCATGAGGTTCAGGGAAGTGCTGTGATGAGGGTGTGTGTGTGTGTGTGTGTGTGTGTGTGTGTGTGTGTGAGTGTCTCGATCGGGAAGGCTACGAGGGAAGTCAGAGATAAATGTTGGTGGTCCTTGCATAACAAATGTGTGCTTGGTACCTACGTATTTGGAATATCCCTCTTTACCCTCTCCAGCATGAAAATGCAACAGACTAATCCTGTCGGATGTCACTAATTATTAGATGATCCATTCCAACTGTAGGAAGGTAATTTCAAAAGGTTCTACTCTTGAGAAAAGACAAACTTCTATAATGAACAGGGAAACACATTCTAGCAGGTTGAAGAGAATTATAGTTCATAAATAGGCTTAAACAAAGAATACAAGGTCAAATTTTGGGCAATCAGCAATACTGTATCTCTTGAGAATTCACATAAGTGATTATAAAATTTAGCTGTCAGTCAATAACTTGGAAAATGTATGTTACGTAAACTATTCCTAATATTTTCTTAACATTTTGGCTAGAGGATCACTCTGCTTGAATAAAATCTGTGCCTAACATATCTTATCAGCACAGCTGGCTCTTTATGAGGTTTATTTAGGGGCTTGTGATTTCATATTCAAAACAAAACAATGTAACAGGAGAGGGGAAGAAAGTATACAACAGTTGTGCTTAGTTAGATTGTGAGATACCAGGGACGATCCTTGTTTCCTAACATGCTTCAGATCAATATGACTGTGTGTCCAGGTTATTGGTTCCCCTGGATAGGTAAGGGAACCCAGGGAGTGGAAATATATCAATGAAAAGGTGAACAGTGACACTTCTAAGACTCTAGCCCAACACACACACACACACACACACACACACACACACACACACACCCAAGTACCTTCAGATTGCTATTCAGCAAAATACACAGTGCTACAGAAGACATAGAAGTTCAACAACATTAGCAGCTGTAGTACTTCTTTTGTGCCAAGCAATGCTCTTGAAACAAGTGGTATTCCAAGAGAAAACGCCAGTTAAGAGCAAAAAAACACTGTAGTGGAATAGCAGTGAAAAGGTGGGAAGAACTGAACTGGGATCTGGAAGATGGGGGCGGGGGGGGTTCAGAATACCCGGGGAGGGAGAAGCAAGGCATTTCAGACCAGGGAAAAGCTGGTCTTGTGTGGCAAACAGGAGATGAGGGAGGCTGGAAGGGGAGATTTGCTGTGGAGGAACCAGAGGAGAAAGGGCTGACCGGCCAGAGGGCGCCTGCCCAAGGAAGGCCTGGATGGCAGGCTGAGGGCTTCTTCATGTGGGGACAGAAGCAGGGCAGTGGATAAGGTGGTGGATGGAACTCAGAATCCCAATCCTAGAGCTGAAAGCAACTATCCACAGTCCAATTCTCTGGCTTTAAAAAGGAAAATCAGAACAAATATTAAAGGGCCTGTCAAGGGTACATAGTTGGCTTAGGATACTTCAAAACCTAGAATCCAGGTCTCTGAGCTCCCTCTGGCCAAAGCTGATGATTAGAGGATCAAGTGGAATCAATTATTGTAGTTGATGATTTTTATTGAAAAAAACAAAAATAAAACAAAACAACAACAACATGAAAAATCAATATCAGGAGACAGAAAAAAATTCGTTTGTCACCCTTTGAGATGACTATTGAATCAAATTCTTTGAAAATTGATAAAGAAAAAGAATTACTCATTTACTTTGTCTTTCTGGTAGAAACCATATCTATTTCAGGATTACCAAATAGGGAAAAGTTCTCCTTTAATGAAGAATGCCAACTGGGAAGTAGGGAATAACAGAATTAGAAAATCATTTCAAGTCTCTAATAAAACAATTGATTTGGGTAAAGATTATCCATTGCATTAAAACAAATCGATGAAAGTTGATAGGGAAAATGAACGTTTTTGTAGTGGCAAAAATACACTGCAGAGATTACTTTCCGGACACACAAGGAAAACCGTAACTACACGGTGGAGGGACGAGATGGTTGCAATTCCCATCCAGGGGCCAACCTTCACATCTCTAATGTTAGGAAGGTCTGCGTATGTGATGGAACATGAAATCTAACATCATCCATTATATATTCTTATTGACACTATTTAACGTCAATCTAATCGCACTTTTTTTAAAAGATTTTACTTATTTATTTGACAGACAGAGATCACAAGTAGGCAGAGAGGCAGGCAGAGAGAGGGGAAGGGAAGCAAGCTCCCTGCTGAGCAGAGAGCCCGATGCAGGGCTCCATCCCAGGACCCTGGGACCATGACCTGAGCCGAAGGCAGTGGCTTAATCCACTGAGCCACCCAGGCACCCCTAATCGCACTTTTAGATCTATATCAAGTAAGAGGAAACAGGAAGCTATGAGGAATACAGAACACGGGACAGTGCAGAGCACAGGTGGCTGGCTCTGTTCAACACATCAATGTTGGGGGGAGAAAAGGACTGTTCTAGATTAAAAGAGCCACGTCACAATTACAGTCATAGATGGAATCCTAGTTCGGCTAAACTTATTGTAAAGAACACTTCTGCAAAATGTGGGAAATCTCAAATTTCTAGATATCAGAAGATATTAAGAACTTACTGCTCACACCCATAACCATGACAATGTCATTGTGATAATGAAGAAAATGGTCTTATTTTGTAGAGGAGTAATACTAAAGTATTTTGGTATGAAATAGCTTGAAGCCTTGCTTCAAACATGAGAAACCCAGAGGAAACACAGGAAGCACTAGTTCTCAGAAGCTGCAGAAAGTAAACGAAGTGAGCCCTGTGAGTGCCCAGCTGGAGATTCCAGGCCACCATGCAGGGAAGGGGCGGGGGGTGCCCGTAGGGAGCCTGGAACTCATACTGAGTGGAGGACACAGAATCTGGAGCTATGGAAGGTTAAGGGAAGGAGGCCTTTGTGGGGGTGAAATACTTGAGGGGAGGGAGCTGTACAAAAAAACCAAGGGAGAGGGAGAGTTCCAGATCGTTCTGGAAGTCTTTAGCAGAGTCCCCTCAAATCTTTGGCTGAGTACTGATCTGTGCCTGTGGGGCAGGAATTAAAAATGCTGGTCAAAGAACTACCTAAAAAAAGCAGGTGGAATTCCCAGACTTCACACAGGGCCAGGAATGGTTTGCATTAGCTAGAGTGATGAGCCACTGCATAGACTCAGCGTTGGATTGAGTCCTCAGGAAGGTGCTGTGTCTCAGGTAGAAGGGGGAGTGGGGGCAAACTAGCCTTAGATTAAAGGTTGCCCTGGACATGACTCACAAAGCCTGGAAGCACACCTTGAAATGATCAGTGTAATTCTATCACTAAAACATGTCCTAAAGCAAATCTCAATATTTAAAGCGCTACAATAAAACCCAGCACCCCAAATTGTAAATAATAGTAATAATAAATCAGCATGCCCAGCATTCAACAGAAGTCTGCCTGGCATGCAAAGACGTGGGAGAATACATAAGGAAAAGGAAAATAGTTCAGAAGAACAGTCCCAGAAATGACACAGATGATAGAATTAGTAGACAAGGAGGTTAGAACCACCGTGATAAATACGTTCTTATGTTCAAGAACATAAAGTAAAACATGAACACGACAAGAGAAATGGAAGACACAGCAATGGAAACTACCCAAAATGAAACACAGAGGGAACAAATGACAACGATGAAACAGAGAGTCAGTGAACTGTCCGTGGGACAGTATCAAGCAAGCTAATATATGGAACTAACGTTCCCGAAGGAGGCGGAGGGCAGGAAAAATACATAACGGCTGGACATTTTCCACACCTGATGAAAACTTTATGCCCACAGATCCAAGAAGCTCCGTGAACCTCAAACGGAGGGTGACAAAGACTACAGCAAGACACGTTATCACCAAATTGCTGAAAACCAGTGAGATTAACAGAAAAAAATCTTAAAAACAGCAAGAAAAAAAGGAAATGAAGTCTGAAAGGAAAAATGAAGAATTCAGGCCTTTTGACCCCCATCTCAATGCTCTCTCTAGGGCTCCACACTGTGCCCGGTCCTGGGGAAGGTGGTGGGAGATGGAGGGGGATGAGGCTGACATGCGGCGGTGAGAGACGCAGGATGTGATAGCCAGCTGACCATCTGGGGCCCCGGCAGGAGCGTGGGGTGGCTTGGCCAGCGGTGATGGGGGAGCAGAGGATCCGAGAAAGAAAGGAAAGAACAGGGACAGAGAAAAAAAAAAAAGTGGGGAAAACGAAGTATGGAAAAAGCCAAGAAAGAAGAGTTTCAAGGAAGAGGGGTAGTGTAAATTCCTCTGATTTTTATGAACAAACAAACCACTCACAAAATCCTCCACTGGAGAAGGAAAACTCTCCAATGTTAGACTGTCTCCAGGTAGCAGTGTGCCCTGGAATTTTACTCTCTTTCTGCTTAAAGGGCCCATATTATCCCATGTGCTAATGTCTAATTACATACACATTAAAAAAAAAAAAAAAAAACTCAACCGTCCTTCATTCTTTTCCTTAACCCAACCAACACAAACTGTTTTCTTTAAAAAGATGATTTATGGGGCGCTTGGGTGGCTCAGTCAGTTAAGCGACTGCCTTCAGTTCTGGTCATGATCCTCCCACTGGGGTCCCTGCGCAGTGGGAAGCCTGTTTCTCCCTCTCCCTCTGTCTGCCACTCCCCTCCTGCTCGTGTTCTCTCTTCCTGCCAAAGAAATAAATAAAATCTTTTAAAAAAATAACAAAGGGAATTTACACAAAGAAAAGCTTAATAGCAAGAAACAGCATAAAAGTAAAAAGGCATGAAAAAGAACAAATATAGATGAACTTACATGAAATAGATATATTCAAAGTTAACCAAATTCTAGCCCCTAGCGACTTGATCAATGAAGGTAAAATACTCAAGTACCCTTGTTTCCTTTCTCTTATTTTGGATATACCTGCAAAAATAAACAGCATTTGTAGAATATAAATACGAACGTGAGAACAAGCTACCTACCTATCTACCCACCTGTCAATCTATCCACTATTTACTGAACACCTACTATGTGCCAGACACTACCCCTATGCTGCATCTGGGAATACAACAATTATAAAGAAGTGGGTCACACAGAGTTCTAAGAGCTTTATAGGCAGCATCTCACTTAACTCCTTATAAATTCTATTTAACTATCTATAAGATGGGTATTGTTATCCTTATTTTATAGCCAAGGAAAATGAAGTACTAAGAGATCAAAGAGTTGGGCACCTGGGTGGCTCAGTGGGTTAAGCCTCTGCCTTCGGCTCAGGTCATGATCCCAGGGTTCTGGGATCAAGCCCTGCATCAGGCTCTCTGCTCAGCAGGGAGCCTGCTTCCCCTCCTCCCTCTCTCTCTGCCTGCCTCTCTGCCTACTTGTGATCTCTCTCTCTGTCAAATAAATAAATAAAATCTTAAAAAAAAAAAAAAAAAGATCTCAAAGAGTTGTCCAAGGACATGCAACTAGAAGACTGTAGCTTTAGTCAGGATGTCAACCCGGGCAGCCTGAACCTTTTGCGGCTTCTAGTAAAAACAGGAACAGTGAGTGATGAGTTAATCTTTCCAGGCAGTCTAAGAAGCCAGGTGCGGCCCGGTCAAGGTGAATAAGGACTGACTATGGAAAGATGTCACGATGACCTTCAGACGATGGTTTCAGTGCTACAGCTGGTGGAACCAGAACCAGATTTATGGGAAGCTGTGAAGGCGCTGTGTGGTGAGGGGACAGAGATGCTCCTCTGAGACATCTGTCAGTGAGAGGAAGGTGGGAAATAACCCAGCAAGCAGACATGACAGAGTCAGGATAGGAAATGGAGATGGAACTCTCTTGCTGGTCACCAGGCTATTCTGTATGACTGGCCTTCTGGAGGCCAAGGCCACTCCAATGCCAGCAGTTCAGCCAGGAGACTCTTCAGTGACAGTTTTGAGGCAGCAAGGAATCTAGGCTCTGTCTCTTCATACTTTCCCGATACCTGGACTCTTTGGTTCACCCAGAATGCCCATCTCATGCGAAAGTCCTGGACTATGGACCTAAGACTGCCATACAGGCTCAGGCTAATAATCCAAACTATTTTAAAGTTATCTTTCTGAAATTATGTTTTCGCATAATTTTCCATGCCCTGCTAACAACATCACCATAGCAATTTTTAACACCCTTCTTCCTGAGAACTCAGAGTACTTCGCAAATATCTCAATCAATATCCCAACAGATTGTGAGAAAGTAGAGCAGTCATTATCATCCCCATTTTTTAGCAAGTCTAACACTTAAAAGCGGTTTCAAGGAACAAGTATAACACTTAGGAAGAGGTTTTTAAAGAACTCTAGAACATCAAGCTGCCACCAAAGGTGGCCTTAAGTGTTTGCATTTCTTTATAGTTCTCAAATTCTTGTTCCACTCTGACTCGTTTCTGTCATGCCACAAAGCGGCTGTATCCACAGAAACCCTTCTCTTGAGGTAGCAGTATATCCTTCAAGCGTTTTCTGTGATTATTTTGCCCTTTGAAAGATTTCACATCCTTTGCCACTCCATTTAGTGCCAATAGACAAACGAAGCTGGAAATTCACAGAGCAGGACCTTTATATTTGTTCTTTTCTGCCGGCAAAGGCCGGGTCTCTTCAGCAGGAGACGCCATGACCCACAATGAGGCAGGAGTCATGAGGGAAGAGTCATGGATATGTAAATCAGCGTGTCAGAGGAGGAAGTCCGGCCGGACCCAGTGGGAGTCGCGTACTATGCACACATTTGTTCCACTCCATGCGGGCTCACCCGTCTTTGGTGGCTCATTCCACCCAACAATCAATTATGCTGACAAGTTCCCCTACACATTGTTTCAGCCTCAGTTACTCATGGCGCTCAGAGGTGAGATCTGGGGTCCCCTTAGGAGAAGAATGAGCAAGGAGCTTGGCTTCCAGGAAAATAGAACATATGGAACTGTTTGAGGGAGACAGTGTTCGTGCAAGCGTGCACACACAAGGGAAAATTTGTTCAAGGGTAAAGCTACAACTCAGATATGCCTCATATAGGGAGAGACGACAAAATTGGTGAAGAGCGCATACATTTTTTAAAAGTAGGTCTTGTTTTTGATTAAACGGGCTGCTGCAAACCCAGCATTCCAGCCCATTCTAGGAATAAAGTGAATGAATGGGTCCATATGATCGCTGTACGTTGAGGAAACCAGTATGTGCCACTGGGCAAAAATTAAGTGACTAGGACCCAGGGCTCTGAATGTGGTTTTAAGACTAACTTTAAGACACTGAACAAGTTAGTCTTCCTTTCTTCGTTCCCAAGGAGTGTAATAGTCTGTGTGAACCACATCTCCAACTGGCCCACCAACTTCACCTTTAACCCATTTTCCCAAGTTGAGGAGATGAGTCATTCGCATTTACCCTTCCTGGATTTTCATTACCAAAGTAGACTACTGAGGAAGAGAGAGGCCTCCATGAGATCAGAAATTACCACAATGGATCTTGATAAACCAAACTCAAGGGCATCCCACCAAAGTCTGTGTGAATGGAAAGGCAAGAGAACCATCCACGTACTGCCCAGGGAAGCAGCTTTGCTCCTGAATCAAGAATGGTTAGTGGTTAAAAAAATCAGAATATGGAAGCTTTAATGTATTTCCTTCTAAGACAATCTCTTCACACAGCAAACACCCACGCCACTGGGAAGGATAAAGCCAACACATATACAATAATTTCCCAACTTTAAGGTTTCACCAACCAGGAAAAATAAATGAACCAACATAGATCCAACTATTTTGCCAAGTTATGGTGCTTAAAATAAAACAAAATAAAAACAGATCACTTACAATACCACTGTCTTTATAAAAGTATGATTAAAAGCATGAGTATTTTAACACTAAGACAATGGAGGAAAATATCAGAAAAAAGTCCTTTCTAAGAAAGTAAACTGGAAAACACACACACACACACACACACACACACACACACACACACTGACCTTAGTTTTCCCATTTCCTGTGCATCCTATTTTAGGCTGGCAGGCCCAGGTTGGACTGGACTGGGGACCACTGTGCTAGGATGAAGGGGTTAGGAATCACTAGCAGAGGACATGCTTTCCAGATCACTCTGCCTAATGAGGCACAAATGCCAACGGACAATGTTCAACGGTTGTGACTGTGCTCAGCCTTGGGGTGGGGTGGGAAGGGTTTTGATTTTAAGTGGGAATTCATCAATCTACCAAACTGGGACTTCATATTCATTCTAGAGTCTCTTATTAGACCAGGGATGAGAACATGAGACAGGCTCACATGTTTTTAAAAGCAAGAGAAATTAAGTGCACAAAGATTCAGCTGTCACAATGTTATCTTTGGATCTTAAGTATAAATTTGTTTAAAACACAAAATTAATATAAAACTCAAAAGTATTAAATGGAATAATAAAATTGTTCAAAGTCTCTTCCTGTGGGTAACTGAGAAGGCACTGTAAGAGCATGTGGATACAATTTGGAAAGAAAACTCTAATGATTCATAAAATTACCACAGTTCCCATGTAACTGGAAACAATAGAGCCTACTGCAAAATACAGACAGAGCATTCAATTCATTTTAATGGTTTCTCGTTTTTTTTTTCTTTTAAACTCTCTGCTCCTTTTATCACTATGATTTTTTTTTTTAAATGAAAAGTAGAATGTCCCTGCTGCCCATTTTCTTCTTGTATTGTTTCCCTTTTGTTCTAAAAATGAGGGTAAAATTAAGTGCTTAGATCACTAGAGATTTCCAGATGGTCAGACAAATGGGTCCTGAGGCTCCTGGGCTTGCGTTTTTCATAGACACGGGCAGGCATCTCTCACTCGGTCTCCATGGCTCTTGCTCAATACAAATCTGATTTAGTCCAAGTACCTTCAGTGTGTGACAACCACATTTCTGCCTAGAATGAGGATCCAAATTGACTTCATTGCTTTAGTCAAAATGGGACTTTTTAAAATGTATTTCTAAAATATCCCTTTATTTTCCAATTACATATATTTGCAATAAAAGAGAAAAAGTTTATATTACATATATTCGAATCTTTGCAGATTATTTGGAAATGTGACTGTTTTTCTTTTTTTTGTTGTCTCCCTTCCTGCTCTCGACTCTTCCTCTGGTTTATTTTGTTAACCCTTTTCTCAGTCCCCTAGAGCTACTGTTCCTGCGTTACCACCCCAAGCCCGGCTTTCTCTTCCTTATTTTCATGTGTTGCTTTTGCTATTCTAGGATAGAGAACTTCAACTCTCTACCACACAGCGAGTCTGCAGGTCAGAGCTCGGTAACTGCTGGAGGTGTAGATTTTTGTAAATAAGTATGCATGGGTAGCCTACTGTATGCCACACTTTACTCCAGGTGCTCTTAAATTGTTAACTCATTTATTTATGAGGTAGATACAATTACCTTCACTTGCCAGATGGCAAAACTGAGGCAGACAAAGCTTAGGAAAAACCTGAGGTGACACACTATATAGTGAATGGTGCGGTCCGAGGAAAAGCCAGTCAGTCTGGCTCCAGAGTCCTTGCTTTTAAGAAGAATAAGGAGAAGGAAGGAAGGAGAGGGAAGGTGGAGAGAAAATGGGGAGGGGGAGACAAAGAGAGAATTCATGACTGATTCACTGAGAATGAGCAGGAGGAGGGAAGGGCAGCCTAGGAGAAGCCATGGCTCTACTGTAAAAATCTGAGCTTGGCGTTCTCGAGGGCTCTGGGCAAGGAAATGAAAGGCAGGCATGGCCATACTGGAGGAAGAGTTCTGTGACCCTGAAGATAAATGGTCACTCATGCAGCTGAAGGTCATCAGTGATGGTACTTGGCAGCAGTAGAAGAGAGTCACGTGACTGGCAGTGTGCTGGGAAATGTTTAGCCACTGGCTCTCCAGGGAGATGAGGGAGTCCTGATCAGTAGCGTTTGCTGGTTTCCATGTGTACACACTCCCAGCATGGACGATTTCACTACCAATGTGATGTCACTGACCGTCGAGCTGGGGAGAGATGTGCCTAGCGACACCCAGAATAATAAGTATTTCTGGCATTAGCTCAATAGATGCAAAAGCCCGAGATAGTAGTAAAATGTGGTAAAAGAATCAAGAAGTGATGATTTTGAGTATTCCCTTTGTTTTTAGTATTTTAGAGCTTTTTTTTTTAAAGATTTTATTTAGTTATTTGACAGAAAGAGACACAGTGAGAGAGGGAACACAAGCAGGGGGAGTGGGAGAGGGAGAAACAGGCCTCCGGCTGAGGAGGGAGCCTGACGTGGGGCTCAATCCCAGGACCCTGGGATCATGACCTGAGCAGAAGGCAGATGCTTAACAACTGAGCCACCCACGTGCCCCAAGACTTAGCTTAATAATGTCTAAAATTACAAAATTTCTGAAAATTTCACAACCAGCTCTTAGAAGCCTGTAGGAGCCAACAGCCACAAAACACCAGGGGTGACTCACTGAATGCATCTACTCTCAGATAAGTGGATGGACAGGGATCTGGAGACTTGAACCTCATCAAGTCCCAGATTTGCCACAATGAGGAAATGAATGCAGGGAGAGGGAGACGAACAAATATGACAGAGCTTAGGAAAAACAGAATATCTAAATCTAATCTGAGGAACAAAGAAAGAGGTCAAGGTCAAGGGTGAAAAAGAGAGTTTGAGAAGGTAAGTTCAGAGGCCCGAGTCTGCGTTCTTGAGGATGCTACAGACCACGAGTGGCAAACCAGAGAACTCTGCGGAATGGGGCCATCCATCCTCACACTCCCCAAGCAAGGCTTCGCATCTTCGTTCTCTGTTCTACGTTGACTCTATTTCTGGTTGTGGAAAGAGGTCAAGCAGGAGACAGAGGACACCTCATGAACTGGCAAGCTTTAGGTGAACATTAATGATAAACTAGGCAAAAAGAATGTAAGACCAGGAATTCAAGAAATACTGTTTGTACGCACATCTAGATGTGGCACAGAGAAAAATGTGCACGCAAAGCTCTGAACCACACAGAAGAAAAGCTCAACTATCACAGGGAACTGGCAATCTTTGGGGAAAGCCAGTCTGTCTCACTCAGCAAGGCCTCCCTGGAGTCAAGCACATACTCAGTACATGTATTTTTCACTAAATGAATTTCCATTATATCTGTTCCACGAGGTAACTGTCTTTGAAATTCTTGTCACTTGAATACAAAGGGACGCTGTGTGTGTATGACTGAGAACTACTTTTTCATGGAAAACTTTCTGCCTTTTTCTTTATTGCTCAAGATTCTTGTAATCTTGAGAATTCATGAGCTCACAAAGGAAGGCATATTTAAAATGTCTGACTTCCAGCTCTTCCTTCCACCTTACTGGGAGCAGCACGATACAGAATTTTTATGTACATAGCGCTTATCAAATGCTTGCTGAATTCAAAGATTAGTGGAAGATTCATCTCATTACTCCAAACTGCCAAATAATGGGCTATTTTGCTAATTGACACCTGAACATATAATTATAACTGGCAACCCTACAGAGCAGAGCACCTCGGGTCAAAAATCAGCTAGCTTCCAGATCCCAAGGGGCAGAGTGTGGATTGAATTGGAAGTTAGTTAACGTAGTTCTCACTTTTATAATTGCAAAAAGGAAGCCCAGCTGTAAGCCTCAGGACGGCGTTGGTAAAGCCAATACTGAGATTGAGGTCCTTCTGGTTTTATTGAATATTGTGTTCCTGCTCCCCTGGCTCTCCCTTGCTTGAGCGGTAAGGATTTCCTGCCATAAAACTCTGGTTGATGTGGTACAACTTGTATATAAAAAAGTGTAATGTCTAATGAAGAAGAATGTCTAACCTTTATCAACTTCTTTTTTCCAGAACAATCACTCAGTGACTGTTCTTGTGCATTTACTACCAGCATCTCCTACTGTGCTACGGAGATGTAAATGAAGAAGTGGGGGGGTGGGGGAAACCAAGATTCATTAAATACCTTCTGTGTGCCCCAGATTATGCTAAGCAGGGCAACACGTGTCCTCTTACTTAATCCTCACAAAACTCACCTGACAGAGAAGATAGGGAGCTTCAGAAAAGCTGAAGTCCCTGTCTAAGATAACACAGTAGGTCGTGGGGCCCAGAGCTGCCCTCAGACTGATCCCACTCCAAACCCGTGCTCTTTCCACTACTCCCGTTGGCAACTTAAATTCCAAATTCTCTGGCCAGGCAGGGCCTTAGAAAACTACAGCCTGGTGTTAGTCTTCTTGGAGAGGCTATAAAAGAGGTACACACAGAAATTCAGCTACCCACACGTGGTATAAACGAATGCTTTTCATCATGTCCTGAGATCCTCCCCAAGGTTTTATAGACAAGTTACAATCTGAGTTGGGGCCTTCAGGGAAGGTGGATAGAAAAGATGGACCTTCATGGTACGGGGAGGTGGAAAAGATAGGGGACAGGTATTCCATATTCCTCCAGCTACCTGAGAGGAGAGGCAGGGCAGGGCCTTCTGACTAAAGACACAGGTAGCAGCAGTGAGAACAACATACCTAGGGGAGAATTTACTTCTGGGTGAGGAAAACAGATTTAACAAACACATCTATTCTCTCTTGCTCCCCAGATCTCTGAAGCGACAGTAAAGAGATTATTTTTGTCCACGAGAAAAACGTATAAGGATTAAGAAGAACAGGAGGGGAGAAGACAAAGGGAACACAAGTGTGGAAGCTGGAAAGCCCATCAGAGTGGTCATCGGCTGTAACAGACACAGGAAAGTGCAATCCTAGGTCAGGAAGTGGAAAGCTGAAAAGCAAACCCATCTCGGCTGCGAATTCCCGACAGCCCTAGGCACCTCTGGATGTGGGGGTAACAGGGAAAGGGTGGTTACTAAAAGGATTAGTTCAAAGTCTGTTGAGAAGGTGGTCAGTTTCTCAAATCCCTCCCCCCACTGGAAAACAGGGCAGTCTCTCCTCCACCCTGGTAAAAACCTGAAGGTTTATTCTCTGTAAAACAGATCTCTGGACTAGGAGACAGGATAAATAATTAAGAGTGGGGGAAAAAAACAACAACAACAGCAGAATTAAGTGAATCTATGCATATCGATGCATAGATGGAGGCCGAGAACCTCCAGCCTTCTCTCCCATCCTCTTCCCATTTGGTTTCCTAGATGCTGGCAGGGAGGCCTCTGGTCTCCAGAGAGCAGATCAGAAAATCCTTCTCTGTGGAGCCTGGTCCAAGAATGACCTAACGATACTCACATTGGAGGTTTCCCAAACAAATGGCCCAATTAAATCTTCATGATTCTGACCCCAGCCCAAGCCAGGAAGTGAGATCAGAAGAATAAAGAAAAGGTAAAGCGCTCTTGCCTTTAACAGCTGAAAAATAGCATCTCTTTGAACCAAACTCCATCTAGAATTATTACAAAAGACAATGTAAAGTATTATAATTTACCTACAACAGCAAATCCTTCTTATTTTTTACCTTCTGTGTTCCTGGCGATTTATTTGATTACCGAATGGATGAAATGACCTCAAATTCATGCTGGTTTAAATGAAAAGGCCATTAGCACACATGCTTTAAAGATCCCTCGGAATCATATAGTGAGATAACTCACAGAGCTCAGTACACACGCTACCATCTTCCTTTAATTAAGTTAATCAATACACATTTGCTCAGGGTTCTAGTGAGAGGACCTGGTGTCTTTCAATGCGCACACCTACCTCTGAGGCTTCTAAAAATTAGTCTTTGGGAGGTTTAAGTAAGTGATTAGCATTTTCCACTATTACCCTACAAGTCCTACCATGTATCACATTTAAGTGGATGTGGCAGGATCATCTTCTGAGACACTAAATCATGGTCTACCACGGGAATGCAGGGGTCAGGTCGGGGGGTGGAGATGGACTCAAGAGAGATTCATTTCCTTCCCTGCTCCCACTTGTGAAAAAACAAAGAATGAAATCTTTGTTTCTCCAGGGAAAGGATTAAGAGCTTCCTTTTGCATCAAGGAGCTCCCCCAAAGCAAATCTACCACCCAGGTCTCTGGGTAAGGCAGAACGAAGTCTGTGTGCTTCAAAAGGATGATGTCAGTGATGGTGATGATGTCAACACCAAGCTTCTCCTGAGTGCTGGCCATGTGTTAGGCAGTGCACATAGTAATAGCCAAGTTAGAAACTGACATGTTAATTTACTTAATTCTTACACAGCCCTGTGAACAAAGTACTATTACTGCTATTTTGTTTCAGAGAGAGGTCACGCAAGCATAGGGGGAGGGGCAGAGAGAGAATCCCAAGCAGACACCCCGACTCAGCCCTACCTCCCTGTGAGCATGGAGCCCGATGTGGGCTTAGGACCCGAGATCATGACCTGAGCTGAAATCAAGACTCGGACCCTTCACTGTGCCACCCAGGGGCCCCTGTTACTGCCATTTTACATGCACAATAATTCTTCACTAATCACTTTCATGTTTCAGACTAGGATTTCTCAAATAAAATCCCAATTCCTAACAGGTGGTTTGCTTATTTCAAAATAATATTCAGTGAAACGAAATTCCAGTATAGCCATACATGTTATATAATTTCTTACACTCCCATCTCTGATTTTTCTAAAATATATTCGAATACAGAAAAAATGTGAATGAAGACACAAACATTCACCTCAAACATAAATTCATTTAAAATAGTTCATATACTTAAATGTAAATGCAAAGCTATAAAGTCCAATTAAAAACATAAGGGAGAAACAGGCTCTTGCTCATCAGGGAGCCCCACGTGGGGCTTGATCCCAGGACCCTAGGATCATGACCTGAGCAGAAGGCAGACGCTTAACCAACTGAGCCACAGAATAATCAGAGAGGGAGACAACCCATGAGAGACTCTTAACTATCAGAAACAAAATGAGGGTTGCTTGAGAGGAGTTGGGTGGAGGGAGGGGATAATTGGGTGATGGGCATCAAGGAGGGAACGCGATATGATGAGCACTGAGTGCTACACACAACTGATGAATTACTGAATTCTACGTCTGAAACTAATGACGTTACTATATATGGGCTAACTAAATTTAAATTAAAAAAGTAGGGGAAATCTACATAAATTTTGGTTTGTGATTTAGATACAACATCCAAAGCTTAAATCCTAATAAAAATAATAATGTGGAATTCAGGAGGTTTTGACATTTGCGACAACATGGATGAACCAAAGGGGTGTTACGCTCAGTGAAATAAGAGAAAGACAAATACCGTATGATTCACTCAAATGTGGAATCTAAAAAGCAAAAAAAAAAAAAAAACAGAAAAAAAAAAACCAAAAAAAAACCCCCAAAAACAAAACAAAAGACAAAAAGCAGAAACAGATCCATAAACACAGACAACTGGTGGTTGCCAGAGGGGAGGGAGGTTGGAAGATGGGCAAAATGGTGAAGGGGTGGTGACTTATAGGCTTCCAGGTGTGGAATGAGTCATGGGGACAGAAGGCCCAGCATCGGGAGTATAGTCAGTGATTCTGTGATAGCACTGTGTGGTGACAGACGGTAGCTGTACTTGCGGGCGAACACAGCATAACGTGTAGAGCTGTGGAATTACTATGTTGCATTCCTGCCTACTGCAGCAGAATCCATAGATCTGAATGTAACCTCATAACGACTCATTACAAATGAACAACTCACCATCATTAACATCAACCTTTCTATTTAGCAATAAACCATGCCTTTAAAGACTATTATACCAGGAAGAAAAGTCTGTAGCCACTTAAACGGCTCCAAACCAGCATGTTATTTTATGATTTTATATAGCTTTTCTTACAGAGAGCAGCAGCTATGAAACCTCAGTGCTTTGAATAAAAAGTAGCAGTAGATTCATTGTTGTCAATTTCTGCAATTGCTAATTTGCTGCTTAAAATATTGGGAACCAGAAAATCAGACATACTTGTCCAGAATAGGCTTTGACTAAGAGTCTGTGGGTAAAGCATATGGGCTCTGGTTCCTACCTTCATGGGGGCCACCATTGATGAAACTGGGCAGCTTTCAAGTTTGCTTATACTTATCAACTTCTGGCACTTATTTTCTTAATCAATCCCCCACTTAGAGGCAGTAAAAATCAAAGGACATCTCTATCCTCTCCAAAAACCAAGTGTGCAAAAGCCAAGTGTGCACAAAGTACTATGAATATTTTGGTAAATGAGAGCAGATTCATGATCTAGATGTATTTTTCAGATACCTGTGATAAAATTTGAATTTCTTGAAAGCAAAGCCCAGTCTTACTCATTTCTATGTACCTCCGAGTACCTACACATAGTTAGCTATTGATTATTATTTATTTCTTGAAATAACCGTTGCCTTATGAGAGACGTGACAGTTGAGCTAGTAATATTTAGGTATTTGAAGGTGGGTGGAGGGGCTTCCCAGTAGAGAAAAGCGAAGGAATAAGAACATAGAAGAATGCTCTCCACATATCAGGGACTGGCTGAGTTTGGCTGAGGTCCCTGAATTATTTCTAGTGATACATAAGAGAAAAAAAATATACAAGTTGATACCATCTATGGCTTGTATACAGTGCATTTAGGTCAATGATGAAATTACAGGTATGTTGAGGCTCTTGAAAAGTTTAAGTGCTGTCCAGTGTTCTGGATAGGTTCTAAGGAATTTCCAGATCACTTCTGGCTCTGCTTTCCAGATGATGAGTATTAGTATTCTTTCAGGACTACAGATTTTTTTTTTTTTTTTTTTTTTTTTTTTGAGATGGACAGGAAGAGCACGTGCCCAGCATGGAGCCTAATGCGGAACTCGATCTCACGACCCTGAGATCATGACCTGAGCTGAAATCAAGAGGCTGATGCTCCGTGGACTCAGCCACACCCAGACAAGTCCCTTAGGACCTAAACAATTTAAATTTCGTGCCTAAAACTCGGAAATAAAGAGGAAAAAGAGCAACAATATCCAGTAAGCATTTCTGTGCCTTGACTGTATCCTAGACACTTTACTATTTGACTTTCTTCAATTCACCAACATTTTTCTGAACTATTATTTTCCTTAGTGTGAAACCAAACTATTGGACATCAAGATATTTACCCAAAGTCACATGGCAGCTATATGGGGTGGGGGGGGGGGGAGTGGCGTGGAGGGGAGAGGGGACAAGTTTTGCTTTTAATTTGGGTTCTTTCTTCCCTCCTGCAAATGGCCAAACACCTCCCCGGAGACACCAAATTTTTTCATTGTAAGTGGCACTTTTGAGGAAGGAGGAATTGCTGGCTGGCTTCCTTTCTTTCAGAAATTCTAGTTGATGGTCTCTTCTGCTCCGTTAGCTTGACTGCAGCTCGCAGAAGCACTGTGGAAAACGAGGCTGAGCGAGGAGACAGACGTGAGCTGGCCGAGGCGAGCCGGGCTGCGTGACCAGCTGTTCCCAGCACTGCAATGCTGAGGCCTATTTCTGACTCGTGCTGTTTACAGCTTCGAGCTTGGCTCCTCTCAAGGACATATGGGCACTGGCCTACAGGCTTTGCAGTTTTTCAAAGGGGAAAACATATCTACGGGGCGGCTGGCCTTCAGAATTGTATCTAAAAAGCCAGCAGAGAATAGCCTGGACTCCGCGAAATGGCCAATATTTGACCTTGTTTGACCTCTAAAAGGAGCCATTTTCTAACTTGCCAGAAGCATTCTGGATAGGGTCTAAGGAATTTCCAGATCGCTTCTGGCTCTGCTTTCTAGATGATGGTACTACCACTTGTTACAGAATTTCCTGCATTTTAAAAAGCTCCAGCATGCAAAACGATGACAGCTACGCTTCAGAGTGCCCAGCGCCTTTTCCAGTCTGCGCCTCCTTTCAGCTTCACAATCCAGCACATTGAACACACATACACACGAACTCCCTGTTTTCTCAACCCTTCAAGCTCCGGGAAGAACCTCTATTGTTAGGTCATTTGTTCTGTCTCTAGAAGGATTTTGCGACTTCACTCTCTTAAAAAAAAAAAAAACAAACAAAAACCCAGCAAACTGTCCTAACTGATCAAGGATGGCACGAAAGCAGCTCTCCGGTCCTTGACTTCAATCTGATTTCCTCCCAGTGCTAATGACTGGAAGCCACTACCCTGTGAATAAACCCATTTAGGTCTCCTAACGCCAGCTGCAAGTAGGAAATGAGAGTAAATGGGAAGGCATGCGCTGCGGCAGTTTCAGCGTGGGTACCCGGATCCAAGAGCTGCTCATCCATTAACCAAACAGCAGCACTTGCAAACCCAGCGGGAACCAGTGGTTCCCTGCTGAGAAACAGAAATTAACTTTGTGAGGAGATAATTTGTCTTTAGATGGTTGTCATATTCAGAAAAGCTCTCTCAGGGTGAGGGAGTGGGAAGAGAGGAAGGGAAGCTTCTGACAATCCAGCCACATATCAAACAAAAGCTTATCAAGGAGCCAGGTGGCATCGAAGATTGATGTTGTGCCCGGGCTACCTCTGGGACACGTCCCTGAAGTGTAGCAGGAGCTGTGGTGACTTCTAATGGCTGCTTGGAAGAATGAAGACTGTACAAACAATGGTTGTAGATTTAGCTCAACCAGAAAGGACCAGGGAGACAAGTGGACTGAGGTACTGGGAGAACACATCGGTGCCAGTGGGTGGGGTTTTGCAAGGTTTTGCGGGGAAGAGTCAAGCGGCCAGAGGGCACCAAAGGTGGCGGCAGAGAGACCTGCTGGAGTGGAAGGCTGTCACAGAATGAGCAATTAGAATTTGAAATGCACCCTGGGATCGGACAGCAAGCTGCAACAGGATGCCATGTGCTGTTCCAAACAGATGAAGCAGAAGACATGCCTAAGAAGGTGACACTGTTCTGATTTATTTGAAAATACTTTAATACCACAGGGTGTGGATTAAGTGCCGTGTGGCAGAAGCACAGGAAGACTCTGGGGCCTGGGAACTGAAAAGAACCCCACTTAATTTCAGAATCAACACATCTTGAGCACCTGCAAAATGCCGAATCCCTACCCTCAAGGAGTATCCAAGTCGTTTCCACAAGGCACTCGGATCATCATCATCAGAGCCATCTGGCAAACAAAAGATGTCTCAGGGCGTTAGAAGGCAATCATCCAGGCAGATCAAGGGGAGGTATTACTTTCAAAAATGTTCTACTTTTCCACTGAATTTCTGGCTTTGGATCAGAACCTACCAAGGAAGGAACTTGAATTTGGAGGCCTGGGGAGACAGGAAGGAAGCAGCCTTGTGGGTTTCAGACACGCCACCTGAACTGGCCACAGCCCCACCAATTCCAACTGATGGCCACCTTGACAAACCAAAGTGATACCTATGAGGTATTACAGTATGAAAGGTATAGCGGATTAAAAACATCACGTATGTGTTTATTCAACAGACCTTTTCTGAGCCCCTCTACATGGCAGATAAGACACTAAGGAGATGCATAAGCAGTGAGAATACAGTCTCTCCAGCTTTAATTCCCACACTTGTGGGTGACAGAGAAGAAGATAAGCAATTACAAAAGAGGTGATGTCACACGTTCATAAATGACAGTGTCAGGAATAAGGCCTGGGCAGTCTGTCCCAGGTGCTTAACCAACTCCAGTCACTACAGCACCACATGTGTATTTTCCCATTTACGCGTGCGCAGAACTTGCATTCGTAATGTATTCTCTTATGCATTATTTATTTAATCCCCATACAGATGCCGTAGGGGTCAAATTCAGTTGACCCTTGAACGGCATGGGTTTGCATTACGTGGGTCCACTCATACATGGACTTTTTAAAATACAGTAGAGTACTGTAAATATATTTTCCTCTTACATATGATTTTCTTTTCTCTAGCTTACCTTATCCTAAGAATACATTATATAATATATGCAACACAAACGATATGTTACATGTAAGGCTTCCTGTCAACAGGAGGCTCCCAGAAATTTGCTTTGGGCAAGTCAAAACTTTACATGGATTTGCTGCCTGAGGGGGGGGGAGGTCAGCGTCCCTGACCCCCACATTGTTCAAGGGTCAATGGCATAGGCTCAAGGAAGTTCGGCTTCCTGTGGAAGGCCACGCAGCTTGTGAGTAGTAGGGGTTGGTTCCATCCCCATTCTAATTTCAAAAGCCTTGGTTTTTTTTTAAGATTTTATTTATTTATTTATTTGAGCAAAAGAGAGAGAGGAGGAGGGAGCAAGTGCAGGGGGAGGCACAGAGGAAGAGTGACAAGCAGAGTCCATGCTAAGCATGGAGCCCCACGCGGGGCTTGATCTCACGACCCTGAGATCATGACCTGAGTCAAAGTCAAGAGATGAATGCTTAACCGACTGAGCCACCCAGGTGCCCCAAAGGCTATGCTTTCTTAACTATACAGGTCAGCTTCTTAAAATCAACATTCACCCAGGGCTTGGTCATGTTCCAGGTCATTTAATCTTCCAGACAAGGCTGCAAGGTAAATATCTCAGACTACAGGCAAAGAAATCAAGGCACAGTGGTATTAAGGGGTAGTATCCATTTACATGGCTAAAAAGGGGTAAAGCTAAAGGCTCACAACCAGGTCCCAGAATCTGAATCGAAGCTTGTCCCACTACGGTGTACACAAGGAATGACAGTTCACCAGCGTTCTCAAGTGTGAAGGGGAACGCAGGGTTAACTAGTTCGACTTGCAGATGAAACGCAGAAGCTGACGTGATGCCTACTCTCCTGTCACTGGTTGCTTCTACCCTCTCTCCAAAGAAAAAGGTAGACATTATGCTTTTTAGAATCGTTCATCATTCTACGTTAAGAGTTATTATTACATCACCATTTGGGCACTTAGCACAGAGAACATTAATTTGGAGATCTGAAGGTTGTAGACTGAACTATGGATCTCAAGGCCCTACGCTCAGAGCCACATACCTCCAAATGCAATAGTGCCGGCATCATGAGAATAGAGATCAAGAAGCAATCCTGTCCGCCCAGCCAGCGGAGGACATATGGACATGGCTGTTCTTGTATCTTATTTTCATATCTTATTGGACAGGAGAGATCTTTCTACTGGAGTAGAGACTAGCAATTAAAATTCACAGGTGAAACTAAGTTGTTTTTCTGGTTCAGATTATTAGATCATTCCAGGAGGGCTGGTGATTTGAGAGGAGTTGAACAAGGAATAGAAAGTGGCAAAATTACTCTCTATTAATAATGCCTGGGAAAAGCTCATAAAACATGAGAAGCAACTGCCCAGTTCTCTTGGGGGCTAAAAACAGCTGACTTGGCAGGACCCTAGGAATGGGGGGAGGTATTTACAATACCATGGTCAGCTGAAGGGCAGCACTGTGTTACCTACTTACTGCAAATAAGAAAGACATGGGGCCATTAGTGACTTGCAAGACAAAGGGGTCACATACCACCGGAGACTCTAGCTGATGGTCTAGATCACAGAGCTCCTTATTTTTTAAATTAATTCCCAAAGACAAGTCCTTTTTTTTTTTTTAATTGATTTCTAGGGAGTAAAGGAGAGAAATAGTGGGGAGGACACCCCCCAAAAGCAGCAGCTGAGAGGGATTATTTGACGACAGGGATGGGGTGAGGTTAAGAGGCTCCAAAGTTTAACGTGCTTTGGGGCCCCACAGAGTCTCTCAATTTTGCTGATGGCTGCGCTTGTGTTTTAAAAATAAAATATGTGCTGAGTGGATTAAAAGAGTGAATTGAATTCCCGAGGCTCCGATTACCTTTCCCTTTGCCAGTTTTTATCAGCAATGATCAGTCAGACTGACAGGTCTGATGTAAACTTCTTCCCTCTTGCCCTCTTCTTAGCTTCAGAGCATATGAAGTACAGATTAATTTTTTTTTTCTCTTTTGAACAGTTGAGCCCAGGAGGAGAATGCGCTAGAAAAATACTCCGTAACCAGGATACCAATAAGAGAGGGCAAGGACGTATGAGGGGATGCTGTCCTCAGGGTCTTCGGGGCCCTTCCCTGCATCAGTACCCGGGGGTCCCCACAAGCCCTGTGTCTCAGAGCTCCACCCCCACTCACCCAGAGAAACAAGAAGCCAGATGGTCCGTGCCTGGAGAGGCAAATGTATGGGGACACTGCTAGTCTGTCATTGTGAGTCCTCTCCCCAGAGTCAAATGGGATGGAATGTGTCACATACACCCTCTCCCAGGAGTGCTGCCTCTCTCCGATGGGGCTGCTGTCCACCACCTCCCCGGGAGGGCTGGGGCTTCTGTGCGTAGCCCATCTCAAGCGTTCGACATTCTATTTCCGTAAGACAAACGAAAACACAGTGTGACCACCGGGGACTGTGAACTGCCAGAACCTGCTTACGAGTGCCCGTGTGCTCCCAGACAAGCCAGGGAAGGAACACACCCGGACAGGGGCTCTCGATGGGGAGGCAGGAGCAAAGCCTGTGGTAGGGGACAGTGCAGTACGGACGCCGTTCAGCCGACACGAACCGACGGGTTCTCCTGAGGTTAAACCTGACCGTGAAGCAGGAAGGGTCTCTAGAACAGGATCTTTATGCCCCCAGAGATGGAGATGAACATGAGCACAGGGGAAGGGCTCAGTGAACACCTGCTGAACTGGACCAAACAGATTCAAGATGTCTGAGCCGCGACATCTGTGGACGGTCTGCGGAGCCTCGGGGTGCCCAAGCCTCATGCTAAGCAACTCAGATGTTAAGGCAAAGAAAGATTTTCTTTTTCCCATAAAATCGAGGCGGTGATTACAAAAACCACAGATGCGCTCTTGCCAATAACAAGGTTAAGAAGGGGCGGAAGGCGAGAGAACCCAGCCAGCTCCACGAAGCAGGTGCTCCTCCTGGTGACTAGGCATGTAGTCAGCTCCCTGGCATGCCGAAGAATGGCACCTTTCCCAAGAAGCCGAGCCCACTGTGACTGCCTGACACCCAGCCGGACTGCGCTTAACCTCAGGCTAGAATCGCTTACTGGATTCTGAACATGAGGAGCAAAAAGGCAGTTAATTGACTCAACCTCACTTCCAGGAACTTAGTCCATCTCAGATCTCCTAGGCGTATAAGGGGGGGCACTTCAGAGCCAAGATACTGACGGTCCTGTATGTATTTATCGTTAAGTTTTGTGTTCTTTTTTTTTTTATTTTTTTTTTATTTATTTATTTGTCAGAGAGAGAGAGAGAGGGAGAGAGAGCAAGCACAGGCAGACAGAGCAAGAATGGCAGGCAGAGGCAGAGGGAGAAGCAGGCTCCCCGCTGAGCAAGGAGCCCGATGTGGGACTCGATCCCAGGACACTGGGATCATGACCTGAGCCGAAGGCAGCTGCCTAACCAACTGAGCCACCCAGGCGTCCCAAGTTTTGTGTTCTTAACAAGTGACCAGCCCCTAGGTCACTGTGACAGGGCTCAACAAATACCAACTCATTTTGGGTGAATTCATGAGAGGCAAGTGTGTCAAGGGACAACAAGTGATGCTTCTCCTTTCTCTTAGAGACAATGCTTTTATCAGAGACGACCCCACGAGTTCTGCTCACTCCCTAACCTCTGCCCTGACTGGAGTCAGGAAGATGCTGTGATTATTTATTCGTTTTTTTTAAATGGGAGAGAATGGATTTTAGAAAGACTTGATTAGAAAGATAATTTCAATTATCTTTTGGGTCATGAGCATTTAGAAAAGGAAATGTGATGATCTAAGAGCTATCTTGCGTTCAGGAAGCTGTTATGTTAATTTTCTTTTCTTACAAGATTAGTAGACTGAGTGATCTGTAGGTCTTCATGGATCTTGAGGGCTATGCTTATGGTAAAAATATGGGGTAGATGACAGCTCATGGAGTCAAGTATTAGCAGGCAGCTGAAAAGCTATCTACCGAGAAGGGTTGCTTATTGGGTTCTTTAAACCCAAAGGGACATTCACAATACACTACGGTCCTTGGAAATAACTTGTACAACAATTTTCTTGACAATTTTGAGTAAGGACATATAAGATTTATTAAATTTTAAAAACCCAGACAACTGAGACTACTGTAATCAGTATTGATGACAAAGCCAGCATTCAACATTATCCTGACAAGCAGGAAACCAAAATTATGGAATTTAAGAGCAACAAATGTTTTCCCCTTAAATTTCAAACAGCTGGTTCTGTCAAGAGCATTAAAAAACAAAAAAAAGGCTGAGGATTTTAATTTATCAAATATCAACAGGACCTGGAATTTGATCAGATTTAGAAAAATAACAGCAACAACCAAAAATTTCTGACCTGAATTAACAGCAGTAGACTATTCCATCAAACGTAGATCACTGTCTATCAAAGGAGATCAAATAAACGAGAATTACCCTGTAGAAGTTCATTTCACTCTCTGCTTCTCTTAGTTCTCTACACTCCACCATGTGGTCCTTCTTCCCCGTGACACAACTACCCACAGATGCTCACTCCTGGTTCCCCTGTATCACTCAAGAACAGTTCAAATATCACCTTCTGAGAGTCTGTCCCTCACCACTGATGGAAAACAAGCCACTTTTTTCCGAAACACTTTCTGGCATAACAGATGTTCCTGTTTTACTACCTATATACCAGTGTGGGCTACTGGAGATCATCATCTTTACTTACTTATTTTCTGGTTTCTTTTTCCGCTACTAGACTATAAGCTCCAAGAAAACTCTGACCTGCCTCTTATTGCCTGCTATTTTCCCACTGTTTAACATGGTGTCTGAAGCAGAACAGGGAATCCAGAAGTAGTTGCTCAATGAAAAGTTAAAACGTCTGTGCTTGGCAGACCACAGCCGACTGTGTTCAGTTTGAGGTATCTCATTTGGAGAGGGTCAATATCAATTATTCAGAGGAGAGTAATTAGGATGAGAAACTTCCTCATATGAGGAAGAGATGAATACACTGGGAATGTTCCATTTAAAGAAGAGACAGCTACTGGGAAACATGATAATTATCTTGAAGAAACGGAAGCGAACTTGCTTTGCTAATATTCCAGGTGGCAAAACTAGAAACGATGGATACGGTACAGAGAAACAGATTTTTGGTTCAATCACAAGGAGGAACTTTGTTTAAAAAAGAAAACAAAAACAAAGAAGGACAGGAGTGCAGCGATGCAGTGGACTGCCTTAGGAGTGCCAAGTTTCCTGCTAAGGTGGGTATTCGGCAAAGTCTGGACAGCCATCTGGTGGAGGTGAAGTAAAATGGATTCTGACAGGTAGGCGCACTGGGGAGGTGACCTAGGTAAACTTTAAGGCCTTTCAGTTCTAAATACTATGTTATTCTGGAAGTCTGTTCATATATAAGTGTGATACTTCTTGAACAGAAGGTCCTCGTGATACTCTTCTGAAAACATATTCATTGGGAAACAGTGTATACTGTGTCCACTTTTGGAATGTGCTACTGTAAAAATACCTGTTTAATGTTAAAAGTAATTTTGTCCCCCAGCCCATTTTTACCTTGGTACTGGTTCTCACGCAGCACCATTAACATCCTATAACTAGATCCTGCGGAACGCACTTTGGGAAATGTCAGCCTATGCTATGGGAAGAATATTCTTCCCTCCTTAAAATGCCCTAAGTTGTTAGAACTTGCTAGAAGATGCTAGAACTTCTAATTCTGGTCAGTGACAAAGCTTTAGGCTGAAAACATGGGAGTTCTGCAGGACCCAGAGAAAATTTTAAAAATTTCTGCAGTTTTATAAAGGTAAGTAATCTATGTATCACAGGAATTGGTAGTGTTTTGTTGGTTTAGAAGAACACAAACAGATCAAAGAAATTGACATTCTATTGAAAAATAGTTCCTGAACATATTTATATTATATGAGTTGTTTCTTTGAACACTATGCCCATGAATAACTCATATATCCTTAGTTGCACAATATTGAAAACATTAATATTTCATAGGCTGAAGTGCTAAGAGATGAACATTCAAAAAAAGTATATTGTCAGAGCTGATCAAAGCCAAGAAAATAAAATGTAGGGTTTTCTTTTTTTTTTTTTTTTTAAGATTTTATTTAATTATTTGAGTGACAGAGAGCATGAGAGGGGAGAGGGTCAGAGGGAGAAGGAGACTCCACACTGAGCAGGGAGCCCAATGTGGGACTCGATCCCAGGACTCCAGGATGATCTGAGCTGAAGGCAGTCGTCCAACCAACTGAGCCACCCAGGCACCCAATAAAATGTAGTTTTTAGGGAAAGAAACTCTCATCTTTTGTTTCATGGTGTGTTAATTTGGTGAGAATGCAAAAGATTGAAATGATTCATTCAGTCAACAAGTTATTGAGTACCTACCTTGGGCTGGAGGGGGTTGTTACACCATAGAGATTCATGAATACTCTAAACCAGGGTTTGATTTATTGACCTCCTCTCCCTGCCTCACTCTTTTCCCCAGAGAGCAAGTTGCTGAATATTCACCAAAACACCCCTGGATTAAAAACTACTTTCAGGGTGCCTGGGTGGCTAAGTGGGTTAAGCCTCTGCCTTTGGCTCAGGTCATGATCTCAGGGTCCTGGGATCGAGCCCTGCATCAGCCTCTCTGCTTGGCAGGGAGCCTGCTTTCTCCTCTCTCTCTCTGCCTGCCTGTCTACCTACTTGTGATCTCTCTCTGTCAAATAAATAAATAAAATCTTAAAAAAAAAAAAACCAAAAAAAAAAACACAAAAACTACTTTCAAGTCCCTAAGCTTCAGATTGAAATAGAGGAGACCATCATTGAAAGGTTAAAGCTACACACCAACATCTTTGTACTCTGGTATTCTTGGCTTCTAAAAGATTCTCCCATACCCCAAAAATGTATTTACTTCTGACAAAACATTTTCAGTCAAGAAACATGTACTAGAAATATCATAGGCAAGACTTGAACGGCTCAAGACAATGCCAGGTATGCTTTTAAAGACAGCAATCAGACCAATTAGAAACTATGTTATACAGGATACTTCATTCTATGTAAGATACCATTATCTTCAACTGCTGTCCCTTATGAAACATGTTGACAAGCCAGCTTCACTGGTGTTAAAAATATGGAAACTGGGAACATTTCAGGATGGTGTCCCTTGAGAATACCAAATCCTTCCTTGAAAGTTTAAAAGTTTCAAATTGAGAACATTTAGATGGTAAGGACACCATCCACAATGCCGATCTCGCCGCTGACTGTCAGGGTTGATGGAAAAGGTATCACAGACCACGTGGACATCATCTTCCTTCTCCTGCCTGATCTCCCTGAAGCTGTGTACTTGGACAAAAGGGGCCATTTCTGATTTCTTCCCTTTGCTATGTGATATGTTGTTAGGATTTCAAATTAGAATCATATGCATATGAACCTTCCAGGAACAGCCTATCTCTCTCAGTGTGGGGCTCCTGAGTTTCAAGATACAGTTTCCAGAAAGTAGAAGCAAATACTGTTTACCGAGTACCTCCTAGTGAGTAAGTCTTATTCACCTATATTCTCCCATTTAACTTTCTACGGGAGGCATGACAAGTGCTATTACGATAAATTTTATGAATAAATACACAAGTGATGAGACCCACTAAAGACCACATTGTGATGATATGGGTTTAAAGTCCATGTGAAAATCCAGCTCAAAATCCAGCAATCTCACCACTATACCAGGGGTCAGTGGTCTTAACTATGCTCTGTGGGCCAAATCTGCCTGCCACCTATTTTCGTCAATGAAGTTTACTTGGAACAGCCACGTGCATTCATTACAAACCTTCCCGTTACAAAGGCAGAGCTGAATAGCTGCAAAAGAGACCATGTGATCTGTAAAGGCTAAAATATTTACCATCTAGCCCTTTATAGAAAAAGTTTGCTGACTTCCACGTGGTGGTTGAGGGATCCTAAATTTCCATCAGCAAAAGCAGCAGCCCTTTCAGTCTAATCTGTAGTGAGGCAATCTACAGACACCGGGTCCTGCGAAGGGGCTCGCTAGGCCCCAAGCACCACCAGGGGGATGCACGTGACCCACACAAAACCACACCTCAGCTAAGGGTGGGCAAGAGGCTGTGCTTCCAAGGTGTTCCACTAACGTGGCATTGGCAGCCTATGATTTCCATTATTGCCATTTTGAGGTTTACAGGAAACTGCGGAAAACAAACTGAGTAGAAAGACAGAACTGAAGTCTTTAAAGATGAAGTGAAAGCCTCACGTAATGAAGCAAAGCAGCTGACAGGGCTGGAAATGGATTTTACCAAATTCCAGGCTCAGCTTGCTTCTTGCTGCTTCTTTCCTCTAATTTCCTTTCACTCTAGCCTCTGTTTCCTTGCTTGACTGAAGCCCAACTATGGAGATATAAAATAAGCATCCTTTTTTTTTTTTTTGCTATAAATTAAAATGTTCCCCAGAGTGTGCACACATGTGTGTGCATGCACATGTATGTGCATGTGTGAATGTGCATGCATGTATGTGGGGGGACTGACGAGTTGAGAGCAGTCATCATAGAATTCATTGCAAGGTTCTCTTGGTCTTTCTTTCTTTCTTTCTTTCTTAAGATTTTATTTATTTGAGAGAGAGAGAAGTAGTGAGAGAGGGAACACAAGCAGAGGGAGTGGGAGAGGGAGAAGCAAGCTTCCCACTGAGCAGGGAGCTGGATGCGGGGCTCGATCCCAGGACCCTGGGATCAAGACCCGAGCTGAAGGCAGATGCTTACCAAGGGAGCCACCCAGGCGCCCCCTCTTGGTTTATGATGGTGAACAGACGCCTGCCTTTTATGTTCTTTAAAATTCTCTAAGACTGACAAGTTCAGCCAGTCAACCAGAGACACTTCATTTCCCCCCTCACAGCCAAAAAACAAGAGTGCCCCGTCAGCACTCTGACACCCCTGGGGCGAAACCAGATTACTGTGACTTGTGTTCCTGACATGATTCGAGAATGAACCTTTAATCTGTTACAGTACACAGAGCCTCCTTTAACTCAGTGCATGGCAACAAGGAGTGTAGCGTTTTGTTTCAACCACGCTCCCAAGTGGTATCCAGGCAGATGTGATTTGCTGGGGGACAGGGGAATAGCGTGGCTGGAACACGTGGCAGGAGATGTGCACCAGAGGGCTGCCGCTCGTGAAGTGTTTCTGTCAGGGCGAGAGCCCACCAAGCCCCACGAAAGGGTTTTCGGACCTTTCTGAGAGAACCAGGTTTCGGATGGCCCCGGAGCAGTCTAACCCACGGATGTCCCAGTGAGTACCACGGGCAGAGGCTCTGTTACCCACCCCGCTGGCTCTGCTGGTTGGCCACACTCAAGTACATTTCAACTGAATGGAATGTTCTGTCCCCTCTCGTAAGACGGCCCAGGACACAAGATGTGTGTGGATGCTGTGGCAGCACTCCTGCACTAGGGAAACAGTATAAAGCATGTGCCTTCCTAGTCAGCGTCGGCCTCCACAGCATCCTTTTAAAGAGATGACAGTTCAGCCACTCTGTTCCATATAAAGAGAAAACACGCAGCATTCCAAACCGAGGTTCCCATGACGTTGAGGCTACCTACCACACCAATCTTAATTTCAAGACGTTTTAAGTTTGGACTTTCAGGTTTGAGTTAAGGAAAGGCCCTTTTAAAATAAAACAAAATCCAGGGACGCCTGGGTGGCTCAGTTGGTTAAGCCGCTGCCTTCGGCTCAGGTCATGATCCCAGCATCCTGGGATCGAGTCCCACATCGGGCTCCTTGCTCATCGGGGAGCCTGCTTCTTCCTCTGCCTCTGCCTGCCATTCTGTCTGCCTGTGCTTGCTCTCTCTCCCTCTCTCTCTCTGACAAATAAATAAATAAAATCTTTAAAAATAAAATAAAATAAAATAAAACAAAATCCATATGAGAACGATCAGAATCTATCATAATCAAAGTAGAAAATTTCGTGTGGTTTTCAGGTAAAACACAGACATTTTCAGGAGGTAGTGTAGATCTTTTTAGTCAGGAATGGCCTTCTGAAGCAGATTTTAGGTCTGGTTATAAACATGGGATGGGATCTGAGGAAAAGGATGAAGCAATGCTGTTCCTCTTCAGGAAGCATGAGAGACAGGGATGGCCAAGGACAGGGAAAGGAGACCGAGCAAGGACTGCCTACGTCAGACGGGTAAGAACACAATGTGTGGTGGAGGAAAGGCTCAGTGAAGTTACACTGGATAAGAAAGTAAAATAGAGTATGTATCGTTCGAGGTGACTGCTGGAATTAATGAGTGGGAAGATGGGCAACAGTGATTTTCTTGACAGGATTGTGGGGGAAGTGGTGGTGATTTATACTCACCTGGATAAGTAGGTATGAGTAATGACCTTTGGGTAGAAAAAGAATGGGCCTGACAGGAACGAGAGCTACAGCAGAAAAGGCCTCGCCCAGTATGGGGACAACATTCCTGGTCTCAACAAATACCATCTTTCCAGTCTCTAAATTAAAAACTTGTGTGCATCATAGACCCTGGCTCTCCACGCCCAACAGAAGCAGTGGCCATGCGATTCTACCACCCGATCCCTTTCATGAACACTCTTCCATTTCCTACTGCCTATTTCAGGTTTTCATCTTAAAAAAAAAAAACAAAAAACAACCTCTTATTGTTAAATACAACCCATATATTTCACAGTAACATTTATATGGAAAGGCTTATGATAACATGTTCGTGTTAACCATGAAGCAAACCCCTAATGGAACCACCAACACTGTAAAGAAACACAACCTTCCGGCATCCCAAGCACTCCCCTGACAAAACCGTCTCTCTTCCCACCTGTGGCAATCTTTGTAATCATCTTTTTCCTGCTATTCTGTATGATTCTACCACTTGAGTTTTACCACTTCCCTCAACTACAAAGTATAACTTTGCTTCTTACGGATGGAATGATATTTACATATTCTTTTGTATCTTGCTTCTTCTTCTGAGTGTTCTTTTGTTAGCTTCATTTAGAGGGTGTGTAATATGCAGTTCGTTCATTTCTATTGCTGCCAGGAATTCTATCACAGGTATATACAATGTATATATGTTCCTGAATGCCCTGTCCTATTTCATGCCTCTGTATTTTGTTCAGGTCTCCTCTTCTCCTTTGAATATGTCTCACCTTTCTGGACTCAGCTGAAGTATCGTCTCCTTTATGAAACCTTTCTTGAATGACCAGTCCCCTTCCTGAACTCCCAATGGGCCAAGTGCACATGTAGACAGAACATGGCAGGCCTAACAGCGATTTGTGGATATGTCTGTCATTCTCTTCTCAACAATAAACTTGACAGCAGGACTCAGGTCCTTTCCATTTCTGTGGCTCCCTATCTTACACCATGCTCTGTTTTGAGTACCTACAGGATACATGTTGGCTCAACACATGCAAGGAGACATAGACAACTTTCAAGTTTCACACTTGAAACCTCAAAGAAATAAAGTACACGTGACCTAGATCAACAGACAGACTTAAAAGCTGAACTGCTACGCTGGCCTGACATTCAGGAGTTTGGGTTTCAATCTTCACATACAGCAAGATTTGGGGACTGTAAGATTTGGGGACTGGCATGAGCCCTCCACGGCTGATATCCTAAAGCTCAACACTCTTAAATCACTACCATCTTTGGTTGTCATTCTTTGTTGATTACCAACTCATACGCCTATTTCTCGGCTGCCGGGAGACGGGCAAATGCTAAATGATCTCACCAAGGAAAATACAGTGAAAATGAATTTATTAAGAGTGTACATTCTTCACCGGAGCACAATCTTCAAAGCAATATGCCGCACTGTCATTATCTCATTACAGTAATTTCAACACTTGCTCCTGTTAACTTATTAAAAAACATTTTAAATCATTTTCTTCATTGCAGGCACAACAAACTATCTCATTACCCAAATATGGATTGGTGCCAAATGATACGGCAAGGGATGTGATCAAAGAAATGCACACAGGCGGGAAAGAGTCAGGGTTCGGAGAGAGACATGCCTAGAACAAGACAGAACTGTAAACCACCGCTTGCCAAACGGGAAGTGGGTTTTCAAGTCGTTGTCATTGTACAACAATGTCGTGTAAACACTGGGACGAAAACCTTCAAGTTTTAGAAATACACACAGCAGGGCACCTGGGGGGCTCAGTGGGTTAAGCCGCTGCCTTCGGCTCAGGTCATGATCTCAGGGTCCTGGGATCGAGCCCCATGTCGGGCTCTCTGCTCAGCGGGGAGCCTGCTTCACTCTCTCTCTCTCTCTCTGACTGCCTGTCTGCTTGTGATCTCTCTCTGTCAAATAAATAAATAAAATCTTAAAAAAAAAAAAAAAGAAATACACACATCATCTCAAAGACACTGTCTAAAGCGGGGGTTGGCACACTCTGGCCTGCCAGCCACATCCGGCTGCAGCATTGTTTTTTGTTAAGGCAAGTTTTATGGGAACACAGCCACACTCATCCGTTGACACACTATCCGTGGCTGCTTTTGTACCATGATGGCCCAACTGTTCAAACACAGGCCATATGGCTCGCATAGCTGCATGGAAATATTTGCTCTCTGGCCCTTTACAGAAAAAGCTTGTTGGCCCGTGGTATACAGCCTTCTAGTCAAAGGAGGGCTCACGGACCGGCAGCTTCAGCACGGCTGGCGTGCTGGTTCAAGATGTAGAAACTTGGGAAAGAACCCCCTGGCGATGAACACGGGGATTAAAATTTTAGAAGCACGGTTCTGAGGAACACAGTACTGGAGATAAATAAAGTGACACAAAAGAGGAGGGCCTACTACTAGACTGACAATATTTTATTACTGGACAATGGAGGAGAGGGCTATTGGCAAAGATCTGCATAAAGACGAGGAGGAAGAAAGAGGTAGATGGAAAATTATGGAGAGCATTAAAGATTGTATATGAAGGGGAGAGATTTCTAGAATCCATTTATACCCCTACAGAGGATGGGACACACAGAAGCTACTTTACCCCAGATGGCAACAGGTTATTTTGGTAAAAGAACCATTACTACTAAAAGCAGGTCTAGGTCCTCTCTCATCTCCCAGTGCAAAAACAACAGGTAAGTAAGAAACAAATGTGCCTATTTCAACCAAGTCCATTTGGTTGTCATATTCATTTCCTTTTTAAATACTCCATTTTCCCGGGGTAACAGGAAAATTGTTTTTCCAATAAGGCAAATGGGTTATGATTTGCTCCCTGAAATAAACATGTTATAAAGCCCACTTTAAATCTCTATTTTATTATGTGTTATTTGTGTTCCATTTGTAACAGGCTATATGCTGTCATTCTGAGTTTGCTTTATCCAACACTGGAAGGCCCGGACAGAGATGAATACCATTTCCTCTCAAGGCTACGATGCCTGATCTATCATTAGGTTTATATTTCATATCCTCACATTTTCTAAGTTCTCGAGTTGGCAAGTTTCACATATCCAAACTACACACCTCCAAAGAGAAAAACAACAATATCTGAAGACGCACAAGAACTGTTTTGTGACCTTCCTTCCACCCAACGGACAGCGCAATTCGGCCTGGTAAAAAACACATGTTAGAATCCAAATCCTCAATGGAAAATGGCTTCATGAGATGGAAAAAGGATGTCAGGCAGTAATTTGAGAGGAAAAATTATTGCTCCTGTGATAACAACTGGGAGTTGCTCAGAGACAGTCACCTTCTGCTCCCAAACATGTCCTGTGTTGGGCATGTTGGACTCACCAGGTAGAAAATATATTCAGGCAAAGGCAATCCTTTGTTTAAGAACTTTCAGACGGGACCGTCTTTGATTTAGAGGTGGCACACTGACTTCTGTCACAGAAAATTGATACTTTTTTTTTTTTTTAACCACTCCCCCTCTTTGAATTAGATCTGACGAAGAAGGAATGTGGCTGACACTCGATGGTCTTTCTTCAGAACATCAGGGAATGTAACAGCTGGAAGGACATTCTGAAGAGGACCAGTAACCTTTGTTTAGAAATGAGATGTACAGGCCCAGAGAGGTTAAGGGCACTGCCCAAAGTCGTGTCATGAGTGGATAGCAGATCATCAAGATATGCAATCCTGGAGGACAGTTTCCACTTTTAAATTTTGTACCCTTTTTTAAAAAAGATTTATTCATTTATTTGAGACAGAGAGAGAGAGCGCGCGCACAAGTAGGGGGAACGGCAGGCAGAGGGAAGAGAGAGAAGCAGGCTCACCCCTGAGCAGGGAGCCCGGTGTGGGGCTCGATCCCAGGACCCAGGGATCATGACCTGAGCCAAAGGCAGACGCTTAAACGACTGAGCCACCCAGGCGCCCCTCAATTTTGCACTTCTTAACTCTCAGTCTGGTGCCTGGTACACAGCAGGCATTCAGACCTTGTTTGTCCAGCTGCACAGAGAGCCCTGAATTCCAGTCCAAAGTTTTTTCCACTGTACCATGCTTGTTCGTGTTCAACAATGGATTAATCTCTCTTTTATGTTCCAAAAGAATCAGAAGTCATATTTCAAATTATGCTTTTACACAGGTATAATTAAATCTTTAAAAGGTGGGATGGCAAAGAAATTAGAGGCTGGAGCATAACAGACATTTTATAACCTGCAAATGCCAACAGCAGGCAGCCCACCCTACTCCGCCCCCCTTCCCCCACAGTATAGCGGCAATTATATTCCAGGGTGAATAATATAATTATCTAAATGAAACCAGGAAGGGGGGAAAAAAAAGATGCAACATAAAAGGATTAGCTGCTCAAGGACTTGTGGTTGGGGGAGGGAGGGGGATGGATCTAGGCTGACAATTTCATAAAGTAGCCATCAATTATTTAAATCACTGTGACTTTTCAGACAGCATTCTGGACAGCAAGGGAAAAAACAGTCTAAAATGTTGAAAACCATAAATTAGGAGAGAGATGCTTGTTATTTGGTTTTGGAGTGGAACGTGCTCTGCCTTTAGAGGAAGGAGCAAAAGGGAAAGCAAAGTCACCCGGAACAGCAGGGGCTGCAAGATGTTACTGTTGTTGGAAATTCAGCAGAACAAAATAGTTTCCTTATGATACAAGTGTCGGGGCTGCTAAAAACCCAATGTAAGTACATTACTCAGTACGTGAAAGGGTAGCGGGCGTCCCACAATACCACAGGTAGACCAGAAAGCGGACCGGGTCAGCAGAAGAGGGGCCTAGATTTCTACTACTGGAGCTGCCACTTATCAGATACGTCACGTTAAACCAGACTCTGAACTAGCTAAACTTGATTCCAGTCACAGAGCTCTACAGTTCTGTGGGAGTCTAGTCTTTCTAGGATAGAAAATACCAACATTCACTAGGGAAAGTGTATACCGTACCACACACGATCTTTTTCTAAACAGCGTGGAGGACAGACACAGTATTTGTCTTGCGTATATAAGTTCGGTTACAACCTTCCTCATCTACAAAGTCGTATGTCTGTTATCTAAGTAAACCAGCATGTGCCTCTACGTTCAGGAGCTGAAAGGAGTAAGGAAGTAGAATTAAAATAAACCTAAAATCTGTGCCAATACCTGAAGTATTTGTATTTGCTAAGTCAGCTCCATAGCGACGGGTTATCTCTATCCAGGTCCAAGGTCTGCAGCTGGGTTAGAACTCAAGAGGCTGGGGCGCCTGAGTGGCTCAGTGGGTTAAAGCCTCTGCCTTCGGTTCAGGTCATGATCCCAGGATCCTGGGATCGAGCCCCGCATCGGGCTCTCTGCTTGGCCCTGAGCCTGCTTCCCCTCTCTCTCTCTCTCTGCCTGCTTGTGATCTCTGTCTGTCAAATAAATAAATACAATCTTTAAAAAAAAAAAAAAGAACTCAATAGGTCAATCTGGTCCATAGCTTCATGAGCCAATTAGCTTGGTCTGCCCTAGATATAGTTAGTTGGGAAAGAGTTAAAACAGTTTTCGATTGAGTCACTTGTGATTTTTCTCTATAAAACCACTCCATAAAAAAGCAGACATTATAAATATATAACTAGTCACATAAATATTTAACTGATGCATTTTAGACAAATATATGAACTACAGCAAGACTTTAAAAGATACAGTTACCCAGGGACTAATTAAAACCACTCACCAACTAAATTGTAACATTATAAATTACAACTTAGCTCTGAATTCTTTTGTCTTTCACTGAAAGAGAAATCTTTAATTTTCTCTTATTTCTGTTCTGTACATCAAAAAGTTTCTGATCAGGGGCGCCTGGGTGGCTCAGTGGGTTAAAGCCTCTGCCTTCAGCTCAGGTCATGATCCCAGGGTCCTGGGATCGAGCCCCACATCGGGCTCTCTGCTCAGCAAGGAGCCTGCTTCCCTTCCTCTCTCTCTGCCTGCCTCTCTGCCTGCTTGTGATCTCTGTCTGTTAAATAAATAAATTAAAAAAAAAAAAAAGTTTCTGATCACTGGCAGCTTACAAATTTCTTGTCATGCTGGGTGTTGCAGAAAGTTCTCTCTTCACTTAAAGTTCAGTCCCTCTGTCTATACTCCTTCCACTCTTTTAATTCCTCTACAGACAAAGGGGATTTGCTAACTGAATCAAGCTCCTGAGTTTGTGCTATTTATTTTTACTATTTATCAGATCACTGGACATTCAAGAGGGATGTACTCGTACCACCTCTTGTCCATTCCACCTCCCAGGCTGTAAACACATTTTTCTCCTGGATCCATCTACTTCCACACTGACTGGTACATAAATCAGGCTCCAATTGGCCCAGCTAACCCTGCCGTCCAACATTTAAAGGTGTGTAGACAGAAAACCAGAGGCCCCTTAACAGACCCCTGGCATCGCTTTCTGGATGTTAAACATGAAAGCTCTTCTTGAAAGACACAAGCTCTGCTCTGGACAAAGTAAGGCTTCATTCCCATGGGGCTAGTTCCTTTGGGTTTAGCTCCTTCTATAAGAAATTCCTGGAGCAGGAACCCCAAATCCCAGAATAAACATACTTATTGTTGGCACTGAGCAACCTGGGCAAATAATTTTATTTGTTCTTTTGGCCTCTGAAATCCATGTTTCCAGAGAGCAAAAAATCCCTAGTCATTTTTTTCCCCTTTCTAATGGGCAGCAGCTGTTTATTCAGCCTTACGTGGATTCTCTCTCCTACTATTTGAGTTGGAAGAAGACAAAGGTGTCCATCACCAGTGAATTCCTAGGATGATCTCTGCAGACAGAAAATTTTTGTACCACCTGACTCACTGTCTTTACTTCGGCTGTAGCAGCAGGTCTTCAGCAAGTTGGTTTTACTGGGTGGAGGGGTTGGAGGGAGAGTGCCTTTCCTGGAAAGGAATGCTAAGTATTTTTTTCAAAATAGAACCCAAGTGTTTTTGTTTTTTTTTTTTAATAAGATTTTTATTTATTTGTCAGAGAGAGAGAGAGAGCAAGTGACAGAGAACACTCACATAGGCAGGGGGAGTGGCAGGCAGAGGGAGAGGGAGAAGCAGCCTCCCGGCTGAGCATGGAGCCCAACAGGGGACTCATCCCAGGACCCTGGGATCATGACCTGAGCCAAAGGCAAAAGCTTAACCGATTGAGCCACTCGGGCATCCCTAAGAGTAAGTTTTAAAATGTTGTCTTGAATAAAAAATGAATAAGAAGTTGACTTTAAATAGATAAATAGATAAATAAAATAAAATAGTACTTAGGGGTAAATTTGAATATTCTTTTACTTTTGCCTTGTTCTTATATGCCAGTTTACTCATCATGCTCATACTTTTATTAAAGCACTTAACCACTGTGATATGTTTATTTATATGTCTGTCCTCACCACTTTCACAACCCCACTCATCCTCACAACTTCCAGAAACAGCTAAAAACAATATCCAACAGATCTGAAAACTTATGATCACACAAAAACCTACGGGTGGATGTCCATAGCAGCTTGATTAATAACCATCATCAATGGAAGCGACCAAGATGTCCTTTAGTAGGTGTAATGGACAGACACATTGGTATATCCCCACCACATGCCACATGGAATACCACTCAGTGATGAAAAGCAATGAGCTATCAAGCCATGAGAATCCATGATTGGATCCTACGCATACAGCTAACTACAGAATCCAGCCTGGAAAAAGCTAAATACTATATGGTTCCGGTTACACGAATCCTGGAGAAGGCAAACCCGTAGTTATTGTAAAAAGATTAGTGATGGCCAGAGAGGTGGGCAAAGGGGAGATGGGTTGAAAAGACCAAGTACAGAGATTTGGGGGACGAGGGACGAGGGAAAGGAGTGGTAAAAGCCATTTTGTGTGATGCTATAAAGGCAAGTATATGACGTTACTTATTTTTCTAAAGATTTTGTTTATTTACTACAGAGAGAGAGAAAGAGAGAGAGAGAGAGAGCACAAGTGGGCAGAAGGGCAGAGGGAGAGAGAGAAACAGACTCACGGCTGAGCAGAGAGCCCGATGCGGGATTTGATCCCAGGATCCTGACCTGAGCTGAAGACAGACGCTTAACCAAATGAGCTACCAGGCACCCCTATGACGTTATGTATTTGTCGAAACCCACAGAACTTTTAAGCATGGAGAATGAACTCTAATATATGCAAATTAAATAAAATAATTTAAGGTTAGGGGATCCCAGGATGTAGTGCAGAATGTAACAAACCCACCTAACTGCATTACAAAATGCACAAAACAATCTTCTCGAAAGGAGTAGGAGAAAAAGGTGCTGAACCCAGCAATTTCAGAAATCAGGATGTAAAACTAAAGGAAAAGAACTGTATATAAGAACATCAACACGGGTTGATAAAGCTGCTTCCCACAAGGGCACAGGCTAATAATTCTGACCCTGCTACAAGTCTGCTGGGCTAGAACAGTTAAGCCAATGGGTGGCGCATGGGAGGGGGGCAGGTGGTTTACTGCTGGAGAAGGAAGTTTCAGACAAATAAGATAAGAGGAGCAGGCTAGAGTGACCCACACGCTAATGCATTACAGTTGGAGACACCAGTATGAACTCATTTTTAGCTTAGGATGTAAATGCACAAGGAGCGCCTGAGTGGCTCAGTCTGTTAAGTGTCTGGTTCAGCTCAGGTTGTGATCTTGGGGTTGTGGGATCAAGCCCTGCACTGGGCTCCACGCCGAGTGGGGAGTCAGCTTGAGATTCTTCCTTCCTCTTCCTCGGCCCCTCCCTACCTCTGAAATAAATAAATCTTTTTAAAAATATGTAAATCCAAGTAGCCACATGCAGAAATATGTATGGATAAGAATACATATGAAGGTTAGTATAAATGCATATATTTCTTTCCTCGATCAGCTGAGAGGAC